>NC_072798.1:85951753-86576753 GCF_028583425.1 Eublepharis macularius
TGGGTACCAATCTAGGTTGTTTCATTATTATTTTGTTTCCATCTGATATTCTGTCATGGTGTGCCTAAGGCCGTTTCCACACATCCTTAAAGGGTTGGCCCACTCACCAAACGCGGGCGGCTTTTCCTCTTGACTCCAGATGTCTCCATTTTCAAAATGGTTGCAGGCTGTTTTCCAACCATTTTTAGGCATTTCGTCTGTGACCACACTTTTGCCGGTCTTTTCTTTTGGTGTGGCTTGACGGAGCACTTTCTCTTCATTCTTGGGCTTGTGAATGGTAAAAGCACTCCAAGGAATCCTCCGATCGCTGCTTGGCTCCTCCCCCAAGCTCTCTGCATGTGATCACCCATGTGCAGAGCAAAAAAAAAAAAATTGAAAGGGAGGCGGGCAATGGTGATGAAAGTGCCTGACCTCCCCTCCAAACCCGCTTTTTATAGGAGCTGCTGAGGCTGCCCGCGACCACAAAGAGCAAGATAAGGGCTTTTAGGGAATGTGTGTGGATGCTGAATTTTCAGAGCAACTCAGGAAAACACACACAATAAACGGAACAAGGGCGGGAAAGATCGGCTGTGTGGATACGGCTGAAGTCTCACCCAAGGAATACGGTAAACATGGGATTCCGGATATCTTTCTGTATGTTTATTAAGATGTATCAAACAATCTGTTTAATTTTTTTAAGCACTGTATTTCAGTCACAGACAGTTGATGTTCCATTAGGTGAGCAGACAGTTTAAAGTAAAAAAAAACCGCTGAACCCTCTGGCACAATATTTATGCAGTGACTCACAGTCAGTTTTTGTCTTTGACAAACTATGTGTTACATGCAAATGTGAGTAAAGAATAAAACCCCAACATTTAAAAAAAGAAAAACAACTCTGGAAGCTGCAGTTTTGAATTGGGGAGGATAAGGGTAAGGTGTTTAACTTGTTCCCAGCCAGCCACTTTTGGGCTGAAAATCAGGTTCTCACTGTGTTGTTTCCTCATCTTCTGGAGAGTTTCCCTTTAGCTTTACAGAAAAAAATATTTTGGTTTATGTGGAGGTTCTAGCAGGGGAGTGAAGCTATCATATACCCTTGACCAAAGAACAGTACACTCCTTCTATCTGGGATGGTCATCCTCTTCCACCAAACGCACAGCTTCGGGAGGGATGCACATGGAGCGGTGCGGGAGGAAGGAGACACTTAGCCAACCAGATCAGCCAAATCAGCCCTGGCGATCAATGGGGTGACAGATGTTGCAGCCAGATCGCCCTCACATTAGACCTTTGGCTGGCTTTATTTTGTCTTCCATTTTCACTGAAAGAGGACACAAAGAAAAAAGTAGAAAATTGGTCTTTAAAGAATAGTGCATTGCACACCTGACTCCTGAACTTCCCTACCAGAATTGGGCCATTTCCCCACAATCTGAAAATAGCGTGATACTCATGGAAGGCTGCTGGCTTCCTCTTGTGATTTTTGATGCCATCTGTTTACAAAATGGAGGCAGGCAGTGAAGTTGGCGCTTTGGGGCTGCCTGCCTCCATTTTGTAAATGGATAGTGTCAAAAATCTACCGAGAGTATTGTGCTATTTTTGACCACGGGGAAGCGGCCTTGGTGGGCTTTTTATGCTTTCTGCTGGGGCCCAACTGTGTCAGAGGATGGGCACACCCTACTGTGGATTGGAGTCTAGAACAACTGCAAACCAATCACCCTGTGATCTATCAGTACCATTTTATAAAATAGATTTTCTTTTATGGCTCACAAGATTATCTGTAAATGTTGGAGTAAAAAAAGGCAGGACCTTGTTGCAATTGAGCAGAGAAATGATGCTTGTGTCCTGGAGATTACTTGGAATGGTTCCTTCTCAAGCCCTAATTCATATGCCATCTTTGCTTGATAGGAGCCATTTTTGAGTCATTGGATTCTACAATGTCTGTAAAGAGGAACCACGTGGAAGAATAAATGGTGCAGTTTGTAGTACCAGGATCACCACTCTCCAGAAAAAAACCCACAGTGGAAAAGAAGTTGAAGGAATATTCCATGATTTGACTGAAGCCACCTAGGGTTGCCACAGAATTCTAAATTCTAGCCAGTCAGCATTTGATCTACAGCAGTTAATGGATTGTTATGACATTCATCTCAATGCTGTGAAAAGATTCAACAGCTAATATCTGCATGTCAACAGGCAAAAGGACAGGACTGAGCATATTTTGGTTTTCATGGCCAACTGGCAATCATATCTGGGGACAGTCACAAGGCCGAACACTGAGTCCCTATTAAGGTCAATGTTGCCTGGTTTGACTGGCAGCTGCACCTGTCTCAGGTAGTGGTCTTTCACATTAGCTGCCATTTGATTCTTATAACTGGAGATGTCTGTGATTGAACCTGGGACATTCTCCATGCCAAGCGAACGCTCTACTACTGAGCTTCCTCTATAAACTCTAATCCTAAATAACGCTTCTTCCAGAAAATACTTGCTGTACCACCACGTATAGCCTCTACAGTCATACGATTTAAATTGGGCCTTCCAAAAATCTCAACACTGATCTGGAAAGCCACAGTCAACTTCAAATACAGATGGCAAAACTCCAAGGATCTTCCAGTCTTCACTAAATAAGCAGCTCAAGAGCACTGCTGGTCAAGGTGGAACAAAACTGCGGACACAGAAATGAACAAATTAGGTTCATGGGACGCAAGTGTTTTAACTGGGAAAAGGTGAGAACTACTTATAGAGAAGCTGCTTAAGCAGGACTGGGACTACCTTCAAAAGGATGCAGCATGAAAAAACTCCCCGTTCTACGTGGGAATTAAATATCCTGCCCAGTTCGACCAGCCTCATTACCTCAATATGCTGGTAGTCCCAAAACTGAGGTGGTCATACATGGTCGCGCATTGCAACACATTGCTGATAGCCCAGATGAAGGCCTACTTCCTCAGGATACCATCAGATCGACGCTTTTGTAATTGCCCTTTGGCTGAAGTTGACTCGCTGTCCCATACTTTCACTGTCCAAAGCATGAACTAGCCAGAGAGAGATTCTTATAAAATGGCTACTGAGGTATTTGAACATTCCCGCCTCCTCAAAATTAAGACTATTACTGAGTAGCCTTTGTAAAAGCTGCATTGCAGACATGGCAACCTTTTCTTTAACTGTTATTTTTAGTTCTTAAACTTTGTTAGAGTGTATGGCCTATGGGCTGTTAAGTTGAATAAGCTGAAACCGAAACCTAAATAACACCTATGGGTGTTCTTGGGTTTGTACACCATCGTTTGGAAACAATTACAGGTAAGTGGGATTGGGACACGGTGGCAAACTCTGATTTAGAGCAAGCCTGAAAATGGAAGAAGGAATCCTGTTGAGAGAGGGGAGCAGGACAGGAGGACAAAGACAGTGCGTGAGTTGTTGCACGTTCCCATGGAAAGTTGGAACATATGTGCCTTTGCATGCATCATGTAACAGCCCCATTCATCAAAATGCTCAAAAGGAACTCATTAGCTTGCTCGTTGCTAGAAATCTGTTACTTGTTAGATGCCTTGCACAATTCTATCTCTGTGCTCCCTTTTGTTTAGCTGAGGATCATTATTTTAAGTTTCATCAGACTGAAAATATTTACACACTTTACTACCAAACAATAAAAAAATTGTTCTGACTAAGCAAGTTTAATTCAAATTCACTAAACGATTGAAATCCCCAGGAAAGAGATCCCTCCCCACTTCTCTGTGATTTTGGAGTACATTTTGCCAGCTTCCAGTAAGAAGAACCCTTTTTCTAATTGTGACTCATCTGGTTTGTGATGCAAGTCTTGGTTTTTAAGCACTACAAATCAACATTGAAAAGTTGATTTCTAAGCAAGAGGAGGAGCATAGCTGGAGAAGTTGGTGGAGGTGGAACTTAGTCCTGCCACAGTATTTAAAGATTTGGCACAAGTGAATGTGTTGTCAGAGTGAACAAGTTCTTTCTGCAGGGGGGGAAAAAAACCAAAGGGTTGTTTATTTTGAAATTGGGAATAAAAGAACTTTTCCTTAAAAGAAAAAGTGTGCTTAAAAAAATAAGATGATAGTTAAGCTTCAGATATTTTTAATGATTTGGGGAATACATGGTTATCAGCTCATTCCCAGGATTGAAGAATGTGGACTCGCGTGTTCGCAGGTATGTTAAAATTTGGTCTGTATCTACCTTCTTTGAATGAATAACTGCAATTGCAACAAATGGATGCATCTGATTTTCTGATGTGCAATTGTTGTACACCCTCAGTTTGTCCCTGCATTGTGCATCCCACTGAAAAGAGGTCTAAAAGCATTCTGATATGTCTCAATAGACTACCCCCCTCCCCAAAAGCCCTGTAAAATAAAATTAAACAATGCGGTAAAGATTCAGCAAGACTTATTTTTATGACAGTGAAAAGTTTTTTTTCCTGTACCTTTTCTTAGATACTGAGATTAGTAAATAAGATTGCTGAACTTAGCCAGTTATTTGTGATAATAAGTTTAGCAAAAACGTCCAGGAATGGACACTTCAGCCTTGTGAAAGAATTGCCCAACCCTGTCAATCATTTCCTAATATTAAAGACATGGAGAGAAAAAAGAATTAGAAACATTATCAGAAAGTGTGATAATAAAGATTGATTTGGGGGGCGAGTACAGATCACTCTTGCAGATATTAAAAAAATATATCCATTTATGAAACTACTGAATAAAACTGCTCCTGATAACTTTACACAGCATACAATGTTTTTATAGTTTCATCTGTGATCTGGATATGTGTGTGAAGTGCTTATTAACTTATTTTGTTTTAGAGATTGTGTATTATCTTCATTTATTTCATTCATTGTTTTTATCCTAAATATGTGAGAATCCTTGAGATCGGAGAGCATGTTTTCAATATAAATAAAATTTAACCAACGAGGAGGTAGTGGTCAGCATGTGAGGCTAAGATTGGGGGGCCTTGGGTTCACATTCTCACTCAGTATGCAGCTTACCGAATGGCCTAGATCCAATCACTCCTGTACACCCTGGCCTACCTTTCAGGGGGGGTGCGAAGAAAGAAGGGGAAAATCAAGGACACCACCCTGAGATCCTTGAAGGAAGTCTGTGATAAAAATGTCATAACAGTAAGAAAAGTGTAGATCACCAACAGTTTAGCTGCTACACTCGTCTAAATTAATTTGGGTGCACTTTAGCAGAACTAACTCTGAACTGGATAGTGCTACTGTAGTGTGGTCATGCATTAAGAATGTTAGTTTAAATTGTGCTTTTAGATTTCCCCACTTGGGGGCAGCCTTGTAGATGTTCTAATTTCAAGTGTGACTTGTAGTGACAAAATACCACGGTCTGCTTTATGATAGTAAAGTGTTCAGTTCCGCTGTTAAGGTAGATGTGATTGCTGGCAGGAGATATTTGGAATGCAATTATTGAGTTGCTGTGGTGAAAGAAGAGAAGATAGTGTGAAATAGTATTTTTTCTAAGGGTCTGGAATTAGTCATAAGAAAGGCCCAAGTGATTGAGCAGGCAGGATGGAAGAAAGACAGCACAATCCCTCTGCAGATCTACACCGGTCTAAGCCCATTGGAAAATCAATAGACTTAGACTGGTGCAACTGTGCATAGCTGCAATGCAGTGCCTAGGACAGCACTGCAACAGCCTAAAAATTGCTCTGATGTGAATGGCCTGTACAGAAGTGTTAAAAAACGGCATTTGCATCTCATGAATAACTCTTTTTACTCATTGTGTCCTTCTACTTGGGGATATAAAGCAGATTCTGTTGGCTTTTAATAAACCAAAGACGAGAGAAGGCCACAAGAACAAATAACTGAAACCACTCTCTGTTTCTGGAGTTGGCAATTGGCATCTGAAGTGTTGTAGATTTCATTTTTGAATATGCAGGACTTAGAACTAGGACTTAAGGATCGGGTGTGTGTGTGGGAGGGATACTGTTCTAATCTTTGCAAGTATCTCAGAGCAATCCCTGACTGTATAAGAGTGCATCACATTGTTTCTATATATATTTTTTGAAATGTCGCTTTCAGTGTCATTTCTGAATATTACTATACTGTTTTCATGCCATGGTATCCTTATACCCTGGATGCTAAAAAAAAGGGGCATTATCTAACAGATGTGTGATAGAGGAACTTGTCCACATAAAGTAAATATTTCCAAATGTATCAAAAATGTTGGCAAGTTTATATGGTGGATCAAATGCAGGAGCGGTCAGGGTTGCTAAAATGGCTGAGCTAAGCAGCTCCTGAAGTCCTGGCTGTGACACGGGGCCATGTCGTTTGGACCCATGCTGTGATGACAGTGAGAATGGGTGTAGGCTCATCATCAGGAGATCCTCCACCCATGGCCATCGTCATCACTATGGTCTGAGTCCCAGTGGTGCGGACCCTGTGGCACTGCCAGCCCTGCAGCTCTCAGCTTGCCCCTGGTCCCACCAGTAACATACCTGGTAAGGTACAGAGCCAATACACCCCTGATTCAGAGACTCTCTTTTGCTATGCAAGGGATCATAGTCTGGTAGAAGGAAGCTTGCTCTTTTGATTTGCTTGGTCTGGGGAAGTCTTTCTGAGTGGAAATACACATTGTGAATTACCTGGGGACACTCAAGTGCAGGATTTTAAGTGCGCAAGGCCAGCACCTCCATTGAGGCAGGGCCGGCAACTGCCTCCAACGCTGAGGCACTGGAGGGGGCGTCAGGGGCGAGGGCGCATACTGCGGAGCTGGCAGCAACAGCACGTGGGCGGCTGAGCAGGAAGGATGGGAAGCCATCCATGCGCCGCGTCAGCCACCTGCCACGCCTGGCCTGCAGCTACTGCAGCCTCCTAGCCCTCTCATGCTGCTGCCACCACCAGCATGCACCCCGGCCGGGAGCAGCAGCCACGGGCCAGGCATAGCAGGTGTCTGGGGTGGCGAATGCAGCAACGTAGTAGGAGGGCTGGGAGGACACATGCACGCTTCCCAGCCACCTGCTGTGCCTGGCTGGGAGCACACATCAGCGTCAGCAATGTGGGGCAGTCTGAGCGGGCAGCCTACCCGCCCACCGCTCCGCAGTCCAGGTGTGCGCAAGTGCGCGAGGGGACAGGAGCAGATCTGAAGCTGCCCCCGGCCTCAGGTGCCAGAAACTTTGGTGCCAGCCCTGTATGTGCGGTCCTCAATTCATATGCAGGCTGTTCTTGCTTGGTGCATGTGAATGCCACTTTCATGGGAGCTCTCTTTGTGTGACTGCATCTGCAAGTGTATCTGGAGGACAAAGTACCAATTGAGCTCTGTTTTTGTTGCAAGAACAAGTACTGTAGGCACTTTTCACTTGCCAGTTTGCATTTCATTAAGGTGCGAGAAAGTGTCAAGATCTGCATATTAATGAAGGGATGTGGGGAAAACTTTTGTCAGTTGAGGAGGATTGAACATGTGAATGAGTGCATGGAAAGTTGGATGGAGGACACCTGAAATAAGGTTTGCTTGAGCATCCCTAGGTACTTAGTAACGTTTATTTCCACTTTCTGTGTTGGAAGAAGTTATCAGCCATGCTGGTCCAAATGAAACATCCCAAATCCCAGGATATAATCCACATAATACCTTTTGTTAGGACCATCCCAATGACACATAACCATCATATGGTTATGAACCATTTGTTTGGTCATAATAAAAGCTACTCTGTGAATTATGTTCTTTTTAGTCTTTCTGTGCTTGAGATAGACTTCTTGCTTAGCTGAAGAGTCTTGCTGCATCCAACCTATCAAACATTTTGAACTACTTCAGGGGTAATAATTCTAATTGGTGTCTCGCAATAGTATCATTTGGTTACTCACATGAAACAAAACTTTGAAGTTTCTTATCTAGATATTGCAAAAACCAAAGTGGGGAAAGGATAGTAGAAATGTCTTGAACTGAACAACGGATAAGTACAATCTGGGTTAAAATTGGTATGGTTAAACCTGCCTATGTTGTCACTATTGTAGAAGATATAAAAATAGAAAATTGTAGCTTGGGAGAAGTTTATTCCTTTCTGGAAAATTAATCATTCTTCTATGTATAACAGATTGTATGTGAAAAGTACAATGTCTCTGGGCTAATTCACAAGTATAGCACTCTGGGCTTCTCAGCTGAATGCGTTACTTTCGTTGTCATGTTGTGGGGATAGCAATGTCCATGGCGAGAAATCTGTTAATGGTTGTTTTGCACATTCATGTCAAGGGATGCACATGATGTGAATAGGCTCCATGAGGCATTATAATAATAATAATAACCAGGGCTTTTTTTCAGGGGGAACGCGGGGGAACGGAGTTCTGGAACCTCTTGAAAATGATTACATGGCCGGTGGCCCCGCCCCCTGATCTCCAGACAGAGGGGAGTTTAGATTGACCTCCACACCACTGGAGCGGCGCAGAGGGCAATCTAAACTCTCCTCTGTTTGGAGATCAGGGGGCGGGGCCACCGGCCATGTGACCATTTTCTCTGAGGGCAACCCACTGAGTTCCACCACCTCTTTTCCCAGAAAAAAAGCCCTGATAATAACATTCAATTTATATACTGCCCTTCAGGACAACTTAATGCCCACTCAGAGCAGTTTACAAAGTATGTCATTATTATCCCCACAACAAAACACCCTGTGAGGTGGGTAGGGCTGAAAGAGCTCTGAGAGAGCTGTGACTGACCCCAGGTCACCCAGCTGGCGTCAAGTGGAGGAGTGGGGAATCAAACCTGGCTCTCCAGATTAGGGTCCTGCTGCTCTTAACCACTAAACCAAACTGGCTCTCCATTGCATGTTCAGACAGTGGGCCTTTTCACGCGGAGGTGTTCCCATGGGTTGGATGCTTCATAATAGTGTTTTTTTCTACAGGCTTCATAATTGTGTCATTTTTTAAAAAAATTGACGTCTTTCTGAGGTTTCTGTGTTGTTCCGCCATACTTTTGCAAATCAGAGCATTTGAGAAAGCACCAAGAAATGAGGCACAAACCACGGAGAGACAATAAATGGAAAATGACATGAGGAAGCTCGAACCCACCCCCACTGCAGTTCTGCACCCAAATCACAAGGAAATATGAAAAGACCTAATACCGGGTATACAAGTTTAGGTATGCATGTTGAACAGCAGTATGGCAAAGCATTTTTCTAGGCACACAGGGCAGGTTTTCTGCCTAAGCTATTGAGGTGAGCCCCTGATATGTTGGCAGTGCACTGAGGAGGGAGAAGTCTACGGTGCCAACTCATGCCCAGCATGACCTTCCAGACTCACATGGCCATCAGCTGGGTCCAAGGAGAGCCCTCCATTCATTCCCAGTGCATCTGATGAAGTGGATACGTTATATTTTTTAAGCACCTAAGCCAAAAAAAGGTCACCTGTCCAATCTTAAAAAGATAATTATAAGACCTTTCCCCACAAAATATTTTCTTATAGCTAAAAACAGAATAGAATATACTAATGCCAACTGCATGCCTGTAAATGGATGCATATATATCTTCACAAACAGAGTTACGTTGTACATGCAGATTTCTATCAACGAGGGTTGCCATCTTTAGCTTGAAAAATTCAATCTCCAATTTGTTCAGGAAGAATTTTATGCTGAGCATACACTCAAATTATTGTCTGGGCTCCGTAGATCCTTTCTTAGGCAGCCTGTTTTACTTTGAAATAGAACAGTACTTTTTTTGGTTCCATTTCTGTAGCAAACACACACGACTTAAAATCAAATACTTGAAAAAAATTCGTAAAGGTAGCCAGCCTTTGAGGTGTTACAGTGAAGAAATTGGGTTAGTTCCGGGTGTTTGACAGTGAAGGTTCATTACCTAATGCTCTTCAGAAGTGAAACTGGAAGGGGAATTCCCTTATCTTAATTGCATCCTTGTGTAACTTGTACGGCTGTACATCTGCCCAAGAAAGAACAGGCGTTTATCATCATCATTCTGGGGTACAGTAAACGGAAACTGAAGACTTCTGTATTCTGATGAAAAACACCAAGAAATATATTGTGAACGATTTCATTTCCCCTGTTTTTACTTATAGTGAAGGATCTCAAAGAGTAGAGCCGGAAACAGAAACTGTCCCAAAGAACAGCCAACAAAATAGGAGGGAGTTCTCTTCGTATCTGATGTGGCTGCAGCCTCTCAACCTTTTATATGGCTTCACCTCAGTATCCTGTGGGTGATTTCTTGCAATGTAAATAACGGGGGAATTTGTGTGGGTGGTGTAGCTGCCATATTCAAATCTGTAATTTGGCTGTGAAGCCGTTTGAGCAGTTTGAGATCTTATATTGGAATGGCATCACCTGACATTAACCGAGCTTTACTGAGGATCTGGCTACAGGCCTAATGCTGAGCCTGCCTGATCAATTAAACAACTGAAAGACTTCCCTTGAATCATAATGGAGCGAGCTGAAGAAACTGATCATTAGTAGGCAGGGTTATTTTTAAAGGAAGACTTGGAACCACAGGGTGGTATGCAATTTTAATATGCATGCACAGCTACGATACACTCTTGCATTTTTCTTGTTGGTGTACACCTTCTTCGTTGCTTAGAATAATGATCCATGATGTCTAGAAGCCTACATAGCGTGGAAGAAAATCCTCAGAACTGTGAATTTGACAACATTAATGCAGACGACTGGATTTTTTGTAATGCACACTCTTTTGAACTGCACATCCCCCCTCCCTCCCCACCCTTGGAACTGCTTTCCCTCTTGTGTCTGCTTGTATATTTTTTTAAAAAGCTTTGTTTATAATGTACGTGAATACTGGGGGGGGGAGTGTTAGACATTTCAATTTATTATTTTAGACTTGCTGGCTTAATTACAGAACTATGAGAGTTATGCGCCAGTCCCTCCCCCAGGAGGGTATGTATGCATATGTGCATGCATATATATACATGAAGGAGCAGTATGCTTAGGAGAGTACTGCCCGTGGAGATTGCTCCTCAGAAGGTTTGCTGATTTCATCTTGGCCTGCCAGAAGGGGAGGTAAAATTAACAGAGCCTTTGGGGAGGCGAAGATGAAATTAACAAACACACTGAGGAGTGATCTCTGCCTGCTCTGTCTTTTTAAACTACCCTCCTGTAGACAAGAGAAATTGACAGAGCTTTTGGCTCTGCCTTTTAAAACTATGCTTCCCAGCTAACATTGTGTCTCCTTACACTTGAGTGTCCCATGTAAGATGTTTTGTGTAGAGAGACTCATGGGACTGTGGAGCAGTGTTAGAACACCTGCTTTATACTTCAAATGTTCCAAGTTCGATCCCTGGCATTTCCAGTTAAAAGGATCTGGCGGTAGGTAACATGAAAGACCTCTCTGGGTTTCAGAGTCCAGAAAGTTGTTGCCACTCATGGGAAACAATACTGACCTTGAGAGCCCGATTGTCTAATGCACTGAGTTGTGTCCAGACAGATTTTTCTCTCCCAAACTCACCTACTCTCATCTCTCCTTATTCCCTCTCCCACTGCTGGTGCCTTTTGCCTTAGCAGGTCTCATGATCTCACAGTCTTTCTGGTGGTCAAAAGGGAAGATGGCTGGATCCAACTCAGTATATGGTAGCTTTGTGTGTTCATGTGTGCCTCAGAAATATTAGGACTTCATGCTTGGACAGGAAAAGTGCAGTCCATGGGCCCGGACAGCATTCTGCATCCTGTGTGTTAGAATACCAAATGCATTTCAAATCATCTCTATATTTTCAGCTCCGGGTGACCATGTCATGTATAGTTGGCCATTTTACTAACACCATCCTTTTTAGCCAGGCTTATACATGTGAGGGCTGTGACCTGGATAGCCCAGGTGAGCCTGAACTTGTTAGATCTCAGAAGCTAAGCTGGGTCGGCCTTGGTCAGTAATTGGATGGGAAACCTCCAATGAAGACCAGGGCTGCAGAGGCAGGCAATGGCAAACCACCTCTGTTAGTCTCTTGCCCATGAAAACTCCACCAGGGGTCGCCATAAGTCAGCTATGACTTGAGAGCACTCTCCACGGCCACCATATATGTGGGGGATAAATTGTTTTAGAATCCCCACAGTGAGAACATATCACTTCCCCATTTTATTTATGCCTCTACTGCATCATAGAACGGGAGAAATGATACCATAGATCTGCCTCGGTCACTGTTGACCTTTTTACTGTATCACAACACAGCTATGCAGAACTTCAGGTAGCTGGAGGGGACATTTGCATTCCCACTCAAGTCTTACCGTATCAGAATTCCTTCAGGCTCTTTGCACATCTTTGCTTCGCTCATTCTTCGGTGATGACCTTACTCTTTGCCCACGACCGACGAACGCCCTAACTTAAAGGAAATTTGTTTTGCTTCATTCACCTTGAATCCACTTTTGCAAAAGGACTAATTGAAGTTGTCCTTACTTGCCTACATATTTCTATGTAGCATGAATCAGAACAACAATGCTGAAAAACCCAGGGTGTATGCATATTCCTTATCTTGCCTTAGAAGAATACTGTTTGAGGAAGTAGGGCTTGAAATTCACGCCACGCTGTCCAAATCTTTTGAATTCCATTTTCCCCTTTTCATCCCTAAGCTTCCTTAATGTCCCCCAAGCTTCCTCCTCATTCTTAACTGCAGTGTGAAAAGTTCCTCCATAAATAGCCCGGGGAATGGGAGACGAAAAGAAGGTGTTTTAATATAGCAATT
This sequence comes from Eublepharis macularius, assembly GCF_028583425.1. Classification (NCBI taxonomy): domain Eukaryota; kingdom Metazoa; phylum Chordata; class Lepidosauria; order Squamata; family Eublepharidae; genus Eublepharis; species Eublepharis macularius. The sequence continues at coordinate 85,964,352 of NC_072798.1, forward strand.
AATCTCTTCCATCTCAAGCAATTAACACGAGAAGCAAGAATTTGAACTTATCCTGCTGACACATGGAAACTCTACTGTATTTTGACATTGCATTTTATTATGACCCACTTTCCCCCTAATCAGGACCCAAAGAGGCTTTTCACATAATTCTCCCTCCAGGGAGACGCTGCAGGGTCCCAAGTGGAAGCCTTGCACAACACCTACCTTTTAATTAGAGATGGCAGGACTTTTTGCATGCAAAGTGGCTGCTCTGTCTACGGAGTCGCAGTCTCTTGCTCGTGGCTGTGGTGGCACAGGGAATAATGTACTGGATCCTGTGAGACGCTGGGTACCCAACACATTGCTGGTTTATTTATTTCATTTCATTTATTTATTAAATTTGTAGTCCGCTTTCCCTGCAAGTGGGCTCAGAGCGGATCACATCAATTTAGAAATACAAAAATAAGCAGTTAAAACGGGTAGCGTAAAAAGAGCGGCTGCAGTTTCACAACCCACACTCATCTGTGCACATTGCACGATCACACATACAGTCTTTTGGGCTCACGGTGGCTGATGGCAAACAACCGATAAGAAAAGCAAAAACCGGGAAGGGACGCTCTGCCCACTGATAGGAGGCCAGAGAGGAGATCCGTTTGCCTCAACCACCAAAGGCCTGGAGGAACATCTCCGTCTTACAGGCCTGGCGGAATGATAATAAATCCTTCTGGGCCTGAGTTGTCTCAGGGCCAAGCTACAATTGACAGATGACACAGGTTGGACACTTGTCAGCTTCCCTCAAGTTTTGATAGGAAATGTAGGCATTCTGGTCTTGCAGCTTGGCTCTCCGACTGCTGTCCAATGGACTTTTCAACTGTCACTTGTTCAACATTCTGCCAAGCTGCCTACATTTCCCATCAAAACTTGAGGGAAGCTGACAAGTGTCCAACCTGTGCCTTTTGTCACTTGTAGTTTGGCCCTTAGACAGAGAGTTCCACCAAGTTGGGGCCAGGACTGAAAAGACCTGGGCCCTGGTCAAGGCAAGGGGACCACCAGTAGATGTTTATCTGCTGAGCAGAACACCATCCGAAGAATATAACGGTTGGTTACTAGAATGGAAAGTTAGGACTGATTTGGATGTTACATACTTGTTGGGGATGACATGAGGACATTGTATCCACTGTGAAAGGGGAATTTTGTACCTCCCAGATACATGCCAGCCCTTTTCTGCTCACGATCAGAGTATGGGGGAAAACCTTGTTTGCATCTTGAAATTGCCCTGTAGAATTGTGATGGGCACAAATAATGCTAATTCCATGGGTATATGTAACGTTTGCAATGGAATAGCAATTTTAAAGGGTGGTTGGGGGGTGAAAAAATGAAATGGATGTGGAGATAGCTGAAACTGCTTCTTTGTGTGTGCTGTGGTTGTGAACAGGAAAGGGCTGGCCTGCATCTGAGAGGCATAAAAGTCCTATCACAATCGGATAAAAAGTTCTCATGTAAGCCCCAATACACACACAAGGATTGGCTCCAGGGAAGAAAGCAGGAGGCGGAAAAAGTAGGGTTTCAATGGCATCCTTTCCAGAGGCTTCTGAACTTCTGATTCCCTTGGACTAAGGGACGCATGAAGCTGTCTTATACTGAACGAGACCATTGGCCAACCAGTATTGGCTACTCAGATCACTGGGCCCCTGTCAATCTACTCTGATTGGCAACTGCTCTTCAGAGTCTCAAGTGGAGGCCTTTCACACCACCTGCCACTTTACTGGAGAAGCCAGAGATTAGAGCCTGGGACCTTTTGCATGCCAGGTAGATGCTCTACCAGTGAGCTACACCCCCTCCTTAAGGGAGGTCCAGCAAGACTGCTATAGGTGGCTTTGAGAAAAAGGAGGTGCTGAATCAGCACCACTGAGCCCTACAAAGACTAAAGCAGCGCAGTTAAACTATACGTATCCTTCCAGCAACACACATGAAACAGCTTTATATGGAGTCAGGCCATTGCTCTATAAAGATAGATATTGTCTGTTCTGACCGGCTGACCGGGTCTCCAGTTGAGAGCAATTCTGGGGATTGAACCCGAGGCTTTGTATAAGCAAAGCAGTTGCTCTGCTGCTGAGCCACAGCCCCTCACCTATCAGAATAGTAAGCTCTGCCGTCTGATTTTCGTTGTTCCTCTTTTCAATGGACTTCCTCTCATACAAGACATTTTCCCTATCTGTCTGATACACTTATTTCTGGTAGTATTTCCCCAGACTGCTTCCTTGTAAGTTTTAGTGCTAGTGGTTAAAAAAACACAAAAAACCGCTTGTAAACTGTTTCCAGGTTAGGTGACGATTGCTCTTCTTGTAACTGAACTTTGGTTAGTTAGCTTGGTCAAGGACATCCAAAGAGGATAGATACAGCCCCACAGCTTGAATGAAACAGGGAAATGGACTCTCTCCTACAAAGCCTGCAATTGTAAGCACATTTTAGGAAGTCTCACTTAGTTAAGTCATATGTATTCCTCCTGAACTCTCACACACAGAGACTGGGAAAACGCCACAGGCAGGTAGACGATCCTGTGACTCCATGTTTTACAATGGGCTCTCTTCGGATCGTATATGACATATATGTCCAGAATGAAAGGTTGACAGGGAAAGAGCGCAGCTCCTACAAGGAATGCTTTGACTGGGGGCAGGGCCATATTAACCCATGGCCGGGCCCATAGTCCAGAGCTGGTGGCATGACGGCAGACGAGCACATGGCGAAGGAGGCCAATGGGAGAACTCACAAGAGTACACAAGTAAAATGCAGATTTGGACAAGGGAAAGATTCAAGAGAGAATGAAATAGGCAGATAATGTTTCCTGTCAGCAGAGCGAACGGGTCTTGCAACAGAAGAGGTTTTTCTCCCATAGTTCAATCTTTCTCTTCACAGTGATTCCACCAATCATTGCTGGCAACTCTTTGTCTGGGCCAGTTGTTTGATTTTTGAAACTCATATTGCTTTCTTGTGATGTGCTTTCCTGGGCTCTTTTAAACCTGCTATGTGTTGTGCAGTGGAGACCCCCCCCCCCCCAGGACTCCACCTGGGAGTAGCTGTGGAGCAGGGAAGGATTGCTACTTTCTCAGGAAGACTTAACAGTCTGAACCTTTAAGGAATTTCCTTCCTTAAGGCGAAGAGAAGGATCCAGAGTGCCTTACCAAGCCCCTCCCCTCTTGCTGCAAGGCTTGCCTCTCACCAGGGCTGTATTAACCCATGGCCAGACCCCTCGGCTTTCAGGTATTTCGGCCCCCCTCCAGCAGTTCAATCTTTTACCCCGCTACAGCTGAGATCCTGACCCTGACACGCTAGGTACTAGACCGTAGTACATTGCCCTATATCCATTTTGAGGTTCTTCTGAAGAATTTGGGTGGTTAGCCATGTTAGTCTGTAGTTGCAAAATAGTAAAGGGTCCAGTAGCACCGTCAAGACTAACCAACTTTATTGCAGCTTAAGCTTTCTTATGTTACAGTTCTGCATTGAAATCAATGGGCATAGACTGGAGTAATTCTATTAGGATTGCACTGTAAGTGACCCTAGGTCTCACAGCAAATGTCCTTGGTCAAATGGGGATTTGTCAATTTGAAAATGGGTCTTGTAGACTCCAGTCCAACACCATAACCACTACATCACTCTAACTATTATTAACGTTCGCTATAACTTTGTATCCAAATTAGTCACAGGGCTTAAACCATTCTGGGTTTAAGCCAGTCTTAGGACTTAAACCATTTGATTCCAGCTGAGGAAGCTGAAATGGGTTTTCAGTAGGGTTGCCAGCTCCAAGTTCTGAAATTCTTGGAGATATAGGGGGTGAAACCTGGAGAAACCTGGAGAAAGAGGGGTTTGGGGAAGGAAAGGACCTTGGCATGGCATAATTCCATAGAGTCTACCCCCCAAAGTAGCCATTTTCTTCAGGTGAACTGAACTCTGTGGCCTTGAGACCAGTTGTGATTCCGGGGGATCTCCAGCTACTACCTGGAGGCTGGTAAGTAACCCTAGTTTTCAGTCCTGTCAGGATGGCACTGGAAAACATTTTTTTTTTTTTGTAAATGTGCAAATTTATTTTTGCATCGAATCTCAGAGAAAAATGGCTTCAAAGTCACCATGGCCATGCATAGGAATTTCAGACCAGTAGCTGCCATCTGTCACTCTCTTTACATCAACACAGATCCTTCTATTTGTTTTTATTGTAAAATAAGGGCATAGAGTCTATTGGGGAGTATTTTTGTATCAAATATATTTTATTTAGTTATTAATTGGATTATAGTTTCAGGTGGGCAGCCATGTTGGTTTGCAGTTGAAGAGTCAAATCTAGTAGCAACTGAAAAACCAACAAGATTTCCAGGGTATAAGCTTCTGAGAGTCAAAGCTCCCTTCAATAAATATGAAGGGAGCTCTGACTCTCAAAAGCTGATATCCCAGAAATCTTTTGGTCACCACATGGTGACCAAAAGCAGAATGTAAACAAGTCTCCCTATAAGTAAGTGGGAAGAAATAACATGAACAGGCCATGTAATATGGAGTTCTGTATTTGCACACTTGCCCTGACCTGGATAGCCCAGGTGAGACTGAGCTCGTCAGATTTCAGAAGCTAAGCAGGGTCAGCCTTAGTTAGTAATTGAATGGGAGACTGCTAACGAAGACTAGGGTTGCAGAGGCAGGCAATGGTAAACCACCTCTGATAGTGTCTTGCCATGAAAACCTCAGCAGGGGTAGCCATAATTCAACTCTGACTCTGAGGTCTCCACACACACACATTTGCACGCTAAGGGACCATTCACTGAGGTGTATAATTCTTACCAAGGGATTGTTGTGTAGTTCAGTTCTAATACCAGTTTAATTGATGCTAGAAGATCTAACCATTTATCAGTTTCGTAGTGTGCGTACCTTAGCTAGCTGCTACTGTTCTAGAAAAAAAAGACCATAATCTACATAATATGAAAATACCTTTACAATATATACCTTATAAATCAAATCCAGTCCTCACACTATGCAAATATCTATCCAGTGCACACCTTGCACAACAAGCAACTATCTTTACAATCTATGTTTCATAAGATCTGGGAGTGGCCAGAGTTCAACAGGAGAGATCATCTAAGCAGGCCGAAGGTCTCAGGTTCAATTCCTGATATCTCTAGCTAAAACAACTCTGAGAGCAGGCCGGGGAAGTCCCTCCTTGGGACCTTGGAAGACTATCTATCAGAGTAAACAAAACTGGACTACAAAGATCACTTGTTTGGGTAGATCTGCAGTGTGCAGATATTTGATGTAGGAGAAGAAGGGTCACACAACTGGGCTGGCCAGAGTGCCTCATATCCACTCTGAGAGAAGAACATGACACATTTTATGTGGTGTACGGAGCATGCTGCTTACATCTATGTACATAGGTTCCTGTACAAGTATTTTGTCTATGTGTGATCATTGGCTCATGGTCCCCCACTCCCTATCTGCATGTACATTCCCCAGGGAACCAGAATAGTGACATTTAACAAGCAATTCAGGAAGATACTTGTCCTAAACAGGTTGTATGTGGAAGAATCTACAGGTTACATATTACATACAGGGAGCTTTTTGAGTTGAGGGACCTCTCAAACTTACGCTCCCTCACCATCAGTTTGAAGTGATAAAATAATACAGCCTTACCATCCCAGCCTTTCCGCAAGCCAGGCAGACATGACAACTTTTGGTGGGCTCATGTATATACCTCAGGTGGTGCAAACAAAACCAGCCTAGTGTAAATTCCAATCCAATTAAAATTAAGTCTTCTCTCTACATCTTTATACAGCCACTAGAAACATAGCCTGTTGCAGGAAAAAATACAACGGGCTCTAGAAAGGGGAGGGCGGGTAGGCAGGCATTCCCTCCCAGTGGCATAGCATGAGGGGCAGGGGGGTGGCTGCCCCAGGTGCAAAATTTTGAGGGGTGCTATGTCCATGGCACCTCCTAGGAGCGCTCCTGGCCCACCTCCCTGCTCACCTCTCTGCCCCTTCACTGCAGCCACCCGTACCGCCGCCGCCAGCCCAGTGAGCCAGGCGCCCCAGTGGCATGGCAGGTGACGTGGCAGGTGGCCTGCCTCCCCGCTCATCTCCTCACTCCTCCTTGTTCCCATGGTTCAGACCACTTGACTCCCCTACCTCTTACCTCTTTGCTGCCACCACTGTGCTGCCGCCATCAGCTTGGCACTGAGTGGTGGTGTGGGCAGCTGTGGCGAAGTGGTAAGGGGTGGAGAGGCAAGTGACCCACACTGCAGGAGTGCTCTGGGGGGGGCGAGGGCACACCCCTGCACGATGAAGTCACTTCCTGGAATGGGGGATGGGCATTTCCACCTGCTCAGCTCCTGATCCCAGCTGGGTGAAGGCAGGGAATGGGCATTGCCACCTGCTCCGTTCCTGATCCCAGCTGGGTGAAGGCAGGGGATGGGCATTGCCACCTGCTCCACTCCTGATCCCAGCTGGGTGAAGGCAGGGGACAGGCATTGCCACCTGATTTTCTCCTCATCCCAGTTGGGTGAAGGTGGGGGGTGGGCATTGCCACCTGCTCTGCCCCTGATCACAGCTGGGTGAAGGCGAGGGTTGGCATTGCCACCTGCTCCGCTCCTGATTCCAGTAGGTGAAGGTGGGGGGCATTGCCCCCTCTCTGCTCCTGATCCCAGCTGGGTAGATGAGGAGCAGGCATTGCCACCTCCTTCACTCCTGATCCCAGTGGGTGAAGGTGGGGGATGGGCTTTTCCACCTGCTCCACTCCTGATCCTAGCTGGGTGGAGGCGGAGGGCGGGCATTGCCACCTGCTCTGCTCCTAATCCCAGCTTGGTGAAGGCAAGAGGCAGGCATTACTACCTTCTCCACTCCTTATTCCAGCTTGGTGATGTGGGAGGTGGGCATTGCCACATGCTCCACTCCTCATCCCAGCAAGGTGATGGCGGGGGGTGTAGGCATTGCTACCTGTTCAGCTCCTTATCTCAGCTGGGTGAAGGCAGGGCTCAGGCATTGCTGCCTGCTCCACATGTGATCCCGGCCTGGGCTTCCTACCGTGGCACGCTCTCTGGAGGTCTGGATGTCTCATCTGGGCTTCCCTCCACAGCAGTACCCTCTGGTGGTGCACCAGGGTAGGTAGTGAGTTGTCTTGAATACACTTAGCCTTTTATATAGTAGGATAGCTAGTGCTTGAATGGAGATTGTTAGAAAGGCTAAAACTAAGTAATGCTAGCAAGGGATGCTAAACACAACAAAAAGGATTCTTTGGTTATGTTTGGAGCAAGAAAAAGAACGAAGAAGTGGTAGGCCCAGTGCAGGAAGAGGAAAGTGACATCTTAACAGGTGATAAAAGGAGGGCAAAAATGCTCAATTCCTACTTTGCCTTGGTTTTCTGTTGCAAGAGAAACTGTGCTCAACCTGGCAAAAAGAGAACATATGATGAGGGAAAGGAACTGAAGCTTAGGATAGGCATAAGGGTGGTTTGTAAACACCTAGCTTCTTTAAATGAAATCAAGTCCCCAGGGCCAGGTGAATTATATCCTAGCATGGTAAAGGAACTTGCTGATGGAATATCAGAGTCTCTTAATGAAATTCTAAGCAGAGTTACTCCAGTCTAAGCCCACTGATTTCAATGGGGCACACGCTCGCTGAATATGTAAGCCCACTGATTTCAATGGGCAAAGCACACTTATTTCAATGGGCTTAGACTGGAGTAACTCTGCTGAGGATTCACTGTCTATCATCTTTGGAGAACATGCAAAGTGCCAGAAGACTGGAAGCTGGCAAATATCCCCATCTTCAAGAAGGAAGAAAAGGAGGATCCAGGTAACTACTAACCTGTCATCTTGACATCCATACCTGGAAAGGTTTTAGAACAAATCAAACAGTCGGTCCTTGAGCATTTAGAAAAAATAGCTGCAATTACTAAGAGCCAGCACCAGTTGCTCAAGAACAAGTCATGTCAGACTAATCTCCTTTTTTGGGAGAGTTACTACTACTTTGTTGGATCAGGGAGATGCTGAGGACATCGTTTATCTTGATTTCAGTAAGGCTTTTGATAAGGTGTTTCAAGACATCTGCTAGGCTTTAAGATTATTTAAAATCACACATGTATTGAATTTGTAACGACTATTTCTTGCATTTTTCTAGGCCTTTTGGTCCAGCTACGTAAAATTATTAACCTACTTTGTACACACCTGACTGGCAGTTTAGAAGGCTTCTCCCTGCACCTAACAAAAGTGAAGTCAGTCAGGGGAAATACATTTGTTAATCTTCAGGTGCTGTAGGATTCTCTCATGTTTTTCCAAACCCCGCTGACACGTCTGGTCCTCAGGAACTGATTTCCATTCTTGTTTACTTTGTGCTTCATGGCTGCATCCATGCATGGATGGATATTTTGCTGTCATTGCACTATGAGTCATTTATAACTAGATTGCATTGATAAGCAATACAAGAGGTGAATGATAACTCTACTGCAATGATAGTGCCATATCTAGAGTGACCAGGCTGTACCTGGCAACTAGTTGGAGATCCAGGGGTGGGGACATGAGTGTGTGACATCAAGGCAGAACCACTTGATTTTTGAGGAAAACCTGGAAGTGATGTAGGGTAGACATGGGCACGAACAGCAATATGAATGAAAAAAAAACCCATGAACAGCCCGTTCGTCTGCTCGTGAATGGGCCGTTCGTGAGTCCCCATTCCAAATGAACAGGTAGTCATCGTAAGCCTTGTTGGTTGGGAAGCCAGATACTCATGGATCATACCTTTCCCGGGCTGCAATTTCTCTGAAACTTGGAGGGTCTTCAGAGGACAGTGAGGACTATGTCCCCGGCAAATTTGGTGGGTATTGGACATTGGGAAGGTCAGTTTGGTAACTCCTCAAAGTAATTTCCAACAGGCAGTACAGTTTTTGGCACTGTGAAGAGAAAATGACAGCAAAGGGGGCGGCGCTGGCTCTCCCAGTGCAAGAGGGATGGAGAGAATCCATCCTGCTTGCACCGGGAAGGAGCAGCCCCGTGGAGCCATCTCTGCCCGCTTTCAGAGGGATGAGGAGATTCTCCTCGTCTCTCTGACAGTGGGCAGAAGCGACCCTGCAGCTGCACCGGCTCTGCCCGCTGTCAGAGGGATGAGGCAAGGCTCCTCATCACTCTGACAGCAGGCAGAAGTGGCCCGCAGCTCCGACTCTGCCTGCTGTCTCTCCATCCCTCTCGCACCCAGCAGCAGCAGCCTGGCGGTGCTGGGGTGGGGTTGGGGGCTGGGGGTTGTGTGGTGTTTAAAGGGCCCTGCCCCTTGCACGTGGCAGGAAAGGGCCCTTTAAACTATCAGCTGGCAGGTGGCAAGGGGGAATCCCCCTCCCACGTGCCAGCTGATAGTTTAAAGGGATCTTTAAAGGGCCACAAACACAAACATGTTCGTTAAGGGGACATGTTCTGTTCTGTTCATTGTTCGTTGTTCGTGGATGGTAACGAACAACGAACAGGGTGTTCGGAATTTTTTCCTTGTTCGTGCCCATGTCTAATGTGGGGTAGCTCTAGGAATTGATGGAAACTCTAGGCTTTTTAAAAACTCAGTGTCATGTGTACTGCTATGTCACTTCTGGGGAAAACCCAGAAGTGATGTAGGGTAGCTCTAGGAATTGATGGGAACTCTAAGCTTTTTTTAAAACTCAGTGTCATGTGCACTACTGTGCCACTTCTGGGGGAAATCTGGAAGTAATGTAAGATAGCTTTACCCTACCATTGCCTTCACTGTCATTGTCAGCGGGCAAATGCCAAGCTTGGGACCAAGGGATGCTAATAATGCATTCTGAGCTCTGTTTGGCTTTTAGCCTGCCATTGTAATGGGCTATCATTGGATGGTTGAGTTGGCAAGCTGAAAATGCTTTCCCCAAAGTTCAGTGTATGCTAGCGACAATCAGGTACAGAGTGAGCATTTTCTGGAGACAGCCATGCATTTACAGAGTCAGATGAGTTGGCCCCCAGTCAGCAAGCATTCTAACTTCCTTGTTGTGGGTAGGTTTTTTGGCCCATCGTTTTGGCTTTGCTTATAATATTAATTTTAGCTCTGCTCACTTGCTTATAAACTCTTGCCAATGTTGCTCAGCTCAGGCATGCTGCATTTCAAGCATTCCTCTTACATGCGAAATATTTAGCAGATGGGTTTGCTTATGCCAGATTTCTGGGGTGGCGAGGCTTTCGAGTAAACATGTGGGAGGGTAACGAGTCTCACATGCTTCCTCTATACCCACATCTTCTCTTTGCCTTAAGAATCTCATTAGAGGACAATGCCTTCTCTCCACTCTATCCAGGGTCCGAATTAATATTGTCAAACCAAGCTTCTATGTCCCAAATCCAGTAAAAATGATCCACGTGCAAAACCAGATTTGCAGTGCAATGCTAAGCGTGGCTACTCCAGTCTAAAGTCATTGATTTCAGTGGATTTAGAATGGAGTAAGACTGCATAGGATTGCCCTGTGGTGCACACAAATCTGCAACATTAAGTACAAAGGTTACTGCATGGGTGAGGGGAAGAGAAAAGGCTGCATCTAACAAGCATGCATCCTTCTCTTATAGGGATTCCTGTGTAGTATGTTCTAGGTGTCTAAAGGTGCATCAGTTTACATGCTGGGTTTAGGGTTATCAGCCTTAAAGTATTGTAGAAGAATCCTGGAGTTCAGGTTATCAGGTGGCCACCTCCACTCCTGTGCTCTGGTCCCTACCCTGGCTCAATGGAGCAGTGGGAACAAAATCGGTGGTGGGGACATGATGTCACAGTGCCCATGATGCCAATTTTTACGTTAGAAGTTCCGGAAGTTCCAAGAGTATTGCTGATGCCATGATGTTGTTTTCCCACTCTCTGACCCCAAATGCTCCTGCCCCCACCAAATGTTCCCAGCTGGCAGTCCTACCTGGAGTTCTCCTAGAATTACAACTCATCTTCAGATTGCAGTGACCAGTTCCCCTGGAAGATATGGTAGCTTTGGAGGGCAGGCTCTAGATATTTATTCTTATTGCTGGAAGGGCTGAGGAACAATAAAAATATGAAGTCTATATTTGTAAATGTATATTTTATATTTGATTGGGCAGCCTGTTTTTTAATCAGCCGTTCTGGACTATTAGTTAGTGTTGGATTAGAGAGACCCAGATTCAAATCCCTGCTTGCCTGGAGTTTATTTTGTACCCTGAGCCAGTCATTCATAGCTAAAGCTATCTTGCAGGATTGTTGTATATAATAATATAATCATATCATTCGATTCATATACTGCCCTTCAGGGCAACTTAACTCCCACTCAGAGCAGTTTACAAAGTATGTTATTATTATCCCCACACCAATCACCCTCTGAGGTGGGTAGGGCTGAGACAGCTCTAGAAGAGCTGTGATTGACCCATGGTCACCCAGCTGGCTTCAAGTGGAGGAGTGGGGAATCAAACCTGGCTATCCAGATGCGAGTCCTGCCACTCTTAACCACTGCACCAAATGGAAGGGCATGTATGCTTCCCAGAGCTCCTTGAGAGCAATGGTGGGGTAGAATGTCAGACATTTGACAGGAGTTGTTATTCCAGAGGCTCTTTGGGGTATTACTACTGGGTATGTTTGTATTTTAATGTAAAAGATGGGAGGAAATACTTCCTGGCTCTTGAAGCTATGGTTCATGCTTAGATTAAGGCTTCTTTTGAATGTAGGACAGTGGGTCACAGCAATGATTTTCCCAGATGCAACTTTCCTGTAATATTACTTCCTTCTCGTGCTGGTGCCTTTCTAAAAACCATTCTGCCAAAACAGAATTCAAATTTCATAAACCAAAACCCCTGATGGAAGATCAGTGTTCTTTCCTTGCACCATAGCTAGAGAAATTGACTGTTCCTAGTCTACCCATTCAAGTCAAAGCCTGCAATCCAGCACATTGAAAGCCATAAGATCTGCAGAACAGTCACAAGCAGACTGAGTCTCATCTAAAACCACTGAAAAATGGGCTTAGACTGGGAAAACTCTGCATAGGATTGTGCTGTTAAATAGTCCATGCAGGCCTGTGTCTAAATGCCTTCATTTTTCCTGGCAAAAGAGAGTATTGCGGTAAACCATAACTGTGCAGCAAAAAACCCGCAAACACTTACTAAGTATACCCTTAGATGATGACAGTAAACATAAATCATACAACAATTGCTGACCATTTTCCTGCCAACAGTGTACAACTTTAACAGTTCCGTTATGGCTCATACAAATATAACTATACTTCCAAGGTAGCGCTCTATACTAATAAGGGAGCCAATTCATAAAGTGCTTCATATTAAACAAACCATATCATACAGGATACATACCAATAAATCAACAAAGTGCAAGTGCTGAAGTGTTGGTCCCAGATGGGTGACATATTGCATAAGAATTCATAAAGTGTAAATGCATAAACAGCACCCTTCAACATTAAACTTCCTAGAACTGATTTTTCATGGATTTATCATCAACATTCAAGGCATGAATCCCCCCCAAAATGAACCGTGTGGTTTGTGGTTCATTGCATTTCACAAACCATGAACTATGAACTTGCACGAACCTCACCCGGTTCATGAACCGGTTTGTTTAGTTCATGAAAACACCACATCTAGGTCAGCAAATCATCACTTCCAAGTCAGCAGAAGGTCTGCAGAATGTCCCCTGTTGCCTAGGAAACTGATTGATCAGCACCAGGCTGTTTGCAGTGATGAACCAAAAAAATGAACCAAACAAACCCACCTAAAGTTCATGGTGGTTCGTCAGAAATGGGCTCTGACGAACCGCTGGTTTGCGAACCATGAACCGGCTCGGTTTGTGCTGAATTTTAATTCATATTTCAGTTTGTATCCATCTCTTCTCGTAAGCACTATATCCCTATAGTAACAGACAGTCCATAGATAAATCTTGACTCGGTGATACTCATAGAGTGGGGGTGATTAATTCATTTTCCTGAGCAAAAGCAAGAGTCAATGTAGCTTGAGAAAGAATGTCCCAACCAGGAACTATTTTGGAAGTAGAAAGGAACAAATGTATCCAGAGGACCAATAGAATGCACCTGTTTTATTCTTTTGGGGGTATGGCTTTGAAATGTAATCAGGATTCTTTGGTAAGAGCCAAAGAAACTTCAGGCAGATTTTGGATTATACTAGAATTTACTTACCAAACAGGATTGGAAAATCGAATTTTCTTAATTCTCTACCAACTTTAACCCCTGCCATCCTTGTCAACTTCCCAGAACACCATCTTTCTTATCTTGCTTCCCATATGTAAACAGTATGATTAAAATAGTCACTATCTGGAAACAAACTGTAATGATTTCAAGAAATGGGTGCATGTGTCTTTAAATGCTTGGTGTGAGCTGGGTGGAGAGTGGGGGTGAGAGAGGGAAGAGTGAGTGATGTGATTGGCTGATGACTGAGAGTGTGGGCGGAGTGAATGCAGTTTGAGACTGAGAGCCAGCGAGCAAAGTTTCAGTCAGAAGAAAGCAGGCTAGCTGTGTGCTGCCTGAATATGTTGAAGTGTTTTATAAGAGAAATATAACCTGTGTGGAACCTGAACTGAGCATGTTTGTGAAAGGACACTCAGTCAGGGAAAGAGAGGCCAGCTGTGTGCTGCCTGAGCAGGTTTCATATTTCTGTGAATGAGAGTCAGAGAAAAAGAGGCTAGCTGTGTGCTGCCTGAGGAGTTTAAGCATTTCTGTGAGAGAAATATTGAGTTAGAGAAAGAGGCTGACTGTGCGTGAAGCCTTAGAAGAGATCTGTGTGAATGAGTTTATAGGAAGTAACTTTAAGAACCGAGAACTATGTTTATGAAACCGATACGCTTCTTGACTAAATAAAAGTTTATTTTGTTTTGTTATATCCCAGAGTAGCTGTCATTGCTTTATCCCATTCCTATCCTCAGGGCCACATAGAACCACGAAGGAGCCTGACGCTTAAACATGTTACCAAAGGGGAGATTTGAATAAAATATTTTGGAATAATATATTCCTGGTAGCAGCAAACTACCCAGAGGGTGTAAGGGGAAGATTAAAAGAAAAATCTACCCCGAAGAAAGTACAGGTCATAACACAAACACTGTCATGTTCTCTACTTAGAGACACCATTCCCCCACTCCCACCCTCCGCCCACTGCTATTACTCACCTGGCTGGTGGGGAGGAAAAATGGGGGGTTGCTGCCCTGAGTACATTCCCGGATTGATGCGACTATATCACTTCTGGGAGTGACATCATCGCGCAGCCCCCAAGGACACTCCTGTGCTTCTCAGCAGGACAATTTTGGCTCCAAATGGGCCGAATTGGGCCCATCTGAGAGTAGTTCTATATACTTGGTTCACACAGAATGCTGGTCTGGTCTGTTGGCCTCAGCTCTTCAACTACCTAATGGACCGGCTGCCTCTGTTTTTGATCTGTCACAGACTTATTTACTCATGCAAATAATCTCTTCATGTTCCAGTCCTGAAGTAATGAACATATATGCTTGAACACGGCCTTAGATGAGTTGCCTTGGAATGTTTTGGCTTATGCTTAGATTGCAATTTACTATGGTTTGAAAATAAAACAAAACGTTATTGAATACAGCTTGGAGCTGATCTGTCAGTATTTCAGAAAACAAATTCTTAATGATTTTAAGCAAACATTTATCTATGGCATATACACAACCCCAACAAGAGTTAGATGTACTTAAAACCTCTAAAATGGGTAAAATTATACCTAACTATGGCTGTTTTCATATGTCTTACCGGCTCTGGTACATCGTGCAAAGCTCCCATAAGGACAGCATCTTCCTGGCGCAATTTCCTGGTTCTTGAGCCAAATCGTTCCAGGAAGACACTGTCCTTGCAGGAGCTTTGCCCGACGTACCGGAGCCGATAAGACGTGTGAAAACAGCCAATATGTAGATGCAGGCTTTGTCTTTATGCTGCCCTTTCCCATTTGATTGGACTGCTAGAATGAAACTGTCACTGCATAATGAATAATAACATTTTTAGATTATATTTTGTTCCAAAAAAATAATCATTAATAGGCCTCTTAATTTTTTTCCAGGGATTTCATTGCAAAACACAGACTTCCAGTGAGTATAACTTTTCCATTCTTCTTCTAGACCGCAAAACCTCTGAGTAACTAACCAGACTTCAAAGCTACTTCAGAGCCTTTCCCTAGAAATTCTCTTTGTGACTGGAACAACTTTCTAGTTCGTCATTTCCCAAAAAGTTTCTGGAGACAACAAAGGCCCAGTGTGAAAGATCTGAAAAGTAGCCTTCTATTGGACATAAACCTTTAAAAAAGTATAGCTTGATATTCATATAGGGGTATTGACACCACAAATGACCTTCCCGGTGTGAAAACAGAGCCAGTAAAGCATTTGTATGTGACCTCTGACTTTACCACCCAGTTGCTTCTCCCTCAAGCAAATTCTTCATGGAAATTATCAGCCAGTTACCAAATTCATGCACGTCTCTAATTTCTCAGTGTTTTTCGACAGTAATTTTCAAATGTGTTAACTTTCACAGGTCCTTCCCACATTAATTTTAAGCATGTATACCAATGTGATATATCTTGAAATGTGCGAGTAGGAAAGAATTCCTGGGATAGGGGAGCATTCTGGGGCTCATGTTCAATTCATGTGCTGACTAGAGATGGGCGCGGAACAAAACAACAACAAAAAAGAACCAGGAGGTTCGTGGTTTGTGGGGGGGGGGCAGTTTAAATGGCCATTTCCCTGGGGAAATGGCCATTTAAACTGCCTTTGTAAATACGACCCAATGAACCAGTATACAGTTCGTGGAAGTTCCATGAAATGGAGCTTCCACGAACCCTGGTTTGTGAACCCCAAACCAGCCTGGTTCGTGGGTTTTTTTGGGTCGTATTTAGGTTCGTGCCCATCTCTAGTGCTGACCAGGCTTGTTGGCCCCACCCTCGTCCCAGGTAACAGAGTCTGTCCCCTGAAAACACCAAACCTCCCTCCACACATTGGAGGGGACAACTGATAATGATTTGGGCAGGTTTTCTTTTAAGGAAAAGTGTCCTTCTTTTCATTGGGGAATAAAACCAGTTTCTATGGAATACCATGATATTCGGTTTTGAAAACTGTTGGAGCTTCCCACAGTGCACTGGGGAAAGCCCTAGAAATGGCATGCTGTGGCCCGCATCACAATGAATTATATTGATGTTCAGATCTGCTAAGGGACATGATTAGTGGATAGTCCAACCATTTCACCATGGGTAAGTATTCAGGAGATGCTACAGTTGTTCAGAGAGAACCTTTGTAAGAGGTGAGCTTTTTCAGATAAATGTAAGAATTTCTGCATTCAGTAGTTCAGTACTTTATGTGAAGATCTCCCCTACAGTAGTAGTAAAAACAATGGAACAGAAATATTATAAAAGTCAGAACTGCTTCTAGTCCACATGCTTTTGAGGACTAGGGTGTCCTTTTGTGTAAAAACGTTCATTTTATCACAGCTTTGCATTAGTCCTGCCCTTTGGGGATTAGAATATTGAATCAGTGAGCTAATTAGTAACATAATGAACCCCTAACAATTATTCAGTCTTTCACACATTCATAGAATGTTTACACCTTGCCTTTCCAGGCAGGTTAGAATCCAAGTTAAAACCATATTCGATAAAACCCACATGAATTCAAATCATTTTTAAAAAGAGCCAGTGAAAGCTGGTGCAGTGTAGTGGTCAGATTGCTGGACAAGGATGTGAGTGACACAGGTTCAGATTCCCAGTCTGCCTCAGAGACCTTGGATTCTCCCAGCCTCAACTACCTCACAGGGCTGTTGTGAGCATAAAATGTAGAAGGAAGAATCACGTGCTCCATTCCGTGCTCTTTATAGGAAGAGTGGAACAAAAATGGGCTAGACATATGAAACAGCATATGAAATGATAAAAAGAGCACTAGCAAAATAGTCAGAAAGCAAAACTCAAAAAGATAGTATTACTTATTCTTAAATTCTCAGGAGAAAAAGTAGTTTTAATATATGGCATCTAAAGGGAGCCAGTTTGGTGTGATGGTTAAAAGTGGCAGGACTCTAGTCTGAAGAACCAGGTTTGATTCCTCACTCTTCTGCTTGAAGCCAGCTGGGTGACCTTGGGTCAGACATAGCTCTCTCAGAGCTCTCTCAGCCCCACCCACCTCACAGGGTGATTGTTGTGAGGATAATAATAACACACTTTGTAAACTGCTCTGAGTGGGCATTAAGTTGTCCTGAAGGGTGGTATATAAATCCAATGTCATTATTATAATATGAGGCCTAGTTCCAAACAGGTGTCAGAGGAAGGTACTGCTGATTTGGGGTGCTGCCACAGAGAAGACCCTACCCTTGATAGCCTACCCACCCAATCCCTGAAGACTGGGACTCCCAAAACAGGACATCAGATGAGGACTTTAGTGAATGGGATCTTCAAGCTCCGGCGGGCCATGCTCAGTTTGGCAGATCCCAGTAGACAACCCAAATGCCAAATTTTGAATTAGTTGATTTTTCAGTGCTCTTCAAAGGTAGTCCCATTATATAGCACATTGCAGTAAATTCAACCTGGACGTTACCAAAGCAAGGATAATGAGGAGAGCATTGGTAGCTAGAGGGTCCCAAGTCCTGTAGGGTACTTGGAACCTATTTTAAACTGAGACAGCAAAAGCAGAGGAACAAAGAAAACCCGCTTTCTTCTCATTAAACATGGTTAACAAGAGGGGTGGGGTTATGCTGTCTTCTTCGGCAGGCTGAACGGTCTGAGTGAGGGCAGTTAAATACTTCCTTTTGCTCCACATGTAAACAAACCTTGTTGATCTTCAGGCTTTTATGTTCCTGGCTTTAAATATAACAAGGTAATCCGAATGAGTTCATTCTACCTGAGGTGAATTTTATGAATTCTCACTAATAAACACAAAATTGTTAACTGACTGGCCACAGGCAGCTACTCTTCATTTTTCAGGAGTTATTTCTCTTGATATCTCAGGCACCATTGCTCTGTTAAGTAGCTAACAGATTGGATGGAATCAGAAGACTGGAATGGATCTATTTGGCTGACTTGAGCCAAGCTCCCCAGAGTACGTGGTGCCAGAGGAAAGGGATATAAAGGCCCCACGCTCCCACACCTGTCTCCCTTTCCACTGTGGTAAAAACTTCCACTTTGCTCCTGAGGAAAAGGGTCCAATTGTTTTCAGAAGCTGGTAGAAACAGACAGGAAGGTTGAATTGGAAAGTGTGTTTATTTTTAACAACAAAGTGTAACAACAACAACAACAACAACATTCAATTTATATATCACCATTCAGGACAACTTAATACTACACTCAGAGTGGTTTGCAAAGTGTGTTATTATTATTATCCTCATGACAATCACCCTGTGAAGTGGGTAGGGCTGAGAGAGCTCTGAGAGAGCTGTGACTGACCCAAGGTCACCCAGCTGGCTTCAAATGAAGGATTGGGGAATCAAACCTGGCTCTCCAGACTAGAGTCCCACACTCTTAATCACTACACCAGACTGGCTCTCCTCAAAGGACCTCATGCTGCTGGATCACACATGCTCCATAACGATGCAGCTTTTATGGTTACGTGGACCTAAGTGTATTATATAGCCTAAATACCTGTGAGGCAGCTAGATTATGTGGCTCAATACATTCCTGGGTCCCAATTGAAAGTCTGAAGAACAGAAAGGTCTGTCAGAAAATAGAAGTTGGCCACTCCTCCTCTGAGTCATTGAAACGAGACACTTTCCTGCCGGAGTTTGCACATGCACAGAAACTCATTGAAACTTGTTTGCCCCCCATGCAAACCAGCTTTAGTTAGCATGGAACATACTTAAGGAGCTGTGTAACCATCAGATGTGCATCATGGGGTCTCCTCAATTACAATGCATGTGGTGCCCAGTTCAGATGGAGACTGTGGTGCACATGTCGAAGGGCTTCAGCGTCCCTCTCTGGTGCCATTTAACTTCCCTGGGGGAGTTACGTGGCTCAACAGGCCAACTAGCTCTGCCATAGCACTTCAGGTCAGGAAAATGGCATGGGGGGGGGTAGGAGAAAGACCTTTTCCGTGCACACCACATTCCCAGTCTGAATGGGACTTTTGCATGTGGGAACAGAGGAGAACCGAACCTGTAACGCATCTCTGATGTTACATGGGGTGGGGACCCCAGACCCAACCTATGTAATCTGTTAAGTGTGAATTGGTTTTTATATTAGCCTCGTTGCACGGGTAGTGGGCCAGTTTTAATGAGATAGTATGCAAATAGAAAGTCCCATAGGTGAGTACTTTGCTTCACTAGAATCAAATGTAAGTTTAGCCTCAATTGATACAAACAGCCAATTTAAGTGACAAAGTTTCTCCCAGGCTGTACCACTTCCAGCTGAGGGTAGAAATCATGAAACTCTGCTTCTCTGTGTTTCAGTGAAATTAAACTCTTCGGTTGTTTCTTTTTTAAAAGGTGATGTGGCTATTGAGCACTACATTTTTGATGTGGCTATTGAGCACTATGTTTTCACATTTATGTATATACACATTTTTTTTGATATTCACAGCTGGTATTTTTAACAGTTTCTGCCACCTGCCTCCCGCCTCTCTTTCTCCGGTCGTGCTGAGAAACATGAAGCTTTGGACTGCAATGAAATGCACAGAAGAAGGCCAATGCTCCCTTCACTTAAGCATTAAAGGGACACTGCACCTTCATGGTTAGTCAGAAGATTGGCTGGAAAGGGGAGGAGACATGGACTCGGTGGTAGAGAATCTGCTTTGTTGGTCCTTGGTTCAATACTTGACATCCCCAGTTAAAAGGATCGGGAAGTAGGTGATGTGAAAGCCTGAGATCCTGGAGAGCCACTTCCATCCGAGTAGACAATGGTGACCTTGATAGACCGGGAACCTGATCCTGTAGACGGCAGCTTCATGTGTTCAAGTCTGAGTCATGGCAAGGGCTACTGCTGCCGTTCTTTTAGGGGAGGGACCAGGGCTCCAATACCTGCTCTTCACAGCCTTGGTCTGGCGTACGTATGGGGCCACCTCTCTCCCTGTGTTTCTCCACAGCAGCTTTGCTCACCTGAACAAGATCTCCTGCGGGTGCTGTCTTGCACATGGGCGAAATCAACAGCTGCCCATACACGTGCCTCTTCTGTGGTGGCCCTACCTTGTGGAATGGCCTGCCTGAAGAGGTCAGGAGACACCCCCCCCACTCTCCTGGCTTTCCATAAACAATGCAAAACTGAATTATTTTACTCAGATAGGAGGGCTGTATGGTAGGAAGGCGGTCTCAAAGAGATGCTTCACTAACAAGTTAGGGACCGTAGACTTCACCACTATGTTGCCTTATGTCCTATCTGCTGTTTTAAGTATGTGCTCCTATGTACTACCTGTTGCTTTATGTATGACCCTACTGGGTAGTTGTGTGTTGTCTAATGTCAGTCCTAGACTTGCTTATGCTCTGTTTCGGCATTTCTTCAACTCTGTATTGGATTTTTACAAATCTCATGTCTTTGTAAACTTTCATTTATTTATCCTATGGCATTGTTTATTGAAATGTCCTTGATGTTGGCTGTACTAATCTCACACTATGTAATCTGCCTTGAGTCTCAGTGAGAAAGGCAGACTATAAATGACATAAGTAATATAAATTTAAAAAGCAGCAATGCCACTTTTCTTGATGAGAAAACCTCCTTCGGATGAGTTTTTGCTTGATTGGGACAGACGAGGGGAAGCTCCCATTGCAACAATGAAAAGGTTTGGGCATATGCAAATTGCTAGCTAATGGCAAATTGCTTAGTCAGTTACGATGAAATCATTGGAAGACCATATTGTGGAACAGCATATATACCTTTTAACAATATTTCCCTTTAACTTTAGTTTTCTCTTGATTTGGTGCATCACAGTAAAAAGTGGTTATTGTATGGCACTTGTGATCCACTGAGTCAAAAGATGGCATTGAGCAGAAAGATGGCACAGAAAGGTGGCCTGGTGTGTGTGTCTTTTATCCTTTTTCCACATAGGAAGGCCACACACTGCCAGATATCAATAATGTATTCTATTCTACCATGTGCAATTGGGCTTTCTTTGAAAATGACGACATGGCACAAGACTCATTTTTCTTAATCGCTTTCAGAAAATGTGCGTGGAATGGAAATTTGCTCTCTCTCAATGAACACTCAGAAATCTCAGTGCGTGAATGTGAAGGTTTCTAGAAACACGCATGTAAAACTGACTGGAAAGAAGGTAAAAAGTTTGATTTTGACTGCCATATTATCACACTTTTGATATTTTAGGAGAAAGCTAAGATTGAGTTAATGTGGGAGCAATCCTAAACACATCTACTTAGAAATAGGTCTCATTTTATCAAATGGGGCTTACTTCCAGGAAAATGTTCTTAGGATTACAGCCTGTACTATGTAACCTGGATAACTGGATAACTGCCTGTGACTAGAGATGGGCACAAACAGAAAAAAACAACAATGAACATGATGTTCGTTGTTTGTTGCCATCCACAAACAGGGACTCACAAACAACCACGAACATGGCCCTGTTCACAAACATGTTCATGGTTGACTGTTCGCGGGGGCCAGCAGGCTCTCCTCCAGCCATCATCCAAGTCAAGATCCCTACCGCACCACTCCCAGAAACCTTACCTGAGCAGGCAGCAGGAAAGGTACCAATAATAAATAATAGCTTGGCCTCGGAGCCTGGCAGCAGCCCTGGAACTTGAAGGGGTAGATCCATATCCCACCACACACAAAGAAAATTCAAGCTCCAATGCACTCTCCCTGTCTCTCTATCAAAATGCCAACAGCAGCTGCCTCTCTCCTTCTCCACTGTCTGCAAAGACTAGCCAGAGCTGGGAGCACCCCCCCCCCACCCATGGTCTTTGCTTTCTTGTAACAAATTTGGAGCTCCACACTTGAAAGGAAGACCTGCCTATCAAGCTAAACTGGGCTTAGATTGGAATTTCCAGGGCAACAGCAGGAGTTCAGACAGAGTTCTGACAATCCCTGCCTAAGTTGCAAAGGGAATTGATTGCAGATGCCAGACTGTCTGGCTTGACGAACAGCAAGATAAACAGCAGTGAAGGAGGCTTGCAATGACCACCTGTTTGTTTAGAATGGGGCCTCGCGAACAGCTTGTTCGCGAACAGCAGATTGGGCTGTTTGTGGCTTTTTTTTTGGTTCGTATTGCTGTTCGTGCCCATCTCTACCTGTGACTCAAGACCACAGGCAGAGTGCTATGGGGTAAGAACCAAGGGCCACCCTCCCTTTAGATTTTGCCCTTTGGGTTGCACCAAATTGCTTGCACCTCTGCTCATACCTGGGCCTCAATTCCTGTAACAAAAAGGGAAGCAGACGCTTAGTCCATATTTTATAAACAATGGCATGATGTGAATTCTGCTACCTTGAAAGGTGATAGACATCACCTATTGATCCGTATTGTTGTTGGACAGCTCCAAACTTAGCCAGCTAAGCTCAGACACAGCTGGTGGTGGTATGAGAGGAAGCAATGGTTGCATCTTGCATGGGGCGATGAACTATCTTGAAACTGCCCCTGGACTCAGAATACTTACTTGAAAATGTGGAGGGCAGAGTTAGAGGGAAGGGATACTTAACCCTTCTCATTTACAACTTCTTTCCCTCAACTCCTCCCCCAGCAGGTTTGCCTGTTGTCTCACCCGAGCTGACCCCAGTGCTGTTACTATCAACCTGTTTGGAAACAGATCTGTCAGCATAAAGGAAAAAGGAACATACTGGGTTGCCTGGAAGGAACTTAGGGATGGCCTGGCCATATAACTTGCAGGGAAATTTCTCAGGGGTGAATCAATGAGCTTCTAAGGAAAGGAAGGGAAGGGAAGGGAAGGGAAGGGAAGGGAAGGGAAGGGAAGGGAAGGGAAGGGAAGGGAAGGGAAGGGAAGGGAAGGGAAGGGAAGGGAAGGGAAGGGAAGGGAAGGGAAGGGAGCCCTGGTATCTCAGCACTCACTGGCCATGGTAATTGATGTCAACTCACCAGTTGCCCTTCCCATACTGTGTCAGTGTGCAGGCGAAAAGCATGGGTGAGCCGATGCTCATTGTAGGGGACTCTGAGTTGAATGGCTCCTGCAGCACTGGCTTGTACGGCCTCAGGTACTGCTTAGCTCAGTTTGCTCCAGAGTCATTTTCACTTTCCAGTCTGTTCCTGAAACCAGGGCTGGTGTGCCCATTGAGGCCAGGTAGGCGGTCGCCTCAGAGCGCAGGGTGCTGGAGGGGGCACCGGAGGAGGCGCTGGGGGCGGGAGTGGGCACCACAGAGCTGCAGCCTCCCAGTCCTCCTGCCCTGTGTTGCCGCCACCACCAGGACACACCACCAGAACATGCACAGGCTTGTGCACATGCCCGTGATGATGTCACACGTGACATCATAACACAGGCTGGAGTGGAAACCCTGGCACCGCTCCTGCCTGAAACAGTCTCGTATTTGGCGACAGCAGGCAGTGTCTGCATCTTGGCTAGCTGCCATTGATCATTGAACAGTAATCCCTGAATGTGTACGTGGTTGCACACAGAAAGCGAGACTGAAATCATTTAGGTACGATCCTCTGCACTGATCAAAAAGGCGAAGGCGTTTGGTTTTAATTGTTATGTCTGCCTGCTGAAAGATGATGCAACTGATATTTGCATCAATATTATGAAAGCACCATCATGACTACGTGTGTGTGTGTGGGCTGAGACTGTTTCATGCCAGTGTTCCCAGATGCCTTCATTTAAAAATATTTCCTTTTAAAAAAACGACAATCCGTGAGAAAGTGATTATGTCCCTTCCAGCCAAACTTCACAATTCCACAGAACATCACAGAGTGATCTTATTTCTGCAGTGACAGTTTCAAAATTTTCCAGTTTTTTGAAACATTGATCTGACAAGATAATTAATTGGTGCTTATTCTTATACAAAGTGAGTATCAGTGTGATCCTGCACAGAACAACACCTTTCTAAGCCAATTGACTTCAGTGGAATTAGAAGGGTAAAACTGCTTTGGGTGGCCTGATGAAAAGTTTCTTCTTTAGATGCTTACATTGCTTTTGAGAATCATGCTCGTTTGCGGCTAGATATCTGCAGACGTAGCAAGGTAATATACATAGAGAAGCAGCCTTCTGCTTGTTTTGTCTATGTGGAAATAGATGCATATTGCCCTGTGCCAAAGTGCAGGAGTGCTCTCAGGGTGGCACAATTATGTTGTGCCACCACGGGACCGTGGCTGGGAGGCCTGTTCTCGTGCCTTCCTCTCCCACTTGACATCACCAGAAATGTGTCATTAGCATGGCAATTTGCATATGCCACACCCCCTGACATCACCTATCCTGGCTGTTTTGGATCCAATCCTGCCCATTCAGGGCCGAAATTGGGCCCAAAATGGTAAAAAGGGGCTGAAAATGGCTGACATCTCAGCTGTATCCTTCCCGTCTAAGATATAAAGCAGGGGCACGGGGAGAGCTTTGGCCCTGGACTCTTAACCCAAGGTTTCAGCCTGTTGCCACTGAATGATCAAGCTTCTGAATTCAAGATATGCTTTTATGGAATTTGTTTTCTTTGTTTATTAATTGGATTTTGCTTGTTTAAATTGTTGTTTATTTCAATTAGGTACTTTTATGAGGCACTTTGCATCCCTGCCAGGGAAAAAAGTGGGGTAATAAATTACTTCAATAATAATGTCATGCAGTTGGCAAGATATTGTCCACCAGTTTCCCTCCCTTCATTCTTAGCCTTTTACCTCTGCATTTCTTGACACAGAAAACACTCAGAAACCATGGAATATTGCTGTGGAGAAAGCAGTCAACCAATATTTTGATTAGAGAAATAAATGATACACTGTTAGGAACTTCCTCGTGGAAAAATCTGCCAGTATGCTCTTATCTTTGTATATCTTTAATTATTCAAAATTACGACGTGCAATAAGCATATAGCTTTTTACAAGTTTGAACAAAGCAATCAGTTAGAACTCCTTAGAATCATTGTCTAATCTTGTTCTCTTTTCGTAATTGTCTTGCGTGGTTTGGAATTCACCTAATTTTTGTTTATTCCCAACAGGTGAAAATACAGTTTAATTGCTTTGAAGTCAGTGCAGGGCAGCAGGTCTACGTGACCATGAGAACAATCCCAAATTACTGTGGAGTCCAACTGAATCAAGAGTATTACGTTGAAGGTAGGAATTTATATTGAGAAGAGCGATTGTCTTGAGTGGGACATTAATGCTGAAAGGAAGATTCACATGGTCAGGAAATTGGCACATTCCCTATATTAGATCTGTAACCCTAACCCAGTGGTACTCAGGCTGATTCCGCATGGCTTACCTGAAGCCGGGACGTTCCGGAACATGCCAGAAAAAATGCGGAAGATCGTGTTTTCTCGTGCGAGTTTTGCGCGACATCGCAAAACTCACGCAAGAAAACACGATCTTCCGCATTTTTTCCCAGCATGTTCTACAACGTTCTGGCTTCAGGTAAGCCGTGCGGAATTGGCCTCACTCTACAACTCATGGAGATCCACGTTTGCTATTTGTGTGTTATGTGTCGTCAAGTTGCCTCCGACCCATGGTGACCCTATGAATGAAAGTCCTCCAAAACATCCTATCATCAGCAGACCTGCTCAGATCCTGCAAATTGGAGGATGTGGCTTTCTTTATTGAGTCCAGCCATCTCATTTTAGGTCTTCCTCTTTTCCTACTGCCTCCCACTTTTCCTAGCATTATTGACTTTTCCAGAGAATCTTGTCTTCTCATGATGTGACCAAAGAACGATCGCCTCAGTTTTATCATTTTTGCTTCTAGGGAGAATTCAGGTTTGATTTGATCTTGTACCCACTTACTTGTCTTTTTGGCCATCCATGATATCTGCAAAACTCTCCTCCAGCACCACATTTCGCATGAATCAATTTTCTTCCTGACCAAAAGAAACACACGTGCTCCCCCACCAAACTCACAATGTAGTAAGATATTAATTGTCACACAAAAATATGGTCTGTTTCTAGTGTAAAGTCAAAAATAGCCCCTCCGCCAAGTATCCAGGCATATTAGTTGCTTCTTTTCTCTCTCCAGTGCTGAACTTGAATGAGGCTTGTGAGGGGGAGGCCCTTCCCTTCACTCCAGATGCACAAGCCTCCTGCTCTCACATCAGCAAGAGGGACAACACATCAGGCAAGAGAGTGAGATTGCCACACTGCCTGGAGGAGGATCATGTAGCTATGTAGAAAGCTAGTGAAACCACCACTACCACTCACCCCACTATGGCCAGTTTGATTTTTTTTCCTAGGAGGGCTGCTGTGGTGTTTTTACTCTCTTTTCTCTGCAGTCAGCTTTCTCTCCTCCTGGCAGTTGTTGAGATGAGAGCACAGAGGCCGTAGTAAAAGGGATATTGGAGCATACAGTGGTTAAGAGCAGCAGGACTCTAATCTGGAGAACTGGGTTTGATTACACACTTCTCTGCTTGAAGCCAGCTGGGTGACCTTGGGTCAGTCTCAGCTCTATCAGAGCTCTCAGCCCCATCCACCTCATAGGGTGATTATCGTGAGCAGGGCTCATTTTGAGGGGGAATGCACAGGAACTCAGTTCTGGTAGTTTTCCAAAGAGGTCACATGTCAGGTGGCCCCGCCCACCTGATTTTCGGCCATTTTGGGCCCATTGTGGCTTGGATTTGGGCCAAAACAGCCAGGATAGGTGGTGTCAGGGGGTGTGGCATATGCAAACCAGTTATGCCAATGACACACTTCCAGTGATATCAAGGGGTGTGGCATATGCTAATGAGTTATGCTAATGAGTTATGCTAATGAGTTCCTGCAGCTGTTTTTCTACGAAATGGCCCCTGGTCGTGAGGATAATAATAACACACTTTGTAAACTGATCTGAGTGGGTATTAAGTTGTCCTGAAGGGCGGTACAAAAATTGAATCTTCTTACTATGTTGTTATCATTTTCTTTCATTCCTGGAATGAGGTCCTCAGCTCAGGGTGGCTCACAGCTTACTCATCCTCCAGTTCTTCCAGCAGCAACTGTTTTAAATTGGGAACCACCTGCCTGCTGCAAGCCCTACCAGGCAATGACCTATGTTCCACTTTCATGGAACATAGAAAGTATACCAAATTAGTGAAGACGCCACTGGTGGAAACTGAGTCACTGAGTATCACTGCCCTATACAAAGTTACTAAGAATTAAAAACTCTCCCCCCTTTGAATTCTAGCTCACTATTAGGACATATATTGAAGGAATGAATTAAGGTAATTTTAGAATTAAATGATAGAGTTTAAAATTTAGAGGTATTCCCTTGTATTTTACCGTGTTAAGGAATTGATAATTTGTGGATGTGCCCTGAGATCACATGACTTGAGTTTGTTCTCAAGACTGCTGTACAAAACATTTTGGTTGCTGTTCATATTAAAGCTGTTTAGAGTTATTCCGCACACTGCTAGTCTGTATCTGTGGAGCCAGAAATAGTAAAATGGTGTTACTTGGTTCTCGATGAAGGATCGTTTCCAACTTGCTCTTATTTTGACTTTGTTGGTTAGTTGTTCCAACTTTTGTTACACCAAGAAAAGAACATTCCTGCGTATTACCACAAGATTTCTGGGTGTATATACAACATTCTGTAATTTAATATTAACAAATACCAGCGATACAAGGTACTCTACGTTCTTCATATTGCTCTGAGCCTAGCAAGCAAGCATCTCCTACCAGTTGTTTCTCTCACCACTTAAACTTTATCATAGATCTCCTGGTATAAGGGTCAAATAGTTTCTACTGTCACAATCTTCTATGCCTTCAATTAGTATCAATACTATTGGTTATTTTTAGTACTTTGGGAGCCTAGATACTCAAAAATGATGAACTGAGGCCTAACAATCATGAATCCAGAAAAGGCCAAGTAAATTTTCACATGCAAATTTGCTCAGGGATGTTGTGATTTTTGAAAAGAAAAGTGATGGGAATTCAAACTTACCTTGCTTTGTGTTGAAGCAAACACCATGCTTTGATGATCTGGATGATAGTTTCACATTTGTACCACAGCGGTGGCAATCTGCATGGTGGCTGGCCAGATAAAGATGCTGGCTCACAGTGCATTTTCAGCTCAGTTTCCCTCATTTTACGAACGAGGAGAAACTCTTTATGGCTATTGTTTACAGCTGTATACTCTACCTTAAATATAAATCACAGACATATTTTAAAAGCCCTTCAGCTGAATGTTAGATTATTCCATATTTCACTGTATGATAAATATACACAAATAAATTGTAAACTGGCTATTCAGGAAGCACAGTTTTAAAAGAAACAAAATTGTTTCTAGCTTACTTCAAGAAATGTAGAAACAAAAGAGAGGTTTCACCAAGGCAGAAAACACTAGAAAGCTGTGTGTTTTTATTTCTTTTTGAAATAGTTCACCCCACTTTCCGCCCACACAGTAGGACTCAAACCGCTTATAACCTGCTATTGTCTATTCTGATTGGTAGTGGATTTCTAAGACAGTCCTTCAAATAACCTTTGAGGGACCAGGGACAGTCCCTGGTCCCTCAAAGGTTATGACAAACAACATAAAGAGTGGGGAAAAACAGCTTTCTTGGTTTTCTCTTATTCATTCTGCAGAGGTTTCTATTACATCTTAAATTCTTCCCACATTTGCATCCTATCTGGTGAAAAGAAGGCTATCCCGTTTATATTATATTCTGCCTCTACCAAGGAGTTCTGTTACAGGCTTCACAGCAAATCTGTAAGCCAAGCTTCAAGAGGATAGACAACAGGTGTCCCAAGAAAAGAACTGTTATCTGAAAAAAAATCTGTTTTATATTTTGCAGATTGCAGAAACAGTGATGTGGGAACAAATATTCCAAACTGCTTTGGTAAGCTGAGGTCCAGGAGTATAAATTGCATATAATGCTTTTAAAATATTGCCATTGAATCTCATTTCAGATAGTCTGTGATAGATACATGCTTTGGTAAATCAGAAATGGTGGATTTTTGCAAAATGACTGGAAGGCTTTAAGCAGAGGCTAGACAGCTATTTTGTCAGGAATGTTCTAGCTTTGGATGTCTGGCATTGATAGGTTTGCCATTTTTCCACTTGGTATGGGAGATTTCCTACCTCCAAATCCTATTGCCTGCCAGCACTCCAGCAGCCAGAAAAGAATTAAAAATTGAATCACTTCTGGGTTTTCTCTGGAAGGGATATAACATGGTCGTTGTCATCATCATCATCATCGTCATCATCATCATCATCATCATCATCATCATCATCATCATCATCATCATCATCATCATCATCATCATCATCATCTATTATGGTCAAAAAACCAGCGTACAAATCACACAAAGGGAAAATACAATTAAAGATTTAAAAAGTCAGCTTAAGAGCTTTTAAAAGACAATTTGCGTAGTTTAAGAATTAAAGCACAGAATTTAGCAACATGACAGGCAATCATGACATTTTTATCAGATGAAAACCAGTGTAGCCTTGCTTTATTAGTAATTAAAGGACTGGGGATCAGATCAACTAATGGGGTAATAAATCTAAGACGGGTCACCTGGTGGCACCCGCCCATGTCCCCATTCCCGGATTTCTGCTGGCTGCTGGCAGGCAACCCTATGCATTGAGCAGGGGCTAGATAAAGGCTTATAAGGCCCCTTCCCACTCTAGGAATCTAGTCATCATTGTGATTGATGTGTGTTACAAAGGCACAACTCGCTGCATACTAGTTCCACTATTCAGCCTACAATTTTAGGATTCTTACTGTAAGTCTACTTCTTCATTTTCCACATATTGATACAGAGGCAAACTACACGTGATGCTAGATACGTGTTCTTCACGTGTTGGGTCCCTAAAGGTTCCCTGGATAGTGTAGTCTTACAAAGAACAGCTGCTCGATGTGATTCTCCACCAGGAGAAGAGTGATGGGAGGGATTCTGTCTCTCTTTCTAAAAGCCTTGGCTCAGGTTTTCCTCTGAGAGCTCAGGGGTGGGGGTGGATGGGACATAACAGGAGGCAGGAAATCCAGGGTGGCTTTTTGCGAGAGAGAGAGAGAGAGAGAGAGAGAGAGAGAGAGAGAGAGAGAGAGAGAGAGAGAGAATGCCTGCCACCACTTTTTTCCCTGCCAGGGAATCACATCGTGGATTCTGTCTCTTTCTTGCAAAAAGCCACCCTGGATTTCCTGCCTCCTGTTATGTCCCACCCACCCCTGCCTCTGAGCTCTAAGAGGAAAACCCAAGCCAAGGCTTTTTGCAAGAGAGAGAGAGAGACAGAATCCCTCCCATTGCTCTTTTCCTGGCAAAGAATCACATCGAGCAGCTGTTCTTTGTAAGACTACACTACCCAGGGAACCTTACAGGACCGACAGTCGCCCAGGCATCTCATGTAGTTTCCCTCTCACTTCCACATATTGACACACTTTTTATTTAAATCAATGGAAAAAATGGCTTAGAATCATCGTTTCAAAGGCCACTTCTGTCATTACATTCTGTGTTCAAGGAAGCATTTTAAAAAACCTTATGGGTGTTTCTGCCTGAAATGTTTGGGATCTGTGAACGGCAGACTCAATCAGGATAGGCAACCCTGAGCACATGTCAGATATTAGCCTACCAGACTATTTTGTTTGGTACCAAAAAAGCAGGCTGGTTTACTCTCCAGGACTTTTACGAGATCTGAAATAGCAACATCCTCAAACGGAGCCCCACTGCAGGGTATGCCAGCAGGCTCTGTCCACAGGCCTGCAACGTTGCTCTCCAATGTACTCAGACCACAAGGTGGGAATATAAGGTAGCCATCATCTGGTGTGGTGCTGCTGCCTCTCTGAAGAGCAGAAGGAGTCACTGCTTGTCACTCATCTCTGAGTGCAGCTCCCTCTGTGGCTAATAAAACCCTTAATTTTTTCCTCCCTTTTTTATTTGCAGCCACACCTTCTTCACAAGTAGATGTTGCGTTTCATTCAGCACTGAGGCCAAACAGTTGCCTGTCCTATCCCAGGTTCCTCTTGGGTCCCAACCATGATTAAAAGCTAGATTTCTTTGGCGCCTTTTGGTCATGTGACTAATCATACAGTTGCCCATGAACATATGAAGATGCCTTATACTGAGTCAGACTATTGATCTATTGACATCCGTATTGTCTACTCTGACTGGCAGTGGCTGTCCAGGGTTTACAGTAGACGTCTTTCATGTCACCTACTCCCTGATCCTTCTAACTGGAAATGCTGGGGTTGAACCTGAGAACTTCTTTAATCTGTATGCAAAGCAGGTGCTCTATCACTGACTCATGGTCCCTCCAAAAGCATTACATGTTTACCTTAGATAATCTGTGTTTGTGTGTGTGATTGGCAGAAGCTTTTCCTAAAATCACTTATTCTTTTCTTCTGCCTGTGAAGGCACAGATTAGAAGACTTTAAATACCCAGTAGTATCACATAGTAGGGACCTTTGGAGTTATTCACCTTGTTAGATTTTGTGGATTAATCTAGATGTGGTATATTTATGGTAGAACTTGCCTTGGAATTGGAGAATGATTTGGAGGGTCTCTTCTGACCCTAAGATGCTATGAAACAGGTAAGAGTTTGGTCATTGGGAATCACATCATGGTTTAAGAGGATTGGGAGAAGGACCATATGGATGCAACAAGAGTAGCAAAGTCTCTGGTGAGCAATTTCAAACATGAATGAGTCTCCTCCACTGCATGGATGGGGAGGGGGTTAGGAATGGGTGGGTGTTTGACCTGCTGGCCAAGTAAAGACACAGGCTGGAAAGATGAGCGTAGGTAGCTAATCTTGACAGCCACTGTATGTAATCTTAAGTAAGATCAGGGGTATTATAGCCTTATTGTTGGTCATAAAACTCAAAATAATTAACCCCCCACTGTGTAAATACAGATCAAGGTTTATTGCTAAATGAATGGTGTTTGGTTTTAGGAACATGTGTTCTTGAAAGCAGAAGTAAAAACTAGTGTTGTGTGGAAATGGGTGAGAAATAGATAAGGAGGGGCACTAAGACAAGAGCTAGCGACCATGCAGAGGTACACTAGATTGGATCCTACAAATCTGTTGCTTTCCTCTTCCCTTGACGTTCAGTCTGACTCCTTGTACTGGAGGAAAGCTCCTCCACTAGCTGAATGGATCCATGGATTCCAACTCATCGAGGTGTGAAGAATGCCCATATTTTCATCCTGTAGTCATTCCACAATCCAATTCCCTTTTTTGAGCTTCTAGCAAATGTGTTTCACCCGTTTTCTTGAAGCATATGAACCAACAAATTATATGGAAAAAAGGAACCTCGAAGTTTCAAGATTCCACCGACCTCTTATTGAAAAGGCTTTATGAAACAGGCATCAATTGTAATCTTACGGACATTGTATATAAAATAGGAACATGGTAATTCAGGGATCTTAATACGGATGAAAATCAAATGCAATTTATATTCTCATTGGGTTTGGAATTCCAGGCTTTTAATAATATTGGACAACTTTGACACAAGTATACAAAATGCAAGTGGGAATCTTTTTAATTGTGATGTTCGTTTTGAACAAATAATTTCAGCTGGAAAATTGACTTACGAAGTGGATAGAGCAAGACAAACCATATTGCTGAATATATCCGATGTGGCCCAAAGCACTGGTTATTATGTCCGTTTATGCCACCAGTGGTTTGTGTGTGAGGATGTGGGATCGGTTGCCTTGGTAAGTGCTTACTATATACTTAAAACGGTTCACAGAAGAAATTGAACCAAGACAGTGGTCTTCATCCCATGGCTTGGCATTAGGGTTACCAATCCCCTAGTGAAAGCAGGGGATTCCCCGCTCCCATCCTCTGTCCCCCACTACCACTCACCTGGCTGATGGGGAGAAAGGTGTGGGAATGGGCCTCCCGGGGCACACTCCTGGGGCAGAGTAATGATGTCACTTCCAAGAAGTCATCACGCCACCCCAAAAGGAGGGCACTCCCCAAATGGCCCACTTTGGGGCCCAGAGGAGCACAGGGAAAATAGCCCATATCTTCTTGACTAGAGGTATGCGATCCAGGGTTCTTGGACCTGCTAAATAGCTAGATTTATACCAATCTTGCATAATCTGGCTATGCTGGTTCACTTTTGAGAATCCTGGTTTGGATCTGGGAAGTCGGTCTTTGACAGACCAGATTATTCAGCTGCAGCCAAGCTCCATACCACAGCAAGGGAGTGGCACGAGGCTGGCAGGGGACAGGAGTCAGCAGGGAGAGAAGATTCCCATGCTATCCCTCCACCCCTGCGCGAGCTCCAAAAAGCAGGCAGCCTCAACAGAGGGGAGAGAGGGAGGGGAAGGCATGAAAGGCACTCCTGATACCCTGCCACCTCCTCTGCCTCTCTCCCCCTCATTTCTTCCTCCTCCTTTGGCTGCCACTGCAGAGGTGTTGCTACTTCCTTCCTTCCAGGCAAGGAAGGAGATGAGCCAAGAGCAGTGAGTGAGTGTGGTTGGTGGCCATGGCTTCTGGCTGTGGAGGATGAGGAAGGCAGTGAGGGTGTCTGAACAGCAACTGTGAGGAGCAGCAGAGATGCCAACTATGGGGCTGGAGGTTTGGCTCAGCGCAAAGTGGAGCCAAGCTCTGCGTCCAAGTGGAGCGAGGCAAGCAGGGGCATTAAGCAGCAAGGAGAGTGGATTCCCATGCTGCCCCTCTCCCTGCACCTGGGTTCCAAAAGAGCCCTGCCAGCTGCTGCTGGCTGTCTTTTAAACT
This sequence comes from Eublepharis macularius, assembly GCF_028583425.1. NCBI lineage: Eukaryota > Metazoa > Chordata > Lepidosauria > Squamata > Eublepharidae > Eublepharis > Eublepharis macularius. Next base: position 85,997,990 of record NC_072798.1, read on the forward strand.
TCCAGGCGCCATTGATCCTCACCACCTCCGTGCTTCTGAGAGGATTCTGTGGTTTGACATAGGTTCCTTTCCAATAATTTGGTTCTGCTGGGATTTTTTGGGAGTGGGATGGGCATTTGGACTAGCTTTTGGCCAGGGGTTGCCTTTGCTTAAGGTTTCTCATTGCCTGGAAAGTTGTGGAATTTTTTTACCCACAGGAAACAATGGAGAATGGCTGTGGACAGCTTGTTCAAGGGCCCGTAGAATTAGATCACAGGGTCCAATCTTCCTGGAACTTGGGGAGTCTTTTGTGGACAGGAAGGAATAGATTCCCTGCAAATTTGGTGGAGTTTTATTGAAAAATGCCTGTCCAGCCTCCCGGATAGTTTTCCCCATAGGGAATAATGGCCTACCACTCTGCCCCGTGGCACAGAGTGGTAAGCTGCAGTACTGCAGCCCAAGTTCTGCTCACAACCTGAGTTCGATCCTGGTGGAAGCCAGGTTCAGGTAACCGGCTCAAGGTTGACTCAGCCTTCCATCCTTCCGAGGTCCTGGAGGTAAAGTGTAGATGACTGGGGAAGGCAATGACAAACCACCCTGTAAAAAGTCTGCCAAGAAAACATTGTGATGCGACGTCCCTTCATGGCTCAGTAATGACTCAGTGCTTGCACAGGGGACTACCTTTACCTTTTTACCTAAATTCGGGATTCGCTAACCGGATTACATATTCTGACAAAGATTTACAGGAATACCAATTTTGGGGGGTATCCTTAAAACCTAGATCTGGATCACCAATTTTTTTGGGTGCACGTCCTGAATCTTGACCTAGTTTTGAGATGTGGGAATTGTTTGTAGACACAAGATAGATAGAGATGTCTAAAAACCAGAAATACTTGACTTCCTGCTGCTGTTTTACAATTTCAGATTCAAACGAATGACTTGGTGAAATCAATTTCTTTGCCGTTTACCCAGATGTTGCCTTGCCTGTGCATTGAGGTAAATATTTTTGGCCTGGTTTTCATGACATGTAATCTGGGTTAAAAAAATGTAGTTCCTCATTAAATGGGAATTATTATTTTTCTGAGAGAACGAAATCCCAAAATAGGCATCAAACAAACAATATGTTTGGTAGAAACCTTTCCAAAATTGTGTCGAATGACAGTTCTATTTTCATTGCTAGTGTAAATCTTAGATTGTGTGAGGAGAATTCCTCAGAGAATGCCACTGAACTAGGATTTAGGGGAAGCATTTCTGAGATCAGAGCAAACCTTACAGAGCCCAGAATCTCTATTTTAGAAAGTAAACCCTGGCTTTATGTAAATATCAGCTTGTTTTGAAAAGTAATTTAACCTTCCAGAGCCCAGGATCACTATTTTGGAAAGTAAACCCTGGCTTTATGTAAATATCAGCTTGTTTCGAAAAGTAATTTTCAAACATTGTGGGTGTTCCTGCAGAAAAAGGGAAAGGTATAGTATTAAAATGATTGGGTTCAATATAATGATGTATGAGTGGAATCAGTAGCTCCCCCCCCCCCAAAAAAACAACAACAACTCTACAACCCTTGGGATTTGAGAGATGTCCAGGAACAGTGAAGGATGTGATAGAAAGTTTTACAGTGGAGGGTCAAAATAATCCCTCCTTTTTCTCCAGAAGTATGTGTGTGCCAGAGGGAAACAACCGTCTGATCAGATGTACTGTGCCTGTTATTCGAAGTGAAGTGATGGGTTTTAGGCTTTTAGGTAGTTAACGATGGATGAAGAGCACTTTTTTGAGGGGATAGTTTATTTAACAATTATTGAAGAAGTGTATAGCTTGCCTTGGAAGAGACTGAAATTACCTCCCTCCTCTGCATGGAATCTATAGATTAGGATGGTAATGAAAAAGCACTTTTGCCTGTAAAGAGCTGGTTCCGAACCAGAGTGGAGTAACATGACTTTGACATTTTCTTTTCTTTTCTTTTTTTGGATTTTTTTAAAAAATTCATGTGTAAAACATTTATTTCCATACATTTTATATAAAATGACCAACATGGTATTCATATAAAAAAAGCACAAAGGACGACAGTTCTACATGTCACAGAAAGTACCTTCATTTATCTCTCACCTGGTTATCTATTCAGCAGTTCCTGTGCTTTATAGTCTATGAAATGTCTGACTTGACATTAAAGATTCCAATACATTTCTATCTGCACCGTATACCAACAAACACCTTCTTGGTTTTTAGAAGAAGAGTCAAGGTAGCTTTAGTCCAGCTGTTAAAGCTATTTTCCTATACAATGAAAAAGGTACTTCTTGAAGAAAGACTAGAGAAAATTAAAACCCTAAAAATAGAAATCACAGTTCTAGTTTACAGCTTACATAGAGTGTCTGTGATTTTACCCACACCTACATCGACACTTTCTTTTCCAGTCTGGGTTTTTGCTTTTCCACCTTTTTAAAGCATCCATTCACCCTGCATTTTTGTAAATACACACAGTATTATTCAGACATTTAAGTCTCACCAGAGCTCTTTCTTCTGCAATAAACTCATCCTATAGAGACTGCTTCCACTGTCCCGGCATTTACAGTGCTATCCTAAGTTGAGTTACTTCACTGGACTTAGAAATGTATAACTCTGTTTAGGATTGTACTGTGAGTGATGAGTGAGCATAGAAACAGCACGTATGAAGATGACATGGAAACAGATTTGGAACGGATTGCTTTAACTAACGGGGAAAAATAATTGGATTGTAGGCCTGGCCGGCGATTCCAGATGCACGGCGAATGCAGATGTGTCCTTTTAAAAATAGTAAGTGAATTGTGTTTCCTGTACTTTTGAATACTTGCAGTACTATTTCTGAATGGCTGCCAGGGCTTTTTTTCTGGGAAAAGAGGTGGTGGAACTCAGGACCGCCAATGATGTCACTTTGGGTCAGCTGGAACAAGGGGGAAGTTTTTAAAAGTTTAAATCGCCGCGTGGTGTGGAGGGCAATCTAAACTCCCCTCTGTCTGGAGATCAGGGGGCGGGGCCACCGGCCATGTGACCATTTTCAAGAGGTGCTGGAACTCTGTTCCACCACATTCTGGCTGAAAAAAAGCCCTGATGGCAGCTATGTTGCAGGGCGACTTACCACTAAGATGAGATATGCTTTCTCAGTCAGGACCAAATCTCAGGACTTCTAAAGTGGGTTTTCAGCCTTCCCCTGAGTGCTTAAGGTCCAGACTTCCATTACTGGAATTCTAGACCTGTAATTTTGCATTAAAAAGAAACTGTGGAGGGGGCAATACGAATGAGAGCCACAACTTCTGGGGAAAGGTGAATGAAGTCTTCCCCTTGTGCCATTTCCCTGATCAGAAAATGCCCCTACCATGCTGCTTTCAGCTTCTGGGGGAGAAGCCCCCTGGGTATCTATTTTATGCCAGTAGCACCCCCCTTCTAGTGATGAAAAAGCAATGGGGGCAATTTTGATCAGGGAAATGACGTGGAAGGAAAGAGTTAACACTTTCTGCACTAACACTGAAGCTCAGATCCAAATCAAGTCATGCTAGAGCTTCTTTTTTTAGGCCCAAATGATGCCTCTAGGTTCTAGTCACACTTGGCACGTGTCGTTTTGTCCTCTCTTTAAATGATTTTAAGCAAGTAAGGATGTTTTCCCAGATTTCATCTGGTGAGCCCAATCCAGAGAACCACTCAAAAAACCAGATCCTGTCTTTGTGATTTTACTTTCATATTTCAATGGATTGTGTTTTATATGATTGTATATTATCTCCTGAGCCATTTTGTGGACCTAGTAAGGTGGAAAGATGGAACAGAAATCTTGTAAATAAGTAAAGAATGAAAATGGTCAGGTGTGAAGGTTCCACAAGAACAAGCTAAAGCAGGAGAACTTCCTGTGAAATGGGACCATTTTCTCAAAAACACGGTTTGCTTTGTTCTCAGGCTGCCCTGAATATCTACACCAGAGCTCTGAAATAATAAAAAAAAGAATGCTGGAAATGCCATATTTAATACTTTATTGAACCAAATTTCACAGCAGTGTTTGCAATGGATTTCCCAAATACCCAATGTTTGACCCTCTGTGCAGTATTTACAATTGCATCCAATTAGCAGAATGAATTAAAGCCCCCTTTGGTATATATTTTCACAAAGAGAATGGCAGGATACTTATTTAGAAACCATTGCCTCTGAGGGTTGCTCTTTTCAGCTTTTTTTATATTTATAAAGTACTCTCAGAAGTCTGAATTAATTTTGTGTGTAACAGACACTTTCTTATCTTCTGGTGCTGTGTTTCTTTATGCCTGTAAAGGGAGAACAACGTGCACTCTTTGGAGGGAACTCAGTTTGGATTAGCATCTATGAGCAACCAGGAGACCCCATATGAAATAATTGGCTTGCTTTGTTGTGGGTACATGGATTCTGCTTAGGCTATAGATTCTTACAAAGCCTGTTGGCATTATAAAATGTTAAGTAGTAATCATGTCAGGGGTGTGGAGTTCTACCAGACAGGAGCTTGCCATAGAGGAGTAGTTCTTCTTGAACATTTAGAGTCTCTCTACATGAGACGCCTTGGTGTGTGTTTATCAAATATAGGGAGATGCAATGTTAGCTGGGAAGCGTAGTTTAAAAAGACAGAGCCAGTGGAGATCGCTCTGCAGAGGGTTTGTTAATTTTGTCTTCGCCTCCCTGAAGGCTCTGTCATTTTCACCTCTCCAATCTAAAAATGTGTGGGATTGCAACCAGAGGGCAGGGAGGAATGGAAATGGGCTGGTCTGCCTTCCAGAGCCAGGCTTTGGCCTGGAGAGGTTATAATGGGCTGAAGTTTCCCTTCTGGCATTTCACAGCCCCTTCATACAGCTCCAGTGTATAGCAAATCCTTTGCTGTGCCACTGGCTCTGTCTTTTTAAACTACATTTCCCCGCTAACATTGCATCTCCCCGACACAAGTTCTTCATGTGTCAGATATCTCTTGTAGAGAGACTCTGTATTAGGATGCCCTAAAAAAATCATGTAAGTTCTATGGCATCCATTTGTCAGAACTTCAGCTTGAAAAAGAATGCAGAACATCCCATAACCTCATGTTCATTATTCTCCACACCTGCATACCCGGGGATGGCTCATGCAGCAGTTTTTGTGAAGGACTACCAGTTTCTAACACTGCATATAACTGATGAAGGGCAAATATAAGGTAGCCTTACCAGAGTGGTATAGGAGGCACTAGAACTACTATTGCAGTGCTGTACAGGTGTGTGTGGCTCCAGTGATGTACTGTACAGTACTTATTTTATTTTGTCTTATTTGAAAATGCTTCTGCTCCAACTTTCTCATGCCAAGCAGGACTCAAAGTGACTTACAATGTCACACCCAATAGTACAATACTACAGAAACAACAGTTTTAAAAAAGACTCTCAGGACACATCTCAATCCTTTCTCTAGGTTCTTATTGTTCTATCCTCCTTGGCTGGTAACACTCTACTCACTAATATTCCGCACACATTGGATAATGCACTTCCAATCCTCTTTATAGATCATTTGAAACCGTTTTTTTTTTTTGTGCAGAACAAAAAATCCACCTCAAACGATTGATAAAGTGCATTGAAAGTGCATTATCCAATGTGTGCGGAATCAGCCCCTGAAAGCAGCAGCCATATAATGTTATCTCTGGGCTGTGTTAAGCATTGATTCTACAGATACTGAGCATGAGCATTAATAAGTAGGCAGTAGCTGCGTGGCTTTATCAGCCCTGATGCCACCTCTGCCTCCTCCTGGCACCCTCTAATAAGGGTGCCCTGTTCCATTTCCTCTTCAGTAGTGCATGGCAGAAGCTGGCAGCAAACTACTTGGTGAATTATCTCTGTCCTTAACATTAGAATGTTGACTCTATCTACTACAGTTAACCTTCAGTAGTTTCATACTCCTGAAAAATCACTTCTTGTGCTCAATGGCCAGTAAGGACATATTGGAAACACTACCTTTCCTGAACCCATCCATGGATAGGCAATTATTTAGTCTTTGAGAAAAAATGAATTCCCATCAGTATCTCCAGTACAGGATGAATATGTTGTGGTTTATGTTTTCCTCATTTTCTTCATGTGTTGCTTTTAGATATCGAGGCCCTATGGGATAACTTTATTTATAATCCTATCACCCAAACGCTGACTTGGGAAGCTGCCTGTCCCATTCATGTCAGTGTCAGTCTTTGTGAGCTGATGAAGACAAATGATCAATGTATTGATCTGCCAAACTCTTCAAAAACAGCTTCTGAGAAAGTAAGTGATGATAAATATGTCTGTGGACCGATGGATACTGTTTGTGCTGAGGTTACTGTTCACTGCAGGTGCCATTACCACTGCTGTCATTTTTATCACTGAGGGTTAACTTTGCCCCCTTCCACTGTAGACATGGCAACTAAAAATATAGAACTCCATCTGAGATCTTGCAAAACGATGTCATGAGATCATAGCAGCCATTTGAAAGATTGCTAAGCAATCCCAGCAACATTGGTGAGGTTACCATGCCTCAGAGCTAAACCACATGAGACGAATTACATGAGGACGCTCAAGTGAAGGGAGACGCAATGTTAGCCGGGAAGCGTAGTTTGAATTTCACCTCTCTTTACAGAACTGGCTAGATCGTTCCTCAAAGGTTTGTTAATTTCACCTCTCTAGACAGCGGGCTAGATTGCTCCTCAGAGGGTTTGTTAATTTCATGAAAGCCAGCAAAGATGTTCCTCAGAGGGTTTGTTTATAATTGACAGGTCCTTCAGGGGGGCAAAGAGGAAATTAACAAACCCTCTGAAGAGTGATCTTTGCTGCTCTGTAGAGCAGTGAAATTCAAACTATGCTTCCCTGCTAACATTACATCTCTCTTCACTTGAGCACCCCCGTGTAATTTGCCTCGTGTGGGTTGGCTTTCAGCCAGTGCGTGTGGGGTGACTGAAAATAGCAAAAGATGAAAGGGAGGGAGGGAAGGAAGCACGAAAAAAGATGTTGCAGGGGTTGCTGGGAAAAGAAGGAGGAATGAAAAGGTGACCTAAAAATCCAGGATATAACAGAAAAAGATGAGATACTACAGGAGCTGTCATGGGAAGGAAAAGTGGAGATGAGTGTGGGAAGGAGGGCTGGGGGAAAAAGAAATACACCTTGTGAGTTCTCCTGCTCCCCCTCCATTTCTATTACATAGTTCCTCCATAGAATTAGTATGCCATTTCCGTATGGAGAATCTCATGTGATAATTATACACAGAATTGTTCCATGGTGTCTATGCTTGGCGTACACCAAGTTAAGTTTCCCATTGGCCGAGTTCAGTTTCTGCTCAGGGAATAAGTGTATACAACTTTAAATCAATAAGCCATCTTTTGAAGGTCTTTAAAAGCTACATCTTTAAAAGCTTGTGGGATAAATGTTTGTCTTTTCAGAGGCTGCAGTAGCTAACTATCCGACCACTCTGTTTTCATTTAGGTAAAATATTCCCGTGTGGATGCACATGAGAAACTTTGCATGAAGGTACACACTACTTTTTTTTAATTAACCCAATCCATTGAATTGGATTGCACTGCGCTTACTAAAAGTATTATATCCTGAGTGAAGATTATGGTCTTTTTCAGAGGGGAGGGGTACACAGATGGTACAAAAAGCACTTCTCTCTTCTTCTCTTTTCTTTCTTATCACTGCTAATTTGCTGTACTGCTGGGAAAGGGAAGAAGAAAAGGTTCTGTCCTCGTGTAAGTCCGAAGAGTAATTCCTTAATTTTTTTTTCTTTTTAATTAGGTGAGTAATAAAAGACAGCAAAAAAATACAGATTTTCCATTAATCCCCTTGTTTTCTTATTCCCTCACCCTTTCTCCCCCCCTTATCTTAGACTTCCAACAGTTTTCCAACCCGCTGTCCACCTCTACATCTAATTTCTCTATTTAACTTCTATAATTAATTCTTATACCCTTAATTACCTTCTTTAAATGCTTTCTATATTAAAATACATTTCTAAACCATAAATTACATTTCTAACTTATCTATATTTTTTGTAAAGATCAACATCTCCTCTCTAGTTATTCAATTAATAATTATCTAGCCCCCCCTTCACGTCCCATTTCTTCTCTAAATACTGTTTCAATTTTCCCCAGACATTAAAAAATTCTTCTGAATTCTGTTCTCTTAGCTTCCTCGTTAGTTTACCCAATTCTGCCATGTACAGCAATTTTTGTATCCAATTTTCTATGGATGGTATTTCTTGCGTCTTCCAGAGCTGAGCATATAAAATCCTTGCCGCCATTGTCATATTCCTTTGTCTGGTAATTCCTTTGGTCTGGTAGAGACTTATATGACACGGTTCCTTTCCCCTCCTTATAATCTCTTCATGATTTTACTGTCATATTTTAATGGATTCTGTTTTATATGCTATTGTTTGCATGTGTTCTCATGAGCCACCTTGTGGACCTAGTAAGGTGGTATAGAAATCTTGGAAATAAGTGAAAATGAAAATGGTCAGGTGCAAAAGCTCTACAAGAACAAGCTAGGGCAGGGAAACTTCCTGAGAAATTGGACCGTTTCCTCAAAAACACAGTTCTGCTTAGTTCTCAGGCTGCCCTGAATATCTACATCAGAACTCTGAAATAATAGAGAAAAGAATGCTGGAAACGCCCTATTTAATGCTTTATTGGACCAAATTTCACAGCAGTGTTTGCAATGGATTTCCCAAATACTATGTTTGACCCTCTGTGCAGTATTTACAATTGCATCCAATTGGCAAAACGAATTAACCCCCGCCCTTATTATATAATCTCATAAATTGTGGGGGAAATATTCTATTTGATTTATCAAATGATACAAAGTAGTGTCTATTGCACTAATGGACTTGCAGCATGGGTGACCTCAGTAAAGTGTAACAACCCCACCCGCCCACTGGGGTGCTGGCCCCATTTCAAGGCAAGCTATGGGAATCCTTCTTTTGCCTTCTCTGTCATCTCTGTGTCTCTGCTGGACAACAAGGGTGATGATAATTAGTAAGGTGCTGACAGACAGTTTGATGAGCAGTTCAGAAAGCATCAGGCTTATGAATGTTTTATTATTCTATCTGAATTAGCTAGCTTGCCAGGAAGATCTGCCCAGTGCCAGTTTGAGTTCTGGCTCGGGGCTCAAGATACTGTGGTTCAGTTCCTGTTTAGATCTATTTTGATTCCTCCGTCGGGGACTTTTATGAGTAATAATGCAGTCATCTGTCATTCAACCCTTGCCCAAAGAAAAGTGTATTTTATTAATTTGGTGCGGGACTTGCATGAGCCCCCAAACAAGGCATAGAAATAAAAATTCCGGGAGGATTGCAGTGAGACGTCAAGTTAAAAGTTAAGCTTTTAAAAATATTTCCCTTTGGCAGTAAAGGAATAGAGTAACAGCCAAGATCCCAGAGAGGAAATATAAGTAAACCGAGGGGGGGGGGAAGTTTCTCTTCCAATGCAGTTTGGGGAGGGTATGACAACAACAACATTTATATACCGCCCTTCAGGACAACTTAAGTTTGCAGAGATAGTCTTAACTAATTCAACTGGCTTGAACCAGTTTGGTGTAGTGGTTTGAAGCCAGTTTGGTGTCAGACTCGTGGTTAAGAGCGCTAGGACTCTAATCTGAAGAACCAGGTTTGATTCTTCACTCCTCCACTTGAAGCCAGCTGGGTGACCTTGGGTCAGTCACAGCTTCTCAGAGCTCTCTCAGCCCCACCCACCTCACAGGGTAATTGTTGTGGGGATGTTGTTGTTGTTGTTGTTGTTGTTGTTAATATTAATATTATTAATCCCTGCAAGTGAGCTCAGGGTGGGTCACAACAGTGCATAAAATATACAGAGATAAAATCACAATAATTTAACACAGCCGTCTAATAAAACACCTGCTCACCATATAAAAAATCATATACTTTGTAAACCGCTCTGAGTGGATGTTAAGTTGTTCTGAAGGGAGGTGTATAAATTGAAAGTTGTTGTTGTTGTTGTTGTTGTTGTTGTTATTAAAGAGAATTCATGCAACTAATCACTTTAAAAAAAACAATTTCAGTTTACAATGAAGGATGGCTCTTGGGTTAGATGTCCGTTCGCTCATGGATATTCCCAAGGTAAAACATTTATTATGGTTCTAAAATTTCTCCCTACATGAATAATGGATTGATTGTATTTTCAGCAACTATAGCACAACGAACTGCCTAGCTGTGATGGTTGGTTTCAAGTTCTGCTCTCCAGGAGCCTCAGTTTCAAATGGTGGATTAGTATGTTGGGGGTGGGGAGACGTTTCACAGCAGTTCAACTGCTGGCCAACTGATAGAGTTGGGGGTTGTTGGATTTTGGTGGAAGAAGAGTTAGGAGGACTGCTTGCTGGGCAAGAAAAGGTATTTCGAAGAAACGTAGGGTTTCGGTGCTGTTCCTGTCAAAAACAGTTACATGCCTTTCTGTTCCATGTAAATAAATAACGTAAATAAATGTTATAAGTCTGTATCAGTCAAACAAGAAACCTGCTTTGTAGCTGTTATGTTCTCTCAGACCCCAGCATTCTACAAACTTTGTTACCATAATCCTGAGAGGGCTGGAGAAAAGGAAAACAAAGATACAACACACACCACTGAAATAGACCTTTTCTTAGTTGTTTTCTTTAAGCCTACTGTGTGGTTCCTTCAAGCCCATAATCCCTTCGTAATAGGACAAGTAAATGCTGGGTGGTGCTCAGAGTCCATTGCCCTCTTTAAAGATGAGAAGACTAAGAGGTCCCCAAAGCCTCAATTATAAGAATAAAAGCTTAAGAAGAAAAAAACAAAAGAAGCATATAGGGTGTGGAATTTAAGTCTCTAGTTTCTAGGTCTGGAGACAAGGTGTCACCACACTAGCCCATACCCTATCATATCTCAGGGTTCTTCTAATAATATATTTTAAGAACCATTCAATTGGAAACACAATTGATTTTCGTTACTACCTCTTACAATGGAAGAAGCAGTAGAAGTACCTGCATGTCTTGTGTGTGTGTGTGTGTGTGTGTGTGTGTGATGTGCTGTCAAGTCACCTCTGACCTACGGTGACCCTATGAATGAAAGACCTCCGAAACATCCTATTATTAACAGACTTGCTTAGATCCTGCAAACTGGAGGACGTGGCTTCTTTTATTGGGTCAAGCCATCTTGTTTTAGGTCTTCCTCTTTTCCTACTGCCTTCTACTTTTTCTAGCATTATTGACTTTTCCAGAGAATCTTGCTGTCAGCTTACTTCACTGTCCAACTTTCATATCCATACATTGTAATGCGGAATACCATTGTTTGGATTATCTTGATCTTGGTCCCCAGAGAGACATCTTTATCTTTAAGGATCTTATCTAGCTCCCTCACAGCTGCTCTACCAAGTCTCAAATTGCCTTCTAATTTCCTCATTGCAGTCTCCCCATTGGCTGATGATTGAGCCAAGGAATAGAAAATCTTGGTCAATTTCAATTTCCTGATTGTCAACTTTGAATGAATGAATTAATAGTGAACTTTAAAATTGTGTAACTCCTCAGTAGTCATTACTTTTGTCTTCTTGATGTTCAGCTGTAATCATGCTTTGGCGTTTTCTCCTTCCACCTTCATCAATAGTTGTTTCAAGTCTTCACTATTTTCTGCCCGTAACGTGGTGTCATCTGCATGTCTCTTGTCTTGTAGATGCTGTAAATGTGAAATTTATGGAATAATAGGTTTAGAAATTAGGCTCATAGAATTGAGAACTGAAACTTTGCAGACTGTGATCAAAGCTCAGAAATAGATTCAAGGGCTAGAGTTGTGTGAGTCATTGGCTATAATCTTTAAAAAGTCCATATATAATCCTCACCATCATAGGACTGTTGTGAGAAGAAATCAACATTTGATTATCAGCTCCGAGTCTTAGAGATGAAGTTAGGTGTAGATTGAAGCAATGAGCTGGAGTCCTCAATTGGTCTGCAGAAGGCATAGGTGGTCATGGATATTTCTCACTTCCTCTCCCCCCGCCAGCAGTTCCATCCATCACTAGGAAAGTTGATTCTTGGGGTCATGAGACCTGCATGGTCTTCTGCTAAGAAAAGAGACAGAGAGCTATTAGACTCCCTCCCCCTCCCCCACTGTAGTTCATGGAGGTCACTTGACCCATTGTCTGAGGATGATAACTTATCTGGCTCCAACTGAGGATTACTCTGGATGGGGGAGGGTTGGGCAGTTGCTGCAATGAAGGGCTGGATGGAGGACAAAGTCAGCGGACTAGTGGGGGTGCACAGAACCTCCCCCCAGATACCCAAGAATCAACTTTCCTGGGTTTGGATGGAACTGTGTGGGGAGGGAATGTGAGAGAGATTCCAAAGCCTTGAGCGCACAGATCATGGAATCCAACCTATTATTAAATATCTATCTATATAAAAGGGAAACCGTGTTCCAGGCAACGCACTTTTATCCTGGTGCACCTGCACAGGAGCACTAGGATAAAAAGTACATCTGGCCAATGCAGCTTCCAGAGGGAGCTGCTGACACAGGACAGCCAGGTGAGCCTGCCTGCTCCTCCAGAGGGGGCTGCCACCACGGGATAACTGGGTGAGCCCACTTGCTCCTCCAGAGGGAGCTGCTGCCACAGGAGGTCCAGGCGAGCCTACTCGCTCCTCTGGAGGGAGCCACCACTGTAGGATGGCCAGGTGAGCCCACCCGCCCCTCTGGAGGGAGCTGTCATGGGAAGCCCAGCATTCCCAGTTTTTTTAGGGCCTGTTTTTTTTAAATGGGCTCTCTTGCTAGTTGATCATAAAAGCATTCCTAATTCATTTGTATCACATTGTCAGTGATATTGGTATATTGTTTCCTGTTTCAGCTTGGACAATGAAAGTCTCTAGGATGGAAGAACAGATACAAGCTTCCTTCACATCAAATACTGAGGCACAGTTTTCAGTTCTTGTTTGTAACGGGACTGAGTCGTCTTCATGTGACTCTGCTGGAATACACCAGTCAATCTCAGTGGTTTGTGCAATTTTTGTTTCTCAAAAGCTCCTAATTGTATCCTGCAGGCTGGAGGCAAAAATGCTAAGAAGTGTGTTACACAGTGGGAAACCTCTGTGTAGTCTGGTTGAGTACACCCAAACCTCAAGATGCACGTTCTCAAAAGCCCAAGATATTTAAATAAGAAGGAACAACTAAGTAACTTGGTAGGGTAGATAGGCTTTATTATGAAATGGGACATATAATACATTTTTTTTTTAAAAAACCCTCCCAAATGCATTATGTTATCTAAAGCCTAAGTTACAGTGGGATATTGCATAGATTTTATTACACTGGGAGTCTCTCTAAACGAAACAAATTTCATGAGGACACTCAAGTGAAGGGAAGTACAATGTTAGCTGGAAAGACGAGAACTAAAAAGACAGATTGGAAGGCTTTGTCAATTTCCCCTCTCTAGAGAGCTTGCAAATATCACTACTCAGGCGGTTTGTTTATTTCCTCTTTGGCTCCCCAAAGGCTCTGTCAGTTTCGCCTCCCCTTCTGGGTACTAAAAAGATTTGGCTTTCTAGTACTTGGCTTCCTGGCTAACACTGCACCTCCCTTCAATTGAGTGTCCTCGAGTAATTCGTCTCATTTAGAGAGGCTTTGAGTTACCATCTTGGGTTTTGAGTCATCTCATTGACTTAGCAAAGTTATATATGTTAGAAAATGAGGAATTGAAGAAGCTTCCATGGGCAGATTTTCTTTGTCTGAATACCACTGCTAGGACATAACTTCAGGGGAAGGGGCGATGTTGGCTCAGTGACATGCAGAAGTCCCAGGTTCAATCCCTGACATCTTCAATGAATAGGATCAGGGAGTAGGTGATATGAAAGACCTCTGGAGAACTGCTGCCATTCTGGGTAGCCCATACTGTCCTTGATGGACCAAGGATCTCATTTAGTATAAGACATCTTCATGAGAAGGCCTTGGCCTCTATGCCCAGTTTTTGGCCCTCTGGGGAAACTGGTTGGGCGCTGTGTGAAAAATTTGCTGGACTACATGGACTACCAGTCTGATCTGGAGATGCTCTTATACATTCAAGTGTCACAAGCAAATCGCAGTTCATGCCTTATAAATCCTCAGGCAGAAATGTTGCCTCCATCTTTCCCTCTCCCTCCCCTTGCTAGTGGAGCTGAAAGACTTCTTTGGTGAGGGAAGTTTTGGATCTAACCTCAAGTGTGTTGTGGCATCTGAAACTGGAATTTATTTCTCAGCCACAGACTCAGTTCACTTCTGAATTAGTGCAAGAAACAAACTGCTATTTGTTAAAGAACCCTAATTTGAATGCTTCAGCAAATAATGGTTAGAGTGAAAGTTTTCTATACCACAAAGTCTTCCATCTTGACATGGTGCTGGGAAGGAGGTGGGGCCTGTGCAGATTTGAAGATTTCTGGCTGGGTTTTGTCACAAACCTATAATACTTTATTTGTGATGCTCAGGGGCCATTTCGTAGAAAAAGAGCTGGAGGAACTCATTAGCATACCTCATTAGCATACCTCATTAGTATATGCCATGCCCCTTGACATCACCGGAAGTGTTCCATTAGCATAACTGATTTGCATATGACACACCCTCTGACATCACCTATCCTGGCTGTTTTGGACCCAATCCTGGTCATTCAGGGCCAAAATTGGGCCCAAAATGGCAAAAAGGGGCTGAAAATGGCCGAAAGGGGGCCCAAAATGGACAGGATCAGGCTTCTGCTGAGTGGGAGAGTGATCCACCACCCGTCAGAGGCCCAATCTGGACCATTTCGGCTCCAATCCAGGTCGAAATGTGCCCAAAATGGCCAAGCCAGGTGGGCAGGGCCACCTGACATGTGACCTCTATGGGGAACTACCAGAACTGCGTTCCTGTGTGTTCCCCCTCAAAATGAGCCCTGGTGATGCCTGAACTCGGCTGTAGTGTTTTATGGCATTTAGTAATATTGATATAGCCTCCTGAAGTAGCCTTCAGAAATCACAAGACTGGTATCAAATAATAAAAAAATGAGAAAGCTGGTTGTTGTGGGTTTTCCGGGTTGTATTGCCGTGGTCTTGGCATTGTAGTTCCTGACGTTTCGCCAGCAGCTGTGGCTGGCATCTTCAGAGGTGTAGCACCAAAAGACAGAGATCTCTCAGTGTCACTGAGAGTGACACTGAGAGATCTCTGTCTTTTGGTGCTACACCTCTGAAGATGCCAGCCACAGCTGCTGGCGAAACGTCAGGAACTACAATGCCAAGACCACGGCAATACAGCCCGGAAAACCCACAACAACCATCGTTCTCCGGCTGTGAAAGCCTTCGACAATACAATAAGAAAGCTGCTAAATGAGCTGACTTTCAGGCACCTCTTACAAATGAGGCCCGAAGCACTGGACCTTCACTTTCAGTTGGGTGTTGTTTCAGTCTGTCAGCCTGGAAGCTTTCTCAGGGGTGGAAATGTGGCTCGGTGATAGAGTGTTGTCATGGGATCCAGACCCTCCCTTGTATCACCTGTAAAAAAGGAGCAATTCATAGGTAATGTGAAAGAACTCTAAGCCCCTGGAGAACAACAGCCAGTCTGAGTAGACAGTACTGATCTTGATAGACCAACGGTCTGACTCAGTCAGGTAGATCTGAGACAGTCTACGTGACTTAAAGAACTGGAACAGTATTTGTGCCGGCTGGTCCAGGCCACACAACTAGCTTCCCAAAGTGAATGAAGAATTGCTTGTTACGGGGGAAGATAACTTGCCCCCTCCATGCATCTGACGAAGAGAACTGTGATTCTCGAAAGCTTATGCTACAGTAAAGTTGGTTAGTCTTAAAGGTGCTACTGGAATCTTTTCGATTTCGCCTTTGCCGGGAACTCTTTTAGACATAGCTGGGTGCTATATTTAAGGAAGCTGCTGTCTGGGCATGCCATTAACCTTTCAATTTTTTAAAAAAGATAAGAGATAATAAGGAAATGAAGCATGATAATTCTTCTTCGTTAACTTGAGGCTTAAGCTCTTGTCTGCTTTTGATTTTTTTTTCCAGGGCAGTTTGACTACCACATCTGTCAACATTTCAGGGAAAACATGTGGTCTGAATATCTGCATTCAGGTACAAATTCTGCCTTTAAGCTTCATTCTGTAACTGCACGGAAATAACAATCAGCAGAGGGAAGCGTCATATTGGCTTCCTCCGCACTGGCTCTATGATATGACTGAAGTTTGCAAAGAGGATTATTAATAATCTAGATATGCTGCTACTCACCTGAACAGTGCTTTTATGAATTATTTAATTAATATACACCCTCCAACATTTCCTGCTGGCACACCTCCTGTGAGAGTGAAATGCCATTAGCCTAATCTGCTCTTTAAAATCTTTTCATCAAAAAGATGGGTAGAGTGACAAAGAGTTGATCTTTAGCGGGTAAAAGTTGAGCAAAATGGATCATAAACACTGGATCCATAGGCTCCATATGGATAGGAGTTAAAAGTGAACGTCTCTCACCCTATATTCCCTGGAGGTTGCTCCGATCAGCAGACGAATGGCTACTGGTGATCCATGGCCCCAAGGAGGTTCACCTTGCCTCAACCAGGGCCAGGGCTTTTTCGGTCCTGGCACCTACCTAGTGGAACTCTCTGTCCATGGAGGCTCGGTCTCAGCAAGATTTATTATCATTTCGCCAGGACTGTAAGATGGAGATGTTCCACCAGGCTTACGGGAATTGAGGCAGGCAAACCATCCAACTGGCCCCTCCCAGTGTGTGTGTGTGCTCCAACCTGTATTTATTAAATCACAGCCATCCTGCCCCATGGATCTTAAGAATGTTAGATGTAGGGTGCAATGTGGGCTGTCTTAACATGTTTTAATTGCTGTGTTTATATGACTGCTACCAGAGTTTTAATTGTTTTGTTATATGTATTTATATGATGTGAATGCACTCTGAGCTGCATGCTAGGGAGAGTGGACTACAAATAAAATAAATAAATAAATACGTACATTTTTATGATCTATAAATAAATAAAGAATACGTTTTTATGATCTAGTTAACAGGTTGCAGTCCCAGGCGCTGCCTGTATTCTAGACAACTAGTTGCAAATCAAACTCAGTGATACTGTAACTTGGCAAGATTTAACACTGATCCAAGCTAATATGGTCATGCATCTTAATCTACATTTTCCAGATTTTCAAGCACTGAGCTTGAACGGAGGGAATAGGTGCTTACTTTCATTCTTTTAAAAATACTCTTTTTAACAATTAAACTTCTACTTTCTTAAATTGCAACCACTCCCAAACAAGCCCATAATTTTTGACTATTCTAATGATTTTTTCTAACCCTAAGAAGAACACTTCAGGTATATTAGTTATACTGTTTTTAGAGATAATAGGGCTTTTCCACGTGAGGTTTTTGCGGCATCAGAGCCAAGCTACAAGTGACGCCTTACACAGGTTGGACACTTGTCAGCTTACCTCAAGTTTTGATGGGAAATGTAGGCGTCTTGGTTTTACAGCTTGGGCTCTCCATTACAACTGCAAGACCAGGATGCCTACATTTCCCATCAAAACTTGAGGGAAGCTGACAAGTGTCCAACCTGTGTCTGGCGTCACTTGTAGCTTGGCTCTCAGATTTCCCCCTCCCAAAGTATCATTGGCTAGTCTTTGCTCTCCTGGTTTTCCTCATGTTTTTTTAGAGCACTGCAAAAGTATACCACAGAGAAAAGGAGAAACAGAAGTTCTAGAGTAGTATCACATCCCCACAGAGCTCCTCCCCTCTCCCAAACTCCTCCCTCTTCAGGAAGCAATCCCAAACCTCTAGGAATTTTCCAGCCCAGAGTTGGCAAATCTATGCTCCTGTTGTCTTCCAAGTCCTGACATTGTAGCTGCATTCCAATGTCACAACAAACTGAAATGAAACTGTAATTCAACATGAACACAGTTGGTTGCTCTGATTAGCATTGTTCCTCTCAGGTCTCTTCTCCTCCTCCTCAGATTGAAGTTGCTGCATATCCACTATTGAAGCAAAGCACCTTGAGAAAACCTAAGTTGAAATATATAGACTAGGTAAAGGGAAAATAAAAATAATTGTGCTGAAAGACATGCAGATTGTTGCTCCTGACTAGAGGTGGGCACGAACTGGGAAAATGGCAGTTTGTTGAGGTTTGTGGTTCATCACGTTTCACGAATCATGAACCACAAACCGGTGTGAAATTGCCCAGTTCGTGAACTGGTTCGTTTGGTTCATGAATGCATCACTTCTGGAGCAGCAGAAGGTCTGCAGAAAGCTCATCCCCCCTGTTGCCTAGGAAACTGATTGGTGACTGTGATGAACTGAAAAATGAACCAAACGAACTGGCCTAATAATCGTTGCAGTCCATTGCGGTTCGTCAGAAATGCCCTCCGATGAACTGTTGGTTTGCAAAACAAAACAAAAAGGCCCGGTTCATGACAAACTTTGGTTTGTATTTCAGTTTGTGCCCACCTCTACTCTTGACCTAAATATAAATCTCACTGTCATTGCCCACATGTTATTAATTAAACCGATTATTTCTCTAACATCATGCAGCGGTTACAAGAAAAATATGTGTATCTGTGTTTAAAACAAGGCTTCATTAACTGTTCAGTAATGATTACTTGAGATGGAAATCCCCCTCCTTTTCTTTTACAAGGGATGGAGGACAGATGTGGATTATTCTATTCCTACATACATCTGTGATTTGCCCTGCGGTAAGTGTTGGTAATAATCAGAGCTGTTGCTTAAAAACAAACAAAACACTCCCTTGGATTTGCAGCAGAATTGCTTGGTTCTGGAGACCAGGATGGGGGTTCTGCTCATCCTTGGCTTTGCAGATTTCTATGTGAACCCTCTTATTAGGGCCAGTAGACACATGACAGCAACCTCCATGTAATCTCCTCTGGAGAGTGTGGTGCCTTTACTGGGTTCCAATTTGGGCTTTGCTCCCTTGAAGGTGTCGTGGGAACTAGCACTTCCTTCTGAGTGGTGAATATGCAGCATAAAGATGTCCACAGTGTGTGCCTGTGTTATGTGCTGTCAAGTTGCCTCCGACCTATGGCAACCTCCAAAACATTCTATCATTAATAGACTTGCTCAGATCCTGCAAACTGAGTCAAGTCATATTGTTTTAGGCCTTCCTCGTTTCCTACTGCCTTCCACTTTTCCTAGCATTATTGACTTTCCAGAGAATCTTGTCCACAATGGCAGAGGCTCAAAAATGCCAACGCAGTCTCAGTAGTCATGTAGACACTGTCTGGGGGCTGGAATTGGTTCCTAGTCACGGCAATGGCTTGCAAGCA
This sequence comes from Eublepharis macularius, assembly GCF_028583425.1. Classification (NCBI taxonomy): domain Eukaryota; kingdom Metazoa; phylum Chordata; class Lepidosauria; order Squamata; family Eublepharidae; genus Eublepharis; species Eublepharis macularius. The sequence goes on from NC_072798.1 coordinate 86,017,204, forward strand.
TGGCCTCTCTGGAAACATGGTGACAGCTCAAAGAATTTGCAGGTTTTCACATGTGGTCATCAATAACTGCCCTGACCTGGATAGCCCAGGTGAGCCTGATCTCGTTAGATCTCAGAAGCTAAGCAGGATCAGCCTTGGTTAGTAATTGGATGGGAGAGCTCTAAAGAAGACCAGGGCTGCAGAGGCAGGCAATGGCAAACCACTACTGTTAGTCTCTTGCCATGAAAACCCCAACAAGAGTCGCCGTAAGTCAGCAATGACTTGATGGCACTGTCTACTCTCCTCTGTCCATAACTGGTGAATATGAAGAGGAGGGTCAAAGTTGTTCCCCTATCCAGTGAAATCTTATTTGGTAGGCCAGTTATGTCTGGGCCAACAGGAGTATAGTGGGGGAATCTGGCCCAAAGTTCACTGGATTTCCTAGCATTAATTCCTTTGTTGAAAAATATGGGAAGATAGCAAAGGAATGATTTGATAACAAATCTTTAATAGAATCAGTGGTGACCAAAAATAATTCTCTATTCAAGAACATCTTTGGGAGCACTAGGAAACTAGGCAACCTGTATACTGAATGCTCTAGTGAAGAGAAGTCTGATATTAAGGGTTTGCTTATTAAACGGGCAGGTGGGATTTTAGAACAGCACCCTCCACTGGGGCCAGCCAGCAGTGATAATTACAGCGTGGCATGGTGATTAGAGCAATGAACTAGGATCTGGGAGATCCAGGTTCAAACCATGTCATGAAATGGGGCTCCCTGCACGAGACCAGCCTTTAGAGAAATTTCCTAGTAATTAAAAAGCCAATCTATACATCTCGACTAATAAACAAGGACATTTTTTTAAAATGTTGCAGCTGTTTCATCTCAGAGTCATCAACATCACGGAAGTTCCTTCAATATCCTCTCGGTAATAGCAATGCTTGCTGTCCTTGTCTCTATGGCGGCTCTCCTTGGATACCAGCTTTTGTCAGGTACTGATCCATGGATGGAAAACATGAATCCTAAGTTCTAGGTGATCTGGACTGAGAGTGAGAAAAAAGAGGGTTATTCTCTGCAGGAGTGTGGAGCTCTACACTTGATCTTAGCCAAAGGCTGAGAAGTGATGTGTGGAGCTCTGTTTTAATAGGGTCTATAGCTTTAAGATACAGCTTTTTGGTTGTGGGTTTCTAGTAATGAATGTTCTTGAGATACTACAATCATGGCTCAGGCCAGTTCTAGATGTTGGGGTGTCTCCAACCATTCTCCAAGGAGCCTTTCTCCATTCTAAGAAGCCTTCTCAAAGAGGAAGACTTCAAACTTTGTTCAGTAGAGTGGTAGGTTAAGGGTTGGAGCCATCCATTTTTAAAGGAATCAACAGGTAGATGGGCAATAGCATCATGATCCTGGTATGGTGCATCTTCAAAAATATCCAAACGGGAACTGAAAAGTAAGGGTGCTATTACCTAAATTGCTACACACATGGAGGCGCTGTAGCAAGTAAGAATGTCCCCTTACTGGCCCAGAATAAGAAAGAGAGAGATTGCAAAGCAGCAAACCAAAATCCTTTCCTTAACAGCTACCTATATATAAGTGAAAGCAAAAGGGGATGGGGCAAACAAGAGCATATGGCCTGTTTGGCAGAGGGTGGAAATTCTGTAGAGTCCTGACGCGAAGAGCAGAAGAGTGGAGTGTAGAGAGGGGGAGAGAGAGAGAGAGAGAGAGAGCAGCTTGTGTTTCCAAGGAACCTCTGGCACACAGGCAGTCACTGGAAAAACTGCTGCAAAGTATTGGGGATTTGGGGGTCGTATTTATAGCACAAATGTTCATGATCTGGGGCAATGATAAGTGAAGAAAATACGAAGAGGGATGGGTGGCTGGAGAATGATGGGTCTGTGATAAGGCTGAGCACCTGTTAGATCCTGCCCTCCATTAAGGCTATTAGAAAACCTAATTCTGGAGAATCGTTCGAGTTTAAAGTGGAGAGGAAGCTGATATTGAAAAGGGAAGTTTTCCTGGTTTGCATAAAATTTAAAAATGCTTCCCGGAGGAGGTTTGGAGAAACACGGGCCTAAGGCTGGGTGAATAACAGGATTAAGGAGAGGGCAGAAACCTTCCTGTACAGTCACGAAGATAAGGGGAGGAGCGAACTTGGATCTGTCTGTTGCTCATTGTCTTGGAGATCTGGGTGGTTCATTAGGGTCAGATTATTCAGGGAGGAAGTTCCAAAGTCCTTGGAGAGAATGGCCCTCCACTGGGCTTTAGGGAGGAGTGGGTCTCCCTTCTATTTCTGCTTAATGACTCACCACTTTGTCCTTGGCATGGCTGCTGCGTAATGAGCCTCTGCTCTTAGCTTAACTTCAGCAGGATGCAGACTACATTTTCCAGCCCTAAGTCCAGGGCTTTTTTTCTGTAAAAAGAGGTGGTGGAACTCAGTGGGTTGCCCTCAAAGAAAATGGTCACATGGCTGGTGGCCCTGCCCCCTGATCTCCAGACAGAGATCTGTCCGTCTGGAGATAAGGGGACGGGGCCACCAACCATGTGACCATTTTCAAGAGGTTCCAGAACTCCGTTCCAACGCGTTCCAGCTAAAAAAAAGCCCTGCCTAAGTCCATATAAGAACCAAAGTCAGGGCCCAAAATGGGGGGTCTCCTTGAGGCGAGAGTCTAGGGGCTACAGCGTCCAGTCCTTATGGAGATTTGAAACTCAACCACTTCTACCACGCAAGTTCTTCTTTGGACATTACAATGAAAACATAAAGCAATTACTTAACCACTTAGTAAAACATTTAGCCTACTAAAATTTACTAAAACTCTTGGTTGGAAGTCCCATTTCTACTGATTTCCTGCATTTGTTTTATTCTTTTGTTGCTGAGGACCTAAAACAGCTATTGTGTGAAGCCCATACACACTACTCTTATTGTTCCAGCACTAGTAGGGCATGCTGCTGCATATTAAATAAGAGGAAGCAGAAGATACAACAATTCAGTGACCTTTATTGACGTTACATCCATGTTAGGAAGCAGAAGATAAAGGTTGTGGTTGCAGAATGATAAATAGCTCCATGTTAGAGATTCCTGTTTTTTTTAAATTTTCAACTTTATTCAAAAACTAAATTTTTACAATTCAACAACTTATATACAGCATTAGAGCACAATTCTAACAAATTATATGATCAATGTTATATTAGTACATTAATAACATATATATTGCATCGTTATGTCCATTTTCTTTTCCTTAACTGTATATATTCCTTTAGCATTGTGAGGCTAGAGCATTAAAGGCTCATTTGGTGATATACATTTATTTGATATAAATTTGTTTCAAGATTCTAATTCTATAAATTTCTGATATGACGTTATTACACCCTGTGAATCTTTCTTGGCAAGATAGTCTATGAATGGTTGCCATTTTTCTGTAAAATTTATTGCTCTAGAATAATCTGTTGAATGTTGTATGATATATTGTCGAAGGCTTTCATGGCTGGAGAATGATGGTTGTTGTGGATTTTCCGGGCTGTATTGCCGTGGTCTTGGCATTGTAGCTCCTGACATTTCGCCAGCAGCTGTGACTGGCATCCTCAGAGGTGTTGCACCAAAAGACAGAGATCTCTCAATGTCAACATGTTTGACACTGAGAGATCTCTGTCTTTGGTGCTACACCTCTGAAGATGCCAGTCACAGCTGCTGGCGAAACGTCAGGAACTACAATGCCAAGACCACAGCGATACAGCCCGGAAAATCCACAACAACCAATGTTGTATGATGTTCATTATTTTTTCCATTGCCATGTATTCCCATATTTTATTGTGCCATATATTTATGTCAGGTGGGTGGGGAGATTTCCAACAATAAGCAATAGATGTTTTAGCTGCAATTAAAAGTGTTGAGGAGATTCCAGTTAGACAGAGGCAGGATCATAGAATGACAAGGATCTGTATCTGGGCTAGGGGAGAAGTGTTTCTCTTGGGACAGCTTCACTTATTAAAGGATGTGCATAATTTTTTTGTATTTCTGGGAAGATGTGCAAACTGTGTGACCTCATTTCCTTTGCAAAAAAGACATGCAAATACCCTTTTGACATGCCACCCTGGAACCTCAGAAAGACGTTGCATGAGTCATTCATGCATCATCTTTTTAAAAAGAAGAAGAATATTGGAAGCTGCTTTGGATCCAAGAAAAAATGGGGTATACTTATCTAAATAAATAAAATATTGGGATGGGTGTGAAAAATCTCTTATGCCAGCCCTGAAAAGAATATTCTGGACATCCTTGCGTTTGCCAGTTAAATGTGAAACATATTCATTCAGAATCAGAAAAAGTGGGATGGTTCATACAGGTAAGTCCTGCACCCAGGAAGTTATGTCTCAGTGATTTATCATTTGACTCATGGCTGAAATTGCTACTCTCTTCTACTCAGCAACATTGTGGGATGACTATTTCACACATGCATATCAGATGGTGCTATCACCAGGGGATGTCCGTGGATGAATGAGCTCTTTTTAAATACAAAGTGCCAGCTCTTCAATATCCATTCAAGCAATTATTCCAAAGATGGTCAACAGAGCCAGTTTGTTGTAGAGGTTAAGAGCAGCAGGACTCTCATCTAGAGAGCCAGGTTTGATTCCCCACTCCTGCGTTTGAAGCCAGCTGGGTGACCTTGGGTCAGTCAGAGCTCCCTGGAGCCCTCTCAGCCCCACCCATCTCACAGAGTGATTGTTGTGAGGATAATAATAACACATTTTGTAAACTGCTCTGAGTGGGCATTAAGTTGTCTTGAAGGGCAGTATATAAATCGAATGTTATTATGTTACCATTATTAATCAATTGACTTTTTAACATGTCAGACAGAAGGCTATATGAATGAATTTGAAAAGAGGATATTCATTTACAATACTTGTTTTGCAGTTCTTCACAGAAAGCGACTGGAAAGAAAAGGTGCAGAACATATCAAAAGACAGAGGTAGGCACGTGTTGTTTTTCAAGACAGACTTTACAATCTTGGCCGATTCTGCATGGCTTACCTGAAGCCGGGAGGTTGCAGAACATGGTGGAAAAAATGCGGAAGATCACGTTTTCTCGCACAAGAAAATGCGATCTTCTGCATTTTTTCCGGCATGTTCCGCAACCTCCCGGCTTCAGGTAAGCCGTGCGGAACCGTCCCTGATCTAGTAGGGCACATGATACCAAAGACAGACATGCACATGTCAATGGCTTGTGGATGAAACCCATAAGCTGATTTAGAGGTCAATGCAACACATGTTTCCTAGATTGGGGGCTGAAACAGTGTCACACATTTTCATCAAATTCAAGGGACATCAGTGCTATGGATTCCAAAACGGGCAGTCTCCAGTAGTGCCATTCAAGGACCTGTAGACCTCTTAAACATTACTGGTATGCTGTCTAGTCGGAAATGCTTAGGGTAATATTTGGTAGGTATGGCCCAAATTAATCTACTGGAAATGACATTCAGATCTGCATTACAATCTCCTGCTACAAATAATTCACTATTATTTTAGGTCTCTAATTCATATTCAAGAAGCAATGTTCTGGGGAGAGAATATTGAAGCATATACTGCAGAGATCTCCACTTTGGTGTCTGTGGATGCCATGGAGCCCTTCACTGTCTTTCCTGGGACTGACTTGCATCTTTCCCAAAGCAACTCTTCTCTACAGTAAAAAGCCAGCCCTGGCTTTCTCCCACTTTGCTGGAGTAGGAGGTGCTTCAGGAGGTATCATCTTTAGCTCTACAGGGGCCACCCATTCAGAAATGGCTGCATTTATCATAGGAGGATTCTGGGCACGGAGCCTCCCAGCAATTCGTAATTTGTCTCCCATGGCAGCCATTTTGTGGTGGTGCCCTTGGCCTGGTCTCAAAATTCCAACAGGCCCACAGGCTCAACAAGTTTGGGTACTTCGGCTATACAATTATCAGAAGACTTGAGAAATCATAATAGATAGGGGACTTTGCTTGTGTTTGGTTTTCGTCTTGAGATTGATTGGTTGGTTTAGGATGTGGATATAATTAATGGGTTCATCGAAGTTCATGACGTTGATTCGATTAGGAAGACAAATTTATTGATATTTTTGACTTTAAGTCAACTAGTGTTGTATGAGGGGCAACTGCAGATGGGCAAGTGGCTGTCCATTGATATACTTACTGGTGTCATGCAAACTGGATTCTCTTTGTTAGAAAAGATTTGAACTTACCTGTTAGAAACCACCATCAAAAGCTGTTTTTTAAAAACCTCCAGCCTTCATTAAGAAGTAAATCGGTGATGATAGAGGAGAGTAGAACTCAGCTAACTGGCCTAGAGAAGTCACTTCATCACATTAAATACATAGCCATTACATTTTATTTTATCAGATCAGATATAACATATTTGTTTGAATTATAGGTCAGAACAAACTACCTTCCTGTTGACCGATCAAGTGCTGGCTGTTGGCTGGTAAAAATGCCGGCAGCCCTGGTTTCGGATAATGCCAGAACAAACTTCTTTTTATCTATAGCTACTTTTTTCACTTATGAAGTAATGCAGGGGACAGAACTAGGTTGTTAGAAAACTTAGGCAGGCTTGTTAAATAAATCACAAATTACTTCCACTCTTCCACCTTCTAATTTCACAACGACTGTTAAAAAAAAATGTTCAAAAGGAATATTTTAGATCTCTTGCCTCAGTAATACTAATACTGCAGTGTGCACAGTTACTTGAGAGTAAGTCCCATTGTACTCAATAGTGCTTCTTTCTTAGTAAGGATGCAAAGGATTGGGAAATTGGGATGCATATATACTTAGATGAAACATCAAAAAAGATTTTGCGCAAGCCATCTAACTGTAAAATGGTAAATGGTAAAATAATAAAAACGCCCCATGCTACTATCTAAGTTGTCTACCCCTGTTGTAGATTATTATATAGTTGAATCTTTCAGTTTTGTACTAATTGGGCAGATGTACCTGGTTATAGCTTATCTTGGGTGAAGGGGGGCTCTGCAGATACTACGATCACGAAGGTATTGTAGAATCCAAGTGATCCATTATGGGCCATATTCTGCCACATAATTTTTCAGTGAAGGGGCTGTCACAATGTATGTCATGATACTTTATTTTGAAGACTTCCAGATGTACAAGGCAATCCAAATGCATTTAGCAATGTTATCTCGGGGGGGGGGTAGGGGACAAATATGCAAATGATACCAATTAGTTTGCATGATTGCCTGACCAGGGATCACTCCTCTAAGAATGGTTAATTAGGATCTGTTAAACCAGGATCTGAAACCAAGATCTAAAGTTGGTTCATTAATCACCATTAACTATGGCTTGTACAATATATGAACACAGACATCCTGACTTAATCCTGGTTTAAGCCTGACAAAACTTTCCTAGGCTACATAGTGAAGGCAATGAAACCAGGATTTTAGTAATCATCTGTGAATTGAATTCTGGCCTCACAAACTTTATCCAACCAACCAACCAACCAACCAACCAACCAACCAACCAACCAACCAACCAACCAACCAACCAACCAACCAACCAACCAACCAATCAATCAATCGCCTGCCTTTCTGACTAGACTCAGGACAGATTATAGGGTATGAAAATGCAATCAAATAGCACAACAGAGCTAATAATCAATGCAACAGAATGAGGATTACAGAAATTCAAAACAATGGGGAAAAGTATCAGACATAATATGTTGACAAATACAGAAAATGGAATTACTGAAGTAGAAAAAAATACAGATACCATACATGGTGTAAACGACACTCCTGTTGCTTTTATAAACTGCCTTCCTGGGCCATTCCATTATACTTTAGCTCTATTGGTGGTGGAGAGTGCCCTCAAGTCATAGCTAACCCCTGGTGGAGTTTTCATGGCAAGCAACTAACAGAGGTTGTTTACCATTGCCTGCCTCTGCAACCCTGGTCTTCGTTGGAGGCCTCCCATCCAATTACTAGCCAAGGCTGACCCTGCTTAGCTTCTGAGATCTGGCAAGATCAGGCTCACCTGGGCTATCCAGGTCAGGGCAGTTTAGCCCTATTATCTTTCTAAATATGCCCTCCTGAACATAGTTTGCAGAATGACAGAAGTCTGGAATCTTTTCTGACCTCCTTTCACAGCCCATTCCACATGGTGGGGGGCTACAAAAGAGAATGCATATGTGTGGGCAGCTATCAATCTTACCCGTTTGGGGAGTGACACCTTCAAAAGGCTTTGCTCAGACAAGCAAAGATGTAGTGCTAGATGATTGCACATAACAGTTATATATACAGTTAAAATAAGCATGGTTCAGTGTAATATCTGAACTGATCTATCAAATTACTTTGCTAAGTTGTTGAGGGATGCAAGCACTCAAAAGCATACTGACTGTATGCAAATATAATGTGTATACAGGCTTATCAGTGTCTGGTGCACGTTCTTATATCAGTTTCCCTTTGGCTACCAACTCTGATAAAACATTACTGAATAGGTTGCTTCTTCTGCAGCTCCATGTCAAAAAATTCCTCACTGTACATCTTCTTCTAATGATAAGTGACTATTTTTACTGATGTTTTAATTAATTTGTAAGCAGTTATGTAATGTGTCATTCTGAAGAAGTAAATTCCTGGAACTGCTTCTGTTGACCTCTCAAGTGCTGATTGTTGGCCGGTAAAAATGCTGGCAGCCCTTGTTCCTGATAATGCCAGAAGTGTATGAATGCATTTGCAAACACAGGCCCTTTTTGCAACGGTGATTTTTTGCTGTGCTTGGCCCCATACCTCTTTGAGTTTTCTTTCAAATTCTCGATGATTAACTTCCCCTTCAGATTTCAATGGACGAAAAGCACAGGCAGAAAGTTCATAAAAGAACCAGCATTGAAATCTGAAGGGGGGGATAGTTAATCATCTGGAATTTGGAAGAAATCTTGAAGAGGTACAGGGCCCACAGCGGCAAAAATTGCCCATGTAAAAAAGGCCAGAGAAAGTTCACGAGTCTCACATCTCCTTTTATTCATCCTCCAGAATGAAGAGTATCCGTTCTTCACACTGATGTAGAGAAGTCATGAATGTAGCAGAACATTTCAGCTTCCTTGGCAACCTTCCAAGAAACAGGATTGCTTCTCTACTGCTAACTGTTACTTAAGTGACTGATCGTTCCATGCCAGTAATCCTCACTGAGTGACTTCATTAAGACAATTAACAGGCATATAGTTTGAAGAATAAATGTCTTACAGTGTCCTGCTATCATGGTAGCCAATTTCATAGACTCAGAGTTGGAAGGCGTCTTATAGGCCATCTAACCCTACTTCCTGCCCATTTCAGGAAATCTACCGGACTGTTTTTGCCATTAGGAAGTTTCTCCTAATGTTTACCTGAAATCTACCATCCTGTAATTTGATTTGCTTCCAATCCAACTAAGGGGACCTTGACGCACCACAACAGTGCCATGGTGGGAGTTGTTTTTTGTTGGGTTAATCCCATGGTGCTGTTGACACATTTAAAAGTTCTCATAGGTGGGGCCAGTAGCCTAGAATGAACATCCTCCCCTCAGGTGAGACTTGCCAATTCTGGAGACCCACTGTCCCTGCCAACCTGGTTCTGGTATGCATTTCAATATTATGCAGTGCTGTGGGATGAACACATTTCTGAGACATGTAAGGAATCTGACAGCACAGATTTGTTTGCTACAGCAAGTCCTTCTATTTGAAGACCATGCCATTCATGATATACCTTTATACAAAACAAATACATCTTTCTAGGGGGATTGAACTTTTGTATAGATTTTTTTGCAACGGAGATTTGTTTGTTGTATTTTGTCCTGAGTTTTTATTGCTGAAGACGTCTTGCCGGGGGGGGGGGGAGGGCAGGGGGATGAAACCTAATCCTTAGATAATTGTCCGATTTGTTACACAGATGGACTTGTGTAGCCAGAAATGGAATGCATTCTATCTACGGCTGGAGTCCTAAGCATGATTATTAGGAAATGAGCAATTGAGCTCTGTGGAGCTTTCTTCTGAGTAAGCATGTTCACAAAGGGCTTTAATTCGAATCCACAGAGACAGCCGGAGTCTTTTATGGCTCATTTCATTTCCTAGTATCTTAAAAGGTTATCTGGAATCTACGTCGTCATCCACTTGGAAACAGTGCAATGGATCACTACTGCAGCTGTGAACCGCCCTCCCTGGTCTTCCAAAGGTCCCCTTGCTGACTTCAACCTGCAAAATTAGACTCCTTCTGTTGGTGGGAGTGGGAAAAAAGTGGGCAAAAGGACCAGGGGGCCAATGGGGGGGGGACTCAGGAAATGTTGCATTTTTCAACATCTCGGAGCATTGAAAAGTGTAGGTGCAACCATTTTTGGACAAGAGTTGGCTTATCTATTGTATGATATTTGTGCTTATCTATGTATGGTATTTCATGACAACTGAAATAAAGTTTATTCCCAATTACATGTAGTAGTTTTGTGGGGAGCCAAACCTTCTGAATTGAAGGTAAGATGGATTATACTTGATGGCTTGTTGTAGGAAAGCTTAACCTCTTGTCCATAAAATGAGGCAATAATGGAAAATGAGGCAATAATGGAAAAGAAAAGGAAGCAGAACAGAAATGGGAGAAAGCGATGGAGGCGTCAGGAGAAGGAACATTGCCAATGGTGCCGGTATATGGAGAATATAGGAGCAAAGTAGGAAGGGTTTATCTGTTCAGACAATTAATAACAACACCCTTTTTTTTATTACCTACATTAACTAACAATACAGAGGGAAAGAAGGGGGGCAGGGGAAGGAAAGAAAAAAAAACAGCAACATATAACAACACTACACTACAAATAATGCTTTCCCTTCATACTGCCATTATTAAAAAATTAAAACTTTGTAAGATATTGATGGAGTGGTTCACCTTGCAAAATACAGATTACAATCCAAATTAAGTCTTCCTCCCCCCCCGGGCCTCGGACGCAGTTCTCTCTGAGCAACTGCAACCGCAGTGCTCGTTCCCTCCCCCCCCTTCAGACTTCAAATCCTTTTCTTCTTGCTTGGTGTCTTGCTGAAATTCTTGATTTTTGTCCTCAAAATCCCTTAGTTGATCTTCTGATGTTATCTTGTAAGCTTGATCTTTGTAACTAAACCAGATACCTTCCGGAAATAGCCATTTATACTTTATTCCACGTTCCCTCAGAAGAGCTGTGAACTTTTTATACTTAAATCTTCTTTTCCGAACTAAAAATGGAACGTCCTTCAGTATCTTAACTTTATTACCCAGAAAGTCCAGATCCGCATTGTATGAGTTGTATAGGATAGTGTCTTGGATCCTCTTAGATAATTAATAACAACACCCGATACACATGAACCTGCCTTATACTAAAGTGGACCTTTGGTCTATCAAGGTCAGTGTGGTAGTGGCTTTCCAGGATCTCAGGGAGGGATCTTTCACACCACCTACTACCAGACCCTTTCAATAGAGATGCCAGGGGTTGAACCTGGGGTCTTCTGCTTGCAAAGCAGCTGTTTTAGCACGGAGCCATGTCTCCTTCCTCATCAAAGTTTATGGTTGTATCTCTATCCATGTGTGTTCCACCGAAGATCTGTGCAAAGCTGATGTGAGTAACACTTGACATAGGTAGATTTTATCAAGAAGATCAGGAACACTTCACAAAGCAGCCCCTTCCCCAGTTGTTGGAGACAGCCTGTGCTGTAATGGTACACAGTTGGATCTGTATAGCTGTTTGATGGTATGCCTGGAAGTTGAGGCAGGGACCCAACACTGCAGTGCTACTCCTTTGCCTCCACAATTCGGTGTACTCTGTTGCCTAAAAAGAACCTCCCTTTTGCTCTTTTTTTTATCCATGCACTGTATGAAAAAACCCTCCAAATACAAAAAAGGTAACACCCATTGAAACCACTGACATGTGCTAACAGTTTTATTTATTTGTTTATTTGATCTCTAGCCCTACCTCCCCGCGAACGGGCTCAGGGCGGGTTACAGTAAAATGTTCAATAAGCATTAAAACATATAAATACATTAAAATAAAAAAACACCACAAATACATACAAAATAGCATTTTGGATGGTGGGCCCCCTCCAATTTCCCCAATCATGGGATAAAACAAAGTAGAACAGGAGGGATGGGGTGGGGCCAAGGTTTATAATAATCTGGTGACTGCGCTTATAGGGAGGCAGAAGATTATGTTGCCCCCCTGGTGGGAGACCAGTAGGGAGGGTCCTAAAATGATCCGAGACTGGTCTCAACTGTATGCCTGGTGGACCATCTCCATCTTACAGGCCTGCTGAAAAGATATAAGATCTTGGCTGGCCTAGGTGTCCTCCGACGGAGAGTTCCACCAGGTTGGGGCCAGGACTGAAAAGGCCCTGGCCCTGGTTGAGTTTTTACACTGTACATGTGTATAGATGTAAAGCAATATAAAGGGATATAGGGGCTGAGTTGGACAGCAGAGGAATACACGAAGGCCCTGGAAACAGGAATATGAAGTAAGAGGCAGAGGTCTGGCAGCTTGTCCAATGAGGCTCTGTATGCCTCTTGTGAGCATATATTTGGGCCATATGTTCAAAAGCAGGGACCTAAAGTTAAAAAACTGGGAAGGACACAGCTGGTTGCATGAAGATCACCACTCTTGTAATCCTATAAGGAATCAGGTTGCCGTACTTCCCTCAGACCATGTATCACTTTTGGAGAGTCATAAACTGTGGATGCAATTGCAACAGAACATCACACAGGTAGCCTTGCTATTTGCCCACCCATGGTGGATAAGCCCCTACCCTTGGCTTCAATCCCCTATGATCAACAAACTGGGGAGCAGGAGAAAAAATAGCTTTCACAGTAATGTGTTAAGAATTTCCCCATGTCCCTATGGTTTTTACTAGAGGCAAGCACGAACTGAAGTACGAACCAAAATTCGTCATGAACCGGCAATTTGTCAGAGCCCATTTCTGACGAAACGCCACAGACTTTAGGCCGGTTTGTTTGGTTCGTTTTTTGGTTTGTCACTGCAGACTGCCTGGCAATGGGGGGGGGGGCTTTCTGCACCACCGGAAGTGACTTCTGCTGCCCCAGAAGTGACATTTTCATGAACCAAATGAACTGGTTCGTGAACCAGGGCAAGTTCGTGAAAGTTTGTGGTTCATGGTTCACGCAATGCAATGAACCACAAACTGCATGGTCCAGTATTTTCCCAGTTCATGCTCACCTCTAGTCATGAACAGGGCCGGTTCATGGTTCGCAAACTGGTGGTTTGTCAGAGCCCATTTCTGATGAACTGCCACAGACTTTAGGCCAGTTTGTTTGGTTCGGTTTTTTGGTTTGTCACTGCAGACAGCCTGGCTAGGGGGGGGCGGGGCTTTCTGCAGCACCGGAAGTGACCTTCTGCTGCCCCAGAAGTGACATTTTCATGAACCACATGAACTGGTTCATGAACCAGGGCAAGTTCATGAAAGTTTGTGGTTCACGAAATGCGACAAACCACGAACTGCACGGTTCAGTATTTTCCCAGTTCATGCTCACCTCTAGTCTTTACCATAGATATTAGGGAAAATTCATAGAGCGTCAGGCAGAAGTAATGTTATATCCTCACCAAAGTCCACCCTCCCCAGACACCCTCCTCAAAATCTTCTGACATTTGCTGAGGCATTTAAAAAAGCTGCAGTGATAGCACAACATTGCCAATTTTGTCTTTTCTCTTATAAATTTGAGGCAAGCCATTCACTGATTTCAGAGGAAGGGTGGAATTAGGTCTGTACTTGATTAGTTGCTGAGGCATCTCAATATTTAATAGAAGCCTGAAGGAAATGTTCTACTCATGTATCACTGCCACTTACAAATGAGCATACCACGAACTCTATAAAATGCCAAATGTTTGTCATATATTTCACTGCAGTCCAAATTCCTGTCAGACACTCCTTATTTCTAATGTATAACAAGAAGTGAAGTTAATGATTATAAAAATGCTGTCTGAAGTCACATGGGATTAGTTAATTTAATTAGGGAGTTGTTTATGTAAGTCCTCAGAAAACATAAAAGGGAGCAAGGAGCATAAGCAGCCCAGGAATAGATTCCCCCCCCACATCTATATGAATTGATTGTCTTTCAGAGGGCGCAGCTCAGATGAATATATAAATTAAAAACACATTGGAGAAGTTGAAACACGTGTTGTCATTAGGAGGTCCTGAGGAGTTTGCTTGGCTGCTTAAACTAGCATGCACAAAATTACGAGGCATTGACAGGCCTGCTTCTGGTTACATTAGGACATTACACTTGCTGGTAGGCTAAAGATGCCTGAAATTGTTTTGCAAGCCATAATATAAAACCGATATGCTGCCATCCTATGCTAGGAAGATATGGGAGGCTGAATTGGAAAGAAAACCAGAAAGTAGCGTGCAAATGTATAATAAATATGTTTATTTTGTTTTTTGTCAGGATCTCAAATATGAGAATTAAATATAGCTGTATTATAAAACCAATTTGAAAGCTTCTTCCTTTGGAGTCAATAGAAACATTGTTTTGAGTGTAACTTCTTCATTTCAATGGGATGAAATCTGTACCATACACTCAAGGGATCCTCCTTACGAAACACAGGACCCATGCCTATATAGACTCAGAAAGCCTTCCAGAAGACACTGAGATGGTGCAATGATTGGCAGAAAGTGAAATGGTCAGACATGGCAATCTGGATGATCTTGTTTGGTATGTAGATGAGATTTGCTAACTGGTTGGATGGTGTCCATGTCAGGTACATTGTCACTTTATTCCTTTACTGCTCCTTCCATTTCTTGTTTCCTAGAGAAATTAAATCAGATATTAAGGAACTGCCAGAATGTCATTCTGGAAGGGTATCCATTATTGGCAATCCTGTGGTTTAGATTTAAGATGAAAACTTCTTTACCATCCATGCCATTTTCCCCAACTGAAATGGCTCAGGGTCAGTAGGCCATTTACTCCGCTGGGAAACTTAAACGTACATGTGGAGCAAATAGCAGCTCTCTGGAGGCATTTTAGATTTAGGAAAAGCCCCCTCTCCTCACACATGATGGTCCTGGTCTGCTGTTTCCACACATCCTTAAAGGAACAGCCCACTCACTGAATGCTGGTGGCTTTTCCTTTTCACTCCAGACATCTCTGTTTTGAAAATAGTTGCAGGCTGTTTGGCTCCATTTTTTTGGGCACCTTTTCTGGGAACGCACTTTTCAGCAGTCCCCAAAAAGGCACCGAAAAAAATGGAAGCCTAACAGCCTGCAACCGTTTTCAAAATGAAGACATCTGGAGTGAAGGGGAAAAGCCAGCAGCATTTGGTGAATTGGCCGTCCCTTTAAGGACCTGTGGAAATGGCCTAAATCAAGTTTTCTGTAGGAACTCCCTGCACGATTTGCTTGACAGTCCCTTGGGGCAAACCTGGGGATGGATCCATGAACAGTATATAATGAAGGTAGGTTCACAGACAACTTCAGTCCTCACAAGCATTGTCTCCCAATGGTGGGACAGGATTTCTGTTCTCCTGTTTAGGTCACCGTAGCCGTACTTTGCATCCATCCTCCATTTCACTGTGCTTCTGTTTCATGTTGCAACTTATGTTAGTGGATGTTCTGAGCAGCAAGTTTTTGTTACCCTTTAGTATCTCAGTCAGATTTTGGACTTCAGGCAAGTCTAAGCAATTTCTAAATGGCTCTTTATTCATTTCTTTTAAACATTTGTTGGCCACTCTTTGCTGACTGAGGTAACATATCACAACATGAAAAGGTACTAGCAAGCCTCAATATAAATAATGATTAAAGCAGCAAATTTAATTTATTTATTTACTTCACGTACCTCACATTTCCACCCCAGTGGGGACCCACAGTATTCTCCCCATCACCATTTTTTTCCTCACAACAACTCCCTGAAGTAGGTTAGGCTGAGGGCCAAGCTACACATGACGAATGACACTTGAACAGTAAGTGTATTTCTCCCTGTTCACTTCCCCTCCAATCAATCCACTTGCCGTTCAAGTGTCATTCGTCATGTGTAGCTTGGCCCTGAGACTGGCCCAAGGTCATCCAGCAAGTTTCCATGGTAAAGCGGGGATTTGAATCCAAGCCTCCCAGATGCTAGTCTGACACTCTTACACTACACAACACTGGTAAAAATAGCAGTAAAATGATAAAGCAGGAGATAAAATACGAGCTGCTACAAAATGAAGGTAATGGAGGTTGGAGAAACACTTAGTAGAATGCTTGGCATGAAAAAAGGGTTTTTTCAGGTGTCCTCAAGTTTAACAAGTTAAGCTCAGGGCTGCCTGTCTGCCCAGCTGTGTCATCGAGGCAGCCCCAGCCCTGGTGGATGTCCAGCTCCTGCCCTCTATCAGGGAGTTAGGGTCTTTGCTCTCTAGGGGATAAAGAGCGCATGTGCTGGCTGCCAGGGGCAAGGAAGACAGGTGGCATCCTCCTCCCTCTCCTACCACCTCCCTGTGGCATTGGGGGGACGTGAGGATGGTAGACTCCAGTGTGCTCTGTGGGTCTTGCCCTATTGCTGAGGGCAAGGAGGATAGGCAGTGTCTTCCCACCATGCTGCACATAGGTGAGGAGGGAGAGCACTACCTTCATGCCTCTCCATGGGGGGGGGGAATTTGGACACCCTGGCATCCTTTTCTAAGGCACCCAAAATTCTTGGGATGGACCTAAGTTTTTCAGGCTCCCTTACCCTCCCAGTGGGAGGGGGGAGGACCCAGCACTCACCTTCCTTGGTCTTCCAGGAAATGACATCATCACACAGGGGCCGGGAGTGCTCCCACGCTTTGCAGTGGGCCTATTTGGGCCCGCTGTGAAGTGTGGGAGTGCACCCGGGAGGCCTTTTCCCTTTCCTTCCCCCACCCCGCCAACCAAGTGAGTGGTGGCAGGGGTGGAGGGTGGGAGCGGGGAATCCCTTGCCTCAGCTGGGGGACCTGGGATCCCTATCTGGACCTGTCTAGTCTCCATTCTGCCATTGAAGTGCTACCACTTAAAAAGCTCTGTCTTTAGTTGCTACCTGCCATATCTTAGAAAACAGGGACATACAGAACAGGGTCTCTGGTGGTAATGTTAGCTGATGTTTAGGTTTGTGTGGAGGCAGGAGGCTCTATCTTAGGGCCAAGCTACACATGACGAATGACACTTGAACGGCAAGTGGATTGAGTGGAGGGCAAGTGAACAGGGAGAAATACACTTGCCGTTCAAGTGTCATTCGTCATGTGTAGCTTGGCCCTTAGTTGACCACTTTGGACTTTAAAATGAAGAAATAATACTTTGATTTAGACCTAGAAATGAACTAATAGGAGGCTCTTTTCAAAGAAGCTAGATGCATTCTGTGTATCTTATACCCTTAATAATTTTGCTGCTGTGTTCTGAACTAGGTTTGAGAATGTGGATAGCTGGGGCATTAAAAAAACTGGATTGCCTTTCAAAGAAAAGACCTAATGTATAAATACTATTGAATTAACGGTTCATCAGCCATCAACTTGACAAGGATTTGGCAAAGGACATAATTCACTTGTGTCATCCTTTTGCCATCCAAGTCAGGGCGTGTGTGTGTGGGGTCACTCACAACAGAGAATGTGGCCTTAGGGTGAATAGCAGAGAAGTTACATCATATATACAAATACAGTTAGTTACGGTATTTCTTAGAAACAATCAGGGGTGCGTGTTTCAAGCTGGCAGAGACCACACAATGAGGAAGCAATCACACTGAAATGGTTGTGAAACAATAATAACTACAAAACTGTGTTTCATTTCTCATGCATGGAGATCATATTCTCTAAGAGATGGTTTTAGGTGACCCTTGATAGCATATATAACATTGGAAGGTGAACAAGTGAATGAACCTGAGAAGTGTTATTAGGTCCAGTGATTGTGCTGTCAGAGTAAATACGGGGACAGAGTTGGCATCTTAGAGCAGAACCACAAGTGACAAAAGGCACAGGTTGGACACTTGTCAGCTTCCCTCAAGTTTTGATGGGAAATGTAGGCATCCTGGTCTCGCAGCTTGGCTCTCCGACTGCTGTCCAATGGACTTTTCAACTGTCACTTGTCCAACATTCCGCCAAGCTGCCTACATTTTCCATCAAAACTTGAGGGAAGCTGACGAGTGTCCAATTTGTGCCTTTTGTCACTTGTGGTTCTGCTCTCAGTTTATTGTAGGGTCTGGTCCCAGAGCCCTTGTCAGTGCGGGAAAGTACATTATTACGAGTGAGAAGTTGTTTAAGGTTAGAAAAGGCTTGCCTCCCAATGCTTGCAAGAGAAGAGTAACTTTGTCCAGTATAGGTCACTGATGATGTGCTGAACAGGTTTGAGCTGAGAGCTGTTATGTGACCACCAGTGGTCTATTGTTTCTTTTGGGCCTGTCTTGTAGCAGGTTATCCCATGATATCATTCTGGCTTTGTCAATCGGTTTCCTTACTACATCAGGTGGGTACTGTAGTTCCAAAAATGTCTGCTGTAGATTTTGCACATGAGAATCTGTCAGAGGGATTGGAACAGATGTGGTTTGTAATATAGATCTTGGCTGTAGATGTTGTAGATATGTATGCCGATTGGTAGGTTTCCAGTGAAGGCAGTTCTTAAGCATCCATCATGTATTCGTACAGTGGTGTCTAGAAAATGTACTTCCTGTGTGGACTGATTCATAGTCAGGTTGATGGAGGGGTTGAAATTACTGAAAGCCTGGTGAAATTCCTCCAGTGCTTCTTTCCCATGTGTCCAGATGATGAAAATGTTATCAATAAATCTCAAGTACAGGAAGGGTTTTAGCAGGTGGTTGATTAGAAAGCCCTGTTCCAAGTCAGTCATGAAAATGTTGGTGTATTTTGGTGTCATGTGAGTGCTCGTGGTTGTGCCATTGATCTGAAGGAATAAATCTTCACCAAATCTGAAGTAGTTGCAGGTGAGGACAAACCGGCAGAACTTTGTAGTGAGGTTAGTTGTGGTATTGCTAGTGATGATGCTCCTAATGGTTTGTAGTCCATCTATGTGGGGGATGGTGGTGTATAGAGACTCAACATCCATGGTAGCCAAATTAGCATTACCTGTAAGACTATCAACAGATTGTACTTTTCTCAGGAAGTCTGTGGTGTCTCACACATAACTGGGGGCATTAATGGCATAGGGCCTGGGAATGGAGTCTGTGTACCCAGACACCCCAGCAGTGATGGTCCCTACGCCCAAGAACTGGTCATCCTTGGTTGCCAGGTTTGTGTATTTTGGGCAGAAGATAGAATTATCCGGTCAAGGTTCCTGTGATGTGTCCATATAGATTTGTTCCTCTATGTGTTTGGGTAATTCCTTTAAAATCCTGTCTAGTTTTCTTTGGTATTCTTGAGTGAGGTCTGAGGTTAGTCTTTTGTAGAAACTAGTACTGGAGAGCTGTCTTTCAGCCTCTTGAATGTAGTCAGATTAGTTCTTTATGTTGTGGGAGATGATATTTCTCGATCATGTCAGTTTGGGCTTGGTGGTGAAAGCATTGTATGCAGAGCTCTAATATGGCATTGTAACCATTGGGGATGGTGGTCTATGTAGAGTCTTTCTTCCTGTAGTGTTGGGAGGACAGTGTGTTGTCCATTGGAAGGTTGGAGAGATGGCAGTTGGTCAGCAAGAGGTTGTGAAGATGTTGCCTGTCCATGCATGTTCTGTTCTGAGGCTTGACGGAAATACTCCTTCAGATGCAGATGGTGTGTTTTACAATAAATTATTGGGGGAAATGTGTTTCCTGTTGAAACATCACTCAACTGCAGTAATGTCTGTGATCATGTGACAATGATATTGAAGAATCCAGACAAACATTTAACTTAACAAAATGAACCCAACCGGAATAAAAATTTCTGTGCACAACCCTATTTTCAAGCACAGCTTATTGGAATCAAAATAGTGGCAGGTCTGTCAAGTTGATACCCGGAGTAGAGAGTTTCTATACAGAAAGGCCCCTTCCACTCCGCTTGCTCTAATCCTGTTCCTCTCTACCCTTACCTACTATTAGAGATGAGTTCTCTAACTTCTATCTGCTCTGGTCTTCTAAGCCAGCATAAGCAGAACAAAGAGTGATTAGGAAAGGGTTGTAAATGAGTCTTATGACCTTTTAAATGTGAACAAATTTCGATTCTACCATTAGCTTTCATGGTCTAGAGCCCCTTTAGAATTTTGTTTTTGAAATAGGCTGATCAAATAGCCATAAAATGCAGCCGTAAAAGTTAAGACGTAATTATGTAGAGAAGACTGGAATGTTGTAAATCACTTTGGATCCCCACTAAGGAGAAATGTAGGGTATAAACAAAGTGAATAAAATAAAATGAATTGAAATCTAATGAAGAAAAGTGCAGCGATCACTCACAATGCCCATGATTGGTGCTAACAAATTCTTCAGATTTGCTAAGTTTCTTCATTTGCTTTGAATTTTATAATTACAGCTCTCATTGAGTGGCAATGGAAATGGAAGTCCCCACAGTTGTAGAGTTGTGGACAGAAAAACTCCATTCCTGAATCCACTACTTAGTTGAATCAGAGATGAAATGTAGGGCATAAACAGGCAGTAGTTGAAACCAGGAGTCGCAGAGTGATAGCAATACCCATGTGATAAGACTTTTTGGCCATAAAATGGCACAAGGATGTCTGATGCTCACGATGAATTTCAACAGAAAACAGTGAGGCAATTTGATCAGGAGATCACCTCATATGGATGTGAGGAAGTTCAGCTGAGGTAAGTTTTCCTGGTGGCCATGTTTGCGTCATACTGTAATTACAGGAGGTGGACTTCCTTTTTTTTCTGAATTTGATCTTCCTCATCAATTCCATTGCCAGAAAACATGAAGTGGTGGTTTGTTGAGCTTAGCTATAATTGTCTTCCTGCTCAAGCCTCATTGTAAACCACATTCCATGGATCATTGTGTCTTTTATCTATTTCTCTCCCCCTCACTCTGAAGTGTGAAGAAAGAAAGAAATGGTCTGTGTATGTAGGAGTTTCATTGTTTCATCCTTTACCTAGGCTGTTTTCACACGGCTCAGCATAGTGCTAAACTCACAGAATGAAGGTGTCTTCATGGCGTAATTTCTGACATCATCGTGCCACAAAAACGGAATCGTGGCGTGATGACGTCAGAAATCGCCCCATGAAGATGCCCTCGTTCCATGAGTTTAGTGCTATGCCGAGATGTGTGAAGACGGCCCTAAATCCTCAGTTCTCTGACTTCTTTTTAAAAAACGTATGCCTTCCATGAAAGAAAAAAATTGAATTATTTTTCCAATGTTGAGGAGCCCTTACTCTCTTGGGCTGTTTCCGCAGATGTTGGATAATCCACTTTCAATACGCTTTCGTGAACATTTGTAACTGCTTTTCCATGTGCGGAACAAAAAATCCACTTCCAAAGGATTGCTAAAGTGCATTGAAAGTGCATTATTCAACGTGTGTGGAAATGGCCATGGTCAAAGTTGGTACGGCTACCACAGGAGATAAGTTTTATCCAAAGCACTCTAGAGAACAAAAAGGAATATGATTTGAACTAGTCTCTAAATTGCTCAGAAGAGGAAAAAAAACCAAATTGTTGACAGAGTATCAGTTACTACTGGCAAACCACAAGGAGATGCTGGGGGGCTGGGACAGTTGCATCGGCATCAACCAACATGCGATGTCACTTCTAATGCAAAACTGGCAGTGATGTCATAGCATCGTGACAACACAGTAGGATTGGCGCAAAACTCTATGATTTAACTCTATGATTTAACTTTATGGTTTAACTCTATGGTTTGGGGCAAACTATAGAACATCGCCCCGACATGATGGCATTACTTCTGGTTTTGCACCAGAAGTGATGTCATGCATCGGTAAAACTCCAGTGAGCCCTGTCATCCCCCCCCCCCCCCCACTGGCTTGTGAAGTGGCAGTGGGGTACAGTGGCTGATGCTGGGAGGCTTTCCAAATTGTTGCATTCCAGAGAGAAATGTGATAAAGAGGAATTAAGAGAATTTCTTCTTATTGTGCTCCCGCATCTCAGCATACCAGCCACTGCATGCAACAAAGGTTTGTTACAATAAAAACGTGTTATTCTTTAAGGAGCTCCAAAACTCCTGTTTCTCTTTGCTGCTATAGTGTAACCCAGCTACTCCTTTGGGACAATTATCAAGGAAGAGAACTAATTCCAAAGGAAGGGAAGGCAACTCTGTGCTGCAAACAGAGCTGTTTTCATGGCTGCAGATGTATTTCATGCAAAAGCAAATATGTCATACTTTTTTGAGCATTGAGTGAGACTATGATTTATACACAACTTTTGTTCTTGGAAGAAGGAAGTGGGAAGCTTTTTCTTTTTTAAAAGTTCTTTGCTCAACCAGGGAAATCTGTCGACTGTTCAGTCCTGTGTTCTATTTGTATTCTATGTAACTATAATGATCTTCATGAGATTTCTCTCCCTCGCCAGAGACAGAGAAAGGTGGCTTAACGTAAATACAATAGGTGGTATTTTATTTAACACTCCTCCCCTCCGAGTGCTAGAATATATCACCAAATGGCAGCTGTTCTTCAGTCTGCTGAATCATCT
Source organism: Eublepharis macularius (assembly GCF_028583425.1). Classification (NCBI taxonomy): domain Eukaryota; kingdom Metazoa; phylum Chordata; class Lepidosauria; order Squamata; family Eublepharidae; genus Eublepharis; species Eublepharis macularius. Next base: position 86,039,686 of record NC_072798.1, read on the forward strand.
TTCAAAGGGAAATGTGCAAACGGCATTCGTTCACTGTGACACAGGAGGATTATTTCCTGCATTCATGCAAATCGCTGTTTGTTTTGGATGCTTCACCCTTTGCTCTTTCAATTGCAATGTCAAGCTGCTTTCTGATAACAAGGGGCCCAAAGAGTTAGCTTAGGTTCAACTGGGAACTTTTAACAATGAGGCAGAGCAAACAGGGTGCCTCTGAGTAGTGGTATGAGATGCTTGATGGGCGGCCTTCATGCCACTTCCTTCAGAGCAGGCCTATTTGAAAGATTCATGCCTTAGTAAGATTCTGATGACATTTAAAATAGCAGGAGACAAAAATCCAGAAAGTGTTAGGGGTATGCTGCTCCAAGAAAAAATTATAATTTTGAACTAGGGATTCAGGAGGGTGGTTATTTTGTACCATGTCTGTTGATTTTCAGGTAGAACATTACCAGTTCAGGATTCACGTTGATGGTGTTTTAATTTTTTTTTTAAATTTAACTGAGCAGTAGACGGTTGATGGTGCCATTATTTTTTTTTACTACTTCCTAGTTATCAGTGGTTTATATAATTAGAGACATTGAGGGGACTTATTGCTACAACTGCCACAGGTCTTACTTTTGGGGCTCAAAACACCCTCTTCCCTAAAAAGAACAGCACTTTTAAAAATTTTAAAAAAATCTGCCTGTGATCTCTATCATCAGTATATCTAATTCTCAACATGACCACGTCTATGGATACTTAGATCCAGAGACTGGTGTCATTGGTAGATCTTTCTCCAAACATGAAAAAAGCCCCAAGTTTGCAGAAAAATGGAAAAGCTAAATAAATAAATAAATTGGGGGAGTTAAATCCCCCCCCAATGATAAAAGGAGAGCCTGTAACTTTAAGAAATGGATTCTTTCAGTGACCATTGCTAGGCAGCCACAACACTATTGTCAGCCTTCGTAATACTTGGTTTCTCTTATTAAATGCAGGGGAGAAGGCAGGGCCCTTTCCCGGACTCTTTTGACCTTTGAGACAGGGCCCATCAGCAACCACTGAGCTACTTGCTACCACTTGATTTGCATGATTTACTTAGGCCCAGATTCTTTCCACTGTTAGGGTTCCCATTCCCCCAGTGGGGGTTGGGGACTCCAGTCCCCACTCCGAGCCTTGCCTCCTTTGCCCTCTCTCACCTGGCTGGAGGGGGGGGGGGAAGGTGCGGGAACAGGCCCAAGGTACCCCGCAGCATGCTCCTGCCCGCTCTAGAGCACTTCTGTATTTTGCTGGGAATTATGTAATTCCCGACATGATGTGGAAGTGTTCTGGAGCGCATGCTCGCAAGTTAAGTCTCCAGATCACCCATCCACATCCCCTGCCTCCCACTTCCATTCCTGAAGGGCCTGGCTACCCTATCTACTTTTCATCAGCCTAACCTACCTTAATGGAGTATTATAAGGATAAAATGGAGAAGAGAATGATGGAAGCTGCTTTGGTCCCCATTGTGGAGAAAAGCAGGTTATCAATGAAGTAAATAAATAATAAATATAGCTGAAACTGGGGGGGGGGGCAGATAGAAGGTTGGGAAGGAGAGAAGGAAGCAGGGAAAAGTGAGGATATGAGGGCTGTCAGGAGGAGGGAAAGAAGAAAATAGTGTGGGGAGGAGATACAGGCAGGGCCAGCGCCTCCATTGAGGTAGGTCTGACAACTGCCTCCAGCACTGAGGTGCCGGAGGGGGTGCCAGGGGCGAAAGCGCACGCTGCGGAGCTGGCGGCAGCAGTGCGTGGGCGGCTGAGCAGGAGGTATGGGAAGCCACCCGTGTGCCGCCCCGGCCACCTGCCATGCCTGGCCCACAGCTGTTGCAGCCTCCCAACCCTCCCATGCTGCTATCGCCAGCACGCACTCCTGGCCGGGAGCAGCAGCCATGGGCCAGGTGCGGCAAGCATCCAGGGTGGCGCACTGAGCAATGGAGCAGGAGGGCTGGGAGGACGCACATGAACCTCCCCAGCCACCGCCCATGCCTGGCTGGGAGTGCACGCCAGCGGTGGCAGTGCAGGGCAGTTTGAGCGGGCAGCCCTCCTGCCCAGCCGCCCACTGCCCTGCAATCTGGGTGCACGCACATGCTTTGTGCTTGTGTATGAGGAGGCAAGAGCAGACCTGAAGCTGCCCCCAGCCTCAGGCACCAGAAACCCTGGCACCGGCCCTGGATACAGGGGGAAATGAGGTATCTGTGAGTCCTCTCTGGTTCCTGACTGCACAGCTGGATCCAGTTCAGTGGCCCCCAACAACTTGGACAGAGTTTTCTTAGAAGTTGCCATATGGCAGGAAGACAGATAAAGGTAGGTTGGCTGGTGGATGAGAAGGAAGCAGGAAAATGGAGAAACTACGGGGGCTTTGGGGGAAAGGAAAAAGGAAGTGGGGGGGGGAAGAGGAAATAGAATGCCCCTGCAAGTCCTTGTAGGTCCTCCACTTGTATATCTCTATATCTCTACATTTGATGCTAAAAATAAGATACAAAAGTTTTACTCTTTTGATGTATTACTCTTTTGGCTCAGGTTTGGCAAGCAATGCTTGTATCAATTGGAGGAAACAATAGGGAGAATAGCAATCCTGCTCCTGTAAGCCTCTTTATGCGAAGATGGTGTGACTTCTCTTTTCTCTTCACCTATCTTACAGGGCCGTAAAAGAAACACAAGCTGACAGAAACCATGTGCATTTTGTAATGTGTCCCTAAGGTCTGTTGACTGTAGTGGAGAGTGCTGTCAAGTCATAGCTGACATGGCAATGCCTGGTGGGGTATTCAAGGAAAACGAATAGAGGCAGTTTGCTGTTGCCTGCCTCTGCCACCCTGGTCTTTGTTGGAGGTCCCCCATCCAATTACTAACCAAGGCTGACCCTGCTTAGTTTCTGAAATCTGACAAGATGTGGCTTGCCTGGGCTATCCAAGTCATGGCACCCTAAGATCTAAGCCTCATCTATTACTCCCAAAATGATAAGCAGCTCATGTTACCCTTCAGGATGACAACCCATGGACACCCAGACTCACCCTGAATCTGGGAGGTCCACAGGTTGAGAAATCCTGCCGTAGATAGAGTACTGCGTGCTAAAAGAGGAAGTGTGAGTAACTCATGCTTCTTGATTTCCTGGTCCCTCTGTTCTTCTGGCAGTCATGCAAAGGGGTAGTAGTTGGTCCAGAACGGTAGCAGGATTAACTTTCAACGAGGAGAAGGAAATGGAGAGATGTAAAGGAGTGGTAAAAATTAAGTGTCCCGCGTTGCCTTTTTTCAAAGATCCACAGGGACGTAGTACACTTCTGGGACAGGTTAGAAGAGTGTACCTTGTCTCCGTCTTGAAAGGAGCTTTTAAGAGAATAGAAATAGTGCTGACTCCTATGTGATCAATCCTTTAATGGGTTTGGGCTCTGGCAGCTTGACCTTGCTAGCCTCTGCTGCCATCTACAAAAAGTTGTTAACATTTATTTATTTAGATATGTATACCCTGCTTTTCTGCAGCTCATGAGCTACTGCTTGCAAAAGCAGAACCATGCTAAGTACTTTTTCCTTTCACGTAATTGGATTCAGCCCTTTATAGCAGATATGTGGCAAGATATTGACCACTTGACATCACCTGGTTGCCCAGCCAGGAGGATTCTGGGCCGTTTGTTCAGTTCCTAAGACTTGTCGTGTCTGTAGTTCCTCTGCTGTTTAGCAGAGGTGGGCACAGACCGGGAAAAACCCATGGTCCGTGGGACCATGGTCCGTGGCATTTCACAGACCATGGACCACGAACTTTTCATGGTCCAGTGCCAGTTCGTGAACCAACTGGTTTGTTGGTCTGGGCTGGTGCCGGGAGCGCTTTAACCCTCCATTGCTCCAGCTCACTGGCAGGTCCGCCAGTCAGCTGTAGCAAGCAGAGATTTAAATGTTAAAGTACTTCTGGTGCCACTTGCCAGCAGCGCTGGGAGCATTCTAACCTGCCTTGCTCCAGCTCACTGGCAGGTTCCCCCAGTCAGCTGGAGCAAGGAGGGGATTTAAATGTTAAAGTACTTCTGGCACCACTTGCCAGCAGCGCTGGGAGCATTCTAACCCCTCATCTTGCTCCAGCTGACTGGCAGCCCATCAGTCAGCTGGAGCAAAGGGGGGATTTAAATGTTAAAGTGCTCCCGGCGCTGCTTGCCAGTGAGGTGGGGAGGCTTTAATGGACCACGGACCAACAGACCTGTGTCCCATGGCCCGCTGGTTCATGAATGCCGAACCGGCCCTATCCATGTTAAATTTTGGTCCATTTTCCAGTCCGTGCTCACCACTACCTCTGAGACAACAGGGAGTGCCTAGTGGCACCTGACCAAATCATGTTTAATTTTGACTTGACTGAGACTTCTTGACTCTAAAGCAAAGCAGAAGAGCCTACCTGCCTCAAGACATTTGTCCTGTCCTGGCTTGAAACATTCAACATATATACTCTGGCCTGCTGTACTGATGTTCACATCAGCTGTGGACCTATGATCGTACAAAACATAACCTCACATGAAGGGTTACATTGCCCAATCTCACTCACTACCTTTTATACGATTTGCACTTCCACACAGTAAGCTTAAAGAGATAATTAGCACAATCCTTCAGCGTGTTTCTGAATAAGGAAAGCTTGCTTGAGCAGGGGAGTGCTAGCAAACCATAGACAAAAGAATTTTTGTGTTTAGTATATTGCGAGAATCGATCAAAGGGCTTTTCTTGCCAGCATATCTGGGGATTCTCAGGGAGGCACCCATGAGCAACTGGGAAGAGGAAGTTGCACTTCCTCCTATACGCCCACATGACAGATGACTGGCAAGGGTGGCATTTGCTCAGGTGTCGATGCTGGACTTACTCATGCTGTTACTGCTCTCAAATTCTCCTTCAGTCTGGCAGCTAGACAGTGTGCCAAGATTATTGTCAATCTTTCATAATCTAAGTAATAAAGGGCATCATAGCAGAGATGGGTGACATAAATGTACACATATTTTTCTGGAAATGTCAGTACCTTGAAGTGAAAGGAGTAGATGCAAATATCTATTCTTAAGAGTTAGAATTTCTTGCTTTTGAACCTACAAAGTCCACTAAATTATGTCAACGTAAATTTGAAGCAAATGGACCTTTCTTAGGGGCATGTTGAAAATAGGAGAAATCAAGTGGACCATCTACTTTCATTACTGTTTTCAACTTAAGCTGTTTAAGAGACTGTTAGAACACAGAATTATGATTGGGAAGACTCATACGACCATGGAAGCTCATGGGTGACCTTGGGCTAGTCACTTTCTCTCAGCCTAACCTAATGTACAGGATTTGTTGTGAGGATAAAATAGAGGAGATCAACAACATTTGATTTATATGTGTGGCATGAATAACAACAACAACAACAACAACAACATTTGATTTATATACTGCCCTTCAAGACAGCTTAACGCCACTCTCAGAGTGGTTTACAAAGTGTGTTATTATTCCTCATGACAATTACCTCATTATTCCTCATGACAATCACAAGTATTGTGTGACTGCATTTGAGAGTATTATTTCCTCTCTCCAAACAAGATTTCTTGAGCTTCAATCAAACAAAAGACATACCTTCCAGCAACACCAACTTTTATTTTACACAGAAGAAATGAGCTGATATTCCAGTTTCATAAAACGAACAATGAGATAACTGCATGATATAAAGTTCCTTTCTACACCATCATCACTAATCTCTAGTGTGAAAAACGCCTCAACCATCTGACATTCATTGCTTTGAAATAAGCAGGGAAAGATTTGACATTTCATTTATTTAATCATCTCTGGGATATTCGCCCTGCTCTTCAGCCAAAAATTGGCTCCTGAAAAGGCTTTCAGAAATGTAAAATCCAGATATAAATAAAATAGAATAAAAGGTGCTAAGGGAAGTAATTCTTATGTCTGAATCCACAAGGATGATGGTTGAATGTCTTCCATTTCTTTCCTCTGTCCTCAGAAATGGCAGTTGGTAACTAGAAGAAGAGGGCTTATCAGAGATACCTGGATCCTTTGAAGAAAGGGTGCCTCCCCTGGTGCGAATAGACACTTCATCTTGGAAGTAGCCCTTGTCACAAGAAGTAACTGGTTCCTTCTAAGGGCCAAGCTACAAGTGACGAATGAAACTTGAATGGCAAGTGGATTCAGTGGAGGGCAAGTGAACAGGGAGAAATACACTTGCAGTTCAAGTGTCATTCATCATGTGTAGCTTGGGGCCAAGCTACACATGACGAAAGACACTTGCCTGGCAAGTGGATTGAGTGGAGGGCAAGTGAACAGGGAGAAATACACTTGCCATTCAAGTGTCATTTGTCACTTGTAGCTTGACCCTTTCTGATATGTCATCACTTGCCAGTTGACTGCTAAATTCATTTATTTTGTGTATTTGGGAATCACGTATACAATGATTAATCTGTCTGACATTAAGTTTTCAAGAATGAGGTCTCAGGTGATTCTTGTTGAGGAGTTGAGGAGTGTTCTAAAGCTCTGTAGAAAGATTCCTGTCTCAGGCCCCTCCTTCCCCACCTCCCGGCCCACTGCGATTTGCTGTGCTGTGGTTTCAGGGGGAAAATAGTAAAGTCAAAAATACAAGCTATGCACAAAATCTTGTTACAATCACGTTTCTTATGTTCTCAGAGTTAGGCCCACAGCATATTTTGAGGCAATAACTCTTATTAGGATAAGAAAACGAAACCTTAATAATAATCACCTCCCTCAAATAAAAAATCTTCTCTTTCTCTCAATGAGATCGGCCAGCGTTTTTGGTGCCCTGTACTTCCCTCTTTGGCCTTGCTATTTTTGTTTGTTTTAGTATTTTCCTGCTGTTTTGATTTGTTACAAGTCTAGGGCTTATGAGAAGCTCAAACAGTGCCTCTCTTCCTGAACCGCCTACCTTCACTAAGCCACAGAGCATGCTGCTATCTGGCTTTTCATGTACCATCTTGAAAATATGCATTAATATTCCATGCTGAAAGGATAACATTAATTAACTGCCTCTCCAAGCAGTGGTGGGAGAAAAAAATAACAGTGATGTTGGTTTCGTGAAAACACGGAAGTGACATTGCGATGTAGCCAATGTTGTTCACACCCCCATTTTCATGCACCCAAACCTCCCACTGTGAATTTGCGTTTGTAGCTCCATGGGTCCCCATTCTCAGTGGTTTCTGGAAAGGCTGCAGACCACTTAGAAAATACTGTCTTTGATCTACATCCCTTCAGGTTTGGCGATGCTCACTAGGTTAACATCTTCTCCAATAAGGTTCTGCACAGTGCATATTCTATTGCACAACACCTGGCACTAATCAGTATCCACTACAATAAGAAATGATAATACTGATATCATCTTCAATACAACTGAAGTTGGAGGGAGAGAGGAAGGTATCTGTATTATACAAGTCTCCTGGGCAGTTTAAATGGCCCTGCGGCTTGCAAGCAGCAGGTCCTTTTAAAGTATCAGCTGGCAGGTGGCAAGGGGGGGATCTACAGGAAAAGTTTATATGGCCATTCCCCTGGGGAAATGTCCATTTAAACTGCCTCTTTACGACCCAACTGAACCAGTAGACCAGTTTGTGGAAGTTCGTGGAAACAAATTTCCATGAACCACTGGTTCGCGGACCACAAACCAGCCTGGTTCGTGCGGTTTTTTGGGTTGTAATTCGATTCGTGCCCATCTCTAGTCAGAAATCGGATGGAAAAACTGCCAGCGTTCCATGACTGGTGTGCTATTTTTAGGATATGGGGAAACGGCCGGGGTAAATACAGGCAGGCAATTTCCAAGGGTGTTTTCCAGCTGATAAGGCACTGTTTACAATTTGCATCTTTTGACAAACTTTTGCAACTTAAAATGTACAAATTGAGTGACTGAAGCATTTCCTTGATAGGAGATGTGGCAGAAAACGTTTTACCCATTTTAGTTCTGTGTTCGGCTGCAGGTAATGGCATGAGACATGGACCAGAAAGAGACTGGCACCTTGAATTATTATTATTATTATTATTATTATTATTATTATTATTATTAACAACAAGTGTTGTTATTATTATTCTCACAATACAGGTGGGCAGCTGTGGCTGAAAAGAGTGTCTTATACAAGGTCACTGGCTGAGCTCATGACAGTAGTGGGATTCAAACCAACAGAGGGCTGACTCACAGCCAAACCACTTAACCACTATGCTACAGCAGCTCTCAGATCAAACATCTGCTTTATTCTATTTATTTATTTACGTTATTTATAGTCAGCCTTTCTTACCGGAACTCAAGTAGCAGTGATTATTACAATAAGAATCATAAAAAGGAAGTCAGGATGGAGGCCAATTAATAGCATTTCTCAATGAAGCAGGCCCATGTTGAGTGGGGTGCTCTGACACAAACCTGGCAATTTCCCCCCAAGCGGTGCCTGTCATCACATGTTACATGACAGGAATAAGCAAACGGCTGTCATTTTTTAAGCTATCCTGGCATATTTGTGTTTCAGTAGCACAATAGTCAGGGCTGCCAAATGTCAAGAGAAGAAAGAATGCCAGACCAAAAAAAAAATCCCTCCTGAACTGTCAGTAGGCCTTTAATAACTCTTGGATGTGCTAAACCAGCAGGCAATGAAGAGATTAACATTCTAAACCTGCTAATGTTTGCGTGTCATCCAGCTGTTGTGAAAAGCATAGCTACATAAGCCAGTTGGAAAACTGACAGTCCTAAAATGGATGATTTTCCAGTCTTCTGAAGGGGGACTGTTGATTCAAGAATAATGCAGAATAAGACACCTGAGATTCCCATAGGATTGTAAGGATAGATTTACTACCTTTTTCTAGCATGGCTCCAATGCTTTTCCCAGATACAGAAGCCCTTTCCAGACATTGCAGTCATTTATTCCAGGAGCCCATTGCTATGTATGGATGTGAAAGTTGGACAGTGAAGAACGCTGACAGGAAAATTTTTTGATTCATTTGAAATGTGGTGCTGGAAGAGAGTTTTGCGGATACCATGGACAGCCGAAAAGACAAATAAGTGGGTGCTAGATCAAATAAAACCTGAATTCTTCCTAGAAGCTAAAATGACAAAACTGAGGCTATCATGCTTTGGCCACATCATGAGAAGACAAGGTTCTCTGGAAAAGTCAATAATTCTAGGAAATGTGGAAGGCAGTAGGAAAAGAGGAAGATCTAAAATGAGATGGCTTGACTCAATAAAGGAAGCCACACCCTCCAGTTTGCAGGATTTGAGCAAGTCTGTTAAAGATAGGACACTTTGGAGATCTTTCCTTCATAGGGTAGCTGTAGGTTGGAGGTGACTTGATGGCACATAACATGCACACATCAAGTGTGCAGAATGTTACCATGTGCTGTTTACAATGCTCCTGTGCTGGGTATACACATATGGTAAATACATGCATTGCTACTGTTCATACAACAAGGGGACTGTACATACTGGAATATTTGCAGGTATTCTGCACCTTCAAGTTCTGTGGGTTCAAGAAATGATCCCCAGTTGCTCAGATCAATTCTCCTCCACTTGTTTCCGACCTTGGTTCTAATTCTCCCTTAAGGTAAAGGTAGTCCTCTGTGCAAGCACCGAGTCATTACTGACCCATGGGGTGATGTTGCATCACAACGTTTTCTTGGCAGACTTTTTGTTTCAGGGTGGTTTGCCATTGCCTTCCCCAGTCATCTACAATTTACCCCCAGGAAACTGGGTACTCATTTCTCCCTTATCTCAAGCCAAAACTGACAACACATGCGAGATGCATTTTTCCCTTCCTTTGCTCTGTTGTTATAGGGCGTAGCAGGGATAAGAGGGAGCGTATGGGGCATTGAGATATCATTTGGGAGTAAGAGGAAAAGAAAGGTTGACTGCTAATATCTCATATCTTGGGTCCACCTCTCCCATTAGGAACCCTCCCGCCCCCTTCTTATCTTTGCAAGACCTGCTGCTGGTTCCTGGCCCTAGGTAGCATAACTTTCTTCCATCAGAAGGAGGGCCTTCAGGATTGTGGTGCCCTCCCTCTGGCATGCATTGTCAGAAGATACTTGTGGCCAGTAGGACTTGTTGACATTTCAGAGATCTTGTAAGGCAGAACTCTTCTGGCGAGCTTTTGACTCTTTACATTTCTTTATTATGAGGCATAGTTGACTTCCCTGCTACTGTAATTAATGCAATATTGATGTTTTTCTGTAGAGTTTTATGGTCTCGGGCTAGGATTAGTGTGGTTTTATGTATTTTGTATGATGTTGTAAGTTTGGATTTTATTGCATTTTTATGTCTTGTTGATTTTAATTGATGTACTAGATTATAGATGTGAATCTTTTCGAGCTCTTAACCAAAGAGTGGTGGAGAGTGCCTCCAAGTCATAGCTGACTTATGGCGACCCCTGGTGGGGTTTTCATGGCAAGAGACTAACAGAGGTGGTTTGCCATTGCCTGCCTCTGCAGCACTGGTCTTCGTTGGAGGTCTCTCATCTAATTCCTAACCAAGGCTGACCCTGGTTAGCTTCCGAGATATGAGATCAGACTCACCTGAGCAATCCAGGTCAGGGCTAAACAAAGAGAAATGGCATTAAACAAACAAACAAACAAACAAAACAAAACAAACAAACAAACAAACAAAATATAATATAATATAATATAATATAATATAATATAATATAATATAATATAATATAATATAATATAATATAATATAATATAATATAATATAATATAATATCTATTGTCAGAACTGTACAGACCCGATAAGCAGTCCAGTTCTGACTCCTTAAGTTGCCAATCAGTAAATTACTTTCTATCTAAAGACCCCACATGGCCTGGCTTTCTTTCCATCATTTGTCAAAGGTATACCATCCCGGATGACCTGTTAGGGGTCTCAGCTAACAACCTCCCACTTAAGGAGTGGATCTACAAGTCAGATGCAGTGATGGATCGGCTATCAATATCAAAATCTAAGGCAGCTCCTTGGTATAAACTAATCAAATTTAACTATTTAAGATCTCCCTACCTAGCCAGTATTTCTCATTACAACCTCAGAGTGTCTTTCACTGCTCTGTGCTTCCAGATGATGCAGACAGCTCTTTTGGCAGGGCGTTATTCTCACACCCCTATGGAACATTGCACCTGCATTTGTGGATTACCTACAGTGGAGAACCTTTCCCACTATCTACTTTATTGTTCATTATATAGTGTACCCAGAGCTAAATTTTTGGCTAGAATCCTATCAGTGACAAACACACACTCTGAAATTGAGAAGATTGTGTTTTTATTATCTGACGCTGATAATCATGTGTCCTATAGAGCAGGGGTGGCCAACCTTGCTTAATGTAAGAGCCACATAGAATAAACGTCAGATGTTTGAGAGCCACAAGACATGATGCACTGAAGTGACTTCAGATGAAGAGGCAACTTTGGGGGAGTGTCCTGAAAGTGACATCACAGGAAGAGGTTGGGTTTTGGTGCCGTATGTTGGAAGTGACATCATTGGAAGGGGTGGAGCTTGGGAAGAGCCATCACCTGACCTTTGACTTAGAAGTGACATCACAAAAGTGACATCACATCCTTGCTAGGCTTCACCCCCAAAGTCCCCAGTTATTTTCTGAGTCAGAACTGGTAACCCCAACATTTTTATTGAAAATATGAAAGACATGGAAAGAAAGAAGGAAAGCAAGGGAAGGGAGGGAAATAAACTAAACTAAAATGTATGGCCACAGCGATAGAGACCTCCAGGAGCCACACAATATGTCTAGAAGAGCCTCATGTGGCTCCCAAGCCTCAGTTTGGCCACCCCTGCTATAGAGTCTCTCAGTTTGCACTTGCAGCCAAAAAGATAAGATCTAAGGTGGTACTGAATGAGGCTGTTTCATGATGCCTGGGATAGTTTGGCATACTGTATTGTTTTAATTAATTTTAGTAACCTATACAAACTGTTATAATGGATTTAAGTGTTTATTAGTTAATGTTTGGTGAGTTGTGACGGCCTATGGCTACAGACAATAAACTCTTTGAACTTTGAATATAGCAAAGTCACATTACTTGCCAGGGCGGCTAGAATTTTATCCCCCGTCTTGCCAGCTTTGGGGAGCCCAGCCACCAAGAGGGCAGAAACTTGAAAACACACCCATACAATATTAGAACAAAGGCTGAGGGAGAATGTACACTTTTGCTATCTTGATAGTATAAAAAAGGAATGAAGTAAAAGCTAACAAAAATTATTTAGTGATATCAGGGGTGTAGAACAGTTTGTTCAGTGACAGAAGGGCAGTATTAATTACACTTAAATAAGTGTTTATAATTCAATTAGTTAAGCAAACTACTTTTGAGGACTGAGATTAGTAATTCCTCATTACGAGGTACAATACCTCAGCTGTTATAAAAATAGGAGACGTTTGCTTTTAATAATTTCTCCTTTTTCAGAAGCAGCAATACAATAGCAAAAAATTAGGAGCTTTCCCTTCCAGCAAGATGTTTTCCAATGAACAAAGAAAAATTCAAGGCAGGCATAAGAGAATAACTGTGGTAAAAGCTAGCGAAGGGATTCCCTGATCTATCAAAAAGTGTAAACAACCTTAGGTATTAAGAAAATCTTGCTTATTTCTCTAGATTAGGGAATTTCCTGATGAATCCTTAGTTATACCTTGCGTGGGTGGGGGATTTTTTCATCCTAAAAAGCATCAGCTATTTATTTTTTTAAGTGGAAGGTTCTCGCTAACTATTATGGGGAATATTTGGGGAAATCATAGGTCACATGGGTTCAGTGAGTGAGTGATCTGATCTGAACATTTACTCCATGCTTGATTTGCAGCATTTTATTGTCAAAAGCAAGCAAGCAAGCTACTGGTAATATTCTTTATTTCTCTTTATTTTCTCTCCACTGTCATATGGAGTTCATCAGGTAAGTAAGGTAAGGTCTACAATGCACGGCTCTCCTGCATCAAGTGATTAAATGTTGGCCATCGTCCATGTGCATTGTAGACCTTTGGGTTGGGGAAATGACCATTGTAGACCTTTAGGGTCAGGGGAATGTGGATATTCTTTGTGCCCTTGAAAAAGTGTAAAATATGAAACGGGTTGAGTGAGCTGGCTTCCCTGTTGGGCTCTTTAGGGGCCTTGCACCTCCAGGATGCAGTATCTGACCAGTAAAGGGAAGAATATCGGAAGAGGACATTAGCACCTTCATATCTACAGAATTTGGGGTACTTATCTGATGAACTCCATACGACAGTGGTTGTCACTTTAAGACCTTACTCCGGCGGCTTGCAAAAGAAAGAGAAATAAAGAATTTGGTCAGCATTGGATTATGTTATGGAAGAATGGCAATGTATATATATCAAATCTTTGATACTGGATGAATTTTGTTACCATAGGAATTATTGGAAGAACTGTTGATATGTGCAGATTGTAATGATTGGTATTTTACAATTGATCTGTAGACTACAGAGATCAATTCCCCCAGAGATCCAGACGAGTTAGCCGTGTTAATCTGTAGTTGCAAAATAGTAGAGAGTTCAGTAGCACCTTTATGACTAACCAACTTATTTGTAAAATAAGCTTTCAAGAACCACAGCTCTCTTCGTCAGATGCATCTCTCTACTATTTTGCAACCCCCCCAGAGAAAATAGATGCTTTGGAAGGTGGATTCTATGGCATTATAGCCAGCTAATGTCCCCACCCCACCCCCAGATGTCCAGGAATTTCCTAACCTAGACCTGGCATCTTTAGATGGGCCTTGTGAAGAGTTGTTTGTCCTTTTACTTCTTGCTTCAGCAATCCTAAGGAGGTCAGCTGAGAAAAGTCAATGCAGCTTACTCTCAGGAAAGTATTATGAGGATTACACCCTTAATTAGAGATGGGCACAAATCGAATTACGACCCAAAATAACTGCACGAACCATGCTGGTTCGCAGTTTGCTCGTGGATGCTCGTTTCCACGAACTTGCATGAACTGGTTCATTTGGGTCATAAAAGGGCTGTTTAAATGGCCATTTCCCCAGGGAAATGATGGCGGCCATCTGAGGGGTGCGAAGGCCGTTTTCGGCCTCCTCTACCGCCCTGCAGGCCCACGCAGTGGCGGAAGAGGCCAAAAACGGCCTTCCTGCCCCTCGTGGGAGGAAGGGGAGGACGCCGTGGGCCCGCAGGGCAAGGTAAGTGTGGGGCTGGGAGGGTGGGAGTGGGGGCTGAGGTTTGGGCAGTTTAAAGGGCCCTGCTGCTTGCAAGTGGCAGGACCATTTAAACTATCAGCTGGTAGGTGGCAAGGGGGGGATCCCCCTGCCGCCTGCCAGCTGATAGTTTAAAGGCATCTGCCACTTGCAAGGCAGAAAAGGGCCCTTTAAACTGTCAAATGCTAAGTGGCTAGAAAGGGGCATTTAAACCCCATGAACCACAAACTGGTTCGTAAACTGGCCCCAGTTTGTACCAGTTTGTGGTTCCTGGTTCGTGAAAATCCATGATCCATGAACCTCATGGTTCAGTTTTTTTGTGGTTCATGCCCATCTCTACCCTTAATACCTTCACCTTGAGATCCTAAGAAGGAGGTTAAAACCATTTACACCTGAAGTCCGTTCCTGAGATGTGACAATTCTGGTCACTAGAGGAAAAGTTTTAGTTGTGTCCACGGAAACCTGATTGTATTTTAAATTGACAAATAACTTCTAGGCAACTCTTGCATAGCATATAGTAAACTGGGCCTAATGGGAGCAGATTTCAATGGACCTTCTAATGAAAATACCCTTCCTTCACAGTGTTTACCCAGAAAACAGTTGTGTAGGAGTTCATTAGATAACATGCCATAGGGAATTTCCTCATGGCAAGCTTTTTATCTTCATTTACAATGCATCTGAGAACTAAATAGACAATTTTATGACTGTTTTACTTTAAAACCCCCTAGGATTACTGTCATTGAGTCCAGAAAGACGGCTGCCTCTTCTGCTTCAATTATATAGTTAAGTATTGAGGAAGCAAAACTTATCCTAGGTACAGGAACCAACATTAGAAGTTGTCAAGGATAACATTTGAGGGTGAGGGAGAGAAATGCAAATGCAAATAGTAAACATGCAAGCACCACTTTGTACTGGAAATGCTAACCCTTTCCTTGCTTTCCATATAGTTGTATAATGAGAAGAAATGGGAGTCGGGGTCGGTTGGTTATAGACAGCGTTTGCTTCCTTTGGTTTTCCAGAGATTTATTTAGTGCATTTATTTATTGAATCCTGACTGAGTTCCTTCTTCCAAGGAATTCAGTCAGGATGGCATGTGGTTTCCTTCTCTTCCACTATATTTTCACAACAACCCTGTAAGGCAGCTTAGATTGAGAGAGAGTAACTGGTCCAAGGTTACCCAGTGAGCTTTATGGCAGAATAATGTCCCCCAGATCCTTTTCCTGCCAGGTCAATTGGTAGGGTTTTGCCCATTTACAAAAAGTCTGTGTCAGGCTTTGCGAGTCTGGGTCCGTGTATATCCTAGCCAATCAAGGGAGGTGTTAGGAGAGGTACTTAAGTAGTCTTTGTTTGCAATCAGTGTCCTGTACTGAAGGGAAATTGAACCCTGCCTAAGTGTTGCACATCAACCACCAATAAATCCCTAATTTAACTAGTGGGAGCCACTGCTTGGAGAAAAAAAAATGTCCTGTCCCTTTAATAGAAGCTTAATGGGATGTTATTTACCAGATGGTTCTATTTATCTCCATGCCATGAAAAGTTTTCTCCATTGCCACACATTAATCCTTTGCTAAAGGGGTCAGACTTTTTTTCTCCTGCTTTTTGGTTACTTTTAAATTTAACCAGTTTACGGATGTCTTCACTGAGTGATTGTTTTTATTAGGCACGCTGCTCTCTTTTTGCTAGCTTTTTAGTTGATCTCCTAGTTTTATAAGTTCTTAAGGTAGTATATTGTTACTGCTTGTTTTATTGTATATATACTGATCTTTAAAATAAATTGACTTCTGGCCTTGCTCTATGTAAATTATTGTTACTTTTAAATTTATAATTTGGCAGTTTTTCTATGTTTTATTTTGCCTTGCAAAAGCCAAATTTGGCAGAGGTTTTGTGGCATATAAATGCTAAAAATAAATCCAATAGATGAAAACTTTCTCAATGGTAAGAAAAAACTTCACCTGTTAATTTGCTTTTGCTATACATTTTTTAATAGCATCAGAACTTGCTGTGTAATTTTGGTGAAACACCAGATAGCATGTGTATATTCCCAGAGATGAGATGAGACTCCAGAGTTCCAAGTTGTATAAAGTTCACAAACAGCCATAGATGTGTGGTCAGGAAACTGTTTTCTGGATTGAGATGGAGTCCAATAACCCGTGCCCTTTTGTGGAGGGTGAACTGTTCAGTGGTAGACAAGGGCCGATTGACAATTAAAGCCACTGGGGAATGTCCTGGTAGGCCAATGGCCTGAGGGACTGTCTTCCTGCCAGAGCTACCCCAGCCCTGAGAGAGGTGAGAAACAAGGCAACCCCTCATGAGGTAGGCAGAAGTTGTTGCTGCTACCACCATCACCACTACCACAAGCTGGTGGCCCGCTCTTTCTGTGTTATTGCCACAGGCTAGTGGTCCTTGCTATGCACAAGGCAGGCTGGAGCTCCTCCTCCTTCCCTCAGTTGGGGGCTGAGAACCAGGGCTCTTTTGGCCTCCCAGTCTGCCTGTGGTGGCTGAGCACAAACTTGCACGCAGGCAGTTCCCGGCTCAATCCTTCTACGCCTCATTAAGGTTGAGTAAGTCTTCTGTTTGAAAAGTTACAGAGCTAATGCTTTTTAGTGAAGGCAACACTGAGGAACATAGACTAATGATCTCATGTTGTTTCATATGTTTGCCTCCCCACATAGGAGTTGCTCAAATTCCCCTTAGAGTGATATGTGGGAAGTGTAAAGGATGCACTAACCCTTCATATTTTTTATTGTCACCACTTCCTCCTGAGGTGA
This sequence comes from Eublepharis macularius, assembly GCF_028583425.1. Classification (NCBI taxonomy): domain Eukaryota; kingdom Metazoa; phylum Chordata; class Lepidosauria; order Squamata; family Eublepharidae; genus Eublepharis; species Eublepharis macularius. The sequence goes on from NC_072798.1 coordinate 86,056,587, forward strand.
AATGTCACTCGTAGAGCTAATTGCATATAAGAACTTGAGCCTGCTTGGAATCCTGGTGCTCATACCATACAGGGATTCTTAAAAAAATATGTCATATTGGTGGTCTCAGTAAGGCTAAGACATAGGAGGAGCTACAGAGCACCACTCTAGAAAATTCCAGGGTTCTATTTCAAGAACAGTTTGAACTTCCAGACTGAATCTGTAGACATCTCTAGTGTGTCATCTATTCTCATGATGCACAGAAGTGGGTTGACTGTAGGTTCCACTGACCACAATAGTTGTTCCCTAATCTGATAAATCTGTTCATAGATTCAGAGAAATCCTAGGGTTAGCTTACTCATGGTCCTCTCTGAGAACTACCAATCATGGTTCTGTCTGAGAACTACCAATCATAATTCATTACTAATGAGAGATACAAGATTATCTTTTTGGTTGACCCAATTGTAACATGGCATCAAAACACATTGCACGCTGCTGAACAATTTTGGGGGAAATCGGCTTGCTAATATTCTGTTCCCTATTCTCAGTCTTTGGTTCACCTTGCATATAAAATAATAATGGGGTTCTCTCACTTCAGCACTGCTCCACCCTTTCCTCTTCATAGACATGAGAGCTGTTTGGCCTTCATTGGAGAATGTAATGTGTGAACTAATCGGTCTTGGATATGAAATAAAGCCCTTCTATAATTTATTATGGTACATCTTGGATCATGGAGGGTGCCAGCAAACCATATCTACCTTCAGATTTTGAACTTCCAGCTTTTTACACTGATACTGAAATCACATTTTATAGTTTAAATTTCTAATTTAAGGCATGCAAAGGTATAATTCTGTACTCTGCATTTATTTTCCACTGAGATTTACAATCAAGGAATGATGCTTTGTAAAACAAATACAGTGTGAACATTTTTTCATTTTGGAACATATGCTGCTTACTTCAATGCTTTAAGGAGATCTTATAATTTATAAACTGTGCATGTGAGAAAGGACCTTGTTGAGGCAACTGACAAGAGAAGCTCGCTGACTCACTGGTGGGCTGAGTTGGCACCGAGGGAAGGATGCAGTGGAGGCGTGGTCAATCCGGAAAAGGAGGAGCATCCATCTCCTCGGGTCCAGTCACCTGGTCAGTGCCATGCCCTCAGGATTCCTGGCAGGAGCAGCACGTCCCCTGCCCACCCTCCGCTCTCAGGGCAGAAGGGAGTGCTGTCACAACTTTATGGGTTTGGTGGGTTTGAGGCATTGGGCTGGATCCTAATAGGGTGAGTGGGGCATTTGGGCAGCTCACCCCGATGGAGTGGGAGGCAACGGCCATCTAGCATGGCTGGCGGAGGAAAAACGCTTGCTGTGGTGCACCAGCATGGGGCTGGTGTGATATGCATCGGACAGCGATTGGGCCTTCCGATGCCAATGGGGATCTGTGCCCATATGCCTGGCCAATGCTCCATCTAGCTGTAATCAATAAAATTGTGGCCATTCCAGCCCAAGGATGGTGTCTGTGTGTTATTTGCCGGAACTCAGACTGACATAGCACATAGGTGACAATATATACTTTAGTACCCTAATTGTGTTTGAAATTTCTGTAAAAGTTTATAGTCTTGAATGCAATGGAGGCTCAAAGTGTTTTGTCACCTGGGGTGGTGACAGCAATAACTGTCACCCCTCCTCCATGTGCCTCATTGCCACTGCTGGCAACACCAGAAGATGTAACTCTTCTTACCTCTTCACTGAAGAGTCCCATGGTGCAGAGTGGTAAGCTGCGGTACTGCAGTCCAAGCTCTGCTCACGACCTGAGTTCGATCCTGGAGGAAACCGGGTTCAGGTAGCTGGCTCAAGGTTGACTCAGCCTTCCATTCTTCCAAGGTCGGTAAAATGAGTACCCAGTTTCCTGGGGGTAAAGTGTAGATAATGCAATGGCAAACCACCCTGTAACAAAAGTCTGCCAAGAAAACGTCGTGATGCGATGTACCCCCATGGGTCAGTAATGACTTGGTGCTTGCACAGGGGACTACCTTTACCTTTTTACCTCTTCACTACCTTAGTTGCATGTGTAGCTGTAAGCCTTCCCGAACTCTTATAAGATTAATTCCTCTCATGAGAGTTCAGCCACAGGAGTCAGACTCCTGTAAGAATAAAGATTCTTGTAAGGGTTTGGCAACTGGTACCTGCGGCTTGTGGTACTGCTTTTAAAGAGGTCTGGGGAAGTGTGGAGGTAAAGAGGATTATTTCATCTGACTCCCAGGTGGGGCAGCAATCAGCTGGGCAGGTGGTTGGTGGCTTAGTGGTGCATGGGATAGCAGGTTGCCATCTCCCAAGAAACTTGCCACTTGAGGAGAGGTGGCTCAATTTGTACATGACCAGGATGCTAAGAGAGTTGGCTTATACTGGGTTAGGCATATCAGGATATTGGAATGAGGGCTGATTCCGCACACGTTGGATAATGCACTTCCAATCCTCTTTATAGATCATTTGGAATGGATTTTTTCGTGTGCGGAACAAAAAACCCACCTCAGACGATTGATAAAGTGCATTGAAAGTGCATTATCCAACGTGTGCTGAATCAGCCGAGGTCTTGGTCAGTTTAAAAGTTTGGACTGTCCAGATTACATGGGATAGGTTGTGACAACTGGTGTGTGTAAAGACCAATGTCAGCTGAAGCTGCTTGAGGTTTTAACCATAGTGTTTTCGCCCCCAAACCAGAGTGGTCCTGGCGTGGCGGTGCCATAGTGAAGTCACTTCATTGTTATATCACTGATGCATGCGCACTGGTAACTCTCTGACCACCTCTCGCTGTCTCCCCCCACCTGCTCTATGGAGTGAAGCTGGAAACTTTCTTCAAACTTATGGAGTCTTCTTCCATCTTAAGTGGCTCTTCCATTGGAGAAAGAGTGGAGGAAGTTTTTAAGAATGGTTGGATCCATACCACTGTATGTTGGTCCATGGGTGCTTGCAGCCTTGTGATGTTTTTTATTTGTTTGAAATAAAGGAACTTCTGTAAATTCTGAGCATTGTTTGAAATAAGAAATGTAGTAGTGTAATACCACCCTCTTGTGTCCATCTGTGAAAAATACAGGCATTGTATAAATTAGAGAATGTTTGGGAGCACATGTTGGCTATGCATTTTAGAGCCCCTTAAAGTTAATTGTACCCTTTGACCTTTATAAGTTTTTATCATCAGATGTGGTAGTATTTTAAAGTGAGATACTTGGATAAACTGAGAATGATTCTGGCCCAGTAGCACCTTAAAGGCCAACTAGATTTCCAGAGTATGTCCTTTCAAGAGTGAAAAACAGATAAACTGATTTGGTTGCCTGAAAGCAGGGTTTAGATGGTAGTGAATGGGTTCTTACACCGGTTCTTACAGTGCATCTAACATGAACCACCCATACAACATCTGTAAGGCATATGGTTGCTCATCTAGCTAGGGATATATGGATGGAAACTCCCCAAAAAGGACTGGAGCAATTAAACGGATGTCATTGCTAAATCCAGGAAATTGAACCAGTCCGTGCATTAAATGCTGAAAAAAGAAACATTTAAGATAAATGTTTATCTCTTGTACATAAATGCAGAGAATAATGAATGGGTGTTAAACCATGTACACGTTTTTCAAACCAGAGCTTAAATATCCTATAAATACCTAAATTTATTGTTCCGATGCTTGAGACCAATATTTTAAATCAGTATCTCCTAACTGTTGGGTGTCAAAAAAGGGTTCATTGGCTTTAAATCACAGACAACGTGAATAGGGCTTTCATTCTTGAGTCAGCAGCATTATCTGTTGGCCGCCAGTTTTGCATGGCACTTTTGTGTGCTTGTGATTTATTACAGAGAGAGATCCACAAAAATCCATGGGCTGCATTAAAATGTTGGTCCAGGATTCCACTAGATGTCCTTCCAGAGCTTTCCCTGAACTTACAGGTGGTTGACTTTGCTTTAGAGAACCTACATATCTTAATGGAAGAAGGTAACATTTATGTCCTCTCCGTCGCTCACACACAGGTGCTCCCAGAATCCCAAGGAAAGATACTGACATTTTAATTAGAACATAAAAGAGAAAGTTATTGCAGTCCCTGCAGGTGAAGCTGTGCATGGATATTTTCAGCAGGGAAATCTCAATTTTTAAAAAAATCTCTAATGGGGACAGCTATTTTGCTTGTATAATAATGATAATTTATTAATTTTTATAATTTTTTTACAGGCTTTGCATGAGAGTCACCCAGATAATGTGGGATTATTTTCTGCAGTGTGATCATTGGAAAGGTAAAAGGCACATATACCAACACAACCACTTACATATGTGGACACGGGGCCTCTGGAAAAATCCTGAAAGTGACAGTGGTATCGGTAGGAATCGCTGGATAACTGATGGTAAAGCCATAGAGTTTCTGGCAATTCCTAGAGCTAATGCCATTGCTTCTGGGTTTTCCCTGGAAGTGATGTTATTATGCTTGTGATGCCAATGAGATTTTAAATCCCCCACTGCCACAATAGGACCTCAGGGCAGGAGATCCCCACCCCAATCAGGAAGTTTGGTAGGTCTACCCTATATATAGAGCCAAGCTACAAGTGACGCCTGACACAGGTTGGACACTTGTCAGCTTCCCTCAAGTTTTGATGGGAAATTTAGGCATCCTGGTCTTGCAGGTGTAATGGAGAGCCAAGCTGTAAAACCAGGATGCCTACATTTCCCATCAAAACTTGAGGGAAGCTGACAAGTGTCCAACCTGTGTAAGGCATCACTTGTAGCTTGGCTCATAGTTACCACTGGCTTCACCTATGTAGGACCTGAGATGAGAATCTTAACTTGAGAGCTGGACTGTTATGGGAAAAGATGATCCTTCCCTGCCTGAGATATAGTAAAAGTCTTTTATGTAAAGAAACTGTTATGACTGCACATGGTGGGGACAGCAATGTCTCGATCTCTTTGAAAGATTGCTCCCAGCAGTTACAAATAGAAGTTAAGATGCAGAGATAAGATGGGACCTTGTGGTACACCACTGCTCAAAACTCAAGGTGGTAGACCAGGTGTCTTCTTTGCTTTGCTCTGGCATTGACCAGACTGGAAGTGGGAATCCTTGCTGAACAAGTTCAAGTTCTCCACTTACTGATCCCATCTAGAAAGATTTGATGATCCATTGTGTCAAACATCACAGAGAGGTCAAGAAGAATGAGTAGGGTTGCACTCCCTTTGTTACTAATATTGAGAAGAGAAGTGCTTCAGTCTGATACTATGTTAAAGAAATTTCAGGAACACAGCTCATTCAATTCTCCTTTCTCGTGACCGCTTCTGATTTGTATTCAACTTACATGAACGTCAACTGGTGTTTGTCTGGAAACAAGACTTCAGGAATGAGTCACCAATAACGTCAGCTAATTTTTGTTATGTGTACGACACTGGAACCCAACATATTATTTACCACTTTTCAGTAATGCAAGTAGATATTCTTGGGATACAGCCAGAAGTTTCTCCGTCACCCCCAGTGATCAAAGGCCAATGAAATGCTACTTACGTTTTCAGAAGGATAATATCAGGCTATGTTTTTACCTGGACAGATGGTTGTCATTTATCATTTCATAAAGATGGAACAAAACATGCTGGGTTCTTTGTCCCAAATCTCCTGGATGCTTCAACAAGAAAAAAAATCATTTTGTTGTTTAAGGAACTGTTGACTAAAGCTCAATCTTTTATGCTCTGCTGCTTTCGTAAACAGATGGAGTTTGGAGAAACTAGTATCAGAGGCAATTTAGAGACCTTTGAAAACAAGGTGAAACGTTTAGGCTGGAAAGTCGCCGAATCCCAATGCTTCCTCGGTGTTTATGGAAATAAAAATGTTAACAACGGAAGGCAAAAAACAAATAGGAAGCAGAGAAAGTTGGATCCATTGAGCGCTTCCTCTGGTGAAAAAGGAAGATTTAACTACTCAAAAAAATGCTGTGCATGAGCACCTTCATTGACATAAGTCATGTGAGATCTGACCTGTAGGAGAGAGTGCAACTGGGCAAGATTCAGTGAAAAAGCTGACTGGATCCAGCATCTTAACCGGTGGGCTAAGCCTTACTATGAATATTTAAGTGAGAATAACATCAACTCAAGCAAGCCTTTATTGGCATATATAAAAATAGAAGATATTAAATACAGAAATGAGTCCATACAGAATGAGATTAAAATTACAGATAGGAGCAGGGCAGCAGGGCAGCAAAACCAGTACAGAATATTACTTGTCAGGGCGTATAGCCATGGCACTGTAGAGAAACTTTGCTACTATTTCAGTTATTTCCCCATCTGGGTTGTCAAGCAGAAACCGAACCTTAAAATCATCAGAAAACTCTGCAAGTTGGGCTAATATAGGATGTAGAAGATCCCGGCGTAGCGCCAGATAAAAAGAGCACTGGAGAACATGGGAAACAGTTTCAACACAGCCCATCAAACAAGTCAACACCTGCTATAATAAGGAATCCCATGAAATCTGCCAGATAAAATGGCTGAAGGAAGAACATTAAATCTGGCCAGAGAAAAGCCTTTACGTAATCTGGGAGCCAAGTGAGAATAACATGTTGTTCCATATATAAACTGAGAGAGAGTGACTAGCCCAAGCTCACCCAATGAGATTCCAGGGCAGATTGGGGATTCAGACCTGGGTTTCGCTGATCTCAATCAGGCATTCTAACCACTACACCACACTACATTGTGATGGCCAGCTCATGCTTTGGTTTGTGTTGCATCGTGAGCAGCCTTCGTGCTTGCATCACTGGAAGAGAGAGGTATATCCCCTGGGGTCATGAGCCCTGTGGCGCAGAGTGGTAAGCGGCAGTACTGCAGCCCAAGCTCTGCTCACGACCTGAGTTCGATCCTGGCAGGTAACTGGCAGGTAACTGGCTCAAGGTTGACTCAGCCTTCCATCCTTCCGAGGTGGGTAAAATGAGTACCCAGTTTCCTGGGTAAAGTATAGATGACTGGGGAAGGCAATGGCAAACCATCCCATAACAAAAAATCTGCCAAGAAAACGTTGTGATGCGACGTCCCCCGGTGGGTCAGTAATGACTTTGTGCTTGCACAGGGGACTCCCTTTACCTTTTACATGGTTGAGTCATTAAAGTGCCCTAATTGTCATTCCTGGGTGCAGAGAACAGTTATCAGCCAGGCCTTTATTCTAGAGGTTAATCTCTGGCCTTTCCACAACCTTAGAAATCTGAATGTGAGCTCCTCTGAGAAGCCCCAGTTCTTTAGTCAATTTCCCCCAGAAACTGTGCTCTGAGACAGTTACTGTCTTCTCTTTAAAGTACTCACTAAAATTAGCCTGCTTTCCCTGAAACTCAGGCTCCCAGATAACACAGAGTCTCTCTACATGAGACAATTGGCATGTGAAGAACATATGTTGGGAGATGCAATGGTAGCTGGGAAGGGTAGTTTAAAAAGACAGCAAGTGTCAGGGCAAAGACTTTGCTATGCACTGGAGCTATGTGAAGGGGCTGTGAAATGCCGGAAGGGAAACTTCAGCCCATTATAACCTCTCCAGGTCCAAGCCTGGCTCTGGAAGGCAGCTACAGCCCATTTCCATTCCTCGCAGTCCTCTGGTTGTGATCTCACACAGTTTTAGACTGGAGAAGTGAAATTGACAGAGCCTTTGGGGAAGCGAAGATGAAATTAACAAACCCTCTGAGAAGCAATCTCCGCTGGCTCTTTTTAAACTATGCTTCCAGGCTAACATTGTGTCTTCCTATACTTGCCAAGGCATCTCGTGTGGAGAGACTCACAGTCTCCTCTTTAAAATATTTACTGAAATTATCTCACTCTGTTCCAAAGCCAGGCTCTGAGATAATACAGTCTTTTGAGAAAAGATCCCTTCAGTCTCCCTCTCTGGAGGCTCAAACTCTATCTGAATCAGATGGAACGTTTTACTGCTTTCTTCTCACTCCTACCTCTCATCGGGATCCCCCAGCATTCCATGGGTCCTGATTGGCTAATTGGCATTCCGTGAGTCCTGAGTGGCTGTTAACTGCTCTGTAGCCACATCAAACAGGAATACAGGGAACTGGAGACTGACTTTTCTCCATTTATCACAGTATCCAATGAGCTTTTCTCCTTTTGAAAAAGGAGAGGTCATCTTTGACTACCCATAAAGATTGTGCTGAGGGTTATGGGGCCTGCTTGTGCAAGAGCCATGTAGTGTGGGGCTGTAGTATGGTGAGGGTGAGAGGATTGGTAGTGTAGGACAAAAGAAGATTCCAATACGATGGTCCCCAGCAATCATTTCTTATTTATAGAGTGGTTGGTTCAATTGCGGGTAAATTCCTGCATGGTGCCACCAGACATTTGGCCTGGAGACATTAAAACAACTGGTATTTCTGTGACTGCTGCCAACTTAGTGGCATATCTTTTATTACTGACTCATTTTCCACAAGTCTTCTGGGTCACGTGGATCAGGTCTCTAACATGTTTTCTTTTTAACAGTAATTCCCCCCCCCCGCACTATTTTCAAACCAATACTTGCACATCAGGTCACTTGTAGGGTATGGAATCCAAGCCATCCAGGCAGAAATGCAAGCTGAGAGTCTACTTTACCTTGCAGCAGTTGATGGATACATAGATGCAGCACCAACAGTGCATGCCACTGCCCTTGCATTACCAAGTTTATAGCAGGCATCATCAATCATGGTTGGACTGCCAGCCATATTGGACCTTTCTTTGCTGCTGGGGAGTCGGGCTGGTTGCACTCAGCAGGCAGGCAAAGCAGAGATCAAGAGACTTGTATTTCTGTCTTTACAATCAGTCCTGCAGTCTTCAAACCAACCATTTTCTGAACCTCAAAGTGGTCTCTCACAGTAGCCAAATCTGTGACTGGATCCAGACTAAATGGGCAATCGCCACTGACTCCACTGTAGAGCCCTTCCCATATCGTTCATCAGGATCCCGGCTACAATGGGAGGGGAAAGGAAGGCAAGCGGGTGTCTGTGTTTGGTGGTGTGGAGACAGCTGTCAAGTCATAGCCACTAATGGCAACCCCTGCTGGGGTTTTCAATGCAAGAGGTGGGCAGAGAGGGTTTGCCATTGCCTTTCTCTGCATAGTGACCCTGCTCTGCCTTGGAAGCCTCCCATCCAAGTATTAACAAGGGCTAACCCTTCTTAGCTTCTGAGATCTAATGAGATTGTGCTTGCTTGGGCTATCCAGGTCAGGGTGTGTTTGTTTACCCAATTATTTCAATACAGTTTTAAATGTTATTTCATTATAGAATTAAATTGTTTTTAAATATATTAATTTTTTATTGTTTCGATGTTCGCCACCATGGGGACCCTATTTAGGTAGGAAGGTGGCATACAAATGTTTTAACTGACTGACTATTCTGATGATGGAAAATGTAGTCTGGATTCAACCCAGAAGGTGTGGACTGAGCTCCTCTTCCTAAGGAAATACAGCTACAATACAATAGAAAGCATACTGGTACACCAACAAGTTAAGCAGTCACCTTACGCTTGGGGGTAGATAAGTCTGGGAGCGCTTGTGTGCAAGATCGGTACCTCACCAAGCCCAACAACCTAAAGAAGAAGATCATAGTAGAGTCTATCAACTAGACTCCTCGACAAATGTAGAACTGATCAAGGTGTATGTTAGCTATAGAGTTGCCCACTGATGCCATATTTACAGTTTATCTCTCGTAGGAGACAAAAGTAACAGCACCTTCCTTGAGAACATTCCAATGTCACCTATGAATTCGCTCCTTGATGAAGAGTTCTTCAAGTTTATAGAATCATAGAGTTGCCTTATAGACCATGTCACCCCCGCCCCCCGCCCAACGCAGGAACAACTTAAAGCATCCTCGACAAGTATTCACCCAGCCATTCCTTGAAGACGGTCAATGAGGGGGAACCCAGCATATCCCTAGGCAGCCGATTCCACTGCTGAATTACTCTTAATGTGAAGTTTTTCCTAATGTCCAGCTGGTACCTTCAGTTTTGTTTTGAGTCCCATCCTCTGCTGCCAACAGGAACAGCTTCCTTCCCTCCCCTAAGTGACAGCCTTTTAAATACTTAAAGAGAACACTCATGTTTCCCCTCAGCTTCCTCTTCTCCAAACTGAACATTCCCAGGTCCCTCAGGGCCAAGCTACACATGACGAATGACACTTGAACAGCAAGTGTATTTCTCCCTGTTCACTTGCCCTCCACTCAATCCACTTGCCGTTCAAGTGTCATTCGTCATGTGTAGCTTGGCCCTCAGTCTTTCCTCACAGGGCTTGGTCTCCAAGGCCCCGGATCATCCTGGTTGCTGTCCTCTGCGCCCGTTCTAATTTGTCCACATCTTTTAGGCCACCAGAACTGCACACAGGTATTCTTTTAAAAAATAAAATTGAGTTCTTACGCTCATCATTTTGGCTTTGTGGCAATGTTGCGGTGCGTGTGTGTATGTGGGAGCTCACAGTGGCTTAAAATCAAGGCTTCAGCTTGTATTTTTTAAATTCACTATCTTCCCCTCTGTATTCCTTCACGTCCGTCCTAGTCATTCATTCCCTGTTGTCTGCGTACATTTTCATAATCTTCCTTGCCAATATTAGGGCTTATTTTGCTTGCAGAGTGCATTCGTTTCATGTGGATAATGGATAGGTATGACTCCGCTCTTTGTTTTTTCCACCTTGACTTTGTGGCGTCGTTTCTGCCCTGCTTTTCCATTTGTACGTCAGCACAGTTCTCTGGTTACAAGCAGCTTCGCATTTCTTGGAAGTTCTGCATCACAGGCCCAGTTCACCCTTGGTGTAACTCTGCTGATGGCAGTAGCATTACACCAGAGACAAATAATTGTAGGGTAGCTTAACCTAATTACATTAATATCCATCTTAAATTTTTTCTTTTGCAGCAGTTGCAGTGATATATTAATGAGCCCATAATCCACAGTTAATGTAATTACAGCTCACATTTGTTTGGCATTTTGCCTGTGACAAAAGGCTAGCACATTGTGGGAGTTCCAGATCTAGGCATCGACTGTCCTCAGCTTGGCAACTAGAAATACTGTGTGTCGTACAAAGAACCTGAGACTCAGAGGACAGTATGGTGTAGTAGATAGGGCATTAGGGTGGATAGGGTTGGTGGGAACAAAGCCACGAATTTAGGACTGCCTAGCTCTGCCATGTATGACTCTAGAACCAAAATGGGGCTCAGCACAGAACCAAATGTGGCTTTTTAAAAAAGAAAGAAATCTTTAGGATGAGATATATTGAACAGGGAAGTAGGGTGATAGAACGACCAGTACATGATGGCAGGTAAAGATTTTTATGGAACTAAAGGGCTTCTTACTTGAGATCCTTTGTGTATGTGTGTTATGTGCTGTCAAGTCACCTACAACTTACAGCAATCCTCCAAAATGTCCTATCATTGACAGACTTGTTCAGATCCTACAAACTTGAGGACGTGGCTTCTTTTATTGAGTCAGGCCATCTCATTTTGGGTCTTCCTTTTCTCCTGCCGCCTTCCACTTTTCCTAGAATCAGGGCTTTTTTTCAGCTGGAACGCAGTGGAATGGAGTTTCAGAACCTCTTGAAAATGGTCACATGGCTGGTGGCCCCGCCCCTGATCTCCAGACAGAGGGGAGTTGAGATTGCCCTCCGCACCACTCGGAGGGCAATCTCAACTCCCCTCTGTCTGGAGATCAGGGGTCGGGGCCACCAGCTATGTGACCATTTTCTCCGAGGGCAACCCATTGAGTTCCACCACCTCTTTTCCCAGAAAAAAGCCCTGCCTAGAATTATTGACTTTTCCAGAGAATCTTGTCTTCTCATGATGTGACCAAAGTACAATGGCTTTAGTCTTGCCATTTTAGCTTCTAAGGAGAATTCAGGCTTGATTTGATCTAGTACCCACTTATTTGTCTTTTTGGTTGTCCATGGTATCCGCGAAACTCTCCTCCAGCACCACATTTCAAATGAATCCATTTTCTTCCTGTCAGCTTTCTTCACCGTCCAACTTTCACATAGTAACAGGAAATACCATAGTATGGATTATCTTAATCTTGGTTCCCATCTTTATCTTTGAGGATCTTTTCTAGTTCCTTCACAGCTGTTCTTCCGAGTCTCAATCTTCTTCTGATTTCTTCGTTAGAGATGCTTTACAGAAAGCAAAATGGCATAGGGGAACAGTTGCCCGTATTCCAAGTGGAAACCACGTTCAGGTTTATGCCATTGCACTAAAACAATCATGCAGGCTGTTCCTGTGTATATTTATTACTCATTGTGACATCCTGTGTCTGCCAATTTCTAAGAAAAGACTCACAACAACCAGTGTTTGTGCTGCAGAAACTTTATGGATTAGAAATCCACACATCAATTATTAGTAATGTTAAATTGTATATTATCAGTTATGCAAATGGCTCTTCTATACTGGCTTTTTGTTGATCTTTTGCTCTGAATTTAGCCAAAGCTTGACTCTTTAACTACAAAAAGGTCCCTGACCCTTGGTCTAGAGCCCCCTAGGCCTCCAAACGAAAATTCTGGCAGAGCATCCCTCATACCCCTCCAGATACAACCCAAATGCTACATGTAAAGAAATAAAAAGGCTTACCTAGCTGCTTGAGTCCCCAAAGTAACCGGAGACCCCAGAACATTGTCCTCTTCATCTTCCTCTTTAAGCAGCTTGGAACAAGGAACTTTGAATTCCCCTTAATGGTCTTTGGAAGTTTCGTATAGTGGTTAAGAGAGCAGCTGAACTCTAATCTGGAGAGCAGGGTTTGATTCCTCACTCCTCCACTTGAAACCAGCTGGGTGACCTTGGGTCAGTCACAGCTCTCTCAGAGCTCTCTCAGCCCCACCCACCTCACAGGGTGATTGTTGTGGGGATAATAATAACATACTTTGAAAACCGCTCTGAGTGGGCATTAAGTTGTTCTGAAGGGCGGTGTATAAATCAAATGTCGTTGTTATTATTATTAGTTTGGTGTGTCTCACCTAATCTTGTCTCACAAGGTTGTTGTAAAGATAACCTGGGAGATGCTCTTTGTATGTTGCCCTAGAGAATGTATAAGGGGCAACAGAGAAAAATAAAATTGTACTCAAAGAATTTGAGCTGCATGAAGTCCCCCCCCCCCCCCGCAATGTAATGTACCTCCTTGAATGATGAATATCAGCTATTACTTGTGTGCTCACATGCTTATTCACATACACACAAAATGGTGGGACCTTGAACAAGTGGTTTTTAAATTCTGTTTCTGGGATTCATTAGTTTCCTTGGAAGCTTGTCATGGTTGCCTGAACGAGAGGAACAGCAATAATAGATCCGCTTCTCTGAGACAAATCTTCCTTCTGTAGGTATAGAGGAATGTTTGGTGTAATCCAAGGTGTGTTCTAAGGTGTATTTTCAGTGCAAGGTGAAGGTGAACACCAAAAAGAACATTTTCATCCCAACCTTCCTCCAAGAAGCTCAGGGTAGCAAGCATCCTTCTCCTTTTCTCCATTTTATCTTTACAGCCTGGAGCCTATGAGGCAGGCCAAAATAGAACGACTGGCCCAAGAACACCATAAAACATCTAAAAAACCTGGGTTAAAAAGGTACATTTTAGACTGGTGCCTACAGGAATATAAGACAGGACCTGGTCAAGCCTCATGGGGGGCAACACTCCAAAGGTGAGACACTACCATGGAAAAGAGCCTGTCTCTAGGTCCTACTAAGGATGTGCCTAATGAAAATCCTGAACTGTAAAAATCACAAAAATAACTGTTTTGGAGTCTTAGAGCCAAAACACACGTTAAGAAATACCTAGGTTCAGCACGTGTTCTCTTACCTCAAGGTTTGCTGGGATCTGTAGGCGTCCTGGAAGCTTAAAGTTTAGCATTTACAGAGCAGCAAAAAGGGAAAGGGAAATACAGGCGCCTGTATTTTAAGCTTTAAGCTTCCAGGACGCCTTTAAGCTTCCAGGACGCTTACAGATCCTTTAAGCTTCCAGGACTAGCTTCCAGGACCCCTACAGATCTTTAAGCTTCCAGGACTCCTACAGATCCCGGCAAACCTTGAGGTAAGAGAACACGTGCTGAACCTAGGTTTTTCTTAACGTGTGTTTTGGCTCCAACTTGAAAGTTCCTGTAATGGAAATACTGGGCTGCTTGGTAGTTGCAGAAACTCCTCCCCAGACATTCCATGATACTTTTCGATTTCAAGTGCTTTTTAGTGCCCCTTCATCATTGCATTCAGGCACTTCTCAGAGCCAAACTACAAGTGACACCTGACACAGGTTGTACACTTGTCAGCTTCCCTCAAGTTTTGATGGGAAATGTAGGCGTCCTGGTTTTACAGCTTGGCTCTCCATTACAGCCGCAAGACCAGGATGCCTACATTTCCCATCAAAACTTGAGGGAAGCTGACAAGTGTCCAACCTGTGTCAGGCGTCACTTGTAGCTTGGCTCTCAGTTATCATGTTTTCCCTGCTGTAATTCCTTCTCTCCCCCACTCCTCACAACTGACTGCATGTATTCCTTCCAATGTGATAACAAAGCACAGAGCTGTCCCAGCCAATCACCAAAGCCCCAAGGAGGCACATAGACGTCAACTTGTTTTTCTATTATGCTTTTTCTGGGCAACTGGCCGCATTTATTCCATCCAATCAGAGAAATCAGCGCAGAGCTGTGCCAGCCAATCAGCACATCCTTAGCTGGGTATGAAGTGCACGGCACATTTTGTTTTCTGTTCTGATTTCCCATGCATCCAGACATATTTCTCCCAATCGGATCAATGAGCACAGAACTGTGCCAGCCAATAACAACAGCTCTAGGGCGGTAGCATGGAGGGCAGGCAGTAGCCTCTCATGGAACTACTGCCAGCCTCTGACAAACTTGCTTGCCTCCGGTGCCGCACCAATCTCTTTTTCTGTACAGTGCCACAATCCTGCCTGTTTGGGTGGGTGTGTCTTCAAGATTAGCATGAAGGATTATTTAAGCAAATTAAGTGGGAAATTGCCATGAAAACATCACAGCGTACAGTAAGTGTCCAGGAAAGAAGACGTGGGGTAGGTGGCAGTAAGTTAAGAACCTGGTCTCCACCTTCTTCAGTGCACTTGGAAGCAAGGAAATGTGACACTGTCTGGAGTTGGTGTAACCTTGTGGTTGATAAATTTTCTACTAAACTCAGAGCCTAGCTACAAGTGATGCCTGACACAAGTTGGACACTTGTCAGCTTCCCTCAAGTTTTGATGGGAAATGTAGGCGTCTTGGTCTTGCAGCTTGGCTCTCCATTTAATTGAAGTTTACAGAAACCCCTTCCCCCACACCCAGTGGAGGGGAAGGTGGTGCCTGGTGAGAGTCCGACGCCTGCACTCCCCTCACGACTGCATGTTCTCCCTCCCAGAGACTGCCACTCTGTAAACTTCAATTAAATGGAGAGCCAAGCTGCAAGACCAGGACGCCGACATTTCCCATCAAAACTTGAGGGAAGTCGACAAGTGTCCAGCTCGTGTCAGGCGTTACTTGTAGCTTGGCTCTCAGAAAGACTTAATAATCACAGCCTTTCTGGGCTCTTTCTCTGAGTAAAATGCCAAATCTGTACCCCAATGAAACCATCTGTCTGACAACGATTTTGGGGTTATTTTTTTCTCATGCTGCTGCTCTGAATGGGAGATGGGGGCAGTCTATGCACATACCTGTGTTGTGGTAATTGTCCGGGTTATTAAAATATTTTCAGTTTTGAAAAAAATCATTTTTAAGTTTTTCATCTTCACCCTCTATAACCAAAAGGATTAGATGTTCTTTCCTCAGGCAAAGGCACGTCTTTAGGTCCATGCTTCTGGCCAGAATTAAAATACAATTCCACCTCAAATAATTTTGTTGGGAGCTTTTCATTTAAAAAAATTAATAGCTCACAGTCTCAATTATTTAGGTCATTTATAAAACCATATTTCTCACAGCGCTTTAGAAAATTCACTTGCAACATTGCAGTGACTGATACTCCGTTTTTGAAAGCGCATTTGATAAATTAAGAGGTCTTTTCTTTTTTAAGGACTATGAAGGCTGGAATTTGTTTCTAAAAATTAGCTTTCTTTCCCCTTCCTGACGTCTACTGAGGCTTTCTCCCTCCAGATGACTGATTTCATCCATATTGCTTCTTCTAATGGAACTGATCCCACTTGCTATGAATTATCTGCCTAGCACACAGTGAGTGAACAAAGGTGCACTTTGAGCAAGAATTTCCTGTCATAAAAATCTTTCATCAAGTCAAAAAGCTGGAGTCAATGTATGCATCTTCTCCACAGAAATGTCAAGGGAATAGGCCAGGCCTTAAGAAGATGCTTCTAAGTGCACACATGCTAGTTAGAATGGCTTTTGTTTGAACTGACTGCATTATAATCCTACTTTCCTATAATGTGATTACAGCTACAGAGATGCAAACGCCCAGCCTTTAACCAGGTTGGAACTGAGAATCTTCTGTGGTGTGTCACTCATGAGGCATTGAAAAGGCCAGCCGGGTACATTTCCTTCCTTCTTATCAATGGGAACAGCACAAGCTCCAGCAGGATACAGAGAAATTGCTCTTCTCTGTCAAGGATAATTCAAATGTTAAATCTATCAAGTTGGGTTTTTTTTGAGAATTGGGGGGGGATGGATAACAATTCCATGACTCGCTCTGTTTAATGGCTGCTGTCTGACTGTTTGTGTGTGAGTGTGAGGTCCACCTTCTCGAGGCTCCACCTTTCCTCTCTTCTTTCTGCCCTATTATTTGTTTCACAGACAGCTGCATGTCATCCCCTGAAGAGCTGCCCTTTAACAATATCTTGTCAGAGCCAAGCTACAAGTGACGCCTGACACAGGTTGGACACTCGTCAGCTTCCCTCAAGTTGTGATGGGAAATGTAGGCGTCCTGGTCTTGCAGCTGTAACGGAGAGCCAAGCTGTAAAACCAGGATGCCTACATTTCCCATCAAAACTTGAGGGAAGCTGACATGTGTCCAACCTGTGTAAGGCATCACTTGTAGCTTGGCTCTCAGTAAACCAGTGCTTATTTGAAACCGAGACTGCAGCTTTGGGAGACTTTTTCTGTGTTCCTGGGATATATTCTCAGAAAGCCTCCTAGCAAGATAGTGCCGTAGAGCTAAGCTGCAAGAGATGAATTACAGGAGGAGGAATACATGAAGGGAGTTGCAATGTTAGCTGGGAAGCTGAGTTTTAAAAGAGATCGGAAGGTTTGTCAATTTCCCCTCTCTACAGAGCCAGGGAGATCCCTGCTCAGTGGGTTTGTTAATTCCCTCTTTGCATCCTAGAAGGGGAGGTGAAACTGACAGAGCCTTTAGGAGGAGAAGAGGAAATTAACAAACCCTCTGAGCAGTGATCTCCCTGGAAATTAACAAAGCCTTTCAATCTCTTAAAACTCAGCATCCCGGCTAACGTTGCAACTCCCTTCACATGTTCCTCCTTCTTGGGATTAAAACACCAAGACCAGAGGAAGATTTAATCCTGGTCAAAATTCAGAATGAGGTTGGAGAGGTGAGTTTAGGATTGCCAGTCCGAGCCTGGCAACGAGTTGGATGGTTGGGGGTGGTTTTACCATAGAGTTTCTGGTGGTTCCTAGAGCTGCCACTGTCACTTCTGGGTTTCTCCCAGCAGTGAATCATCACACTTGTGACAACTAGTGAGTTTTTAAATCCCCCCCCCGGCCACTTGGAGCAGCACTGGGCAACAGGAGCTTGGAGCAGGGGATACCTTCCCCAAAGCTGCTGTTAGCAGGGGGCTTGGCACGTGCAGTGCTTGAACTGATAGTTCATCTTTAGACTACAGGTGAAGGATTACATTTCCATACATTAACAATTCCCTGAAAATAGCAAAGTAGTACAGCACATGAAGGGCTAGATAAATTTTTATTTGCAAGGAGTTTTTATACAGGGAGCATTAAAAATCTGACTCCTACCGATCTGCAGACTGAAGTGGCTCAATGAAGAGAGGATGTAGCTCAGTAATAGAACATCTGCTTTGTATGTAAAAGGTTCTAGCTTCAATCCTCAGCTTCTCCAGTTAAAAAGGAACAGACAGTTGGTGATGTGAAAGACCTCTACCTGAAACCTTGGGTTTGTTAATTTCACCTCTCTACAGAGCTGGCAAGGATTGGGTCTCAGAGGGTTTGTTAATAATTGAGAGAGCCTTTGAGGAGGCAGAGAGGAAATTAACAAACCCTCTGAAGAGTGATCTTTGCTGGTTCTGTAGAGAGAGGTGAAATTCAAACTACGCTTCCCGGATAACAATGCGTCTCCTTTCACTTGAGCATCCTCGTGTAATTCACCTCGTGTAGTTTAGCTCTCAGTTTATCTTCAATAATAAAGGGAATGGTAATATGTCCTCACTGCTGTAGAAGTCTCTTCTGATGGACCTTGATTGTCAGGAAATGGTCCTGGAAGAGGGCTGGAAGAGGCTAGCTTCTAACCAGGTTGGAGAGAGAGAGAGAGCAGGTAGGTGTCTGAGTGTATGTACATTGACTGCTTGTGCTACTTGCGACAAGAGAATGCACATTTGAATGCCTATCGAAATGCATTGTGAGTAATGCAGCCCTGACATTCACACTGAGATGGCCATTGTAGGGCTCACACACACTCTGTTTTTTCTACTCTCAACTGAGCTTGTCAAGAATTTATAGAACTGGGTGCTGATTGTCTTTTTCCTGGCAGTTAATTGGATCGTTTTGGATATAAAGAAAGCTTGTAGACTCACCACGGGCTGGGTTGCAACTGAGGGTGAGGTTGAGGTGGAGGCGAGATCCAGTGTCGGAAGAGGAGGAACATGCCAGGAGATACTCTTCCATGGGCTGCAACGTGGTTGGTGCCATTCCAACAGTGCCTCAGCAGGAGCAGGACACTTTCCCACCCACCCACTGCTTGATCTGGGTGGCCAGTGGGCCAGTCACAACTTTATGGGTTAGGTGGTTTTAAGGCATTGGGCCAGATCCTTACGGGGTTAGCAGGACAGAATGGGCACCTCATCCCTGTGGTCAAAAAAGGAGGCAAGGGCCACCCATCAGATGTTGGTGGCGGAACACCATTTGGCATCCCACGGCAGCCAGGACCGGGGCTGGGAAATAATGTATTGAATAGCAACGTGCCTTTCAGTGTCAAGAGATCTGCTGCCCATATGCCTTGCCAATGCTCCAAAAGGCTGTAATCAATAAAGTTGTGGCCATTCCAACCAAACAAACGTGTCTGTGTATCATTCAATGGAACCCAGCTGGCATATAGCACATAGGTTGCAAGGAAGGTTTGGGATTATTGTCTTTACTGGTAGAATAATGATAGCTGCATCAGAAATTGAATCTGGCAGGTTACCTCAGTATCATTCATGCACATAAACAAAATAATGCCACTTGATCATATATAAGAGGCTATAAATCCCATATATCCCCCTCCAATGATACATCTTTTCTGACTGATGAATTGTGGAATTTTGTATTGATGGCTGAAGCGTTTTCATTTTGCTGAACAAAATGGTACTTGAGTTTTATTTGAAGTAGACATTATGCTCCCTCCTCTTTTCTAAGGCACATGCTTGTTGTCTATTAAAATGTCACTCGATTCTGAAGTTCAATTTTTCATCCCGTCTTCCTAGGCAGCCATAAAGGATAGATGTCAAACAATTGGAACTATGAGTCCCCAGAAAACATGTATTGTCACTGTGGACGTGTTGTCCATCTTCTCCTTCAGGGTTGTCAGTGTCTTTACAAAGATGAATTCCAGTTAAATTTTTGGAGTGTATTTGAGCGGTGGCTCCCACAGGAAAAAGCGACTGTTCTGAGGTATTTCCTAAGCCAAAAATCCAGTCCTGTGCTCCCTAGTCAGCATTTTATTTATTAAAACATTTATACTCTGCCTATCCACATGGCTTAAGGTGGCGTAGAGTACATAATTAAAAACATGCACTAGTAATAAAACCTGAAACTAATAAAGAGCCTGTAACTTACATTTCATTTGTGTGCATGGTTTTCCTTCTCTATATTACCAATGTACCTGAGGGCATCAATAAAAAACCCAAACAAGCAATCTTTGATTTGATTGCACAGTTGTCTATAAGAGCTGTAGGAATAAAACACTGTGGCCTAATTTGAATGTACAGAGTCCTTGCAGAGTAAAAGGTCTGATACTTTGTATAGTTTATCTGTAGCTGCTGAACTAGCCCCTCCCTGCTGTGAGTGAAGGTTCTGTTCTGTGTCAGTTGTCAAATGTCTGTTGATGAAACTGCCTCTCTCTCCTGTACAAGACATGAATGTTCTCTCAGTTTGTTGTTTATATTATTGTTAATAGTTTTTAATGAAGTTCTTCTTTAACTAAACAAACTTATCTTAAATTATATTTCATCTCACTGGACTTCACTGTGTACTCTGCTACACACATGCATATGTGTGGAAAGGTGGTATATCCTGCACCAGTGAGTGATGGGATATTGCCCCACACTGAGGATTCACAGAAATATTTACATAGCTCTCTTTCCCCCCTCACAAGAGGTATCTTGTGGGGTTCCACGGGATGCCATTTTATTCCCAATGTTGTTCAGCCTCTATATAAAGCCTTTAGGAGAACTCATTCCCAGCTATGGAATTGGATGTCATCAATATACAGATGACACCCAGCTCTGTGTCTCATTATCCAAATCACCATGGGATGCTAGAGATCTTGGGTTGCTGTCTGACAGCTATGGTCAAATTGCTGAAAGCAAACACATTGAAATTGAACCCAGGAAAGGCAGAAGTGATGCTGGTTGGGAAGGACATTGTACTCCCCAATTTTTTTTAATATACATAGGTTTTATATACATAGGTTTTTCTTCTAAGTTAACTCTGAGATTCCAGTTGGTGCAGAACACTGCAGCTCAGTTACTATCAGGAGCGAGGAGGAGCATGAATATTACTCCCTAACTCTGCTATACATTCTGTTTTTGATATTATGTTTATTCTTTAATGGTTGATATTATGTTTATTCTTTAATGCTACTTTTTGTTATATTGTTATGTCGTTTTAATACTTTGTTACATATTTTGTTTTGTTTTATGTATATAGTTTAATGTTATTTTCTGTTATATAGTCTGCTTTTGATATTCTTTCTACAGTCCAATGTTATTTTCTGTATTAATAAAATATTTTTTTAAAAAGAATATCACTCTTATTCTGCAGTCATTCTGTTGGCTACCTATCAGCTAATGGGCTCAACTCAAGGTATTGGCTATCACATACAAAGCTGTTCACACCCTTAGTCCATCTTATCTTTGGGACCTCCTCTCTTCCTATATTCCATCAAAGCAGCTTTGCTCATCTGAACATAACTGATGTAAAAGAACCAATATTATGAAAGGGCCACCATAAAGAAAATAAACCAGAAGCCCCCTCCAAAACAGAGAAAATGGAATAGAAAATATGTTTTCTATTTCTGATCATCCATGATAAAAACCAATATTAACAACTGGAAAGATATATCTTTAAGAGGACAACCAATTATATTGGTGGAGATCATAATATCTTGAAGTCCTCTTGATAAACTCAATTAAGACTTAGTCAACCTAAAATAAGTTAACACTATGTTATCTGATCAATCATTATTTATTTACATTAATATGCTTTCTCTCCAGAATCCTGATTGAGGTGCCGTAGAAATTCCCGAAATTAATAAATAAGATTAGAGATTTTTTTCTGGGAAAAGAGGTGGTGGAACTCAGTGGGTTGCCTTCGGAGAAAATGGTCACATGGCTGGTGGCCCCGCCCCCTGATCTCCAGACAGAGGGGAGATTAGATTGCCCTCCGTGCCGCATGGCGCGGAGGGCAATCTAATCTCCCCTCTGTCTGGAGATCAGGGGGCGGGGCCACCAGCCATGTGACCATTTTCAAGAGGTTCTGGAACTCCATTCCACTGCGTTCCAGGTGAAAAAAAGCCCTGAATAGGATTTATTAGATAGCATAGTGTTAATATATAGCATTGTCATCATTGGCAAGTTAGCAGACGGCTGCTGGTGTATCCACCTTACTGTCTCTTGTTTTTCCCTTCCACCATGAGGTCTATATTGCTCTTAGCATATATACTCAAATGTTATGATTTTTTTCTTGGCTTTGGTCTCAAGATATTCGTGCATTGCCTGTTGCAAACTTCTTCTAAATCTTCTGCTAACAATAGCTTGTCAATATTTCTTTATGAAACAAATAGTTATGGTAGCTATCTATTTTTTTTTCATTTGCTTGATCATTAAAACAGTGCAAAATAGTAAAGAGTCCAGAAGCACCTTTAAGACCGGCCAACTTTATTGTAGGATAAGCTTTCAAGAGCCACAGCTCTCTTTGTCATATGCATGGAGAATAACTCCAGTCTAAACCCACTGATTTTAATTGTTGAATCTCTCCACTGAACTGTGCTACCTGGCTAGAAACTGAAGCATGTTTACAGAGGGCAATCCACACGTCATTTTTTTGTGGGGAACCTTCCACAGGTGGCTTTCCAGTGAGGTATTTCAGATTTTATCAAATGAAGGTCAGTGTTTGATGTATTCCTTAAAAGGAAGCCCATTCTACCAGTGCTACATTTCTCCTTACAATGGGACCATCATTTTGGGATTGCATTCTTCTTGCAAGCTTCCTAGCCAATCTGCCAGACATCTCCTTGTCTTGAAACTTGCTGATGAAAAGTGAAAAATCTAGGTTGGCAGGATACATATGAGCTGCTGACAGGCTATGCATATATTTCATTCTGTTTCAGAAGGAAGGTATCAAATAAATCCTCCAGCGTCTATGAAGAACTGTAGTAAATGTCAGCGGCATAACATACAAAAAGACAATTGGGGAAGTGCCAGCTGGTGAATATGACTTCTGTCTTCTTAAATAAAATGTAGATGTTTCAGTATATTATTAATCACCCAAGTGGTGCCATGGCTGCAAATGGAGAAAAAAAACCCATGGCAGGCTGTGAGTTACATTGCAGGCATGAGAGAAAACTGCTTGGAGGAAATGTATTTGGCAGTTCTCGTTCAAGCAGCAGATTTTAGTAGACCAGCAGTACAATCCTATGCAGAGTTATTCCAGTCTAAAGCTCATTGAAATCAATGGGCTTAGACTGGAGTGACTCTGCATAGGATTGCATTGTAGGTGGTTACTGATTGGAATTATTGTGGGTTTCAGTTACATGCCAGTTCATTTCATATATTCAGTTCCTTGCTTTAAACAATGCCTTGGGTGTTTTTCTGCTCATGTGTTTTACTCGCAGTTATGCTGCATCATAGACTTTGCCATTTTTGACAGCATATATAATTAGGCATCATTCTCTAGCATGCATGTTTCCTTTACAGCAATGAAGATGTTTTGGCCCAACAGGATAAAATAACACAAGAATATAGTTATCTCAAACCCAGAGCATATTCATGTATGTAAAGGGCTTCAATGTACACATCCTGGAATTAAAATGGCTGGTAATTCTATTTTTTTTTAAAATAATGGTGGAAAAGCTGTTCCTTAATGAATAAGAATTTTGATTCCCTCTTTCAAATGTTTCGAATTCAAAGCAGCTCACCAAGTGGATCCTCAAGACTGCATGAAGGCTCGTACCATGAAGATATCGGCTTGTGCAATGCATGTGATCCACCACATAGGTATAGATTCAGAGGAGTTAGCCGTGTTAGTCTGTAGAGCAAAATCAAAAAGAGTCCAGTAGCACCTTTAAGACTAGCCAACTTTATTGTAGCATAAGCTTTTGAGAATCACAGTTCTCTTTGTCAGATGCATGGAGGGCAAGAAGAAACAGTTTCTTCTTGCCCTCCATGCATCTGATGAAGAGAACTGTGATTCTCGAAAGCTTATGCAACAATAAAGTTGGTTAGTCTTAAAGGTGCTACTGGACTCTTTTTGATTTTACCACATAGGTATTCTCTATTTAACCTCACCTTTCCTCCAAGGAGCTCAGGGTGGCATACATAGTTCTAGCCCAAGATTACTCAGTAATTTTCATAGAAAGTGGGAACTGGAACCTTGATTTCCATGTTCTAATCATGGACCCTGGCCTGCACCATGTTTAATACAGCCTGTGATATAAAAATAAGAGAGCTCCTGAATTAGTACAGCTTGATCTGTATCAGGGAGATTCCAGCTGGATGGACAAAGCAGTTACTGAGTCCTGCCCAGGATAATAAGGCACGAATGCAAATGCAAACACAAAGGCAGAGGACCAGGAGTGATTAGTTCCTACCTCCCCCAAGCTACAGTCATGCAGTCGCTGACATCAAAGATTCTCGCTGAGTCACCCACACACGTTCCAATCACCCCTCATTTCCGTGACTTACAACCCATCCTCCGGTTGATGGGCCATCAATCAGCATTGATAAGTTGTAAATTTCTTCATGACAACAGATAAATTCATATAGCCCTCCTCGGGAGACATTAATGAACAATCATTTCTTTGTCAAACAACAGGAAAATGCAATCTTACTCTTTTGTCACACCCTGGTAGCAACAATCAAAGGTGCTAAAACCTTTGTCATTTTCAGGAACTGATATTTACGTTTTTTTGTCTCAATGGCCGAAGGGGATCCCTAGCCTCAGGACATGATTTTCCCTATAAGAACCAGGGCTTTGCCACACTCAAATTGTACATGTTCACCTAGCGTAGTGCCCTCAGAGTCTCCCCCTCTGAGTCTTCCTTCCTGGCTGAAGACATAGGACATTTGAAAATCTCTTCTTCTGTGGACTGCTCTACTCTCCTGGATAGGTAAATATACCCCCTCTTCACTCTATTCCAATCTCTGGCTAATTTCCTAGGACTCTGTGTGTCTGTGCCAACAGTTTATTACTAGACATGGGCACAAACGAACCCCCCCGAACACCCTGTTCGTCGTTCGGTACCATCCACGAACAAAGAACAACGAACATGGACGAACATGAACTGTTCCTGGACATCTTCATTGTTCCTTGTTTGTGGGGGCCAGAACCACCCTCACCCCAACCTCCCCTCAGCCCCCTCCCCTCAAACCCACTTACCTGGCCCTTTAAAGATCTCTTTAAACTATCAGCTGGCAGGCGGCGGGGGGGGATTCCCCCCTGCTGCCTGCCAGCTGATAATTTAAAGGGCCTTTTCCTGCCACGTGCAAGGAGCCGTGCCCCTTAAACATCCCACAAACTGACCTTCCAAATGTCCAATACCCACCAAATTTGCAGGGGACATAGTCCTCACTGTCCTCTGAAGACCCCCCAAGTTTCAGAGAGATTGCACCACAGGAAAGTCATGATCCACGGGTCTTCTCCTTTACTGTCATTTTCTCTTCACAGTGGCAAAAACGGGACTCTCTGCTGGAAGTACTTTGAAGGGTTAAACCAGAAGGAAAGCCAGAAGGAGTTCAGACAGAGTTAAGTCCCTCCTTCCCTCCGGTTGCCAAGGGGATTGATTGCAGCAGGCGCCAGACTGTCTGGCTTGCCGAATGGTTGCCAAAGGCAACGAACAAGGCTTTTAACAACCACCTGTTCATTTAGAATGAGGCCTCACAAACAACTTGTTCATGAACAGCAGATTGGGGTGTTCGTGGGTTTTTTCTGTTCGTAATGCTGTTTGTGCCCATGTCTATTTATTACTTCTTATATGTATGTATTTTCTCCTTGGGGAGAGGACCCCATAAACACTGTTGGGGTCTTGCTTGTTACTCCTCTCGTATAGCCTTACTCCTTGCCTCTAATTCCTCCTTCTTACTTGAAAGGAGTCCCATTCCAGTAACACTACAGCCACTACACTGACTCTACAACCCATGGACATCAATTGGAGAGATTTCAGAATGTTTTTAAGGACTTGAAAGCAAGTTCTTAACTTTGGCTGGATAATGCCCTATGTAATTGCATTGCTGACTCTGCTGCATCCGAATCTTTATTTATCACCAAAGGCCATCATTAGAATCATGTTTAGCATTGCAGTGCTTTTTCCCTAAAAAACGTGAGATACTGGTACTTAATGATATTCTCTGCTCTCAGCCCAAGTCCCAAATGTCCAAGAGGTGCCAGTACTCTGTAATGGCAGATACTCCCTGAAAAAAAAAGCCTGGAGTATTTGTACATTGCCCAGACCTGGGTAGCCTAAGTGAGCCTGATCTATTCAGATCTCAGAAGCTAAGCAGGGTCGGCCTTGGTTTGTAATTGGATGGAAGACCTCAAATGGAGACCAGGGTTGCAGAGGACGGCAATGGCAAACCACCTCTGTTTGCCTTTTGCTATGAAAACTCCATCAGGGGTTGCCGTAATTCAGCTATGACTTGAGGGCAGGACTTCATTTTATTTGTGCATTGCTTTAAGTGTTATAAATGCTTCACATACATTATCATGTGACAACCCTTCCAGAAACCCTGTACAGTAGATAAGCATTATTATCCCCATATTGCAGATGGAAATTGAGGCAATAGTTTGCCTAAAGCTCCATATTTTCATGGCAGGGGAGAGATTCACAGTGCATCTTAAGCAGAGTTCAAACCATATTGACTTCAATGGACTTAGAAGGTCATCACTCTGTTTAGTATTGTACTGTTAGTTGCTATGCTATGCCAACTCCATGGGGTTGATTGTTTTTACAAGGTTCAGTCCTTGAAGTAGGTTGAGATTAACCTGTTCCTTGGATCATATATGGTGATTCCAAGTATCTGATACTTTGAAATGTGGGGTGTACAAGAGCAGAGAATGCTTTGCCCCCTTGTTTTTGCATGTCAGAATTAGAGCATTTGGCATATAGCTGAAACCTTGTACTATGCAATCATTATTTGGAATGAGAGATTTTGAAATGGATTAACTGTCAGGTAGGAAGGAAATTCTTTTCCAATCATTGTCAAGGTGTTTTAAAAGTCATTTTAGATACCTAGCATGTCCTATACAGCTGCCCCAAAGGCTCACAACTAGAGATGGGCACAAACAGCAATATGAACTAAAAAAACCAATGAACAGTCCAATCTGCTGTTCACGAACAAGCTGTTCGTGAAGCCCCATTCTAAATGAACATGTGATCATTGCAAGCCTCGTTCATTGCTGTTTGTCAAGCCAGACAGTCTGGCACCTGCAATCAATTCCCATGGCAACTCAGGCAGGGATTGTCTAACCTCTGTCTGAACTCCTGCTGCTGCCCTGGAAACCCCAATCTAAGTCCAATTTACCTTGATAGGCAGGTCTTCCTTCCAAGTGTGGACCAGAGCTCCACATTTGTTACAAGAGTAAAAGATCAGGAGGGAGGGGGGCTCCCAGCTCTGGCTTTCAGGGAGAGACAGCTGCTATTAGAGAGACAGTGTGAGTGTATTGGAGCTTGACTTTTCTTTGTGTGGTGGGATAAGGATCTACCCCTTCAGGTTCCAGGGCTGCTGCCAGGCTCTGGGGCCAAGCTATTATTTACTATTGGTACCTTTCCTGCTGCCTGCTCAGGTAGGGTTTCTGGGAGTGGTGCAGTAGGGATCTTGATGGCTGGAGGAGAGCCTGCTGGCCCCCACGAACAACAAACAATGAACATGTTCGTGACAGGATCATGTTTGTCAGTGCTCATTGTTCATTGTTCATGGATGGAAACGAACAACGAACACCATGTTCGGGTTTTTTTTCTGTTTGTGCCCATGTCTACTCACAATTAGCAAGCACATTGCATCCATGCTCAGTGTGAGTGCTTGGAACATCCATTCTTTCCAGCTCTTTCCCCTTCTTTTTGCAACTGGAGCAAGCACACCAAGCCACGAATGGTTAGGATTGAAACAAAGAGATCGTGCTGTTTTATGTTCTCTTATAATACCTATTGCATCGTCTGTGTTGCCAATGGCAAGCTTGCCATACTGTTTTATAGCATTTCTAATGTATGTTAGAATTGCTGCATAGGACCTTAGTGCAATGTCTCTGAAATAAGTGGAATATGGATGGCAGCCAGAAGCAGTTTGAAAGAGTTAACCATGAGTCGTAAACAAAACATATTACGGTGAACAGAAACAGCCCTTGTTCTTTGTCCCCGACTTACCCATTCCGAAACAATATGCACGATTCACTTAGTTTAATACTCAGCAATTTCCTCCTGGTGTGGAAGTTGTCTGTACGACTGCAGTTACAAACACTGGAGTCCTGATGAGAACTTGATTAGTTCAGGCTAAATTCAGCCCAAGAAAAGCATTAGAAATAGATCACATATCATTTTTTAAAAATAGTTTCACTAGGCAAGGATGCCACATATAAAGACAGATGAACGGCATTTTCAGGGTTGCAGCCCTCACGCAAGGAATAATCTCAGCCATGTTTCAGAGTGATGGGAGAATGGTTACCAGTTTCATAAGCAATTAAAAATTTCATTTGTGGACATTTGGCACCCTGTAGAAGGCAATCAGTATTACAAAATGGACACAGGGAGGAACTTGGCACTCAAGAAAGGCCAGCAGAGTTATGTATCAGGCACACAGATATATATTTGGCACCTTAAGGAAGGCAGGTAGCATAATCAAGCGGTGACAGGAAAGCTTTATGCTCCTCAAGAAAGGCAGGCAGAGTTACACTTTGAGTCTGAGAGTCTCTCTAAATGAGACGCATTACACGCGGATGCTCAAGTGAAGAGAGACACAACCTTAGCCAGGAACTGTAGTGTAAAAAGACAGATCAGAAGGCTCAGTCATTTTCACCTCTTTAGAACTGTTTTTTTTATTGAGAGGTTTCACATCTCTACAAAGAGCCGATTGCTCCTCAGAGGGTTTGTTAATTCCCCCTTCTCTTCCTCAAAGGCCATGTTAATTTCACCTCCCAGTCCGGGAGGCAAAGAAGAAATAAACAAACCCTCTAAGGAGTGATCTCTAGCTCTTTATAGAGAGGCAACACTGATGAAGCTTTCGGCGCTGTCTTTTAAACTCCTACATTTCCCATTTAATATTTCCTCTCCCTTCACTTGCGTACTCTGAGGAGATAAGGCAAGATAGAAATTTTTTAATGAGCCAGGGTTGCGTAGTGGTTAGAGTATTGGACTAGGGTCTGTTTTTACTCCCCTTTCCATTATCCTTACTAAGATCTGGGAGACCCAGGTTCGAATTCCCATTCTGTCATAGAGGTTCACTGGGTGGCTTTGGCCCAGTCACACATCCTTAGCCTTGTTTGAAATACAATGACTGGGACTCTATTTGGACTTCCTCAGAGTTTAACTCTAATATCATTAATGTCCGTTTTCAGTTGATTAAAATTGTAACGTTGGTATCTACCCCTGGATGGATAAAATGGATAACTGGTTCTTCTGCTGCTAAATGCTGGGTTGTGGCCAAAGTGGAGATTTTATACATTGTTGGTGGTCTTGCAGTTTCATTCAGAATTACTGGGAGAAAATAATACAACTGGTTTATAATATAACAGGTTATAAAATGCCGTTTCTTCCTGAGGTGGTTTTATTAAACTTCGGGTTAGTAGGTACGCCTAACCAACACGTATTAAAGTTAGTTACTATTTTACTATCAATAGCAAAATCTACTCTTGCTTTTTGTTGGAAAAGTAAACAGCCTCCCTCAGTCAAACTTTGGCAAACTAGATTATGGGATTATTTTATTTTAGGGAAATGGTCAGACAAAATGCAGTGTGCGATGTGTAGCAATTATAAATCTACTTTTGCAGAAACATGGCACCCTTTAGTAAGCTATATAATCGAAGCTGGCCTCCCAAAAGATCCAATTTATCAAGATATGATATATTTTTAGAGTTATTACCTATTGGTATTGATGTGGTTATGTTGGGTTGTATCATCGGTTGTATTTTGGATGTTCTTTTTTGTTAACTTTGGGTTGTGGTTTTGCTCGTTTTGATGTGTTGCATTTTTCTACTTGTAATAAATATTTTTTAAATTAAAGAAAAAGAAATTCAATGTCTTGCATACAGAGAAGGCAGAAGACACAGAATACCTGCAGGGGGCAGAGAATCTAACAGTCGATAGGTAGCAAAATAAGATCCTTCTTTCTGCCTCTCTTCTGTCCTTGTTGCATGTTTCCAGATTGGTATTTTTAGGCCACTTCCTGCTTCTTCCCGGAAGTCTCCCTCTCCCAGTTTTATGAGGTAGTTAGTATATATTGTTTGTCTCCTTTCTGTCAAAGTTGGTTCCTGAATAAACTCTCTTCATTCACTCCTTAATTAGACTCAAAATCATTCCTAAGACATATCAGAGCCTACAAGCCTAACCTACCTCACAGGGTTGTTGTAAGGATAAAAAGGAGGATGGGGAATGATGTCTTTGGGTCCCCATTGGGGAGAAAGGCAAAGTAGAAATGAATAATAACAACAACAACAACAACAACAACAACAACATTCGATTTATATACCGCCCTTCAGGACAACTTAATACCCACTCAGAGCGGTTTACAAAGTGTTATTATTACCCTACAACAATCACCCTGTGAGGTGGGTGGGGCTGAGAGAGCTCCAGAGAACTGTGACTCGCCCAAGGTCACCCAGCTGGCTTCGTGGAGGAGTGGGGAATCAAACCCGGCTCTCCAGGTTAGAGTCCCGTGCTCTTAACCACTACACCAAAAGTAGATAAATAATAAATTTTTTAAAAAATGATGAATAATTCGATAGATATGCAGAAGACACTACTTGTATTTTGACATTTTAGGAAAGTGGCCAGATTTCCTGACCAAAATGCTTGATTATTTGTGAGAGAGCTGATCTTCCTGGACCGTGCTGCAATTTTTTAAAGGCCCAGCAGACCTGAACAGTGTGAGGCATTTGGCCCAACATAGCATCATAAGTGAGAAGGCAGCCTTCCTAGAATCTTCAGCAGAGAAACTCATGGCCCAAAAGGAAGCACACAGGTATTTAAGGTGTCCAGTAGGCTCTGGATCTTTGCTTAAAGGTAGAAATCTTCATGACAGCTATGAGTACATTGGAAAAATGTGGATTATAAAATGGAAAGCAAACTAATTACGTGACAAGGAAGCATAGAAAACAAAATGTCCATCACGATACCTTGGGGACATGTCTACAGTAACTGCTAGAGGTGGTATGAAGGTCCTTGGCCTGATGGGAGTTGGCATGCCTTATGGATGGCAGGCAGATCAGTCATCATGTAAAGCTGTTTCAGGAGCACAGCATGCAAAACTTGAGAGATCCCATCTTTCAGGAATAAAAGGAGCTAGTGTTTCTTCAGCTACTATGTCTTGCTGGGCTACACCATGGCCTCCTAACTTTGTGCCTCTTTTCCTGTACACTGGTTGCCCTCTATTTATTTATTTTATTAAAATATTTATACCGCACCTTTCACTTGTGTGCCAAGGTGAATTACATTTCCAAGATCAAAACCATATAAACTTCTTCTCCAACAAAATGCCTGTAGCATAAGTCCCATCAAAAGCCCCTGTGACAGCATGAAAATGTCAGGATTGCCAAATGCTATATCCAAGAAGAGGTAGGTGAAGGCTTGAAACAGCAGCAGGAAGCGAGATGGACTGACAGGTCCCTTCCCCCTTCTGTGGCTAGCCAGAGAGAGAGAATGGCAGTTAGTGTTAGAATGATGAGTTGACAGTCGGTGCTAACAGAATTAAGGGTTGACAGTTGGAGTTAACTTAAGGCCATATCAGGGCTGGATCTAGGGTTGCCGGCACCCAGGGCAACCCAAGTCCGGCTCCCCTGTGCATGCATGCAGCATGTGTGCACTCCTGGTGCTGCGTGATGACATCACTTCCATGACGTCATCATGCAGGGGCAGAGCGTGCTGCCAGTGGCGCGGCGGCAGCCCTGGCGGCTGGGATGCCACCCATGCCATTCACCTGCCCCGCTGAGGGGGCAGCCGGCTTTCCACATGCTCCCTGTCCTGTGGGGCAGGTGAATGGTGTGGGCAGCCTCCCAGCCCTCCATGTCACTCGCCTGACCTGCTGAGGGGGCGGCCAGCTTGCCACGCGCTCCCTGTCCTACAGGGCAGGCGAATGGTGCGGGCGGCTGCTCAGCCACCCATGCTGCTGCCGGCATGCTCCCGGCAGTTGGCAACTGCGCCCAGCACCCCCTCTTTGGCGAAGGGTTTGCAACAGTCCTCATACATAAAACAGCTTTACAGCTATGCCTAAAAGTTCTTAAAGATGATGTCCCCTCTCACCTCTTCAGGGAGCCGGTTTCATAAGATGCAAGTCATTGTGGAGAAGAAGCGGCTCTAGTAAATGCCAATAAGGCCCTCTCTCCTTCATGTTTCTATCTTTCTTCTATTTCTTCCACAGAAAAGGCACATGTTTGCACTCACTACCCACACAACTGAATTAAGGAAAAAATTATTTTCTGTAAAACTGAACAGAAACCTGAATTCAAAATAAGTCTTGTATACAACACCTAGTTTCCTGAATTTCTTAATCACAAAGGCAATATGGCAGCATACGAGAATAATTTTTGATCTCTCTTGCATTCCTCATTAAAAGCTGTTCCATTTCCCCCACATGGCTCTTGTGGGAAATTGGAAGGTGTGCATTAATCTTTTAATTAATAATTTATGAGAAAAACGATTCCGCCCCCCCCGTGCCTGTGAGTTCTCTTAAAATGAAATGCAAGGAAGAAGTAAGCGTTGGGGAAGTAGTTTGCACAGTATGCAACACCTGTACTTAGAATTCAAAGCAGATACTACAAGCAATTAAAATTCATTATATCCTCGTCCAGGAGCTAATTTAAGAAGAGCTTGTTTAGGCTGAATACATCAAAACTGACGGGAGCGATGCGCCTCGTTGTATTTTTATGCAAGTTGGTTAGTGCCTTGATCATTTGGAATGCCTTCATTAAATGTCAGAGTTCCAAAATGAGCCCGCAAGCATCACATGGCAAAAAGTACAGGACACTGATAGAGAGTAGGTTTTAGCACCACTGTGAATGTTGCCCTTTTGTACAGCTCCTTCTAAAATGCACTCATTAGAAAATCCCACCTAAGCAGAAATGATTGCGCAACAATTCATGGAAATTAACCTTCCTGAAAAAAATAGTAATTGGATTGCAGCGATTGGTTTTTGTTATAATCAATTGAGATGACAATCTCCGTGGGTTTGGGAAAAAAAGTACCCATGAATCAAAAAAAGCAACAGCCACCCACTCAGCTAAAGTGACTTGCTTCTCTCTCAGCAGGAGTTTGTGTCCCCATGTTTACTTGGAAATTCTCCCACTGATTTAACTGAAAACATTTGCCATGTGATGAATAAGTACATCATGCAAAAAGCACCAGTGACAATTCACAGTTACTTATATTTAGCTTCCATTGTAGAACTACTGTTCCCAGGATTCCTTGAGGACAGGAGATATTAAACTAGGCATAGCATGTGCAGTGATATTGCGGGTATGTGTCTTGGGATCTGCCTGGAAGCGATGTTCTACCAGCTTTTATAGCATTCACAAATTATTTATAGAGGACGTCATGAATGTGTGGCTTACTGTGTTCATTTCCACAATTAAGCCTCTGTTAAAAGAACAGGACATTTTTCTCTAGGCCTGTTGGCAACAATACAACCAAACAGAGAGAGAGAAGTCCTCCAAGTAGGAAAAAGAGAAAGATTGTGCTCTTGTCTACTTATTAAATGGATATGTTTTAAAGTCCTGATTAGTTCTGTTCTTATGTGAACACCTGTAGCTCATTAACTTTATATAGCTTTCCTGTGACGATTCTTTTGTTGACTTGCTTAACTTTGAGACAAAAAAAAATAATCTTCCTCATATTTGTTGCCATGTAAGTTTGAATATTTCATATTTTTAGAGGATAAGATGCACTGTTTATTACAGTGTAAGATTATAGGTTTTTTTAAAAAAAAGATTTCTAATATATGGTAATGGTTTTATTGTGTTTGACTATATAGTCCTTGACTAGATTGGAGTAATTCAGTGCAATCCTAAACAGAGTTGTAGACTGGAGTAACTCTGTTTAGGATTTCACCTATTGTTACTTAATTTTGAGGATTAAAACCACAGCATGCTTTTCCTTCTGTGATCAAAATATTATCTTATTCTATGTTTTAGCAGCAGATACCATATGGAAAGAATCATTTATGTTACAATTCCACCATAATTGTTTAATGTTTGATTTTCTGCTGCTACAAGGTAATTCAAATTATTCTGAGTTGGTATTTGTAATTACTTAGATTGCATTGTTTACCTTTTGCTTTAGAGGTCTTTTTGTTTTTTCCTTTTTTTTCCTATTGGCAATCTTACCGTGTGTGCATTAGCATCATACAGATGCAGGCATAATCTGAGATGAATTGTCCCCATCAAAGTAGCTTCGAGAGATTTTCACAACTGTGTTTTCAGGGCTGGGGGTCGGGGAGGTATCTCTTCTTATGCTATGTTTGGATACCTTGTCAGCCATACATTTGTTTCTTGGAAACATGAATGTCTGCTTTGGCTCCAAGAACTTTTACATTCAATGAGAAGTTATGAAGTTTCCATTCTGTTTCCTCATGCCCCGCCCCTCCAGTTATTTTACCACTTTAAGGTCATTGTAATCTCTTAAAAAGGTATACATTTTAGATTGCCTTCTGCACTATGGCACGGAAGGCAATCTAAACTCCCCCCTGTCTGGAAATCAGGGAGTGGGGCCACCAGTTATGTGACCATTTTCAAGCGGTGCTGGAACTCTTCTCTTCATCAGACAAAGAAAGCTGTGGCTCTCAAAAGCTTATGCTACAATAAAGTTGGTTAGTCTTAAAGGTGCTACTGGCCTCGTTACTAGTCTCAAATGTCAAAAGAGCCCTGAAACAAGGACAAGCAAAGCAGAAGAGGATGGAGAAATTAAAAGGAATTTTCCATGTTCAGATGAATTAAAAGAGGTCTAGAAGAAGCAATGCCATACACTTTGGTACATTACTGCAATAACAAAAAGACCCACTTTCCACTGTGAGACTAAATAATAAAATGAAGACATTCTGGATTCTCAGCTATGTTAAAAAAATGAAGATAACAGTTACTCTCATTTTTTCCCCTGGCACTAATGAGAGTTTCTTCAAAGTATATAATTGTTTTTGTCATCTGCTAGGGGTGGTAGTACTACTGTTACACACCAATGCTATTGTGTTTGGTCAGCCATCTGTGGCAAGTTTCATCTTCCTAGGATGGTTGTGATCATTCTTTACCAACAACATTCTTCATTGTGAGCAGCTTGGAAAATGTGAGCGTTTCCTGGCTTATTGTTTGTATGAAGCTGATCTCACCATTTTGTAGCTGAAGCAGCCTCCTCCCGAAACCTGAAAAGAATGCTCAGGGGAGAATTTGATTTTGTTCTCCTGAATTTAAGAGGGTTGGGAACCAGATCTTTCCTCATTCTCAAATAGGGGTGTGCAATCCTGGATTTGTGAACCAGTAAAATAGCTGGATTTATGCTGATCTGGCATAAATTGGTCATCCCTGATCACATCAAAGAATCCCAGATCAGATTCGGGAAGCTGAAGTCTTCTGGGTTAGATTATTTGGTTTCAGGAGCAGCAGGGAGTGAAAGGGCAGTGTCAGCAATGTGAAGTGGAGACAAGCCTTGCACCATGGCAGGAGAATGGTGTGAGGCTGGTAGAGGACAAGAGGCAGAATATAGAGTAGATTCCCATCCCTGTCCTTCCACCCTCCTGGACACCGAAAAAGGCAGTTTGGTGTGGTGGTTAAGAGTGGCAGGACTGTAATCTGTCAGCAGTTAACCCCGCCATTGCCAGTTGTACAGCAGTTTTCATATAGCTGCGTGTGATATTAAAAGTGGACAAACCTCTGGAGTTTAAAATGGCTACTGTATGGCCACCAGAGAGCCTCTGACATTGCTACTTCCCGCCCGGGAGAACCAGGCATGCAAGGAATGCTGCTCTGGAATGCGGAATGACTGCGGCTTGATTGGATTTACTATCTTGTCGGCCCCACCGGTGCCCAGAGCAACAAAGGACTCGCAGAGTCACCCCCACTTAGCACATTCCTTCCCCTCCTTCCGTGATGAGATCCTCTGTTCATGACTGAGGAGCTAATCAAATGACATTCATAAGTACAGACAGTCATTCCTGGCCCAATGTATCCCCTCCCTAAAAACACTTAACCTAGCTCCGGTATACTTCATCAGAGAAACTGTCCTTTTTGTGCAGCGCTAGAACTAGTTTTGCATCTGCATTCACACACCCCGGCAGCCATCAATCAAAGTACTCAAGCCTTTTGTCTAACCCAGGATCTGACCATTGGAGTCTTTATCCTAACTGCTAGGAGGACTCTCCTCCACCTCAGGGCACATTTTACCTTACTTGCCCCAGCAAGCCTCCCCCCCCACTCACTTCAGTAAAGATTCTCTCTATTACCTTTATATTGGGGCTCTACAGTTTGATGTTGAGGTTCTCTGGTTTGACATTGGTTCCCTTGCTTCACTTTGATTCTGTTTCGGTTTGTTGGTTCAGCTTCCATGGAAGTGGGACTTGCATTGGGACTGGCTTTTGGCCAGAGGTTGCCTTTGCTTAAGGTTTCCCTCTCCCTGGAAAGCCTTGGAAATATTCCCCCCATAAGAAGCAAATGGTAAGTGGCTGACGGCAGCTTGTTCAGGGGCCCATAGAATTGGTCCCCTGGGTCCAATCTTCTGAAATTTGGGGGGTAATTAGTGGATAGAAAAGAGTAAGTTCCCTGCAAATTTGATGGAGTTTGCTTTAAAAATGTCCCTTAGATAGTTTTCTCCATTATTCCCCATATGAAATAATGGCTGAATAAATTCAAGATTCTCTACTGGATTAGAGAACCTGATTTGGATTTCAGGGATACCATTTTTTTGTGTGTACACCTCTATTCCCATATTCTGATCATATTTGAGAGACAAGTTGGAGGCAACTGGACAAAATATTCCTATGAAATGTCATATTATAGCTGCTAGCTGCTGTAGCGTACTGGTTAAGTAGTCAGGCTGCAAATCTGCACTCTGCTGGTTTGAATCCCTCTATTGCCATGAGCTGACCAGGTGGCCTTGGGTAAGCCACCTGTCTCAGCACTAGCTCTCCAGCTGTATTGTGGAAATATTAACACTGACTTTGTCTACTGCTCTGAATAGGGCACTAATCTGTCTAAAAGAACTGTTTATGAGCACAGTTATAACAACAACAACAACTGTGCTTATATACCGCTCTTCTACACAGATTAGTGCCAGTTTAGAGTGGTGAACAAAGTCAGTGTAATTATTATCCCCACAATACAACTGGGTAGCTGGGGCTGAGAGTAGCGGGGAACCAGTAGAGCGCTGATTCACAGCCAAACCACTTATATCATTATTATTATAATCTTATCATCATCATTATTATATCATTATAATAATATAATATAATATAATATAATATAATATAATATAATATAATATAATATAATATAATATAATATAATATAATATAATATAATATAATATAATTATTAGATAACATATTTTTAAACAATTAGTGTTCAAATTGGGTGAAGGAAAGATACTCTGGAGAACATCTAAGTAGTTTCTTCCAAACACCCTCACACTAGAATGGTTGTGCATCGGATTGGTTGTGAAACTGTATCATAGGTTGGGTATAACTAAAGTATACAAATAATAAATGTTGCTGAAGGGGGAGCAGATAAAAGTTAGGTGGGTGGGTGGATGGAAGGTGAGAAGGAAGCAGAGAAAGGTGCGTATAAGAGGATTGCCAGGAGGAGAGAAAGAGGAAATAGTGTGGGGAAGGTGATACCGCAGGAAATAAAGGGCTCCTCACAAGTCCTTGCAGGTTCCCCACTGTGAATCTGGGCCTGGCCAAGCAACTGGTACTGCTCATCAGGGTCATAGTTTTCCCAGGCTGAGGCTGCCAGGGGTAGGGAAGGGAAAACTGAAGACCAGAGGTGGGGTGAAATAACGGTAGGTTGGGTGGTAGGTGAGAAGGAAAGCAGGAGGCAGGAAAAGGTGAGAAGCTATGGGGGCTTTAAGAGAAGGAAAAGAGGAAAAGTGGGGGAAATAATGGGGGCAGGGGAAATGCCACCCAGCAAGATCTCGTGGATTCAAAATGTTATTTACAGTACAGACGGTCTAGTGAGCAAGATGACAGCTCTTTAGAGATAGTAATAACATTCGATTTATATACCACCCTTCAGGATGACTTTACACCCACTCAGAGCAGTTTACAAAGTATGTTATTATTATCCCCACAACAATCACCCTGTGAGGTGGGTGGGGCTAAGAGAGCTCCAAGGAGCTGTGGCTGACCCAAAGCCACCCAGCTGGCTTCAAGCAGAGGAGTGGGGAAGCAAACCCGGTTCTCCAGATTACAGTCCTTCCGCTATTAACCACGACATCAAACTGGCTCTCGTAGCATTCAAAAATAAGTTTCAGATGGGTGCAAAATAAAAAAAAACAAATAAAAGGAAGCATTTTTAAATATGGGGAATGTAAAAAAATATGAAAATTTTAACCATTTGATGTGGCCATTTAGCCATTTAAATGTAACAAAATGATTACTTAATGGTTTTATAATTTGCCTGGATTTTTTTCTTGTTAAGCACATCGGATGTTTAGAAGAGTAACAGACTTTAAAGAAAGTATTTTACAGCAATAAGGCCTTGGAGATTGATCTTTTTCTTAAGTATCACAACACCATCTAATTATAACAATAGTTAAAACAAGGAAGAGAAAGAGGTCTAACAAATCGATACATATACATCTGGGATTGAACTTAATGCTTAATACGTGGGAGATAAGAGAGAAGATCTCGCATTTCTGAATGAATGTTTTGAGAATGCAACTATGTAAATGCAGAGACAGGAATATCCAGGCAGTTAACTCCCATATTGCATTACAAGATCAGGAAAAAAAATACTGACAAGACTAGCAACTGTAAGAATGCATAATGTCCTCCGACAGCATTAATATATCACTAGGCCTTTCAAGGTTATTAAAACAAATTCCATTCACGTCACTGAAGCTGTTTTAAAATACTTGTGTCAGCAAATACCTTCTTCCGTGTTTTAGAATTCAGAGTTGTCCTCCCCAAATTATTGCTGGGCTCTAGTGCCTTCATTCCGTGTATGAAGAATAAATGCTCTTTTATGATCAACTCGAATTTGTTATTCAGAATCAAATGAAAGCTGAAACAGATGAAATGCAATAATGATCTAGTGATTTATCGTTGGAATAGAACAATGGGATTTGGGTAGAAACAAAAGCATTTGAGTCTTCAGTTAAAACTATATGTGGTGAAGGGAAATGCCAGGCAAAAAGGAAAAGATGAGGGAGTAAGTTAATTATTGTTTTGGCCCTTAGCCACTGGAATACTTTATTATTCATACGTCACTTTAAGCAAAGCTGTCAATTAAATAAGGAATATTAGCCAATTAAAATCTGACTTTCAGTCATTATTACATGAAGCAATGATACATTTATGTGAGTTGACATATTGCAGAATTTCAACACACTTTATTCTTTTGGAGAATTCCATGTGAAAGTGTTAGCAAATAAGGACATCATTTATTTATTTATTGCATTTCTAGACCGCCCTCCCCGTCAGACGGGCTCAGAGCGGTGTAACAGCATACAATTTGCAACATACAGTTTAAAAACAATAAAAATATTATAAATAAACATTAAAACACTATTCCATATACAATAAAATTTCTCAGTTGGTGGAATAAATATTAAAATACAGCATTTTAGGCACAGGGCTTGGCTCTTACATCATGCCCTACACCACACTTATGAGCTCCTGCGTGGGTGGTGGATGGTCTTCAGTGGTATGGCCGGTGAGAGGACAGCCTAGCCCCCACCAAATGCCTGGCGGAACATCTCCATCTTGCAGGCCCAGCGGAAAGATAACAAATCCCGCTGGACCCTAGTTTCCTCAGACAGAGAGTTCCACCAGGTCAGAGCCAGGACTGAAAAGGCCCTGGCTCTGGTAGAGGCCAGACGGACCTCCTTGGGGCCAGGGACCATCAGCAACTGCTTATTAGCTGATCAAAGTGACCTCTGGGGAACATATGGGGAGAGGTGGAACCTTGAACCGGACCGTCTCAAATGGCAGAGGTGAGTGTGATGTGGATTTCAAAATCAGAAGACAACATTCCCAGCAAAGTTTAGTGACTTGTTTTTCAATATATTTAAGATTCAATAGCAACCCCCCCCCAGTATCTTTTAGGAAGGAGGGGCAAAGCTCGGTGGTACAGGAAATATTTGGCATGCATAAGGACTCAGATTTAGGGCCAAACTAGATGTGATGGCATCCTCATGGATGCTGTTGCTTTTTAAATGTGATATAAAAATGCTGTGAGAGCCCATTTCTGATTGGGCCTGCAGCTCAGTACTCTTAACTTCTCCCCCCATGCCCTCAAGTCACAGCTGACTTACGGTGACCCCTGGTGGGGTTTTCATGGCAACAGACTAACAGAGGTGGTTTGCCATTGCCTGTCTCTGCAATCCTGGATTTCATTGGAGGTCTGCCATCCAATTACTAACCAAGGCTGACCCTGCTTAGCTTCTGAGATATGATGATGCTGATGCTGTTCAATTTCAAGCCTGCCCTCCCCGCGGACAGGCTCAGGGCAGATTACATCAGGTATAAATACAATTTAAAACCACAATAAAACCATACAATAATAAAATAGTTTAAATTCACAGATTGTAACCCCCAAGATGGCAGTCCTTATTCATAACATCCACCCCACTGACAGTACACTGGGAAAGGGAGGGAAGAAGAGGGCAACATTTCAATTGGATTGATTTGTATTGGGGGCCATGGTGATAATACAGCCACCCCCCAACAGGAGACTGGTAGGGAGGCTTACCAGATAACACAAATGGCCTCAACCATTGCCTGGCAGAACATCTATATCTTGCAGGCCCGCCAAAAGGACAGAAAATCTTGGCAGGCCCAAGTGTCCACAGACAGAGAGTTCCACCAGGTTGGAGCCAGGACCAAAAAGGCCCTGTCTCTGGTTAAGGCCAATCGAGCCTCCCTGGGGCCAGGGACCACCAGTAGTTGTTTGTGAACTAATCTGGGTACTCTCCGGGGTATGTATGGCAAAAGGTAGTCCCGCAAGTATGCTGGTCCCAGTCCGCCCAGGCCTTTATAGGTCAAAACCAAAACCTGGAATCTGATCTGGAATCCCATGGGAATCCAGTGAAGCTGCTGCAAGATGAGAGTAATATGTGCCTTATATGGAATATCAGTTAGGACACACGCAGCAGCATTCTGGACCCATTGCAATTTCGGGGTCAGATGAAGGGAAGCCCAGCATAGAGTGAGTTACAGTACTCCAACCTGGCGGTGACTGTTGCATGAATCACTGTCGTTAGGTCATGGATGGAAAGGTAGGGGGCAAGCTGCCTGAACTGCTGAAGTTGAAAAAAAGCAAACCTAGCAACTATAATGACCTGGGCCTCCATTGATAAGGAGGTATCCAGCATCATTGCTAGGATCCTGACTGCTGGAACGGGCACAAGTGGTGCCTCATCAAAGGTCTGGAGCCAGATCCCCAAACCCAAGAACCTACAACCCAGGTACAGGACCTCCATCTTCGTAGGATTCAACTTCAGTTGACTCTGCTTCACTCATTCAGACATGGCCTCCAAGGCTCTAATCAGTACCTCTGGGCTGAGTCAGACCATCCATCCATCAACAGATACAAATGAGTGTCATCAGCATATTGATGGCAGCCCAGTTCGAAACTTTGTACCAGTTGGGCGAGGGGATGCTTATAAATATTAAATAACAAAGGGGACAGAATCGCCCCCTGAAGGATACCGCAAACCAATGGATGGTGTGTTGATAACTTCTCCCCAGATGCCACCCTCTGTTCCCGACCATGGAGGAAGAAGACAAGCTACTGTAAGGCAGTCCCTTGTATCCCCACATTAGTGAGCTGGTGGGACAACAGTTCATAGCCGACCATGTCATATGCCGCCACAAGATCTAACAACACCAGCAACAGCAACCCGCCTCAATCCAGGTGTCTACGAAGATCATCTGTGAGGGCGACCAGCACCATCTCCGTCCTGTGGCCTGGATGGAAGCCAGACTGAAAAGGGTCCAGGACAGAGGAATCCTTCAAGAAAACCTGCAGCTTTTCCACCACTTGTTCCACAAACAAGAGGTTCGAAACTGGGCAGTAACTGGATGCGTCAGTGGGGTCCAAAGATGGTGAAACTGGGCTCACCTGGGCTAGCCAGGTCAGGGCCTACTCCATCTTATTCCTCATTTATGTTGTCTTTTAATGTTCCTTTGCAGCTTTTGTTTATTTTTTGTGATTTGGGATATCACTGTGGTCTCCAGGGTTATTTCCTTCAGGAGCTCATACCAAGCATCTTCTAGTAGTCTGGAATGTGGCTGACCATGCCTTTGCTAAATTAATTCCTTAAAATAATTGGCTGGCATTTTCTCACAGGGCATTAATTGTTCAGAGATAGCCCCTCATTTTTCTCTTAAGTTACCACTGGAACTTGGAAGATGTGACCCTTCCCAGGTGAAGGGAGAGAGAAGGTGTGTGCGCGGATGATCAATGGCTGTAACTGATAATGAAAACAAAGCTAATCAACATAAACATTAATCAATTAACAACCTTTGGTACATAAAAGGAAAGGGTTGATTTCTTAAATAGAAGAGAGAAAAATTCATTCTGGATCAGAAGAGAAGACTCTGTTTGCAGGAATATCCACTGGCACCTTGAGTGGAGTAGAAGAAAGATTGTTTTAAGGCCCTCTCATTTCCAAAGGACAGTGTGTCACCCCTTCTTGCAATAGAAAGAGAAAAACCAAAACAATACAGGATAATGTCGGCTCATTCAGAAGCATGAAAAAGAGAAAGGCTTTTAAAAAAAACATTTCACATACAGAAACACACCTTATCCATTAAAAAAAATATTGTTTATAGATCTTATGTTACTGTTTATTTGTTTATTTATTACATTTCTAGACCCCCCTCCCCATAGAACGGGCTCAGGGCGGAGTAACAACATACAATTTATAACATACAGTTTACAACAATAAAAGCATTATAAATAAACATTTAAAAACATTATCCATGTGCAATAAAATTTCTCAGATGGTGGATATAAGTATATGTCACACTTTATGAGTTCCTGCATGGGTGGTGGATGGTCTTCAGTGGTATGGCTGGCAAGAGGACAGCCTAGCTCCCACCAAATGCCTGGCGGAACATCTCCGTCTTGCAGGCCCAGCGGAAAGGTAACAAATCCCGCTGGGTCCTAGTCTCCTCAGACAGAGAGTTCCACTAGGTTGGAGCCAGGACTGAAAAGGCCCTGGCTCAGGTAGAGGCCAGATGGACCTCCCTGGGGCCAGGGGCCATCAGCAACTGCTTATTAGCTGATCGAAGCGACCTCCGGGGAACATATGGGGAGAGGTGGTCCTGAAAGTATGCCGGACCCAGTCCACATAGGGCTTTATAGGTCAACACCAAAACCTTGAACCAGACCCGGTACTCAACTGGTAACCAGTGCAGTTGATGGAGGATGGGTGTTATATGTGCCATGACTGGAGCTCTGGCCACCACTCATGCAGCTGCATTCTGAACCAGCTGCAGTTTCCGGATCAAGCCCAAGGGAAGCCCTGCGTAGAGCGAGTTACAGCAGTGTAATCTTTATTTATAGCTTAAAGAAAGAAAAATTCTTTACAAAAAAAATCATAAACATGACAGCTAAAAATAAATAAACAAAAGCATAGACCTAACAGTAATATTAACATAGAGGAAGGATTATCCAAAAATGAATTTTTTGAAAAAAGGCTCCTCAAACACTAGAATCCCAAAGAATGGAAAATGAACAGGTTTGCACATCCCTAACCATGGATCACTTCCCCACATGAGAGTTCCCTCTTGGATGCAAAGATAGTTCCACAAACTCATCCAAAGTTAGGAAGGGATCAGTGTTGTTGGAACCGAATCAAAGCAACTAGATTATCTGATGAAGCAGAATATTATTTGTCTGCTAAGGTTATATGGGGACAAATGGGCTGCTTTGTTTCCCTTTGCAAAAAAACCTCTCCTACTTTTACAGCCATCAGATAAAATGCTCTCAATCTTTCTGTCAATAGCTTTCCCTTAATAAAATTCAGGTCTGCCAAGCAAACCACTGCCTTTCCATCTTTTATTCAGTTTGCAGTAGCATCTGTTCTCACAATCTAGCACCATCACATGAAATGAAATGAACGTGTGCCCTAAGACCCAAATGAAAAATGAAGCCAAATTCTTTACGCAGAAGGAGGCTGGAATCGGATTGGGTCCTGTGGCTCCCTTACACTCCAGCTGAATGACCCTTGGTCTGGAAGAAGATTTCCTTTACTGGAGCAACATCTTTCTCATAGAAGGAAGTAAAATTATCTGGTCATGTACTTAAAAACCTCA
Organism: Eublepharis macularius; assembly: GCF_028583425.1. Taxonomy (NCBI): domain Eukaryota; kingdom Metazoa; phylum Chordata; class Lepidosauria; order Squamata; family Eublepharidae; genus Eublepharis; species Eublepharis macularius. The sequence goes on from NC_072798.1 coordinate 86,100,813, forward strand.
GCAAATTTGCAAAACCAATCAAAGAATTGCTTCTTGACATTTGAAACATTTTTATTATAGATTCATCTCTATTTTTATGCTTATAGGGTTTCTCAATATATTGAACTGGCTGCTGGTTCCACAGCGCACACAGTTAAGGTGGTACATGCAGAAACCTGAGTTTAGAAACATTTGCCTGGATCCACAGGAGTTTTTCCATAGGCAAATGAATTTCTACCTGTAGACGATGACTTTTTCACCTCTGATCTCTAGCAAAATCTTGAAATGCTGTTCTTGGGGGAAAAGGGCCAAGCTACAAGTGATGAATGACACTTGCCTGGCAAGTGAACAGACTCAAGTGTATTCCTCCCTGTTCACTTGCCATTCACTTGCGCTCCACAGTGCCATAGAAGAACCCACAGTGGCTTGGCCCTAAGAACAGGATTGGAGAGGGGTGGCATTTGAGGTTGCCATGGAAAGCAGGAGGGGAGAAGGATTTCTGCCCATGGAAGAACTCCAGTAGATCGAAGCCTATGTCTATTTGAGACAAAATTTCAACTCTGAACATTTAAACGTGGAACTGTAAGCTCTCCTGATTTCTATTAAGGAAGTCAACTTTTAATCAGTTTTTTAAACAACCATTTAGCTGATTAAATTTAAATTAATATACGATTATTAAAACTTTGGTATCAGTTAACTTTTGGAGTTGCCAAACAAAGTGTGATTTAGGGTACAATCCTAAACACATTTATACCTTTCTAAACACATTCACTTCAATGGACATAGAAGATTGTAACTCTCCTGAGGATAATCAGCTGTTTCCCCCTCTTCATCAGCCATTGAAATCATATTAATGTGTCTGTTCTGTCAACAAGCTGTGAGGTAATTATTTATTTAGTTGTAATATTTGTACCCTGTACCTCTGAATTTGACAGCACTCGCTGTGACTCCCAATACAATTGGAGATATAAGAAGATTCATAACAATACTAAAAAAGGCAGGGATGGCAATAATAGAGAACATGTAGCATTAAAACAATAAAGCCATAGGCTTGTGATCCGTTAAGTATATTGGTCAGAGACCATTCAGAATTTTAAGGGGGTAACCAGCATGTCCTTATCCCCCTCCAAACATTTTCTTATTGATATTTAAAAACCCTCTTTTTTTCATAGATAGGTGGCTGAGAAAGGAAGGTTTTTATGAGGTTATCCTTGTGTCTGTGATAGTTCATGTCTTAGCCCAGTACTTAACACTAGAGATGGGCATAAACCGAGAAAAAGGCAGTTCGTTGAGGTTTGTGGTTCATCGCGTTTCACGAACCATAAACAGGCATGAAATTGCCCAGTTCAGTGAACTGGTTCATTTGGTTCGTGAATATGTCCCTTCCAGGGCAGCAGAAGGTCTGTAGAAAGCCCATCTCCCCCAGTGCCTAGGAAACTGATTGATTGGTGCCAGGCTGTCTGCAGTGATGAACTGAAAAACAAACCAAACGAACCATCCTAAAAATTGTCACAGTTTGTCATGGTTCATCAGAAATGCCCTCCGACGAACTGCTGGTTTGTAAACTATGAACCAGCCTGGTTTGTGACAAACTTGGGTTCGTATTTCGGTTTGTGTCCCCCTCTACTTAACACTCGATTCTAGGTATCCCTCAGTGCTTAATTTATGTGTCAAGAAAATGGAGGCTGCAATTCTAAGACCAATTTCCTGGGCGTAAGCTCCATTGAACAAAATTGTACTTACTTTAGAATAGAGCTGCTGGCTTGCTCGCCGAGAGTGGTTAGACTGTTAGACTAGGATCTGAGAAATCCAGATTTGACTCCCCGCTATGCCTTGAAGTTTCCTGGGTGATCTTGGGCCAGTTGATGAATCTCAACTACTTCACAAGTTTTTTGGGAGGATAAAATGTGGGGAGGGGCCCTGTACATCACCCTGAGCTCTGTGAGGAAGAGACAGATTTGACTAAATCGTAAATTAAAGTCAAACTAACCATGACTGTAATAAAGTTTACAGTCCTACTCAACTATAAATCATACGGATTCCCATATGGACTTCTCTTTCAGTTTTCTATATCCTAAAGAGATTTCAAATAGAATAGTAATTCAGCTAAAGGCTCGTTAGTGAAAAGCCACTCCAATAATATGAGATCTAACACTTTGCCGGCCGTAGTGAAAAGCAATGTGAACAACATCTGAGAGAACATTGCTCTCTGTGATTCAGAAAGCATGAATCTTCTGTCCTTAAAGCTGATTTTAATATTTTTCATTAAATCGACTATAATTTTTCTTCCCTCGAGCTTTGCCTCATCATTGTATCCATTTCCTAAATGACTAGATCACAGAGCATTTTTAATCTTAACTAGGATGGAAAGGTAGAGATGACTACTTAAAGGGTGAGACCATTAGTATTTCTGAGTGTTTCCACATATTCATCACGACTCTGATACAGATCGGGATTAATAATGGGAGCAGCCAGACACCATCCATTTGCTAGATGTGCTTTCTCCTCCTTTCTCTCTGCTCTGCCTTCTTCCCCCGCCCCCCTCAGACACTGCCTCCTCCAATCTCAGACAGAAAAGCCAGACAAGGCCATTTATCAGTGAAGCTATAATCTGTCTGATTTTATTAGCTTTTCAATTTTATCACCAAAACGAAGGAGGGGGGGGATAAAAGCGATCAGCATATAATGATTCCATACCGATGCATTCTTCACTGCGTTGCAGATTGGGACAAAGCAAAAGGTAAAAAGAGCAGTGGCAGGTGGCCAGTTCCCATGTATTCCCCCCCTCCACTCTTCGGTCCATATCTGGGCACTTTGTTGTCATTTGTGGAACATTCGACAGGGCTCAGGCTGCTAGCATTGCATGCAGTTTGATTATTTTAAAATTCCTTCACATTTTAAAACTTACGGTTTGCTTAGCTGGAAATGAAAACTACATATGCATTTGGTTTTGTATCAATGAGAAGAATAGTATTTCTAATGTTATTTTCTCATTTTATTTATTTAAAATATTGTCCCACCTTCTCTTTACAAATTCAAGGTGGCTAACAAATAGTAAAAGCCGGACAAAATATAAGCATCGAGCAATTAAAATCCAAAGCACAATGAGAGCCAATAAACACAGTTTAACAGTTTTTTAAATGTAAGGCTTCTTATTGGAGATCTACAAATAAAACAGAAGCAAAATCAACTTGGTATATCATTTTTAAAAAAATGTAAATTGGAGTCTTTACAAAGGGAAGTAAAATTAATTATGAAAGGAAATAGTCCAATACTTCTTTCTATTGGTTTCAATGGGAGATACATTTCTGTATGTAATACAGCACACGCCATGAGAATGTAAGAAGGCCATACTGGATCAGACCGTTAGTCCACCTAACCTAGCGTTCTGTTTCCAACAACGGCCAATCAAATGCCACAGGGACCAAACAACTTTCACCTGTTGGTTACTGTGTAAAATCTGGAGTGAGATAAGGATGACATTTTACTTATTTAATTTATATTCTAGTTTTCTTTTGCAGAGCTTGAGGCACTATACAGGCAATCTCCTCATTAAGAGCCAGAATCACTTAAGCTGTTTATTATTGTTGTTGTTGTTGTTGTTGTTTATAGTCCACCTTTGTCACTGAGATCCAAGGCAGATTGCACAGTGTAAGTGAAAATACAATATAATCAACAGCTAGGACATTCACTCAGCAAAGTGCAATAATGAATAACAGTTAAGTCATTCAGTGAAAGAGATACAAAAGGTAGCAGAAAGTTTGAAAAAACATGCATAAAGTCGACTACAGAGATGAAATCTTTCTGGGAAAAAGGCATAATTAATTTACATGGCCTGTTTTACAATGTGGAAACTCCCTACTAGGTGCATGTCTACATCAGCAGACAATACCCAACAGAGTAGCGTAAAGTCTCTGTCCCTACAAATGTATATATCTGAGTTACTTTTGAATAACTTTGCACGCAAGCTACTGTTCCTTGTGAATTGGGAGGCTTCGAAACTAATCTTTAATGTCTTGTTTGAACAATAAAATTCCTCCCTATAAATATCTAATAAGGTTTAGCTGTTTAATATTTGCATCCCCCATACTCTAACAAACACGTAAAACTGGAATAACCCGAATGATGAATGGATGTCTCTTTTAGCAAGATTGTATTGCTACTCTTTATAAATCTGCACAGCAAGAGACAAAATGCTTTTGCTCACCCAGAATACTTACTGGGCATACCAGAAATTATTTTAGAGAAAATAGGACAGGGTTGACATTTATAGAAAAATGTAATTGTATCGGCTCACTGGAATGATGATTTTCAGAGAACAGCAGTTCTGCATGAAAAACTTTAATTTTTCCCGATTTGGAGATAGACAGAAAGGCTTACCCCGTATAACAGTAATGGCTGGCATCCTGCTGTGCTGCCAGATCATGTGCATCAAGACATGGTGCCCAGCACATTAAATTTTATATCCGGATGATATAAAGGGAGGCAACCCTATCAGTACGTAGCAGGAAAATACTTATAGAACTACTTCTACCAATATTGCTTAGCATTAATTTAGAACCATTAAGTAAATCAGGAGCTAAACAGAACAATGAATCGATATCTTGCTGTACTAGAAAGCTTGCAACACAGCTGGCCAACACGTGGAAACTCTGGGATCCGGTCTGCAATGTATATAGGGATCCTAGTGGTGGAGGTGTATTTTGCAGGAAACTGGCTCTCCTGTGAACGGTCATATATCATACAGGTGAAGCCATTTTTCTACCAGGCCTTCACAGTTAGGGAGTACATGTATTTAGATGCAGCACATGACATACAACTCCACAAGATACATGATTCCACACACGTTGGGTAATGCACTTTCAATGCACTTTATCAATCGTTTGAGGTGGATTTTTTGTTCCGCACACGAAAAAATCTATTCCAAACTATCTATAAAGAGGATTGGAAGTGCATTATCCAACAAGTGTGGAATCACTCAGTAAAGGGTGGAATGTAGCAAATTTTTGCAAACAACATTTCTCTTTCAAGTGGATAAACCATAGATTCCATGGCCGTTGCTATAAATATGATCCTACTGGGTAGTTTCTGTGTTGTTTAATATGCAAGTTGTAGAATTGCTTATGCTCTGCTTCAGCATTTCCTTGGATTTCTGCGGGTTTTAAAAATCTTTGTAAATCTGCATATATATACACCCGTTACATGTTTTATTGAAATGTCTTTGATACTGACTGTACTGACTCGCACTGGGTAATCCACCTGGAGTCTCAATGAGAAAGGCAGACTATAAATAATGTAAATAAATAAAATAAAAATGACAGTTTAAAGAGGTTCCTAGCCTGTGAGCACTTTTGGAATTTTTAAAATAGGCAATCGGTGTTACTACAAAATGGCTGCCATGGGTTGCTGGCCGGGTCTAATCACAAAGTGTTGGGAAGATGCAAGCCAAACATTTTCCTAGAATAGAGATACTCATTTCTGAATAGATGCTCCCTGCAGACACAGAGGGTTCTTCTACGGCACTTCCTGCTCCAATGAGGTACAGGAATGGCTGTTCGCTTTAGAGAAGATATGCTTTATCAAATAATCAAATGGGTGCCAGGGCACCATATCGGGAGATCATTGAGTTACAACCTCTATGAGTCACATAACATTGTATAAGAAATGATCTGCTCCACTGTCTGCCATTTGGACAGTCCTAGCTATTAATATTGTACTTATTCAGCATTTTGGTAGCATTTTTCAGATTACAATATGCTTTGCTCTTCCTTTCGGTCTCAGTTCTCATACCCATTTACCATGAAAAGACCATGTGGGATCATTTTGTTTGTGAGATAATGATGTTCTCCAGGAAGTAGGTGTTATGACGAAGAGGTTCAAGATGCTTGCATTTACACCCAGGAGGCTCCAATCGTAAAGAAAAACATTCTTTTTCTGGAAGTGGGACTATTAACTGCTCAAATTGCTGGCTAGAGGGAGATGAGTTTCCTGCATGGAGATAACAATTTGCTCATCTGCCAGGAAGAGGCAAAATAGATGATTATTTGGATGACTTGAGTTGGTTTGAGACATGGGCCCAAAACTTATGGGAGAAAAGGATGCAACATAATCCATTGGGGGGCTGGAACCCCACCCCTAATTTCATGATAAGGCAAAAGGAAATCTGCCCAGCTGTAAGTGTTAAAAGGTCTGGACATTGCAGGTGAGTGCTAAGTGGGGGAGGAGAGCGGGGAGGGGGAATGGCGACAAAAACACATGGACACAGTGCTGGAGGTCAATAAGGCCACAGCTTTATTGAGATTACAGCTCAGGGAGCAAAGGCATGCATAGGGCATGGATTCGAGCATTGGCTGACCTACCTGCCAAGCCAACACACCCCTCAGACCTCTGCTGAGGGGGGAACCATGGGATGACAGTCAGTGGGATGCCACGTAGGTATACACCCATGTGTGAAACATCCCCATCCAGCTGAGAGTGAGGTGGACTGACAGCCCCCAACTGGGCATGCACCAGCCATTCCTCACTCCCCAGACCCCTTATGGGGATCCCCACAATAGGGAAACTGAGCCTGGTTACTCCCCTGCCCATCTGCAACATGGTGGCCGCCATGCCAACTCCCCGCCCTCCTCCCCCGAATTGCCAGCAATCCGCCCCCCCCGGTGAGTCTGGGAGCCATTGCTTCTGTCAGAAGTGCTCAAGACAGGACTAGGAACAAGGGTGAGAACAGAGCGGTGCTTGCCTTGACCAGCCACTATTTTCAATATTCCTGCAGGTTTGTGTCCATCCCAAGGAGTGGATGTCAAGGTAACACCTGTGACTGATCCGGAGAAGGTAACACCTGTGAGTGATCCGGGGAAGTCAGCATGGTTTTGTTCCTAACAGATCTTGCCAGACCAACCTGGTTTCCTTCTTTGATCGAGTGACCAGCTTACTGGATCAGGGGAACTCTGCTGACGTGATTTATCTGGATTTCAGTAAAGCTTTTGATAAGGTCCCCCATGACATTTGGATGGGCAAACTGGATGACTGTGGACTGGACTATAGGACAGTTCGGTGGATAGAGAACTGGTTAGAGGACAGCACTCAAAGAGTGGCGGTCAACGGCGTTTCATCAGATTGGAGGGAGGTGTCCAGTGGGGTGCCGCAGGGCTTGGTTTTGGGCCCGGTACTTTTCAATATTTTTATCAATGATCTGGATGAAGGAGTGGAAGGGCTGCTCATTAAATTTGCTGATGATACCAAATTGGGAGGAGTAGCAAACACCCAAGAAGATAGAATTAAAATTCAACAAGACCTGAATATTCTGGAGAAGTGGGCAGCTGCGAATAGGATGCAATTCAACAGAGACAAGTGCACAGTATTACATCTGGGCCACAAAAATGGGAAGCACAAATACTGGATGGGGGATACACTTCTGGGCAGTAGTATATGTGAAAGGGATCTTGGGGTAAGAGTGGACTGTAAACTAAATATGAGCAGTCAGTGTGATGCGGTGGCAAAAAAGACTAATTCAATCTTGGGTTGTATCAAAGGGGCCAAAGCATCGAAATCGCAGGAGGTCGTAGCCCCTCTCTATACTGCCGTGGTCAGGCTGCACCTGGAGTATTGTGTGCAGTTCTGGAGGCCTCACTTCAAAAAGGATGTGGACAAAATCAAGAGGGTGCAGAGGAGAGCGACGAGGATGATCAGGGGTCTGGAGATTGAGCCCTACGAGGAAAGGCTGAGGGCCTTGGGAATGTTTAGTTTGGAGAAGAGGAGGTTGAGGGGGGACATGATTGCTCTCTTTAAAAATTTGAAAGGCTGTCATTTGGAGGAGGGCAAGGAGCTGTTCCAGTTGGCAGCAGAGGGTAGGACTCGAAGCAATGGGCTTACATTACATGCACAAAGGTACCGGCTGGATATTAGGAAAAACTTTTTCACAGTCAGAGTAGGTGGCCTAGGGAGGTGGTGAGCTCTCCCTCACTGGCAGTTTTCAAGAAGAGGCTGGATGAATACTTGTCAGAGATGCTTTAGGCTGATCCTGCACTGGGCAGGGGGTTGGACTAGATGGTCTGTATGGCCCCTTCCAACTCTATGATTCTTTGATTCTATTCTATGTCTGTAAGGCTTAGATTAGCCTCATGTGGTTTCTTTTCCTTTCATAGTTTCGCAACACACTGTAGTGCTGTGATAAACTTTTTCTATGTACTTGTGCTCTAGTGGCTACAGCTTGTGTTATAGTAAATAGAGATCTTTCTCTTTAAAGAGCTCAGACTGGGTTCAAAGAGTCTCATCTTCATACCTGGTTTCTTTTTCCACAGAAATACTAGAGACTCCCAGCTAGGAGAGGTTGGATATTAGGCAGGAGAAAGAGGGGTGGGGGCGAGAAGTGGCACTCATGTGACACATTCACATCGATCCCTATCTGCTCCTCAAGTTGCAGGTAGAGAAGCTCAAGGGCAGAGCTTGAGTGGTGGCAAGGACCCCATATAGAAGAGGAAGGGGAACAAGTGGGGCAAATCCTCTCACATGCACACATGTGCCTTCCCCCATCCATGACTTCAGGAATTGGTTTTTATGTAAAAATCCAATATCAGGAACATTCTTAAATTACTTCCCACCTGAGATGAAAACGGTAATGTTACCTGAACCACCATAGGCAATACCTCCATGACTTCAGTCATTTCTATGGGGAGTAATCATGTGTTGAGCAAGTGACATGGTTAGTTCCTATACTCTTGTTCCCCTGAAACCCTGATCTGTATCCATAACGGTAGCCTTTTTCTTTTGGACATGATGGTAAGAAAGCTACATTGGTCGACTGTCACGCCAAGCAATGGGTTGGGTAGCCAGAAAAAATGAGCGAGACATTAGCGAATTGTCATCACTGGCCCTTTTAAAGTAACAACAACAACATTCGATTTATATATCGCCCTTCATGACAACTTAATGCCACACTCAGAGCGGGTTAAAAAGTGTGTTATTATTACCCTCACAACAATCACCCTGTGAGGTGGGTGGGGCTGAGAGAGCTCTGAGAGAGCTGTGACTGACCGAAGGTCAACCAGCTGGCTTCAAGCAGAGAAATGGGGACTCAAACCTGGTTCTCCAGATTAGAGTCCTGCTGCTCTTAACCGCTACACCAAAGTGGCTCTCAAAGTAATTTGTTTTCTTTACTCTTAAGAGTTCAAACTAGCGAGGAGAGACCCTGGATGATATATCTCAGCCAGGATGACAGATTCCTCATGGCTGTTTGGACTCAGACTGCAGTCCATTTTAGGGTTGTGGCTATCCCTCCCACAAGGGAAGGGGGTATGTGGGCCAACTTCTTCCAAGTTCATTGTTACCCGCTCCAGGTGCCACCACAACGGCCCTTTTATAGCCTGATGCACACGACAGCCCCACACAGTCACTGAACAAGCAGGACGGGAAAGCAGGAGTGACCATGCTGGCCCCTGCCTCCATGCAGTTGACTGGCTGTCTGCAAAGGCAGCCACATTCAGGAAGTGGTTGTGTGAACTTTCCCTCCCTGCAATCAACAATATTCCCAAACCATCATCACAGATCATGGGGACAGAGACTTTGCATGACCACTTCCTCAGCACAGTCACTTCTAAAGATGACTAGGGGACCACAAGGAAGCAAGTGGCAGGGCCAGCATACTCAGTCCTGCTCTTTCTCACGTGTACAACAAATGCATGGCGCTCTTATGTGCACCAGGGTCTTAAATCTCAGCAGGTCAAGGACTGATATCCTCCCATCCAGCAGCAGGTACCTGTCTTTCTCTGTCTTTCTCACTCAGTTGTGCGTACATCCCAAGGGGCTAAGAGAAACGGGACATGAAATACACCCATAGTTGGTCCATGTCCGCATCACACATTTGTCACATTTCTCCTGAGAAGTGCAAAAAATAGTGATTGTGTCAGATGGGTAGCTGTGTTGGTCTGCAGCAGAACATCCAGAGTCCCAGGGTATAAACATTTGAGGGTATCTGACAAAGGTTGCTTGACTCTTGAAAATTTATACTCTGTAAATCGTGTGGGTCTTTAAGGTGCTACTGGACTCAAATTATTCTTGCTCAAATTCTTGCTCATGAAATCACATAACACCACCATGATGCTTTCCTGGGCATCCGGGGTTTTTCCTGGGTGGGCGGAGCCAACAGCCTCTTCAGGCAGCTCCGCTCACCCGGCTTCAGTTGCACACAACGCTCAGCCCACCCTCCTCACCCTGTCTTGGTGCAGGATTAGCCGGTTGCTGTATTCAGAGCCAGGTAGGAATTTTTTCCCCTTATTCCCAATTGGACTAGGGATGGGGTTTTTTTTGCCTACCTTGCACCTGGGCTTGAGTGGTGGAAATTGGCAGGTGGTGGTGCTTGTTAGTGATGTCACTGGTGGGATAGAGTTTGGTTAGAAGCAGCAGGCCGGTGAGCACCCTTGGCGCTTCCCCATTGGTAGGGAAGAGGGGTCTGCTAGGAGCGGCTGGTACTGCTTGTGACAGCTGCCAGCGTGAGTGGGCAGACTGCCTGGGGGAACCCCACATGCAAGTCCTCCCCTCACTGCTGTACGGCTGAGGCTTAGGAGCTTGAAAGGGGGGGAACCAATTTGCCTGGCCGGCCGGGTCTCCACATGGAGGGCTCGCACCCGGGGCTTTGGGGCTCGCCCAGGCAGGTCAAGGCGGAGGTCTAGGTAGGACCCTGTGGTTTGGCCTGTACCACTTTACCCTTGCCGCAGTTATGGTAAATGTTGTCATTGAGGTTAATTTAATAAAAGTGGCCCTTAGATCTGACACCTGGCGCTGTCTCTTCACTCCAACTAGGAGGGCAATACAGCTACTGCAGGCAGAAGAGTTGCTTAGTGTTCTGCCATGAGGAAGCATGGCATTTTATTCCTTATAAAAAGATACACTTTCCCTATCGATATGAAATTTAGCATGGAGAATCTTAAGCTGTCCGAATTTCAGAGAAAATAAGATGAAATGAGCTGCGGCAACACTTATACCAGTTTGATTGGGGGATTTAGTTTTACTTTTTCTGATTATTTTTGTCCAGTAAATAATGCATCTTAAATGTACGCTTTTAAAGGGTGAAATGATTTTTTTAAAAAATCAGAGAAACCACAGAGATGTGTCATTTATACATTTGGTAAAAATTCCAGTGTGCACTTTGAAGTCAGGGGTTAAAGTTTTCATGTTTTACTTAACAGAAACATCTGCAAATTATACAATGCAGGTGAGACTGAGAAAGAGAGCCAGCAGCTACAAGAAGGCTTGTTTGATGAAGCCATAAAATTGTAAAATTGAAATTTGTGTGCTTTCTGTATGAAAGGAGGAACGTTTGACAGGCAGAAGCAATCCAACTGTCAGAAAGATTGCATTAAAAATGCCTGAGTTTTACAATAGCAGAATTGGATACTTCTCCCCTACTGAGGATGTATAACTCACAGGTGTGCCATCAAAAATGGGTTTTTTCCCATCTTCCATTTGCCTACAAGTCATAGTTATGTCCAATTGTATGATTGTGTAGATGACATTGTTTAAGGGCGACATCTTACATTCAGGGTTGTCTTCCTTTTGACTAAATACATACAAGCTTTGTATTAAAAGAAGAATGCCCTTGACTGCTGGGACATGGCTATGTATGACATCTTTCTCTGCTTGTAAGCTTCCTCAGGGGCAGCTGATTGGCCACCACAGGATACAGATCATTAGTCTGATTAGATTTGGACTTCCTTGGGGATAAGAGGACCTGTCTCTTTTTCATTCATGAAACTTGGGCATATGCCCGGGACAGTACGGCATTAATTAATTAATTAAATTCAGACTCAGTGGGGTTCATTGACAAATGTGGCACTATGTCATAGCTTATTATGTTACTCCAAGATAATGAAAATGGTCAAGTGTTCTTGATTCAGTCTTGAAGCAAAGATTTTTTTTTTTAAATGGATACCGAGGTAGGGCATGAGCCGGGGTTGCTGCTAGCTATCAATGGCTGGGGATAGTTCTAAACAGTATAACACAGATGAAACAAGATCACATTGAGTGTTTCATTATTCGGTGGCATAATGTGTTGCTCTGATCAGAGAAGCATTGAAAATAAATTGATTGCCAAATAGACTTTCCAGGATCATTATTTTATATCTTAAATCTGCTTTGTGTTGGCAGATTAAATAAGTGCATGAGGAGCACACAATAGTAAGCAGTCACATTTATGCATGCTTCAGCAAGGAATAAGGACAAATGACCTCGAGTCATTAGCAATTTATTTGTAGGCTAAGCAATTATGATAGTAATAACCTGTAGCTTAATCCAGTGAAATCACCACACAATGCACAAGAACACATAATGAGGAAAACAAATCTTTTTAAAAGATCAAGCTATTTTCCAGAAACTCCCTCCAGTGGAAGAGCCACTTAAATTGAAGGAAGTCTTCAAACTTCAGCCAGAAGTAAATGTGGAGTATAAATATTTTAAGAAATACACACATACATTCATAAATAAATCAATGTTGCTCAGTGGAGTGGTAACAGAGGTGTGGGATCCACTCCGCTAGATTCAAAGCCAGTTAACAATTTACTCTAAATCAAATGATAGTACAGAAACAAACAGAAAGCCTTAGATCCACCAGGAATATCTACAGACAGAAGATATTTCCATCCATGGAGCATGGCTTCCTTGCCTTCCCACTCCAGCTGTAGCCCAAAATTACCCCTAAATGCTGCTCCTGGGGATGGGTGACCTCCCAAATATAGCATGAGGAAGGAGTCAGAGGTCTGATGTAGGAGGGAATCAGCAGAAATCACTAGAGATGAGCACAAACCAAAAAAAACTCGAACCATGCAGTTCGTGGTTCGTCAAATTTCATGAACCGCGAACTTTCACGAACCTGCCCCTGGTTCACAAACTGGTCCATTTGGTTCGTGAAAACATCACATCTGGGTCAGAAAATCACTACTTCCGAGTCAGCAGAAGGTCACTTTCGGGGCCAGAAGAAGGTCACTTCTGGGTCAGCAGATGGTCTGCAGGAAGTCCATCCCCTGTTGCCTGGGAAACTGATTGATTGGCACCAGGCTGTCTGCAGTCATGAACCAAAAAACGAACCAAATGAACCAGCCTAAAGTTCATGGCGGTTCATCAGAAATGGGATCTGACGAACCATGGTTTGCGAACCATGAACCGTCCTGGTTTGTGCTCAATTTTGGTTCGTATTTTTGTTTGTGCCCATCTCTAGAAATCACCCACTCCTCAGTTGATGAACATCTTCTGTGGGATCCAAACCAATATGTTTATTAGTTAAACATTTCAGAGAATACTTGTAGTTTGCCTATCAGATTAATCTAAAAATTGCCAAAATACCAGTGGATATACTACGAGCAAAGGGAAGGACTCCATGTAATAAGACAAGGTAACCAAAGGGGGAACCATCCACAGAGACTAGAAAAAAATCTATATTAATCTGATTGTATAACAATTTTTATCAAAGTGCAAGTGCTGAAGCGCAATATTATTAATAATTAATAAAGTGCAATAATAAATATTATACATTCAATTACATTCAATCAGAATAACAAGTAGACAGGAGTCAATGCAAGGTAAGTCTTTATATAAGGTATGTCCTACTGTTCATACAGTCCAAGTAATCCTTTTCTTTTCTTTTTGTTTTTCAGTATTGAGAAAGACGTGGTGGCGGATTCTCACCCCGTCTGACGTGTTATCAGTAGAGCAGATGAGACCCAAAGAGTTGGCAATGGGCCTGCCAGCTATGAAAATTGCCCGTTTTGGAAATCTTCATCATCGGCCAATATTCATTTTGTCTCTCATCAGTCATTCATATTAATGCATTGGTAGGAATCGGCGTCTTTCTCAATACTGAAAAACAAAAAGAAAAGACAAGGATTACTTGGACTGTATGGACAGTAGGACTTACCTTGCATTGGATCCTGACTACTTGTTATCCTGATTGAATGTAATTGAATGTAAAATGCCAGTGCATGGCAATTGAATGTTAATGACTTGGATATTTCTGATCTTTCCACTGGTGCAAGATGGAGCAGAGATTCATTTTACCCCCTGCCCCCCCAATCTATGAGAAGGAGAATTGGGTGAAATCACCCTTTCCCTTGGTTCAATTTGCTTAACAGTTGGAGGGTCTACAGTGGACAGACATCACTAGCTCCTCTGCAATTTTGGTGTCATTGGGTTGAAAAACAGCCACTCCAGCCTCCTTAAATGTCCCCTATAGGAAATAATGGTAGAACTGCGGTGAGATGGTGTGAAGCCCCGCCCCGCCCCCAACCGCGCCCTCCTCGCGCTCCGCTGTCCCTTCCTTCGCCTCCAGGGGGAGGAGTGAGTTCCCTCTGCCTCAGACTGGGCTGGGACTGTGGCTGCTCCAGCGGCCTCTGTCTCCAGCCAGCTGTTTCCGAGAACTTCTCCTTCCCTCTCTCTGTGCAACCTCTCAGTCAGCTACTCCTCCTCGGCGTCATCGGGACCTCCCCCTTTATAGCGGCTCTCCTCCCCGCCTCTGGACCCATCACCAATCCCTGTGCGTGCCACCTCCACCCTCTGCTCTCCCTTGGTTTCCCCCCGTTCCCTTTGGTCACCGTGCCTGTCCATCATCCTCCCTCCTCCCTTCTTCCTTGTCTCGCCAGCTATCTTCTCTTCCCCGTTGATGGCTCGCCGGCGCTGGCCGTGCGCCAACCCCTGCCCGTGGCTCACACCGGCGAGCCCTCCCAGGAGCCATCCAGCCAGTCAGGGGATGGCGTGGCTGGCTCTCCGTCCCGCCCCCTCGCCCCGCTGTCAGCCAGGCCCGCTCCTGCGCCCCCGCCCCGGGTGGTGCGGATGGCCGCGTCAGCGTTTCCTGGGCCGTGGCCCTTCCCCTCGTCGGAGCAGCTTCCCTCGGCGCGGCGGCTGTCCGTGCCAGCCCGTGCAGCTCTGTTGGCAGTGGCGGCGGTGCGGGTGAGGGCTTCCTTGTTTCGGCCCGGCTCGCCGTGCGCCCCGCCCATGCTCCCTACCGGTAGGGGGTCCCCGGGGGGTGTTGGGGGGTGCAGGGTGTGCGGAAGTGGGGGGGGAGTTCCGCGGGTGGGGAGGGAAGCTCCGCGGGTGGGGGGGGAGCTCCGCGGGCAGCGGGGAGGCCGGCGTGCGCGCCCAGTCCGGGGCAGGAGGAGCCTGCTCCGGACAGATGGGATGGAGAGGTCTTCTGCAAAGCAAGCCTTCCTCATTTTGTGAAAGGAAACCACAACAGACTATAACAATGAGGAATGGCAAATGCAGAGCTTTTAGCAGAACGGTAATTTTTTTCCCAGTAAGTCACTGTAAGAGTAGGGAAATTAAAAGGTTCCAAGCCACCTGGCAGTTGTCCACCACTGGAAGGCACCTTGGGCACAAGCGTAGTGAGTGCACTCTCAGCAGACATGTCAATGTCACTTCCAGAAGCGATTGTGCTAGCTGTGGGGGTGCTCCCATGCTTCAAAGAATCAGCCGCACACGAAGCTCAGGAGCACTCCCGTGACCGGTGTGATACCACTGGAAGTGAGTATGGGGTTCCCCCTGCTCGTTGGGAGGGTATAGGGCCCTGGTAACCCTAATCATGCAGCTGGCAAAGATGTTCCCAAGATTTCCCCTCCTTCTCTGGACAGTATAACTGTGGCTGTCATGGTCGTAATTGTGCAGAAGTCACAAGTTTGTCCTACATTTGGATCTTAATTTCGAGTTATTGGCCTGATCCTCTTAGAGAGAAGCATGGAGGATGCATGCAGAGTTTCCCCGCAGTACATTTTCACTGAGTCATGAAGTGCATTTCCATTTTATTGTGCATATGCCGCCAGTGCCAACTGCATAACTTAGATAAAGCCTAATTTGGCTTCCAAAAATGCAGGGAAAGAGCTCTCCATTCTGAACACAGCCGCATGATTTATATCACTGCATTATTATTGTAACTTGTTCAGAATCAATTGGAGAGCGCACGCTAAAGGGAACATTGATTGCTTGCTACCAACTCTTCACTTGCAGTAGTCAATAGCAGAACATAGACTTGTCCTGGAGTATGTATAATTATGCCACAATTGTATGATGAACATATTTATCTTATATGAAGTGCCTGATCAAATGGCCAGTTTATGGAAATTTTCCTCCTGGCCTGTTCTCAACAGCTATGACAAATTGGTTTGTCCTCCCCTCAGTGGTTTTAGCAGAACTAACCTACCAGAACTGTGGAACTAGATTAATAGAAATTTAAATTTAACCCCCTAGTGTTTGGTGAAGGTATTTTGTATTCTTAACTCACTGAACTAACCTCAAATGACCTCTATTTGTCAACCATTTACCTGTCTCATTGAACAGCTGACTGATCTGTTTTTTCCTTTGTAAATATTGTTTTTTAAATGTCTCAAGATAGGGATTTTTTGGTTTAAAACGTTTTAACACTCTTCTTGCATGTCTAATTTTTATCGACTAGCAGTGAAATCCTAAGCAGAGTTACTCCTGTCAAAGCCCATGGGAGTAACTTTACTTAGGATTTCATTGCTAATCTATTAAAATCAATGGGCTTAGACAGTAGTAACTCTGCTTAGGATTTCACTGTTAGTGTGGTATGTTTTCTTAGACTTTGGGTCCTATCCGACCAGCCATCATGATTTTAGAGCAGTGGTCCCAACATAGTTCCCATGGCAACTATGGTGCCCTTGGACAACTTTTCTAGCACCTGGCAACCATTTTTAGAAATTGAGTGGGGCAAAGTTTGCATGACAGAAATAAATGCTGCAGTCCTAAAAACATTTCCCTGGGAATAAGCCCCACTGAATAAAATGGAAATTTAGGATTTCTCTCCTAATCTCGATTTCTCTGCCAATCTCGATAAACTTGCTTGTGGGTCAGTTTTGAGCTGGTAAGGGTTAAGAACCACTATTCTGCTCTATGTAACTTTTCTCTCTATCTAACAAAAAGAGAGAAAAGACCATTGAGGTTTCATTATGTACAATGCTCTTTTTTGTTAAAAAGGTGCTGGTAATAGGACTGACTTGGATGGCCCAGCTAGACTGATCTCGTCTTATTTTGGATGCTATACATGACCTGCCCTGATTAGTACTTGGTGAGAGACCACCAAGAGAGTCCAGGGTTATTACCCAGAGGCAGGCGATGGCAAACCACCTCTGAATATCTCTTGCCCTGAAAAGCCTATAAGTTGCTTGCAAGTAGATGGTAATTTCCACCACCACTTAAATATAAGGTTGTGCCAATTTCAATGAATTTCCAAATCAGGACTTGGTAAAGAGCTTCCCCTCCCTCCACCACTGGTACTTGGTAGTAGTGAATAGCATCACAAAAAAGCCCTGATAATGGCCATTTCCACACACGTTGAATAATGCACTTTAGCAATCCTTTAGAAGTGGATTTTGTGTGTCACACATGAAAACCCATTTCCGAATGATCATTAAAGAGCATTGGAAGTGCATTATCCAATGTGTTTGGAAGCAGCCTATGTATGTTTTTATGGGCTGTTTAGTCGGGCTACAATAATAGCCTGATCCAAGGTTAAGCATTTTCAAGTTTGATTGATTTAATTGAGAACATTAAGCACCTGCTTAAATTTTGTCCATGGAATCTAATGGGACTTAAAAGTATTGACATTTAACTAGGTTTTGTCATCAGTTATCAAGGGCAGAAATTCATTTCCCATCTCCATTACAATATAGTTACAGAGAATACAACCCCTAAAGTGTTTTATTGTAAATGTAAATGTATTAAAGGATACACACTTCTTTCAGCTGGAGGCATTGTGCTATGAAGTGTGCATACAATTTACCTTGTAATTCACATGTGTATTATGGGCATTTTGCTTCAGAATGTATTTACCCCAAAGTCAATTTGCTATGTCAACATGTTTTTTGCCCTACAAGACCCAACAGGCATATAGTTCCCCCCCCCCCTCAGTTTAACAAGCTTTCTTATTAGGCTTTGAAAAATGGATCAAGTTATTGGCGTGCACGAAACATATTCAATTAGTCTCGATTTTGTGTATTTGATTTAAAGGTTTTTGATTATTTGCTCCATGTTTTGAACTGACAAGTTAGAAATGGAATGAAATTAACCTGTCACGATGGATTAATGAACTGAATTTGTCTGCCAGCTGATGATTTACACAAATTTCACCCCGGCCTATTTCATTGGGCTCAGATCTACAGCTGAACCCTGATTAAAGGTACAGGTAGCCACTTTTTTAGCTTTATTTGTTAATTGGTAGCTACCACTTGGGAGAAAAACAGAACATACGTAAAGCAGGGATACCAGCTGCATCTCTGTTAAAGGCCAGAGTTTTTACATGCACAAGTGACCTTGTCAATATTTAAATTAGTATATAAATCAAATAATTACATGCTTTTCCATTTATATTTATGTACGGCTTTGAATCTCATTTATATCAAGATTAATTTATGGCTATCCCAGCAGTGCACAAGACTGTTTAAATGCGAATAGATTTTTTTTTTTAAAAAAATCTTAGAGTGCAAGTTATTGCTTTCCCAGAGAGAGTCTCACATACACATGTCCCAGTCTAGAGCTCCATGTGTTGTACCTGGTTTATGGTTCTTATCTGTTCATAGGCTCTTCTCCCATTTGTTTCAACAAAGGCACCTCCATGGACAGAAACCTATATAGTCTCACTCACCTGTAAAGATAGGTATTCTTCTCTGTGCCCCTGCCATTAGCAGGTAGAAATGAGATACAGGACTTTCTTACAGTCTCTCTACGTGAGACGCCTCTGCACGTGTTCGTCAAGTGTAGGGAGACACAATGTCTCCCTACACTTGAAGAATAGTTTAAAAGGACAGAGCCAGCAGAGATCGCTCTTCAGAGGGTTTGTTAATTTCATCTTCGCCTTCCCGAAGACTCTGTCAATTTCACCTCTCCAGTCTAAAACTGTGTGGGATGGCAATGGAAATGGGCTGGAGCTGCCTTCCAGAGCTGGGCTTGGACCGAGAGAGGTTATAATGGGCTGAAGTTTCCCTTCTGGCATTTCACAGCCTCTTCACGCACCTCCAGTTTATAGCAAAGCCTTTGCCCTGCCACCGGCTCTGTCTTTTAAAACTACCCTTCCTGGCTAACATAGCATCTCCTGACATGTGTTCTTCACGTGTCTGATGTCTCTTGTAGAAACCCTCTGAGTGATAATACCGCACCCTTGAAATGCCCTTTCCTAGCACTTCACCTAATGTCCAATCTGCTGATATTCAGAAGAAGAAAGTACAGCAAAATGTCCACTCTTGGCTGGTGCTGGATCTATGGGACTGGCTTAATCAGGGCAACAGGCTGTGTCCAAGGCCCGAAAGTCCTTTGGCTCCTGCTAATGGCTCATAGCCCCGTACCTCCATCCGTGAGCAGGCTAAATACCTGTAACAGAGGAAGAACAGAAGCTTAGCCCTGATCTCATTAAAATTGGAAAGGAATGTTTCCAGCTTTACTCCCTGATCAAATATCTTTTTAATGGAAATTATGACCTGTATTCCACTAGATTTTGTTGGTTCTGGCTTGCTTTGGTGCCGTTTTTCATTGTTCTCACTGCTGATCTGCTGATAATCTAATCACTATTGGAATGAGCTATGTTTCAGCGATGAGTTAAGTGTTGTTGAGGAATAGGGTTACCAGATCTCCTTACCCTCCTGATAGGAAGGCGGGTGCCTGGCACTTACCTTCTCTGTGTCCCTCATTCATGTGCACACTTCTGCACCTGTTCAATGACTTTACTTCCAGTGATGTCAATTCCGAGCAATGAGATTGCTTGGGCACAGGAACACACAAGTGCTTTGCAATGGGTGGATTTGGGCTTCAAACGGGTGGCCCATTTAGGCCCCAAATCAGTCTGCTGTGAAGCACAGGAGCACTCTTAGGGCAGAGCAATGATGTCACTTCCAGGAAATGACATTGTTGCATCACGCCAAGAATGTGGAAGGGTGGTGCAGATAAAATCAGAGCCTTACGTGGCTATAATTTAGCACTAGAAAGAGGAAAGAATGTCTGTGATCTCTGTCACATCCAGTTTGAGACTCAGTTGTTATTAGGATTCGATATGCCCTGTTTTAATCAAGTGTGTTTCCTTTTTAATTTTTCCAGTTAACGTATAGGCCCTCATTCTTGCTTCTCAAATGTTCTCAGGAAATAATCCTTAATTTCAGCCTTATGTGCTTTGTTGTTGTTGTAGTATTTTTAGTCCATATCCTTCCCATGCCCTGAGTCAGGTCAAAAATACAAAAAAGTCAATCAGTTAACACACACACATATGCACATGTACGCGTGCGCACACACACACACTTTAATAACAACAACAACAACAACAGCATTTGATTTATATACTACCCTTCAGGACAACTTAATGCCCACTCAGAGCAGTTTACAAAGTGGGTTATTATTATCCGCACAACAATCACCCTGTCAGGTGGGTGGGGCTGAGAGAGCTCTGAGAGAGCTGTGACTGACCCAAGGTCACCCAGATGGCTTCAAGCAGAGGATTGGGGAATCAAACCTGGCTCTCCAGATTAGAGTCCTGCCGCTCTTAACCACTATACCAAACTGGCTTTCCACTTTAACATTAATTTCAAAAAACATTTTACATAGGAATCCTCGTACTACTTCTGAAGATAGACTAGAATTCTACAAAGTTCTTGAGAAACAGGATTTCATAGCTGAGAGATAACCCCCCCAAAACTTTACTCCATTTGCCCCTACTGTCAGTTTTGGGTGTATAGACTGAAGAAGGTACTTTTGGCTGACCTTGCAGATTGTGGTGAATCATTACAAATACTTAACTAGATGTCCAGCATTCATTGCTATATCAATGGAAGGTAGAACAGTCATTTTAAAGATATTGGACAGAATTCACAGGGCAATGAAGACAGTTCCTTTTGCAGAGAAACATCTAAAAACCTCCTTGAAATGTTGTTCCTTGTCCCTCTTCTACTGTCATAATCAGGCACAAGAAAACATCAAGAATGGTTTCTTCACAGCTCTAGGACAGAAAATGCCACTGTGTGAAGTACATGTACCCAAACAAATGCTTTTTTAAACAAATCTTGACAAAATATCTTCTTTCTCTCCAAATATCTCCTGTATTCTTTTCTTCACTGTCTTAAGAAATATGCCTTTTTCTCAAAATGTCTCCAAAATGGTTTGCTACTTGTTATAAATTCATAGACCACCTGGCAGTAAATGGAAAATCCAGTCAAACTTTAAGTATTGATTTAGAAGTGTACCTCTGTCACTATTAGACAGCTGTTAGGTTGCGGTGAGCATTTGATTATTTGGAACTATGTTCCAATCAAAAGTGGTTGGTTAACAATAAGGTCAAGGAAGCAATTAGTGAAGAAATAGACATCAAACGCATGACACCAAAATAGTTTGCTAGCACGCAGTGCTGACATAGGCATGAATTGTGGTCCTGGAACCATTAAGGTGACCTGGAGTACTCAATCAAGCTTAGGTTGACCCTGACAGACTTTGACCAGCTATTTGTTGTCATATCTTCCTGATTGAACAAGATGACAAATATACACAAAAACCTGATTCTCAAATGGCACCCTTTTGTGCCGAGGCACAGATTTTGACCTTTAAGTGGTAAAGGTCATTGGGTCACATGATGGAACATCTGCTACCTTTATTGTCTCGAGGCTGCAATTTTGTTAACTAATATAGCATAACCTTTCGTTTCCAAGCGATGACATTCCGTCATCACAAAACAATGACAGATTTCTATTAAGGAATATTTTTAGAGGGGTAATTGTTTCTTTTTTTTCTGTCTTAGATGTGCACAGTTGGGCAACGTGTTCTGCCTCAATCATGCAACGATTTCAGGTAAATGCCAAATTGCTTGTTCAGTATAAGGTGAACAGAAGCAAAGGAAGATATGGTCCCCAGGCCTTTACTATGAGTATAGAAGAAAGGATTTTGGCAGATGCTGCTTCTGCACAATTATTAAAGACACAGGTGTCCCATCCTTCTTGGATCCTCCTGTCTTTATGGATGCAAAATATGTTACGGCTAAGAATGTGCATCAGTGTCCAAACTAACAAAAAAGCAATAGGAAAAGGCCTCCGTTTATTACCTTCATTGGGGCCAATCCAAACATGAACTTGCGTGCTGTGATCAGAGCTCTCATTGATTATTTTTAAAAATATCCAATTATCAGATGCTCAAAGGGCAAAATCAGATTCGGACCACGGGGAAAGTGGCTTAAGCCCCTCCCCCCACTGATGCCTTCCTGGTCTGCAATGGTCGAGTGGAGCCACTGTTTACTCTATTAGGGAAGCATTTAGGTTCTGATCACAAAGCTTCGAGTGTATTATTGTCTGGTGAATGGAAACGAATGACTGCAATTTGTTTAGTTTATTCCCTGATATTTCACTGAGCGCATCCTCTCCTACTCGGGGGGACAAGGCTTAATGTGTACATTTTACATACATTCAAGGTTCACCCTCATGTTCATAAATGCTGTGGTTTGGAATTTCCAGACATGGGGACAGAGTAGCATTGCCAGCCTCCAGGTGGTAGCTGAAGATCTCCCAGAATTACAACTGATCTCCAGGCAACAAAGACCAGCTCCCCTGGGAGAAAATGGCTGCTCTGAAGGATGAACTCTATGGAATTATACTCCACTGAGGCCCCTCCCCTCTCCAAACCCCACCCTCTCCAGGCTCCACCCCTAAATCTCCAGGAATTTCCCAACCTGGACCTGGCAACCTTAGGACAGAGCCTACATACATACATTTTATGTGCCCATAAGCACCCACACCAAGTGTGAATGTTTGGAAGTGGAGGGGTGGGCCAGGACACAGATCTGCTCTTCTGTGTGAGTTGTCCTGTGTATATGTAACCTGTTTAGTTCAAGGAGCAGTTATATATATGTAATTTAAGAACTGGGAGAGTTCATGTCTATGACAGGGTGATCCCACCTTATGACACTTGCATTTATAAAAATAACAATGAACCAACTTGGAAAAACAAATCTTATTTGAAACAATAATAAAGAATACACAACAACAATCATGTAACAAATCAGGTCTGTTTTACTGAAGCAGACCCGAGTCTCAGTCTTTCTGTTTTCTGTCTAGCCACTCGCCTAAAATGCAACAACTTGTAGCTGTGCTCTGCGTTGGGATGTCTTCTGTTATTTACAGGAATTCCTACAACATTAATAGAGATTATTCATAGAAAGGGGTGCTTCTGAGGTGAGAGTGCTTCTCCCTGCAGTTTCAGGCCTTCCAATCTCTCAGGGAAAATTGCACCTTTTTTTCTTTATAAAGAATACCCCAACTCTTTAACTCCCTCTAATGGACCAAGGCAGGGCTTTTTTTCTGGGAAAAGAGGTGATGGAACTCAGGACCACACAATGACATCACTTTGGGTCAGCTGGAACAAGGGGGGAGTTTTTAAAAGTTTAAATTGCCCTTGGCGAAAATGGTCACATGGCTGGCGGCCCCACCCCCTGATCTCCAGACAGAGGGGAATTTAGATCGCCCTCCATGCCGTGGTGTGGAGGGCAATCTAAACTCCTCTCTGTCTGGAGATCAGGAGGTGGGGCCACCAGCCATGTGACCATTTTCAAGAGGTGCTGGAACTCTGTTCCACCACGTTCCAGCTGAAAAAAACCCTGGACCAAGGGTTACATATACATACATTATTTTGCTTTGAATTGCCTATACCATAGAACCCTTCCTCCTGTCTGCCTTAGCTCAGTTGTTTCTCACCTTGTTGAACTGGTGGGGAAATCTGAAATTACAAGAGCCAGTAGTAGGCACCACAACATAATGGCTGCCGCAATATGGGTAGGACCAATCACAAAATGGCTGTCATTGGGGTTGTGTCCTATCTAAAAATGCCGCAAGGTCCCCCAAAACATTAGGAAGTTCCAATTGAAGCATCTGCTTGTCACAGAGGCTGCTGTTTCCAAATGGTTGCTCTCTGAAGATACCAAGGTGATGCCTCCTGAGCTCTTCTGAAGCACCTCCTACTCCAATGAGGTGGAGGAAAGACAGAGTAGGCTCTTTGCTTCGATAAGGATAGACATTGGAGACACTGGAGAAAGAACAAATGGGCTCCAAGAAACACATTGGTGGTGGACACCACGTTGGGGATCACTGAGCTAATTTCTGACCATTTCGAATGGGGAAGGAAACAAAAAAGTTACAGCCAGCATCCCGTGGAAGCCCAAAGAAACAGAAAGAAAGAATATCACCAAAAGAAACAGGTAATGAGGGACATGAGGGTTTGCACCCAAAGAACTGCCAACAGAGATCTGCTGGTGGATCAGGGGATGGAGGCTGAGAAATCCTCTAGGGCGTAGAAGACTTGCCGTGCGGTTATTAAGAGGCCGAATGAGAGAAGGGAAGTAGAATTAGCTGCCCTGCTTCCTAGGTAGATTTGGAAGCAGCAGAGGAGATGGGGGAGACAGGGATGTGGGGGCAGCAATCAGAGTGGCCCCTGTCTGCAAACATCTTCAGCCGTCACTGCTCATGACCTCCACGTTCCCCTGAGGAACTCTGAGATTCGGATTACTTGTGGCTCTAGCACACTGTACATTTTTTACCAGCTAGCTGTTAGGTTTTGTCCATGGACAAAACATGTACATTAAGGTGTGTCATTAAACAAAAAAGCCTTCAAAAGGCTCTCCATCATTTTCTCTAACCACGTGTGCTTCAACGGAGTAAGATCTGGAAACCATAGAACAAAAAGTCCGGCTTTACAGAGAATGCCCCTACGAAGAATGAAGAGAGGATAATACTCTTGATCTAGAGAAGGCGAGTCACACCTGTTGGATTCAATGGGCTTAAGATAATTGTGATTCATTTGTTTTATTTCAACTTCTCTTCAGTTCAGCTCCTGGATCAGGGCCAATGAACAGAAAGCCAGCAAAGAAGGGTGTCAGAGCTTGTCTGTTCATCACTTGATTCCATTTATTCCATTCATTCGTCCCCTTCCACAAGGTTTCACCACGTCCATATACCTTTCTCTCCATTCTCACAAACACGTGCCATTTTCAGCCACCCACTCCAGCAGTTACAATTAAAGATGCAAACAAGGTTCAAACTCAGATCAACAACAAGCTAGCATGAAAGAGTTAAGAGAGCCCATTCACATAACTGAAAGTAGACAATTTAACATTATGGATTATTAATCCACATGTCAATTATCAGTAAAGATTCTACAGCCCAAACACAGGCTGTTATGATTCCTTTATTAGGAATCGGCACACATGAGGTCTCACAATAAATAATAAGCATGCAAAGGAGCGCCTTGTGTGATTGTTTTAGTGCAATGGCATAAATTGCTCATGGTTCTCAATCGGATTACTGGCAATTGTTACCTGTATCATTTCCCTTTCTGTAAAGAAACTCTAAGAAGCCTTAAAACTTTGCCTACCATTCCATCCGCATACTGACAATTCGAGCAACTCCGTCCAACAGATCTTAACGTAAAGATTTAACTTTCTTTTTTACAGAACCATATGTGGTCCAACTAAGACCAGGCTTGCAGAGGCAATGGCGAACCACCTCTGTTAGTCTCTTGCCATGAAAATCCCACCAGGGGTTGCCATAAGTCAACTATGACTTGAGGGTAGGATTTCTTTTTCATGTGGTTCTGTATTGAGTCACATTTAGCTCTGAAGCCATAGGTGGCAGATCCCTACACCACATTCACACATTTATAGGCTCATGCTGGCCTCCCTTTGTATACTGCACATGTGTGCTCATTCTTCATATCTCAGTCATATATATATATATATATATATATATATATACACTCATGCCATTATGGCACAGAGAATGCTAGGGGGTCTTTTCTATTTGTTAAATCCTGCCCCCATCCCCTTTCCTGAAGTTTGGAATGCATGCCAATTTAATAAGCAGCCAGGAAAACACAGTACTTGGCAGTTCACATCGGGGGTTGGGATAGGGTTGCCAACTCCAGGTTGGGGAATTCCTAGAGATTCGGGGGACTAGAACGTGGAGGTGATGGGATTTGGTGTGGGGAGGGACTTTAGTAGAGTATAACTCCTTAGATTCCACCCTCCAAAGCAGCTATTTTCTCCAGGGGAACTCATCTCTGTCATCTGAAGATCTGTAGAAAAGAGCAAGAGTTCAGTAGCACCTATAAGACTAATAAAATTTGTGGTAGGGTATGAGCTTTTTTGAGTCACAGCTCACTACTTCAGATGCTTGGAGATTTGTAGGAATTCTGGTAGATGTCCAGGCTCCACCTGAAGACTGGCAATACTAGGCTGTGATGATGCCTGACAACTCAAAACCAGACTTTTATGTCATATTATAGCTTTGTTTAAAGTGTCTTTGGTGGCTAGTGACTGTGCTTCAAATTCCACCCACTTATGGCAACTACCCAGCATTCCCCTTTCTCAGGGTGTATGTTTCAAGAGCACTTTTACCCATATCATGCTGAAATTCTTAAAAAAACCCTCTCCCTTTAATTAAAAAAACCTCTTCCTTTAATTACAATGACTCTGAATTTACCAATGGCTTAAAAAAGGTGAGGCATAAATCTGAGAGCTAAGCTACAAGAGACAAATTACATGAGGACGCGCATGGGAAGGGAGTTGCAATGTTAGCCGGGAAGCTGAGTTTTAAAAGAGATCGGAAGGCTTTGTCAATTTCCC
This sequence comes from Eublepharis macularius, assembly GCF_028583425.1. Classification (NCBI taxonomy): domain Eukaryota; kingdom Metazoa; phylum Chordata; class Lepidosauria; order Squamata; family Eublepharidae; genus Eublepharis; species Eublepharis macularius. Next base: position 86,127,418 of record NC_072798.1, read on the forward strand.
CTCTCTACAGAGCCAGCTAAGATGGGTCCTCAGAGGGTTTGCTAATTTCCTCTTTGTCTCCCTAAGGCTCTCTCAGTTTCACCTCCCCTTCTAGGCGGAGAAGAGGAAATAAACAAACCCTCTGAGGAGAGATCTTTGTTGACTCTGTTGGGACAGGAAATTGACAGAGCCTTCTGACCTCTTTTAAAATGCAGCTTCCTGGCTAACATTGCGACTACCTTCATGTGAGTGTCCTCATGCAATTCCTCTTTTGTAGTTTAGCTCTAAGTTATTATTTATTTAAGTTGAAGCTTCAGAAACAAAAAATGATTGCTCTTTTCCTGATCAGCATATACCTTTCTAACACTCACATTTTGTACACTATGAGTGTCGAACTCATATCTTACAACAACAAAAGCTACAACAACATTCGATTTATATATTGCCCTTCAGGACAACTTAATGCCCACTCAGATTTACAAAGTGTGTTATTATCCTCACAACAATCACCGTGTGAGGTGGGTGGGGTTGAGAAAGCTCTGAGAGAGCTGTGACTGACCCAAGGTCACTCAGCTGGCTTCAAGAAGAGGAGTGAGGAATCAAACCCAGTTCTCCAGATTAGAGTTTTGCAGCTCTTAACCACTACACCAAATCTTATAGGCTTCTCTGTATTCCTACAGTGAGTCTAGAAAGTGAACAAAATCCATTCACTGTTGCAACATGTACAAGTACCAGACTATGGGAGCAAACTTAAGCAGGTCCACTCAGAAGAAGGTCCCATTGTATTCAAAGGAGCTTCCTCTAAGGTTGTCTTAGTATGGCAGCCTCGTCTGGTGGCTTTCTGCTGACAGAGCCGAGGCCTGTGTCTCCCTTCCACATCTTGAAAAGCTGAGATCTTCGGTGGTTTTCTTTCCCAACCAGATGGTGGCATTAAAGCACTGCAGCAGCATTCTAAAGCATCCCCACATGTCATTCAAGCCAGTCAATGGCAGTTCTGTCAGCCAGAGACTGTTTTGCATCTGGGATATTTAGGGAATTTCACACACCTGTGCTGATGCTATTATGTTGCTAACACCTTTTATCAGGCTTTGAACAGACTCCCAGTAAAAACATCCTAGGGACATATGGCTCTGACGGAAGAGGGGGGAAAGGCTTATTCTTTAGCCTCCCAAGTAAAAAAGAAAATTCTAGTGATTTTAATGCTGTCACATTTTTTTACAGCTTTTGCCAAACTTTGCCTTACGGTGCGCTTCTATACAGAGTTCTTCTAGTCCACGCCCACTGAAACCAGAAGGGGCTTGCCTGACTTACTGCCAGGCCAGGTTGCAGCTGGGTGGCAAGGCAACAAGAAGGCCGTCTGCTTTGGTGGTGTGGTGGCTGTCATCATGCGAGGGTGGGGTAGGGTGGCCCCTAGGTTCCTGCACTCTGCCAGGTGTCCTATCAGGGTGCAAGGTGGTGGAGGGGAGGCGGAGCCCCGCTGCTCCTCTCACAGGTGTCCTCTGTGCTATAGAAGGTAAGAGAGATGCAAACTAACATCTCTTTGTTGGGGCCAGCTTCCCTTCTTTCCCTCTCCACTCCCGGAGTCCCCAAAACATTACAGAAAATACTTTTTTTTAAAAATAACCCTTGGAATTTCTAGTGTATTTTGGATATTCCCAGGCTGACCCGAAACAGCAAATTTCAGGTATATTTTCAGTTTAGGAATATCCAAAGGCATAGTCAGTGGGTTTTTAAATCCATATTCTAGGCCCCAGTTCAGAATTAGATATAGTGATATGAAAATATATTTCCATTGTTTCATTTCTGTGCTGAACAAATGTGCTTAGGCGAGGGGCTGTTTCAGTATGTAGGTATTAATGCTCCATAATCTATTAGTTATCATTATCTCTTGTCAGTATGGACAATACTGTAAGACTTGTAATAAAGTGCAAATGCAGCTACTATAATATAAACCTTAGCGCTTAGTATAGAAATGCCAGTTTCATTCAAAGTACTTGAAAAGTTTGGCACCTGCATGCAAACTGGCAAACTCTGCCAAAAGTGAAGGGCAAATGTGATTTAGAATAGGCTTGTCTAAAATGAGTTCCTTTGGAACGAGCTTTCTTTAGCTCATTTAAAGCTTAGGCCCTTTCTGACTGCCAAGGTTTGTCACACTTCTGATGATGTCTTCACAACACAATGAGACCTTGAGAACTCCCTTCCTTGCTTCATTTCCTAGTTCAAAGAGATACAAAACCAGACCTGGAGAATTCCACCTTCAATCCTCTTGCAATCTGTCTTGTCTTTCATGAATCAGAATGGACCACATGACTCTGGGGTTGCTATCCCCCATGGGGGGAGGGGGATCCTGTCCTCAGCCCCTACCCCCACTCCCCTGGTTGGTGGGCAGGGGGTAGAGGGACCTGGGGGGAAACGTGTGCGCAACGTGTGTGTGCACTTCCTCATCATGCTGGAAAATGAAGCCATGATGTCATGTCTAGGTGGGGATAGGGGACAATTCACTAAAAATGGCCTCCAAACTTCTGAGGTGATTTTTAGTGAATTACTCCAAAGCATGACCTGTAGTTTCCGTGCTGCACAAAAAACCGGCAATCCTATAAACAATACAACTTTACAATGATGTGAATTCAGGGGTCCTCCTCACTTTCTGTCAGACTATTCTACAGGGCCACCACTGAAGAAAGACCTACCCCAAGCAATAACTGACGGGATGGATTTCACCAACAGAAGGAAGCTTTGAGAGGTTCTGAGGTGGCATGTCAGCTCACATTGGGAGAGACAGGCCCTCAAGGAGGCAGGTCCCTGGATCAAGTAAGCTTCAGTTCGCATGCTGTTACTGATATTGGTCAATACAGCTAAGCACATTTTTGAAGAGAAAATTCCCTGCATCAGACTCGGAGCACACAAGCAACAACAAGCCACCATATAAGTTCTTTCCCTTTCAATGCTCATTCTCTTTTCATGGTAAGGGATTCTCATAATGTCAAACAAGTATGCCAAATCGGATTGAATAAGTGTTGAAGGATGTAGAATGTTCTCCACTTCAGATTTTCTCACAATAGAAATTTCTTCCTTCCTTCCGTCCTTTTTTCCGTCCTTCCATCCTTGCAGTTCTGAGCAGCATATACTGGGACCCAGATGTACATATTGACTGAAAGCTCCTCTAAAGTAATAACTAACAAATTGATCTACCGGGAACATTATTCATCCCCTTTTTCTTGGACAAAGCAAATTAAATTAGTATTATTTACCAATAGTTGTGAAAATAGCACATTAAAACACAGAATGGCAAAGAAATTGTTTAGAACTGGCTTTTACAATAAAAATAATACTAAATATTCTTACTGTTATGTGGATACATGATTTCAGAACCATTCACATGGTGCATTTTTTATCGTTAGAAAAACGTGCATTGAATTCATCCACCACTCTTGAAACTGTCAACTTGGATCTGAGATATAAATTTCAACAACAGAAACTTGGTTTTCAAGAAAATCGGTTTCTTTCTCTGAATAAGTCTCAAAGGGATTTGAAATTTGTATCCAAGAGTGTATGTGAAGGCATTTTGAGGTGCACAATCTGAAATGTTAATATTTTTCAGTGTGTGTCATGGATGTTGCTACACACAGGAAGTGATGCTTGATTTCTTATATCCAAGGTAAAAGTAACTGTTCTCTGGTGGTAAGACATTAAAGTCTAATGGCATGAATCATTGTCAGGGAGCAGCAGCTATAACTGTGGGCACACTAGGCAATACGGAGCTTTTTTCTGGGAAAAGAGGTGGTGGAACTCAGTGGGTTGCCCTCGGAGAAAATGGTCACATGGCTGGTGGCCCTGCCTCCTGATCTCCTCCCTCTTCAGCACAGAGGGCAATCTAAACTCCCCTCTGTCTGGAGATACGGGGGCGGGGCCACCAGCCATGTGGCCATTTTCTCCGAGGGCAACCCACTGAGTTCCACCACCTCTTTTCCACCACCTCTTTCCCCCTCCGTTCCACCGCATTCCAGCTGAAAAAAAGCCCTGCTCCTCTAGGCAACTATATCTGGGTGGCTAAAGCTGCATACCCATGTCATGTGCATGGAGGAATGCAAACTCATAAAGTGACCTGTAGACCTGAAGGAGACTCTGTTGCTTACATGGTTCCTAAAGTACTTGTTGGATCTATAAATCCCTTCATGATTTGGGATTAGACATGCTGTGAATTTCAAAGCAAACACGATAATCAGGTATTGCTTGACTCCTCCAATTAGATTCAAGGCAAGCTTTGACTTTGATGGTCATTGTCATTGAGGGAAACTATACAAGATGCCTGGGTGCATGTGTGATCCCGCAAGGTTTCCTAGGTAGTGTAGCCTTACAAAGAACAGCTGTTCAATGAGATTCTCCACCAGGGGAAGAACGATGGGAGGGATTCTCTCTCTTTCAAAAAGCCTAGGCTTGGGTTTTCCTCCAGGAGCTTGGGGGCGGGGGGGGGCAGGCATGTAACAGGAGGCAGGAAATCCAGGGCGGCTTTTTGTAAGAGAGAGAGAATCCCCACCACCGCTCTTCTCCCCAGTGGAGAATTGCAACACAGATTCTCTCTCTCTCTCTCTCTTGCAAAAGGCCACCCTGGATTTCCTGCCTCCTGTTTCATCCCCCCCGCCCCGCTGCCTCCAAGCTCCCAGAGGAATACCCGAGTCAAGGCTTTTTGAAAGAGAGACCGATTCTGTCCCATCGTTGTTCCCCTGGTGGAGTATCACATTGAGCAGCTGTTCTTTGTAAGACTACAGTACCCAGGGAACCTCGTGGGACTCAACATGTGTCTGGCGTCTTGTGTAGTTTGGCTCATTGTCTTTGATGGATTTATAAGGCTAACTCAGGTTCGGATTACATGCACCTTGCAAGCTGGAACCAGGAACTTGGAGCTACTTGATACTGTCTCAGCCTTAGCTCTTCCTGTGCACTCTTCCCTTCACCCTTTCTCTAATAAACTTTACATTTGCACTCAGTTTAACTAAGTTTAATGCTACCTAGGTGGCCATGTGAACAGGATTTAAAACAGAGGATTGTAGCTGGCTTGTAAACTGTGGCTAAGGGGAAAATCTGGTTACCAATAAGTACTGTTAAATCTGCACCACCCCTACTTAGAGAAGGGTGTAGGGTAGAATCTTGCCTATAACAGGAGAGACCAAAAAAGATGATAGGTTTATTGCATGATGAAATGAAATGCATTGTATTAATACTGGGAATTGATAGGGGCGGGTGAGATTTTCTCTTCCCGTTTTGTTTTTATTTTTCTCTTAGCCCAAGAATTTATTGCAGGCATTAGTCTTCTGAATGAAAAAAATCCCGTCTCCAGTTTTGATTTTATGATAAATTTGGCCAAGCATATTACTAACATATGAAAGGCTGTATTAAAAATTGTTAGTATCAAGAAAATAGCTTCAGGCCTTACAATAGAAAAGTGATGATATATTTGCCATCACTGAAGGAACTGCTGGATCACAGACATGGTGGATAAAAATCTTCTTGTCTAGATCAGAAATGCCATTTTCTCTTTGCAATATTGAGTTTTACTCAGAATATTTGGCAAAAAAAAAAGAGCAGTGAATGCTAACCCAGATTGTGGTCTATATTTATTCTTCCTTTCTTTATATACTCCTATGTGACTTTTCTATTTGGAAAAATAAAATTTGTTGCACTACAAGAATCTGTTTGGAATGGAGAAAGACCGTTACGGTAATACTCCGGTTCACTTAGGACCATGTGCACATAGGAAAAGATGGCTGTGCATTTATCACCAAATGACTAAGTAAATGTTTGTGCTTCCCAGAACTCAAGTGCTTGGTCATGGAACTGGAGTTGTATACAGATCATCAGCAAGAACATTGTGTATTTGAGTCTGGGAGTGAAGGGTTAAGTATTTTCTTGCTCTCTGTTCCCAAACTGATCCATAATATGTTAGCAATCTGACTTTGCAACCTCAGTTATTGGATAGGGTATTTCAGCCCAGGAAATGCATTTCCAGCCTCCACCGTCACACATGTTATCTCATCCATTATGGATGCAATTGCTGAATGCAGCAATAATCAGTGATGAGTATGTATACGTGAAAGACAGGCACCAGACATTCCAAGCATCTGTTACAGGATAGTCTAGTTCTCTCAAACAGCAGATCAGGTGTTAAATCTATGCCTGGGCTGTACCACATCACATGGCAGGAGGGGGACTCACTGTTGAATATTCCTCCATTTAAAGAAAATTCCCATGCATAGTTCAGGGATGAAGTTCAATGAGATTTCTCTTGTCCCTCATAACTAATTTCTCTGTGTAGGGTTTTGTTTTATATAGAGGAATACACAAGCCTATGAACTCCCATCTTCAATCTAAAGTGGAACAGTCCATGCACAGATTTATCTAGGGTTGCCAGGGTGATCCAGGCAACCGAAGGGAAGACTAGGGGCAGGGACATGGGGGGAGGGGGTATGTGTGATGTCGATATCATTGCCACATCATTTTTAAGTAAAATCTGGAAGTGGCAAAGGGTCGCTCTAGGAATTGTGGGGAAGTTTATGGTTTCACTATAGAATTTCCATTGATTCCTAGAGCTACCCTATGTCACTTTCGGGTTTTACCTGGAAGTGATGGAACAGCATTGCCTTTAAAAAACTATTCTCCCAACACTGCTCTGAGAGTCAATAGGCTGCAGGGCTTGCCGGCAGGAGGCCTGGCAAGCCTACATGTGACCTGCTATTTGTAAACAGTAGGCCTATTTCATGAATATTCATCTTTTGATACAGGCCAGACATAATATGCTATATTAACTTCATATAATTACAAACATAATGCTTTTCAGAGGCGCTGTATATTCATACCAACAGTCATCAAATTTACAGTAATGACTTGTAGTAGGACACAGAATGCGGACAGCTGACACCATTAGATTGGAGAACAAAAGGCTGGCATTTGATTTCACAGAAAAACAAGTATCTAAAATGGCTATGTTGTTCTCAGTCATAGTGCAGGTAACCAAGGCCTACTCTATCAGTGCATTCCAGGTAATGCCACCCTGGTCTGAAGCCTTGAGGGTATATACCTTGCAAGATCATCCTTGCCAAAAGTTTTACTGATCCTTGATGGAGGCATGGCAAGTTCTTTCTTCCTAGCCCTGAAATCTTTGGGTCAGTGATAATGTTATCCTTCAAAAGGGTTCCTGTACCAGTTCATGAAAGCACCATAAGCTTGAGGTCCAAGTTGGAGGAATTTCCTCTATACCATTCAGGTGATGCCTCATCTAACTTAAAACTTAAAAGAGGAAGGGTCATGGCTAAGTGGTAGAGTATTTTCTCGGCATGCAGAAGGGCCCAGATTCAATCCCTGGCATCTCCAGTTGAGTGGACCAGTTAGTAGGTGATGTCAAAAACCTCTGCCTGAGATCCAGGAGAGCTGCTTGAGAGTCTGAGTACACTATACTGACTTTGATGGATCAAGGGTCTGTTTCCATATAAGACAATTTCATGTCTGTGCAGTGATATCACCACTGGAGGAATCTAGACCTAAATTAACCTATCTACCACTGGCGAGTTTGGCCCACCAGCCTACATGCACTGAATAGGCCAACTTTAGGCAGGAAATTCCTAGAGATTTGGTAGTGAAGTCCGGGAGGGAAGGGTATAATGCCATAGATCTCACCCTATGAAACAGTCATCTTCTCCAGAAGAACTGATCTCTGTAGTTTAGGGAGATTGCCAGGCTCACCTGTAGCAACCTTACGAAGCACATCCTCCAGCATGTAACTAATAAAGCTGGAGAAGCAGGGGTCATTTCCTAGAAAAAGAACAGCAGGAACTCATTAGCATAACTCATTAGCATATATCATTAGCATATGCCACTCCCCCTGACATCAACGGAAGTGTGTCAGAAGGCAACATCCACCCCACAGCCCCCTTTCCGCAAAAATCTCCAGGTATTTCCTTAAAGCAGAATGAACTCAAAGCAGCTTACCCTCCTCTGGAGAGCCAGCCCTGCTTGTACCCACACACTCACTCTCTCTCACAAGTCACAAATGAAAATAAAGCAGCATAAATTCCAAGCAGCTTACATTTCTTTGGAGCCCAGCCCCACTCAGCTTGCACTCATTCACTCATTTTCTCTCTCTCTCTCCCCCCCTCGAGTCACAAATGAAAGTAAAGCAGCAGAGCAGAATGAATCCAAGCAGCTTACTTTCCTTTGGAGCCCAGCCCCACTTGGCTTGCACTCAGAGGAAAAGGAATCACATGGGCGGGGCCAAAACCCACGTGACCTCTTTTCAGATCTACCGGAACGCTGTTCCGGTGCATTCCACCTCCAAATGAGCCCTGTGGAGAAGTAAAATGAAAATGTTCCTGCTTGGTCCAGAAAGTGACGAGAATGTACCCACTTTGGCTTATGGGTGGGAGTTTCTGAGCCATATCTAAGGAAAAGAATAAAAGAGACAGAGGGGTGGCGCAATGGCATCTTAAATAACCCACCTCAAGCACTGCCCCCTCTATAGGACTTGCCAGTGTTATCTCGCTGTATTCTATGCACCCCCAGCAAAACTTGTCTCTTGCTGGGAAGGAAATGCATTGCTGAGGAATCAAGCGATACACATTGATGTGTGAACCAGGATTGCAACAGGTCTATCTTAACAAGGCCAAGATATTTAGAACAGAACATTTCTAGTAACTTTCAACTATAGGTGTCATTGCCAGTTTACCCTTGGAAAAGAACACTTTGCTTTAATGAAAACTGCCAACTGAGGCTGCCACTTGTGCATTCGATGCCTTTTAAAAAAATAATTTGATACTAATCCAGAATTCTAAAAAAGCTATCATTACTCAGTGATTATATTTTATGCATTCACGAATGTGCCGAATGACAAACTGTGTTTTCATGTTGGATTCATTTGTTATGCCCTTGTGCTTTTGTAGTAATAAAATGGTTTATAGTATCCTTTTTCATAAGGAATTACTGTGATTGCATTTTTTTTTAAATAGCCCCTCTGTCTAGGCAAGCTGATAGTAGTGCGGCAACGGCTTTTTACACAAAGACTGGAAGAATATAATAATCTTAAATGCGAGAAGCAATAATGCGATGGTGAGACGTCCTTAGTAGCTGGGCTTAAGCTGCTGATTATTGAGGATGCTAATTTTGTAGTAGAGCCAAAATTTTATGTTAATGCTATTGAACAAAAGGCTAAAGCATTTTTTAATTTAAAATTACTGAACTATAAAATTGAAGAATTAGTTTTTTTTTTCCCCTTAGGCTTAGATGGACAAGGGAAATGTGATGTCAAAAGTGCATTTCTGTCACCTTCATTCAAGTTAAACTTTGGAAATTCGTTTTTGGCAGGAATTATAACCCCTGCTGTTCTAACGGGTATTAAATTCTATGGTCTGAAATATTCAGGTAGGTTCGATGGGATGGGATTGCGGCTTAGTGCTAGAGCATCTGCTTTGCATACAGAAGTTTCAGGTTCACTGTCTGGCGTCTTTTAAATTTAGGTTCACTGTCTGGCATCTCCAGTAAGATAGCAGGTGATGTGAATGATCTCTGTGTAAGATGCTGGAGAACTGCTGTCAGTCAGAGCAGACAATATTAACCTTATTAAACCAAAGTGCTAACTCAGTAGAAAACAACTTCATGTGTTTATCTGTTTGCAGTGAGCAACATCTGAGTAACATCTGAGTAACATCTGAGTAACATCTGAGCAACATCTGAGTAGGTTAAAAAAAGGTAAAGGTAGTCCCCTGTGCAAACACCGAGTCATTACTGACCCATGGGGGACGTCGCATCACGAGGTTTTCTTGGCAGACTTTTTTACAGGGTGGGTTGTCATTGCCTTCCCCAGTCATCTACACTTTACCCCCAGGAAACTGGGTATTCATTTTACCGAACTGGGAAGGATGGAAGGCTGAGGGCCAAGCTACAAGTGACGAATGACACTTGAACAGCAAGTGTATTCCTCCCTGTTCACTTGCCCTCCACTTGCACTCCACTCAATCCACTTGCCGTTCAAGTGTCGTTCGTCACTTGTAGCTCGGCCCTCAGTCAACCGTGAGCTGGCTACCTGAACCTGGCTTCCACCAAGATCAAACTCAGAGCTTGGACTGCAGTACTACAGCTTACCACTCTGCGCCACGGGGCTGTAGGTATGAAACACAAACCTTCCGTTTGTCTGAATGGAATGGGGTCGCATTTCCCTAAAGAGTAAGGGCCAAGCTACAAGTGACGAAGGACACTTGAATGGCAAATGGATTGAGTGGAGCACAAGTGGAGGGCAAGTGAACAGGGAGAAATACATGGTTGTTGTGGGTTTTCCGGGCTGTATTGCCGTGGTCTTGGCATTGTAGTTCCTGACGTTTCGCCAGCAGCTGTGGCTGGCATCTTCAGAGATGTAGCACCAAAAGACAGAGATCTCTCAGTGTCACAGTGTGGAAAAGATGTTGGCAGGTCATTTATATCTACTCAGGAGGGGTGGGGTTGAGCTGAGTCATCCTGTAAGAGTTTCCCAGGGTGTGGAATGCTAATGGCGGGAGGCTTCACTGTATCCTGAGGAGGTTCTTTTGCATATGGATTGGGGCTTGATGTGCTAATCTTCTCTGCAGGGCTATTGTTGGGTGTGGAGTGTTTTGTTAGCCTGGTGTTTTTCAGAACTGGAAACCATGCTCTGTTCATTCTTAAGGTTTCTTCTTTCCTGTTGAAGTTTTGCTTATGCTTGTGAATTTCAATGGCTTCCCTGTGCAGTCCGACAAAGTAGTTGGAAGTGTTGTCCAGTATTTTGGTGTCCTGGAATAAGATACTGTGCCCTGTTTGAGTTAGGCTATGTTCAGCCACTGCTGATTTTTCAGGTTGTCCAAGTCTGCAGTGTCTTTCATGTTCTTTTATTCTTGTCTGGATGCTACGCTTTGTGGTCCCGATGTAAACTTGTCCACAGCTGCAGGGTATATGGTATACTCCTGCAGAGGTGAGGGGGTCTCTACTGTCTTTTGCTGATCGTAGCATCAGTTGTATTTTTTGGGTGGGTCTGAATACTGCTTGAAGGTTATGCTTTTTCATAAGCTTTCCCATCTGATCAGTAATTCCTTTGATATATGGCAAAAACACTTTTCCTGTAGGAGACTGTTTTTCCTTGGTTGTTTGATTCATCCTGGGTTTGATTGCTCTTCGGATTTCATTTCTGGAGTAGCCATTTGCCTGAAGTGCGTGGTTTAGATGATTAATTTCCTCATTGAGAAAGTGCGGCTCACATAACTGTCTTGCACGATCCACTAATGTTTTCATTAGTGTCAGGATGTAGTGAGTCAACTCTCACCAGAAGAAACCTCCATCCTGGCAAAGGGAGGAAACTTTGCAGTCACCCCCACCAGAATTCCTGTGGAAGACATCATTGCAAATGTAGAAGCTGCCATTCAGCATCTGCAAATGCCATTCGGCATTCGGCAAATGTAGAAGCTGCCATTCGGCATCTACCTGAAGAGGAAGCTGAGGAAATAAGAGGAGAGACAGCCAGGATTCTACGAAAGGCAAAGCTTCCCACCAGCAATATAACACGCAAGGAGATAAATGCCATCAAGACTCTCAATGCAGATCCAGACATCATCATTCTACCAGCTGATAAAGGCAATGCTACAGTGATCATGAAAACAGAGGAATACAAAAAGAAAATTAAGGAACTCCTGGACCCCTCCACCTACAAAAAACTAAAACGAGATCCCACCTGCAAAATCACCAGGCTAACAAATGCGCTGATCAAGAATTCCTCACTACATCCTGACACGCACAGAAAACTATGCAAGACAGAAGCACAGCCACCCAGACTATATAGACTCCCTAAAATACATAAGGATTCAGTCCCACTCCGACCCATTGTGAGTGCCATTGGTTCACCGACATATGAATTAGCTAGACATCTGGCAGATCTCCTGCAGGACCACATCGGGAAAACCTCGTCTTACATCAAAGATTCAGCAGATTTCATCAACAAAATCAGTTCTCTGAAACTCAATCCACAAGACATACTTGTCAGTTTTGATGTTGTATCCCTGTTTACCAAGGTTCCAGTAAAAGACACTATTGCACTTATTAATCAGATTTTCTCAGAGGATGTAACAGCCTTATTCCATCATTGTCTGACAACCAGTTACTTCCAATGGGATAACGAATTCTATGAACAGATGGATGGGGTGGCCATGGGGAGCCCTCTCAGCCCAGTTATAGCAAACTTCTACATGGAACATTTTGAAAAAACAGCTCTAGAATCAGCACCCCACAAACCTAGTGTATGGTTCCGGTTTGTGGATGATACATTTATCATTTGGAGCCATGGGGAGGAAGAATTGATGGGGTTTTTGAATCATCTCAACAACATCCACCGGAACATACAATTCACAATGGAGAAAGAAATCGAGGGAAAACTCCCATTTCTGGATACCTTGGTCATCCGCAAAGCAAACTTTCAGTTAGGTCACAAGGTCTACAGGAAACCAACTCACACTGATCGGTACTTACACAAAAACTCCAATCACCACCCCCGACAGAAAAGAGGTATAATGAAAACATTAGTAGAGAGATCTCTGTCTTTTGGTGCTACATCTCTGAAGATGCCAGCCACAGCTACTGGCGAAACGTCAGGAACTACAATGCCAAGACCACGGCAATACAGCCCGGAAAACCCACAACAACCATCGTTCTCCGGCCGTGAAAGCCTTCGACAGTACAGGGAGAAATACACTTGCCGTTCAAGTGTCATTTGTCACTTGTAGCTTGGCCCTAAGTTTCATCATTCTGGGAAACTATTGGATCTTTCCAGAAACATGTCATCTGTTGCATGAAGTAATCAACTTTGTTTGGTGTGCCCACTATGGAATTGCCAGTTCTGAAATTCTCAATAAAACGAGGTCTTGCATCCACCTTTAGAGACATCCAGATAGGCTATTTCCCTACATTGTATGATTATGAAGACAATCCAAAAATGTCGACAGGTCCACAATGTAGCAATGCAAAGTAGGATGGTTAGAAGGAGTACGAATCTTTGCTAGTGGGGCGCACTTAAAAAAAATCATTAATTTCAGATCAGGATTTCAAGGAGGGCACTGGTTCCATCACTCCAAATTTTAAGGATTGTTCTTAGTGTTTCGTTTTTTAAAAAAGGGATTCCCTTCAGCAGGTAGAGAGGGAGAGGAAGTTGGTGCCATCAAAAAACTGTTTGTCCATATATCTCTTCCCTTTACATTATAAAGGGCCATTACAATAATGGTCATTTAAAATGTAAAGGGTTCAGGCTCTTCCAAACAGTTGTTTGCTGCTTCCAGCTTCCTTTGTCTTCTTCTCCACCCTGGACCGCCCTGAAACTCCCAAAATTCCAGGAGATTTTGTTTGTTACTCCTGGAATTTGGGGAGTGTTTTGAGTCATTTTGGGTGTCCCCCAGAATCAGTGAATTTTGGATATAAGAATACTTTTTGAGGAGTAAGCCCTATTTAATAGACCTCAGTAGGATTCTGATTAGAATGGCATTGTTTAAACTATAGTGTATTAAACGTCTGAGACCAGTGTATCTAAAGGATGTTTACTGCCATACAAGTCTGTTTGATCAAATCCCTATGAACAGAGGCAAAAAGCTTTGAGGCTTTATAGTTTAAAGGAAAGATAAGAGGGAGAGGAGGTAAAACATGATAGAAGTCTATAGAAATTATGTATTGGTTGAAAAAAAAACCTTCCGCCCTGTTCTATCATATTAAACCTTGTGGGCAGTGAAGTTTAAGAACAGTAAATTCAAGAAAGACAACATGAACCAGTTCTTCACTCCCCAAGTAAGTAACTTGTGATGGCCAGTAGTTTAGTTGTCTTGAAAAGGGAATTGGACAAATTCATGGAAGATAGTCCCATCCATCAATAACTATAGCTAGGTACAAGCATTCAGGTACAACACCAAAGGGAGGCTTTGGTCACTGCTTACAGGCTTTCCAGGGACATCTAGTTTGCCACTGTGTAAAACAGGATGCTAGAATAAATAAACTATTGATCCAGCACAGTTGCTCTCATGGATGATAAGCTCTTATTCAGAGTCTTGACTATGGGTGCATCCACTTTCTGAAGTTAAGTGGATTCCCCATTGTATCAAATGCCTTTCCTTTGTCTGTTCTTTTGGCTTCTACAGTGGCTCTCAGAAACACGGTATTTGCCCAGAGTTTCAATGACATGGGACAGAGAGAGATTTATTTTATTACTGTTGTTGCTTTTGCTGCGTTTTGGTTTCTTAAATTTAATTTTAGGGTTGTCATGGTGAACATCATGGAGTACACGATGGGTAGATGAACAGACCATTTTTGAAAGCCATGGTCACTCCAGAGCCAATCCTCAGATTTCTTAGCTTTGCTGCTGCTTGGTTCATACAGCTGCCCAATGCCTGGGCGACTGTTGATGGAATTTCTTCTGGGCAATTTTGCATCTGTGCAGTAGATGACGTCAATATTCCCCCAAGTGTCAAAGATGATTAGTTGAGGTAATAACACAATTCCCATAAGACTGAAAAAATGTGCATGCACAAAATAAGCTTGATAACACAGACCTAAAGGAACAACAAATGTTAAGGCTGGTTTTCTTTTTTTAAAAAAGTGTTTCGTTACAATCAATGGTTGGCTGACTATCAGGTGATTTGCAGTGATGTAAGATTGGTGGCAGGGGGGGATGCATGTATTCATGTGCATGGAGAGCCAGTGTGGTATAGTGGTTAGAGTGTCATACTAGGAGACCCAGATTCAAATCCCTGCTGTGCCACGGAAGTTTGCTGGATGACCTTGGGCCAGTCACACACTCTCAGCCTATCCTACCTCACAGAGTTGCTGTGAGGATAAAATGGAAGATAGGAGAACGATGTAAGATGGTTTGGGTCTCCATTGGGGTAGAAATGAAGTCAATCAACAGTAAATGCATGAAATACTGCCAATTGAATGGACACACATGGAGATGCCTTATATTGACTCAGGGCCAAGCTACACATGACGAATGACACTTGAACGGCAAGTGGATTGAGTGGAGGGCAAGTGAACAGGGAGAAATACACTTGCTGTTCAAGTGTCATTCGTCATGTGTAGCTTGACCCTCAGACCCTTGGTCCATCACAGTCAGCCTTGTCTACTCAGCCTGGCAACAGCTCTCCGGGGCATCAGGTGAGGTGTTTCACATCACCTACTGCCAGATCCTTTTAACTGGAGATGTCAGCTGTTGAACCTGGGACCGTCTACATGCCAAAGAGATATTTTACCACAGAGCCATGGCTTCTCCTCATTGTACTGTATTGTTCATAGTACTGTACTGCTTGAATATTAGTAAAGCAGTCCACCAAACAGGCTTGAGCTGCTCACAAACATCTAAACTGGTCAAAAATAATTGGCTCCCAGTCTATAACCAGTAAGCTGAACCATCAGGTATTTGAGAATCTTTCATTTTGTTGTTTGAGTCCTTTGTAAGCTGCCTTAAAGGGTCAAAAGATCAAAAGGCAGAGTATAAATACATGTGTGAATTCCTAGCTCTCAATGCCTCTTAATAATCCTACTTGTTGAGTAGTAGGATCTCCATATTCTCAAATCCTTTGTTGCGGTGGACTGATGGCTGTGGAAAGAAAGAAAGATCTGACGGACTTACGAAGCAAACCGTGGCTGGGTAGGGAGGAAAGTATTCATACATGTCCTGACTAGAAACAACCAGCTTGGCCTTTGACTTAGTTTAGTAATGCATTCTAAATTGCTGTCCTGATCTGGCTGAAAGCATAGGCCAGCTGTCCCTGGGTCCCTAGTAGGTTGCAGCAGTCTCACAGAATCACAGAGCTGGAAGGGGCCATACAGACTTTCAAGTCCAACCCCCTGCCCAATGCAGGATGAGCCTAAAGCATCCCTGACAAATATTCATCCAGCCTCTTCTTGAAAACTGTCAGTGAAGGGGAGCTCACCACCTCCCTAGGCAGCTGATTCCACCTTTGAACTACTCTGACCATGAAAACGTTTTTCCTAATATCCAGCCAGTACCTTTGTGCATGTAATTTAAGCCCATTGCTTTGGGTCCTATCCTCTGCTGCCAACTGGAACAGGTCCTTGCCCTCCTCCAAATAACAGCCTTTCAAATATTTAAAGAGAGCAATCATGTTCCCCCTCAATCTCCTCCAAACTAAACATCCCCAAGGCCCTCAGCCTTTCCTCGTAGGGCTCAGTCTTCAGACCCCTGATCATCCTCGTCGCTCTCTTCTGCATCCTCCTGATTTTGTCCACATCCTTTTTGAAGTGAGGCCTCCAGAACTGCACACAGTCCTCCTTGTGTGGCCTGACCAGGGCAGTATAGAGAGGGACTATGACCTCCTGCGATTTCGATGCAATGGTCCTTTTGATACAATCCAAGACTGAGTTTGCCTTTTTTGCCTCCACATCACACTAACTGCTCATAACTAGTTTACAGTCTACTCTTACCCTGAGATCTGTTTCGCATACATGACTGCCCAGAAGTGTATCCTCCATCCAGTATTTGTGCTTCACATTTTTGGGTGTAATATCTATGTTGAATTGTTGAATTGCATCCTGTTCACAACCGCCCACTTCTCCAGAGTATTCCGGTCTTGTTGAATTTTAACTCTATCTTCTTGAGTGTTTGCCACTCCTCCAAATTTGATATCATCAGTATATTTAATGAATAGCTCATTTACTCTTTCATCCAGATGATTGATAAAAATTTTGAAAAGTACTGGGCCCAATACCGAGCCATGCGGCACCCCACTGGACACTTCCCTCCAATCTGATGAAACGCCATTGATCACCACTCTTTGGGTGCGGTCCTCTAACCAGTTCTCTATCCACTGAATTGTCCTATAGTCCAGTCTGCAGTCTTCCAGTTTACCCATTAGAATGTCATAGGGAACCTTATCAAAAGCTTTGCTGAAATCCAGGTAAATCACATCGACAGAATTCCCACGAGCCGTTAAGCTCGTCACTCGATCAAAGAAGGAAACCAGGTTGGTCTGACAAGATCTGTTGGGGACAAAACCATGTAGACTTCCCCAAATCACTAAGTGGTCCTTCAGATGCTTACAGATCGACCTTTTAAAAATCTGCTCTAATATCTTCCTTGCAACAGAAGTCAGACTGATCAGCCTGTAGTTTCCCAGCTCATCCTTCTTCCCTTTCTTAAAGATTGGGATAACATTTGCTCTTCTCCAATCTTGTGGCACATCCCCAGTCCTCCAGGAGGCCTTGAAGATGATGGGCAGAGGCTCCTCAAGTTCTCTAGAAAGTTCTTTGAGCACTCTTGGGTGTACACTATCCAGCCCAGGTGACTGGTATTCATCTAGTGCAGCCAGGTACTTCTCCACAACCTCTCTCTCAATGTCAAATAGCCACTCAGGTTTCCTTTCATGTCTTTTACCATCTCTAGATGGGCTTGAGTTCTTCAGGGAGAAAACAGAGGCAAAAAAGTCATTAAACTTGTCTGCTTTTTCTCTGTCCTCCATCAGAGTTTCTCCTTCCACTCCCTACAGCGGTCCAATGGCCTCTTTTACCTTGTGTTTGTTTCTCACATACCTGTGGAAGTTTTTCTTATTGTAGCAAGCCCCCCTAGCCAGACCCAGCTCATACTGAGCTTTGGCTTCTCCGATGGCTGATCTGCAGTATCTAGTAACCCTAATATATTCCTCTTTAGAGGTCTGTCCTTCATTTCCTGAACATTTCGTTTTTCTCCCTTAGCTTATTCTGGAGCTTTCTGTTCATCCACATTGGTTTCTTGGAGCCCTTACCATGTTTCCGTCTTGCTGGGATAGTGAGAGCTTGAGCTTGCAAAAGCTCATGTTTGAGAAGAGCCCACCCTTCCCTTGCTACTTTCTCTTCTAGCACACTCCCCCACTGAATGACTGCCATCAAGCCTCTGAGTTTATTGAAGTAGGCCCTACGAATATCTAACCTTTGAGTCTGGCTACGAACTTCCTTGGTCCCCCACAGCAACTGGAATTCAAGGAGGATATGATCACTTCCCCTAAGGTCCCCACAACCTTCACCCCATCAACCAATTCTTCCCTGTTTAATATTAAGTCTAGTATTGCCGTACCCCTTGTAGCTTCCTCCACCATTTGAAAAGGAAGTTATTGGCCAGGCAGGTCAGGAAGTTGCATGATTCTTGTCGCTTTGCTGCTCTTGTCTCCCAGCACACATCAGGGAAGTTGAAGTCACCCATAATTATAAGGTTCTGATGTCTGGATACTCTACCGATCTGTTCAAGGAGGGCAGCATCCATTTGCTCTCCCTGGTCAGACAGTCTGTAGCAGACTCCAACAATAATACCCTTTGTCCTTCCTCCCCTTATTTCCACCCATATACTTTCCACTGGGCTGTCAACCACACTCTCTAGAACTTCCTGACAATCAAGCCCTCTTCTCACATACAATGCCACTTCACCTCTACTTCTGCCCTTCCAGTTTTTCTTGAACAACTCGTACCCATCCACTACCACATTCCAGTCATGGGAATCATCCCACCAAGTCTTAGTAATTCCTACTATATCATAGCTAGAGATGGGCATGATCCACATTACGATAGAAAAAAACCCATGATAATGGCAATCGCGCAATCGTGACCCGGTGGATCATCATCGTCCACGGCGAACGATCCAGTGGTCGGAGGGGACTGGACCGGGGCTGGACCGGGGCGATCATGATAGGATCGGGAAGCCAGACATTCAGGCTCCAGCAATCTATTCCCCTGGCAATGGAGCCAGGGGAATGCCTGAGCTCTGTTTGCCCTCCTTCTGTCACAGAGGTTTCATGCTGCACACGGAGGTTTCATACTGCAGCACGGAGGTTTCATGCTGCACACGGAGGTTTTATACTGCAGCTTGAGGTTAACTTTTTAGCAAAAGAAATTTAAGGCAAGAAATTTGATAATATTTCCCCTAGGAAGAAAAAGCAAACAGTTGTGAGTGAAAAGGTGGCTTCCTGAGAAAAATATAAGCAAAGTGATTGGGAGAGGAAGGGGTTAAGAGAGAGAGAAAACAAAAAACCCTGGCTTTGAGAGCGGCTATCAGCTGAAGCTTTTTTGCGCTCCTCTCCTCCTGAGTTCATTCAGTGCTTGAAAGAGTTAACACTGAAAAGAGATCTCTCTCTCGTCCTGGCTTCTCAGCCCAGCAAACTGCATCCCTTTTGCAAGCAGTTGAGAAAGAGAAGGGGGAGAAAGTGTGCAAAAGAAAATACAGCCGCCTTTAAACTCTCAGCTGGTGGAACTCTAATTAGACAGGTGGTACAAATGATTTGGCTTTTTCATGACTAGAAGGGTAATACTTGGTAAATAGAGGACTCAGAGGAGCTGAGCGGGAGTGTTTGCACGCGCCCAGCGGCCGCCACCACCCATCTTCCCACATAACTGGGAATACCAGCGCGCCCTGCTTTGGCCTCCACGATCCATGGACCGGGAACAGGAGATGCTAGATGCAAATCGTTAATTTGGGATCGTTGCCAGCACCGATCCACGATCAGCTTGATCGTTAATTTTTTTGGGATCGTGCCCACCTCTAATCGTAGCCCTCGGTTTGCAAGAGAAGCTCAAGCTCTTCCTTCTTATTACTCATACTTCGGACAGTGAGATGCTCTAAGTATGGGTAATCCCATCCTGGGAAGCAGAGAAGAAGCAGAAGGTTTGTATGCAGCAGAGGGGAAATAGAGCTTGGGTTGGTGTAGCAAGGGCAAGGCAAGTTCCTTGAAGTGGGGCAGGATTTCTGCTCAAATAATGTTGGAGTGGAAGGACCATCTCTTTCCCAGCTAGGCACAAGCAGCTAGTGGGAGCTGTTGAACCATCAAAGTGCCTATCCTCCTGAAGGTTTATATAGGAGACTGGAATCCCTGAACTTCCTGTTAAGCCTAGCCAAGCCCTGAACTCTTGCCAAGACTTACAAAAGCCCTTCCTTCTCCTGAGAAAGCCTTGGAATGAGGTAAGGCCACGGCTATCTGCCATGTGTTCCTTCGCCAGGTCCATATCTCTGTCCTGGTCCTCCTCCATCTCCATTCCCAGGACCCTTCTTTGTCCGAGGTGTCAGTCATCTGAGCGAGGGAGAGTCACGACTACAGCTTTTAAGCCTACACAGTTGTTACTGTCAATAAAGTTGTTAAATTGCTTTGTTTTATGGTTAATATAATACTACCCCCTCCAATTCCTAAGCTGACTAAAGAGTTATCATCCTTTCATTCTCTTTTTCCTCTCCACTGAGTCCCTACAAACAAAGAACCTCTGCAATGAGTCAGAAGCGTGTTACATCCCAAGAGACAGAGCAGGATGTAGAGATTTAGAAGTAATTAAATCAGACAGCACATAGAGGAAACATACTGGATTAAAAAAAAATCGGTTACATTCAGATGAATAGCAGAGGGGATACTTTCCCAGGGACTGGGGACATCTGAAAATTTGATATATCATTTTTTATTAGTGGACAGCAGTATTGAATGTTAAGACGTGCAAAGTAGCTGAGTATGTTGAGAAGAACATCAACATTGTTTTGCTTCAGAAGGTAGGAGGAGAAAACTTGTGGTCTCATCTGGGTAGAATCTATATTGTGCTATCATTCCTCTTCTTGATTGTCCAGCACATACAAGAAAAACCAAGAGGTGAATAATTATGACAGTGTAATGTTCCAACGGCCAAACACTGCTGTAATAAGTGCTATTCTTTCCTTATCAATTTCTTTAATAATGTTCTATCCTCAGTCACAACTAGAGATGGGCACGAACCGAAATACAAACCAAAATTAAGCATGAATCAGGCCGGTTCGTTTGGTTTGATTTCTGATTCATGACTGCAGACAGCCTGGTGCCAATCAATCAGTTTCCTAGGCAACAGGGGATGGACTTCCTGCAGACCTTTTGCTGACCCAGAAGTGCCCTTCTTCTCTCCCGGAAGTGGCTTTCTTCTGGCCCAGAAGTGCCCTTCTGCTGACCCGGAAGTGGTGATTTTCTTACCCAGATGTGACGTTTTCACGAACCAAACAAACTGGTTTGTGAACCAGGGGCAGGTTTGTGAAAGTTCGTGGTTCGTGAAATTTGACAAACCACGAACTGCATGGTTCGGTTTTTTCTGATTCGTGCCCATCTCTAGTCACAACAGCATGGAACTGGGGACCTCCCAGGTTGTTCTTGCCCTGAGTTTTAAAAAAAAAAATTGTTGAAAGCGTTTCTCTTTGACAGATGACAGAATGGGTGTCATAAGAGGTCCATTTGTTGCCTTTGTGTATGTTTTTGCATATATGTGTGTTCTCTAAGCTGCCACCAGGAAGGGAGAGAAGTGTGCATACCTGCCTGCAATCTTAAGTAAGAACTCAGGGGAAAACTCCCTTGTATTGGACAATATCCTACCACTCTGCTCAGCAAGGTTTGAAGCCCCCCCTCCAGTCCAAGGAACCTTCAACCTTCCTCCAACTTAAGTGGCTCTTCTGTTGTTTCCCCAACTCACCCAAAATGTTTACTTTCAACAGAAGCATTTTCCTAGATGCTCTCAATTGTACTATAGCAGGGGTAAGTGGTGTGGGTTGCCCTCTAGCTGTACATTTTACCTCACTGCCTGGCTCCCCAAAGATAAGCATGTTCACATTAATTTCTATTAATTCAATTGATGTATTTCCACACTGCTGCCTGAAAACTGTAGATTGATCTAGTAAGTTTTGAATGACAAATGCCATCGACTGATGATTACCAACAACCATGCTGGCCTAAAAGTAGTGCATACATTCAAGATGCATTTGATGTTAAATGATCCATGACCTGTGCATGGTGACCCTGGAATATTTAATCCAAGCAAGCCAGTGAATTGTGAGTATGCACAAATGGCACTTTCTGGGCTAGCTGCTCTGCTGAATGCTACCAATACAAAACTGTTTGAAAGACATGATCATTTTACTTTGTGAGCAAATCATCAATGTGATTTAATGGGGGATTTCTGGTTTGGGCTTCATGGAGGTCTGACGCAGCTCCATTTGCGGAGCTGACCGGACTGCCGTTTTAAGTGGCCGGCGGGGGAAAAATAGCCCGCGGCCGACTGCTATCAGGCGGAGAGCAGGCAAAGAACGCTCAAGACCCTAGGGTGTGCTAGATCTCGGACGAGGGGGGGCTCTACACAACGGGTCCCCTCCCGATCCTTGAGGTCCCACCCTGCGATGGGTCGGCTACAATCTCTGCGGCAGTTCTGGGGCCAATTCGGCTGGCATAAGACCTACATACCCAAGCTTCAATTGAGGGAAGAAACGGAGAGGAGAAGTTAAAATCGAAACAGCGATTACAACCCGAGAAAAGTGAATGAGAAGGTAAAGATCACTATCTTCTGTTACGGGACAGATTGATTAAAGCAGAGAGGAATAAAAGTAGATTTTCAAACTGCAACAGGCTAACGATAAAGAGGGGAAGACTCGGCAAGAGTTGTATTTGAAAAGAGACTCAGTTTAAAGAAGTTATTAAAGGAATTGAACTATTGTTTTGAATACTTGCGGTTATGGAGCTGTGAGAAAAAGACACCATCGCGAGACCTACTGTGGGAAGTCGGGAGACAGGAAGTGCGTAACAACAATAGAGTTGCTGGAGAGAAGCGGCCCTTGCTGGAGGGCAGGAAGAAGGGAATCGCCATCTTTGAAAGGGGAAGGGTCGCGGCCTCAGCGGAAAAGGAAGTAGGCCATCTTGGATTGCAAAATCATAGAGAAACCATAGAGAAAAGACGCCCGACATTTTGGACTCTTTAAAATTTAATTTTTGTAAGAAGACCGGGACATTTGAAATAAAAGGACATTAAATTTTACGCCACGGAGTTAAGGAAGAGAGCGGACTCGTGGGAGCGAGCCAAAGCAAGCCCCACGATGTCAAAAAAAGAGTGGCAATCGGCAATAGAAAACCTGGATAAAAAACTTTTAGATGTGATTAAAGAACTTAAGGACACGAAATTGGAGTTGATTAAAGAGGTTAAAGAGGTTACACAGACAGTAAAATCGGAGCTGTCAGAAGTGAAAAAAGGTATGGAAACAATACAAAGTGAACTACAAGGAACGCAGCAGAGAGTTAAAACAGTAGAAGATGCGATGGAGAACTTAGCAGACACGCAACAAACAGAGATGAGACTGATGAGGGGGAGAATGTCAGTTGCAGAAACTAAACACATGGAGAAGCAGTTACGTTTTCGTGGCTTGCCAGAAGTGGAAGGAAAATCAGCGCAAGAACAGATGACTGAGGTGTTAGCTGAATACCTGGGGAAGGAGGAGGAGGAAGTTGTGGCTATCCTAGATGTGGCATATCGTGTGAACTCGAGAATTGCAACCCAGAGGAAATTACCAAGAGACGTGATTGTGCAGTTTACGACACGAAATATGAAAGAGAAGATTGTGACAAAACAGTTTCAAGATCCATTGGAGATTGATGGCAAGACGATTATCATAATGAAGGAATTACCCAGGTCAGTGTTATCAGATCGGAAAAAATACAAAGTGCTAATTCAGATCTTGAAGGACATGAAAATCAGGTACAGATGGGAGTTACCAGAAGGTGTGTCCTTTGAGTTTGGAGGGGCCAAAAAGCGCATCAGATCTGAGCGAGAGATGGAGCGATTTATAAGGGACAATGAAAAAGACTTACCAACAAGACTATGAGTATGGAGTGTAAAGTTTTATCTTGGAATGTAAATGGACTAAACTCACCGAATAAGAGAAAAAATATTTTCCACTGGCTATTAAAACAAAAATGTGACATTGTTTGTTTGCAAGAGACCCATATCAGAAAGCAGGATGTAAAATATTTAAAATCAGGAAAATTGGGCAAAGAATTTGTAGCGGCCTCCAATAAAAAAAAAAGGGGAGTGGTGTTGTACATAAAAGAGGAGCTACAGCCAAAATTTGTAATGAAAGATGTGGAAGCCAGATTTATTGCAGTGGAATGTACTTGGGACTTAAAGAGAGTGTTGGTAGTCGGAGTTTATGCACCTAACGGTGCAAAGGAAAGCTTCTTTGAGGATTTGAGGAAGCAACTAGATGATCTTTCATACGACCAGATAATTCTTGCCGGAGACTTCAATGGAGTGACGAACTTGGAATTAGATAAAAAGACAACAACTGCACAAAAGAAAAGAGGACTATTACCAAAGCTTTTTTTTGACTTGATACAACAGGAGACTTTAGAAGATGTATGGAGAAGAGAATATCCTAAAAGTAGACAATTTACTTTTTATTCTGCAAGGCACTGTACACTATCAAGAATTGATATGATCTGGGCCTCAAAAGACTTAGCGTTATGGACTAAGGAGGTAGAAATAATGCCGATGGTAGGCTCAGATCATAATCCAATCATGTGGAAATTAGGGAAAAGGAGAAAAAGGAAAGCATGGAGAATAAATGAGGACTTGCTACAGGAAGGAGAGAGTATGGAGATGTTGAGAAGAGAGACAAAGTTCTTCATACAATACAACGTAAATAAAGAAGTACCAACTGACAAAGTTTGGGACGCTTATAAGGCAGTTATAAGGGGCATACTAATGGACTTAAATGGTAGAGCAAGAAAAAAGAAAGAGGAGAAAAGACAAGAGATTGAGGAGAAAATAAAAGCCAAAGAAATACAGTTAAAAAAGAGACCAGGGAAAAAGAAATTATATCAGGAAATTAAAATACTTCAAGAACAGTTAACAGCAATGAATAATAAGGAATTGGAGTGGAATCTTAAAAGATTGAATCAGAAAGCGTTTGAAGGTGCAAATAAACCTGGGAAGTATTTGGCATGGCAACTGAAGAAGAGAAGGGAAAAGAAAATAATAAATAGAATTTGCGAAGATAATAAAACGTATTTGGAACAGACTACCATTAGTAGAGCCTTTTACAAATTCTACGCTAAGTTGTATAATAAGAAAGAGGTAAATAAAGAGTCAATAGCGTTATATTTGGAGAAAATGAAACTTCCAGTAATTTCGGAAGCTTGGAGAAATAAACTGAACAGTGAAGTAACAGATGAGGAACTAAACAAGGCAATACAATCTGCAAATCTAGGAAAGGCGCCAGGGCCAGATGGACTTACAGCGAAATTTTATAAGGTAATGGCCAATGAACTGGCACCATTCCTAAAAGAGGTGATCAATGGAGTTTTAAAGGACCAGCGGATTCCAGATACCTGGAATGAAGCGAATATATCATTGATCCCCAAAGAAGGCCAAGACTTGACTAATGTGAAAAACTACAGACCTATATCGCTACTTAACAATGATTATAAAATCTTTGCGAAGATACTGGCGGAGAGATTGAAGGGGTGGCTTACGGAAGTCATTGAGGAGGAACAAGCAGGCTTTTTGCCAGACAGACAAATCAGAGACAATTTAAGGACAGTGATTAATGCTATTGAATATTATGACAAGCGTTGTGACAAAGAGGTTGGTTTCTTCTTTGTTGATGCTGAAAAGGCGTTTGATAATTTAAACTGGGACTTTATGTTTGCCACTATAGAAAAGCTACAATTGGGAGAAAGATTCATTAGAGCAATTAAGGAAATTTACAGAGACCAGACTGCAGCAATTGTGGTGAATGATGAAGCGACTAAGAAATTGATTATAAGTAAAGGAACAAGACAAGGTTGCCCGTTGTCTCCACTGCTGTTCATTTTGGTATTGGAGATCCTGATGATACAAATATGACAAGATGAAAAAATTCGAGGAATTAAAATAAAGGACTATTCATATAAGGTCAGAGCATTTGCGGATGACATAATGTTAATTGTAGAAGACCCATTGGAGAACATGCCAAAAGTGATAGATAAGATTAAGGAGTTCGGAGATTTGGCAGGTTTCTATATTAATAAAAAGAAGTCAAAGATACTATGCAAAAATATGACTAAGCAGAAACAACAATTGTTAATGGAAATAACGGATTGTGAAGTAACAAGTAAGGTGAAATATTTGGGAATCGAACTGACTGCTAAGAATATAGACTTATTTAAAAACAACTATGAAAAACTATGGACTCAGATAGAGAGAGATTTGATTAAATGGAACAGACTAAATTTGTCATGGTTGGGAAGGATTGCAGCAGTTAAGATGAATGTGCTACCAAGAGTAATGTTTTTGCTACAGACAATACCAATCATCAGTGACTCTAAGCAATTTGAGAAATGGCAGAGGAAAATATCAGACTTTGTATGGGCAGGCAAGAAGCCTCGAGTGAAAATGAAAGTTTTACAAGATGCAAAGGAAAGAGGCGGAATGCAACTGCCCAATCTAAGACTTTACCATGACGCAATTTGCTTGGTGTGGTTGAAGGAGTGGATGACGCTAAAGAATAAGAAATTACTAGCCCTAGAGGGATATAAAAAAATATTTGGATGGCACGCATACTTATGGCATGATAAAGTAAAGGCGAACTCGATGTTCCTGCATCACTATATACGGAGAAGTTTATATATAATCTGGAAGAAGTATAGAATCTATCTGGAAGAAGGAACCCCTTTGTGGGTAGTTCCATATTAGGTGATAGATCCGAGAGCTGTTGATAATGAGCAACAATGTCTAACTTATAAAGAAATAACTAGAACTGAAGAATCTAAACTCAGAATAAAGACTCAGGAGGAACTATCACCTTATTATGATTGGTTCCAGTATAGACAGATTAGAGATTTATATAACTCGGACTCTGTAAAGGGAGGTATACGAACAGAAAACTCGGAACTAGAGCAGACCCTTCTTAAAGAGGACAAGAAAAGAATATCTAAGGTATACCAAGCACTGCTGAAATGGTATACTGAGGATGAAATAGTTAAAGGACAAATGGTGAAATGGGCCATAAATTTCAACAAAGAAATAACAATGGAGGCATGGGAATACTTGTGGAAGACTACAATGAAGACAACGACATGCACTAGTATTAAAGAGAACATTTACAAAATGATTTACCGTTGGTACATGACACCAAAGAAGATTGCGCTAGGGAATTTGAACACTTCTAATAAATGCTGGAAATGCAGGAAGCATGAGGGCTCCCTCTACCACATGTGGTGGACGTGTGAGGTAGCTAGGCAGTACTGGGGGGAAATAATAAGAGAAATGAGTGAGATATTACAATTTCAAATTAATAAGAACCCAGAACTCCTGCTACTAAACTTGGGAATGGAGGGAATTCCAGCCCATCATAGGACGTTGATATTTTACATGACGGCAGCAGCTAGACTTTTGTATGCGCAAAAATGGAAAATACAAGAAGTGCCAACTATTGAAGATTGGATCCACAAATTGCTGTATATGGCAGAAATGGACAAAATGACAAGAAAATTGAGAAACCTGGACTCAGGACAGTTTAACACAGACTGGGAGAAGCTGAAACAATATTTGGAGAAGAAATGGGAGGTGGGAGGAGAACTGTGGCAGTTTGAGAACTACTGAAGTACAATAAAATGTAGAGGGGGGTGACTTTACCGGGGAGGAGAAGAGGTAAAAGAGAATTTCTAAGCAGTTATGATATTAGATTGATATATATAGAATAATAAATAGAATATTGATAGAAAATAATTAATCATAAGGGTTAACTATAAGGATTGATTAACTAATAATATTTTCTTTTTGATTCCGTACAGTGTACCAAACTGAATATGTTTATTTGAAGTTGTATATGAGTCAAATTGATTGATATCATATATAGACTTATGACTGAAGGGGAATAGAAATACTAATGTAAACAAATATAACTAAAATAGAAAGAAGAAGATAGAATGAATAACATATAGAGTATAAGTTAAACTGGTTGATTTATATGAATGTATGGTTTACATAGTTTATGATATATAGAAATATTTGAAAGTGAAATAATGAAAAATGGGATAAATTGTTTATCCATTATGGAAAATGGGACTCATAGTCAGGGTACAGAGTATTAAAAATAGTTAAAGAAGTATTGCTTAGAATAAAGGGAGAATATATATTTGTTAGATAGAGGAGATTAAAAGGAGTAAGGGAAAAGGGACAAAGGGTTGGAAAACTGTTGGAAGTCAACAAAAAGGGGGAGGAAAGGGAGGGGGTTAGAAATTGGGAAATGGGAATATTGACTGTAATGTGTAAACATTTGATCCTAACCCAATAAAATTTTTTTCAAAAAAAAAATATGATTTAATGGGGTAAAATTTTATTTTATTTATTTGTTAGATTTGTAATCTGCTCTTCCTGCCAGGCAGGCTCAGAGAGGCTAACATACATAAAATCAATACAATGTATAAATATCCACTGTTAAAGTAATCTTATATAAAATATAAAACAGCATCTAAGACTAATAGCAACACGGCGACCTTCTCCAGCGTCACTGTAGTGCAACCTACACCTTATCATCCTGAGTCCCGGGTGGCAGATGGCAACAAACCACTGACAGGAACTAAGAAGGGGGAGAGACTCCCTCTCCCCAGTGAGACGCTAAAGAGGAGGTCTGCTTGCCTCAGCCCCCCAAAGCCTGGTGGAACATCTCTGTCTTATAGGCCTGGAATGATAATAAATCCCGCTGGGCCTGAGTTGTTTCAGACAGAGAGTTCCACCAGGTTGGGGCCAGGGCTGAAAAGACCCGGGGTCTGGTCGAGGCAAGTCAAATCAGCGGCCAGGGACCACCAGTAAGTTTTTTCCTGCTGAGTGCAATGGTCTCTGGGGAACATAGAGTGAGAGGTGGTCCTGCAGGTATGATGGTCCCAGTCCGCTAAGGGCTTTAAAGGTTAATACCAAAACCTTGAACCTGACCTGGAACTCCACAGGAAGCCAGTGATGCCGGGGCAGCACAGGTGCCACATGTGACCAGAGTGGCGTCCTGGTCAAGAGGTGCACCGTTGCATTCTGGACCAGTTGTAACTTCCAGAGCAGGCCCAAGGGCATCCCAGTGTACAGCGAGTTACAGTAGTCCAATCTGGGGGTGACCATTTCATGGATTACTGTCACTAGGTTGCAGGGAGTGAGGTAGAGGGCAAGCTGCCAGACCTGGCAAAGATAGTAAAATGCCAGTCTGGTAACTGCCATGATCTGGGCCTCCATCGATAAGGAATTTTTATTCCAAACGTGATATTATTTGTGAAGGCCAAATTATCAATAATAAATAAGAAAGACAGAGCATTGGTCCTCCATATGTGTGGTGCACCATTTTACAACTGGCTGAGGTGGGACACAGTCTATGAGAAGCATTCTCAAGAACACTTAAATAATGATTTCTATAAACATCCTGTAATAGTAAGTTACTCTTCCTTTCCACGATTTCATCATATTGAGGATCTAAAAAAAATATATGCTGAGCAAAGTCTTGAACTCTATTCATCTCCACAATCAAGATTTTTTTAAAAAAAACTTCACATAACTCAGGTTTTTACCTTATGGTGGAAAATAACTTTTTGATCAGTGGTGGCTGTAGAGAAATGTGTAACTGACCAATGCCATTATTTTTATTCCAACAAAATATTTACAATCCCCTTTGGAAAGCATACTCTTGTTAAATTAGATCAGGAGAAAATTGGTGTTAGTCCTTGAAACTTTTCCTCAAGCTGAGCTCCCTCAAGTGAAACAGCAATTAGCTCCAGCTGGGCAGAGAATGAGCTGGAGGTCATCAGCTCTCTGAAACATGGCCAGAGCCTTTACTAGATTCTGAGGGATGGCTCATAAGTCCCCTGTTCCCTGTGAGTATAGTCCAATTGTTTATTCATGTTCCAGAAAACACTGAGATAGAAACATAGAATGAGTCATGCTCACATTTTCTGTTTTTGTACTTCTGGAAGATTTGAAATGGGCAGACGCTTCAATATCTGCCCTATTGGCAGGTGTATGTGGCTGGCGTTGTAACCAGCAGGCCCACCCACACGCCCTAGAGTAGTGCAGGTTTAGCCGGCCACTGATTATTGGAGACAGGCAGGAATTTTTTCTCCCCTCCCAATTAGGTTTACTGGAAGGGGTGTTTTTTGTTTACCTGGCACTGCTCACAAGGATTGTTGTAATTGGCTTATGATGGTGCCTTAAATAGGTTGTCGCTGGCAAAATAGAATATGGGTTAAGTGAGCAGGCAGGTGAGCACCCCTGGCACTTCCCCAGAAGGGGGAATTGGGGTCTGTCAGGAATGCTGGCATGTTTGACGGCTGCCAGCTGAGAGGGCAGACTGCTGTGCGGAACCCCCTGTACAAGTGAGGCCCTCATGTTTGATGGCTGGAGTGCTATAGGCTTGGTGAGGGTTTCATTTGCCTGGTTGGCTGGACCCCAGCCATGCACATGGATGGCTCGTGCCCAGGGCAGTGGGGCTCACTCTGACAGGTCATGGTGGAGGTCCAGGGGTGACCCCAGGGCCTGACCTGTACTGCTAGTTAGGCCTTTGTCGTGTTTGCAGTAATGTTGAATGTTAATGTCGTTGTCAAAAAAATGGCCCTTTAGTTCCCAAATAACTTGTCTGCCTTTTTATTCTGTCTGGAGGAGGGCAATGCTGGGAGTATTATGTATTTATTTAATTTATACCCTGCTTTATACCCTCAATGAGGATGCAAAGCAGCTTACATTAACCAGTTTGGTGTAGTGGTTATGAGTGCGGGACTCTAATCTGGAGAGCTGGGTTTGATTCCCCACTCCTCCACTTGAAGCCAGCTGGGTGACCTTGGGCTAGTCACAGTTCTCTGGAGCTCTCTCAGCCCCACCCACCTCACAGGGTGTTTTGTTGTGGGGATAATAATGGCATACTTTGTAAACCGCTCTGAGTGGGCATTAAGTTGTCCTGAAGGGCAGTATATAAACCTAATGTTGTTGTTGTTGTTGTTGTTATCCCTCTTTCCTCTAGTCTATCCTCACAGCAACCCTGTGAGGTAGGTTAGGCTGAGAGTGTATGACCCACCCAAGGCCACCCTTTAGCTGCTGTGGATTAAAGAGTAACTTTCATGGCAGAGTGGGGATCCAAACTTGGGTCTCCCAGATCTTAGTCTGACACTACATCGCCCTGGGTATCAAGTATAAGAGTTTGCAAGAATAATAGTGATCCACTAGAGAGATTCTTGTTTTGACAGAGCTGGGTGGGTCAGATGAGTGGAGTTTGGAGCGCTACCATTTCCATGCCATGGTTTATTAGCAGAGGGATTTGTTGTGGATGTACATGGAAGATGATTGTATGTCTAGTAGGCAACAGTGAATCTTTTCTGATGCTATGTTTATTTACTCTTTTTCACTCTGTGGCATGCTGTGGCCTGCCAAGGTCAATTCCCAGCTAGCGGCTCCTAATATTAGACTGCATTGCTGAGCTCAGATAAGGAGAAGCATAAAAAGGCAGATTACCTAGGCAAGATATCTCTCTCAATCAGGTTTCACCCTCAAAGCATAGCCGTTAATTTGTATAAAATCCTTGCAACCCACCTTAGCTCTTCAGACTCTACTGGTGGGTCCGGATCAGTTCAGAGACGCCTCAGCACATGTCCCCAGAATAGGATTGCTAAGAGAAAGTCTCCTAATTCCACTTTACTCAGTTTCCCCCTGGAGACCGACAATCTTTTTCCCCCCCTCATTTTAGGAATTTGGAGTCGATGGCCATTTCCACACACGTTGAATAATGCACTTTCAATGCACTTTGGCAATCCTTTGGAAGTGGATTTTTCGTTCCACACATGGAAAAGCCGTTCCAAATGTATTGGAAGTGGATTATCCAATGTGGATTATCCAACGTGTGTGGAAGCAGCCGCTTTCTAATCAATTCCTGCTTGATCAAAGAGAAATTGGACGAGAGGAGGAGCAGGAAGGGAGGCTTCGCAAAATTTCAAAATTTCACTGTTCCTATGCTTTTCTGTTTTCCTGCTAGAGTACTTCCCTGGGATATATAACATAAAACAACTGCAAGGGCTGAAGTTACAAAAAGGCAACTTGATTTCTCTTTAAATGGAAATGAAAGGAAAATCCCGCTTTTGGTGTAGTGGTTAAGAGCGCGGGACTCTAATCTGGAGAGCCGGGTTTGAATCCCCACTCCTCCACTTGAAGCCAGCTGGGTGACCTTGGGCTACACAGCTCTCTCAGAGCTCTCTCAGCCCCGCCCATCTCACAGGGTGATTGTTGTGGGGATAATAATGACATACTTTGTAAATTGCTCTGAGTGGGCATTAAGTTGTCCTGAAGGGTGTTATATAAATCGAATGTTGTTGTTATTATTATTATTATTAAAAGTGAAAAAGAAGAAGAAGAGGATTCAATGGTTATATCTAAAAAGTGAATTTCAGAAAAATGGAATTCCTCACACGTAACAACCCTATTTGCCTCTGTTAGGAGTCTCAAGAGAGCTGAATGGATACTGTGAGTCTTTTGTAACCATCGCCTTACCTGTAACACTTAGGTAATCTTTAATAAACACTACCTTGAACACACACACACACACACACACACACACACACACACAGAATATTTGTTTCTGCCTGGGCAGCCTCTTCAAACCTGAGAGCTGAGTCTGGTGAATCCAGTCTCTGAAAATAAAACGGGATTGAAAGTGAAACATTTAGTATTATAATGCCCCTGTACAAAAATCTACCTCCCATCTTTCTCAAAATATACATCTGGAAAAGAGGCATGCAGGAGCAACCAGAATGTTCATTACTTTCCCTGTGAGGGAAAATGAAAGGGTTTAGGATTTTTTTCATTTAAGGAAAAAAGATGACTAAGGAGGAAGATGATAAAAAGAGCGCCGAGAGAACGTTTTCTCCACTCCCCAGAACAGGAGAACTGAGGCCGGTGTGTGTGTGTGTGTGAACAATGAAACTGATTGACAGTAGCCTCAGAGACAAAACAACATCTTCTACAATGCAGAATTAATTTATAGCATTTGCTGACACAAGGTGTGGTGATAGCCATGATCTTCAATGCCTTTAAAATGGAACTAAGGCAGTGGCAAACCACGGCCATTTTCACACTACTAACCTGCTTTCGTAATGTTGCGAAACGTCATGCAAAAAACGCGGAAGATAGCATCTTCTCGCGAGAGTTTTGTGCGACATTGTGAGAGTTTTGCGTGACATCACGCAAAACTCTCTTGAGAAGACTATCTTCTGTGTTATTTGTGCTACATTTCGCAACGTTACGGAAGCAGGTTAGTGGTGTGAAAACGGCCCACCTCTTTTAGTCTCTTGCCATGAAAACCCACTCCCCTCCAAGGATCGCTGTAAATCAGCTAGGACTTGCGGGTGCTCTCCACCACAAACAATGGATATTAGATGTAGAGTCTAGTACCAAGACAACTAACGGGAGCCTCCACTTTCAGAAGCACTGTACCCCAAACACCAGTTATTTGCATAGGAACAGCTGGACAGGTGTTGCCTTCATGTTTTTTTGGTGGGTTTCCAGGAAGCCTTGCGTTGGCTACTCTGCAAAACAGATGCTGAACTAGATAAATGCTCTTATATAAATAAAAATCAATGTTGAACTGTGGAAATAAGTAAGAGTGATAGGCATAAGGCCAGGTCTGCTGTATTTCTATCAACATTTATTTGGACATTGTTGAAGGAAAGATGCTCCCCAGAACAGCCTGTGCGTCCTTCAGCTCCTTTGATGTATTACCGGAACGATAATCTGCAGTAGTTTGATATTAAAAATTGTGCTCTAGGATAAAAAAAAAAAACTTGTGCAGTGATGTGCAGAATCAACATCACAATATGAACATTAAACTTTAAGCTTTTGGAGAAAGTGGGTTTTGCTAAATCTTAGCAAGCTACAGGGGAAGATTATAGACACATCACATATCCAAATGCATATAATTGTCAGGTGCATGCACCCAAACATTGACTAATCCAAACCTGATCCAGAAATGTCCCTTATGTTAATATATAAGTGCTAAACTGAAAAATTAATGATAGTTGGAAATCTTTGGATCTGTCAATTATTCTAGGGCCTGGCTGTCTAGTTTAGAGTTCAAGAAGGTTGAAGACCAAGGCAGGGGTGGTGGTAAGAAGAAATGTTTTCTAATCAGCAAACTTACCAATCTTTCCACGGAAAGGATTGCTTTGAGAGACTTTTCTTTTTAAAGTGTTGTTTGTGCTAATCACATTGCTTGCTCACTGGTTCGGGGTGGTGGTATATAATTGCACACACATTGTTTTTATTATATGTATATTTTGGTATTAAAAATCCAGCTTGTTTCAAAGTTCTGTGGAACTCAAAAACTTGCTCACTACTTTGTGAGGACTTTATTCTTTCTAATAGAAAGGAATTACATTGCTATTCCTTTTCTTTTTGATCTTTTTAAAATTGGTGTGTACAATTAGGACTTATAAATACATACTCTATTGGTGCAATCTTAAGCCTCACTTCCCCACATGCAGGTGCTCACAGAACCCTGGCACTGCTCATTCTCTCCCAAGGGACTTTTGCAAATGCCCCACTCTGGCATGGTAAGCTTGGCCAGGTGCAGTCAGGAGAGAATACTCCCTAATTGTCCTGGCAACGCAGGGACCAATTGCAGGGTGGCTGCAGTTGACAGCACCGTGAGTGGCAGGGGAAGGCATAGCCACTCCACAGGCCAGGCCATGTTTGCTGTTGCCAGCTGTCAATGCTGCTCCCCTGTCCTGCAAAGAGCGGGTGCACAGGGCAGAAAGACCTTCGCAATTGGGCTTGCTGCACCCCAATAGAGGCTCCTGTTTCAAAAAGAAGCCCTAACCCGTGAAGGAGGGAGTTACATTGAAAGTACAGACACCCACTACCCCAACCCCTATTTCTGAAAAGGGCCAGGCTGGCTGGTGAAGCGCTGCTCTCTCATAAACACTTCCACTGCCACTGCTCCAAGATACATGCACTCCCTCCCAGAAAAGTAAGATCAGAAAGGCAGCCAGGATTGCACCTGCAGCTTCTGGCAGTCAGTAACAGTCCCCCAAGTCTTGGAGAGGCAGCTCCTTAGAGACCAGTGATGTGTGTGCATTCTGAAATAAATTATGAGAATGCCCATTGAGAGAGGCTTAAAAGCCCGTTGGATATGATGGGAGGCATGAGTGCCCATTGACTTGCAGTGGCTCCATTGAAATACATTACTACATCAAAAAGATGCAACGAAAGCGTGGGGTGGATCTTGAGAGTTGTGCCCTGGTGCTGGGATGATGGCCCCCCAGAGTGGAATGACAGCCCCCCCCCCCGCCGAGTGGAATGATGGCTCCTGGGACTAAAGAAACTGCTCTGGGGCTGTCATCCCATCCCCAGAGCAAGATTCTCAAAGTCCATCCCTGCCTCTGCAAACAGCAAAAGGGAGATTGGTCTGGCCTTGTAGGGGTAGAGCCACAGAGATCCTGGGATATTGCTTCACATCCCCTCCCCACATCCCAGCATGAACCTCGACCCTTGCATGCAGTGGTCTTCTGCCTGGCTTATCAAACTCCAGCACTGCTGTTGAAAAATGGAAGTCTTCTGTGCTACACCATGTCCACCAAACACACACAGGCAACACCCCAAGTCTCACCCACTGCCAGCAGTGAATCTGAGGAGGAGAAAAAGGGGTGGGAAGCTAAGTGGAACTGAAGGCTCCAAGCTGCCGCTAGAGCCCTGCTCTTTCTTGGCAGAAGAGCCATACAAAGGTGTGGAGGCACCTGAAGCCTCTTCAGGGCCACCCCATCCTTACCAGCCCAAAGCCAGGGACCACCATCTAGGGTGCGTGAAAGGGCAGCCCTAAAGGGAAATGAGAGGGGGGAGCTACTGTCATCCTCAAGTAAGCATACAGACAGACAGTTAGACAGATAGGGAGTTGTTGTTCACCATAGACTTTATTGAACTGCCAAAACTCCCTCACTCAGGAAGTTGTGCCTGTTTGTGCAGCAGTTGAATCCAGGAGAGCTATTCCTTGTGTTACTCTCTCAGGAGTGAAGTTGGAGTCACTGGTTACCTGGGGAACCTTTCATGGGACTGGGCTCGAAAGGCAGACAAGAAGGATTTCTTAGGCTGGAACAGCCATGCTCCTCAGCCTCCCTGACAGGTCACAACCTGCCTGAAAAGGAAACAGGACGTGTGGTGAGGAGCCTGTCCTTATGCAAGCCACAGCCAGGTCTGCCACATCCTGGATAAGTGTCCATGACCAGGTGTGGTGGCAGTGGCTCCGTTGTCACAGGTGCTGCTGGTAACCAGATGGTGAATGCCCCTCTGGCGAGAAAGCACCTCCTGGCTGCACCAGGATGTTTTGCTGCTGCTGCAGCTGCCTGAAGCTCTGATCCTGTGAGAGAACCAGTCAAGGGGTTTCATGGCTGCTCTTGTAGGGTAGTTATAAGAGCAAGCACCCAGTCACCCTAGTCCATGGCCGTCCTCTCTCCTGTGCATGAGTGGGGAGTGCAGCTGAGGGAGTCTGCATGCAGCCTTGATGTAGGCTGCTAGCATCTCCACCACCCCATCAGAGGCAGCTCTGTTGAGTGTGGGTCCCTGGGTGACTGCCTCTTTTGGCAGACC
Organism: Eublepharis macularius; assembly: GCF_028583425.1. Lineage (NCBI taxonomy): Eukaryota > Metazoa > Chordata > Lepidosauria > Squamata > Eublepharidae > Eublepharis > Eublepharis macularius. The sequence continues at coordinate 86,163,790 of NC_072798.1, forward strand.
TGGGCCATGGTGCTTCAAGGGCAGGAACTTCTCCCCCTCAGCCACCAGCCAGCTTCAACCTCAGCCCCACATTTGCGGGGGAGGCATCGGCCTGTTTGTGAGGGGAGATGGGAGGGTGTGTGAACAAGCAAGCTGGGGCAGCCCGCTCCACAGTTCCTTCTTACATGTCATTGCATGCTTGCCCACTGAGCCAAGACTCTGGAGATAGGTAATGGAACTTGAATGGGGGTTGTTAGACATGCTGGACTTAGTTCTCCTCCCCTGCTTGAGTGCAAAGCACTCCATAAATTTCACAAAGTGTGTGCTCTTGCCCAGCCACCATATGCACTCTCTCCCAACTCATGTTCTAAGTCCCCCCAACAGAGTGTTCTCGGGCAGATCTTCATGCCATGCCCACACTTATCTGAGATAATGGAAGTCCTGGCTGGAGTTTAGTTAGGGTAGGGGGGCTGGGATTGGGTGCTAGGGAGGAGCTCAGCTCCTGCAGGGGTGTAAGCACATTGATTATGTTTCTAGTCAGCATCCTATGCCCCTCTGGACCCTTTTGGGTGGGGCCAAGCATGGGGAGGGGAAACTACTTTTCCTGCACAATAGGAACCTATTGGCTACACCATCAGTTTTTGTGGCTTAATTTTCCACCACTGCAGGGGGTGTTCCCAAGCATGAAATGGCTTAGGGAGCTGACTAACTCACACCTCGCCCCCTGTCCCACCGGCTCAAGGATTTATGCCACAGATCCACTGATGCCTGGCTTCAGCAGCTGGGTGCAAGCAGTGAACTCAGGCGCAGCAGCGTCAAAGAGAACTGCCAACGTAAGTCAGGTTGATGATGGCATAGTGGGTAGAGAGTCTGTTGTGGGGGCTCGTTGGCTTCCTAAGCACTTCTCCCCCCCACATTGGATTACATTGTATTTCTGTACACATACCCGCACACATTTTAATGTATGTGATATCTATTCTTTTTGGGATTTGCTGCTAAGCTCAGTTGCAAATGTTTGCTTGTACATACTGGTGTACAGGCAGGCAATGCTGATGTGCTAGGGAAAGGTGATATAACAAATGCTATTGGGTTTTGTTCCACCTTAGAGTGATAGGTAGCGCTGTCACTTAGGTGGATGAACAGAAGAAAACATTTTAGTTGCACATGCTACTTGTACAAACTGTTGCAGGGTGGGGTGAACGGATACAAATACCATACTTTCTACTCCGAGCTCTAGACAGCATCTGCAGTCCTCTCTCGGGAGACTATGTACATTGCAGCCAATGACAATAACACACGAGAGAGACAGAGAGGGACAGACTGTCTGAGTTAAACCATGTATCTTTCAAGAGATGAGTGATAAGAATTTGAGATCTTTTGATATCTTTAACTTTCCTTAAAGGGGACCATGGAATCCCATCTTGGAGAAGATTAACTGTTTACTCCTCACCAATAAAATTGCCTCCCCCCCAGTGGCTACTATGCTTGGTGTTATATGTGGGGGCAGCAGGCAAACTTTCTAATTAATTGTACTGCGAATGAAACTGCATCAGAGTGGTGGATTCCTGTGTATGTTTCATGCGCATGGCTACCTGTGAAGGAAGTGGGACGGTCTCTGAGTAAAACTGAGGTGTAGAGATGAGCCAACTATGGATTAACAACAACAACAACAACAACAACAACAACAACATTTGATTTATATACCACCCTTCGTGACACTGCCACACTTAAAGCGGTTTAAAAAGTATGTTATTATTATCCTCACAACAATCACCCTGTGAGGTGAGTGGGGCAGAGAGAGCTCTGAGAGAGCTGTGACTGACCCAAGGTCACCCAGCTGGCTTCAAGCGGAGGAGTGGGGACTCAAACCCAGCTCTCCAGATTACAGTCTTAACCGCTACACCAAACTGGCTTCTCTTGTCTCGTCATCATTTATGAGTTTATTTATTTATTTACGTTATTTGTAGTTCACCTTTCTCACTAAGACTCAGGACAGGTTACACAGTGTGAGTTGATACAATCAACAGCTGGAGCAATCAATAAACAATACACTAGACTGCAGAAATCTGAAAACCAGTAGAAATTTGATACAGAGCTGAGGCAACGCTGCAACAAAATATAAGGCATTTGACATGACATAATAAATCACAGTGACTTAAGGGAACAGAGATGGCCTAAAAGCACTAAATTGGAAGCATTTTTGGTTCTCATTGGTCTGAAGAAACCAGCAAATTTGTTTAGCTTCATTTTAAAAAAACTGACACTGCTTAAAGGGCAGAGGGTATCAAGTGAGGTTTGTTTCAAGTAGTCAAGTTATGTTGGTCTGTAGGACAACTGGGTCCAGTAGCACCTTAAAGACCAACTTGATTTTCAGGATATGTGCTTTTGAGAGTCAGAGAGTCAGTCTTTGTTATCATATTTCTGACATGCAATTCAGTTGCAAAAAGCAGTAGCTCAGAGGAGCTCTAGACCCTGGTGGAGAGAAATGGGAGGGATTGAACCCTTTCCCTGCATTATATTCATTGTTTATTCTGGGCTGCTTTAAACCTTTGGCCAGGAAAGAAAAAGAATGGCATAATATGGATACCTACCTTTCCCCCTTCATTGGGACCAAATCAGTGTGTTTGTGCAGGGAAATGGCAAGTGAGAAAATTTCCCTCTCCTGTACTGGGGTCTGAGTCATATCCTCTATGGGTACTTTTTATTGCTTAGGCTGAGAAATTCCTGGAGATTTGGGGGCACTTAGCACAGATGTGATACCACAGAGCCCACTCTCTGAACCTGCCATTTTCTCCAGGGAACTGATCTCTGCAATCTGGGGATCAGTTGTCATTTCAAGAGATCTCCGAGTTCCAACTGAAGGTTGACAATCCTATGTTTACCTGTACCTGCTTCTAGATCCCCAAAGCCAGTGTTATTTGTACCTGAGTGGGTGCAATTAAGTCAAAATAATCAACTTTTCAATTCCTTTATTGCTTTCAACACAGCATACAAAAGAAAATAAATCGGAGGGGTCTCTGCTTGCAATTCAAATTCAAGCCAAAAGAGTGTAGTCCTTTGAACTTGTTGAACACATGCTGTATTGTTACAAAGTCTGTGATTTGTTTTGTCATAACAAAGCAAACCAAAGGAGTGGAAAGATTAGCTTATGTTACAATAAATCCCATTATTAATGTTTTGTTCTCTGTAGTTATTGTCATAATGCAAAATGCCAATATAAACGATCTGGTAATACTTTGGTTCCAAGCTCTAATTTTACTGTTTGCAAAAGATTTCAGAGGATTAAGATCCCTCTCCTGTATTTGCGGCTGCAAAACAAAATGCATCACCAGGTTCCATTACCAATATCCTACCCACATAAGATGGGCAAGGGGGAAAACATCCATCTGTCATAGATTATTTTAGCATTAACCTCTGCCTCATAAAGTAGGTCCACCTCTAGTCTCCTGTAGCAATGTAGAACTATTTTCAATTCTATTCACACCCTCTGGGCAACAGCATGATTTGGAAAGCTAATAAAGTAAGTTATCAAAGAACAACTCATGTGCCCAGAATTTGTATTACTACCCTACCGGGAACCCAAGTGGTGCTATCCTTTAAGCATATGTCTTCTAAATCTTCATTTATTGCCACAAAAATCAATGTGGGTTTTTTTTCCAAGTGGAAAGTTCCACTAAATAAGAAATGCTGCACAGAAGTGTCATATTGTGCTGAAATGCTCCCTGGCTGGAAACATCTGTACAGTTCACCATAAAGATTATTTGTTATTTATTACTTCTGTAACCTACCTTTTCCTCACAAGAGAGGGAAGGGCGTTCAAGTCCTGTGAACAAACTATGCTGTAAGATGTTCCATTGTCTATGGTTATTCAGGGAACATAAAACTAAGTTCATATAAAAAAATTATATATCATTTCATCTGACTGGGAAGCCTCCAACCAAGTCATCTTTCCTGAGCAAGCTGGCTTCCGCAAAGGGCATTGTACCATCGACCATTGTCAAACCCTCTACCAAGTAGCGTCCCAAAGTATCAAGGCCCCCACTAAATCTCTGTATGTGGCCTTCGTGGACTTAACAGCCACTTTTGACTCCATTGACAGAGAATGCCTCTGGATGAAGCTGGATTCCTCAAATATAAATAGGAGGCGATTGTTTATTCTGCGGGAATTCCATTCCGACATCTTTGCAAAAATCAGGGTGGGCACCTCAGGCTCTTTAACAGAGGCAATACCAATTCTGAGAGGGGTAAACCATGGATGTGTCTTGGCCCCTTTGTTTTTTAGCCTAATATCTAGACAATATTATCCCAACGTTATCTGGCCCCAAGTTTGTCCCCCCTCTTTAGGATCTCAGAAAACATCAGTTCTTTTATATGCTGATGATGTGGTCCTGGTCTCTCTTACCCATGTTGGCCTTAAAAGGCTTTTACATAATCTTGGTGACTTTTGCAAAGAAGAGTCCTTAAACATCAAGTACACCAAGACAAAAGTCTTGGTTTTCAGGAAAAGGTATCATAGGTACAAGCGGACCATAGATGGAACCACCATAGAACAGTGCAGCACCTTTAAATACCTGGGGATTACCTTTAGCAAAACTCTGGCCCTTTTCACACTGCTTACTTGCTCCCGGGACATTGCGAAATATCATGCAAAAAATGCGGAAGATAGCATCTTCTTGCAAGAGTTTTGCGCGATGTCACGCAAAACTCTTGCGAGAAGACGCTATCTTCCGCGGTTTTTGCGTGATATTTCACAACATCCCGGGAGCAGGTAAGCAGCGTGAAAAGGGCCTCTGTCTTGGAGGGCGCATTTGGCAATAACCAAATCTGCAGTTCTTAGGTCAATTGGTGCCATGCTGAAATTTTACTATACAAAAGGAGGCTTTCTAATAGACCCAGCACTGAAAATATACTTGAGCAAGGCTATTCCTCAACTCGTTTATGGTGCAGAGGTCTGGGGTTGGAAAGATTGTTTAATTACAGCTTTGGAATCTATCCAAAACCATTTCCTAAGGAGAATTTTAGCTTTAACAAAAGGTACTCCTGCAGCTCTTATGTGAGCAGAGCTTGGCCTGCCGTCAGTCAGAGCCCGTGTACATCTAACCCTGCTCAGATTCTGGAGGAAGGAGCATAATGACTGCTTTCTAGAAAACTGTATTTGCTCTGATTTTCCTAGCGTCTAAAGCAAAAAGCGCCATCCTGTAGGAGACCTAAGAGTCCACATCTGACAACATAAACACTAATTTATCAGAATCAGAAAAAAAAGTTAAAAGTCTCTAATGTCGTAGCCAGAAATTTGTTTCTGGGCTCCAAATATAAAGGGAAAATCAAAACATAGTAAAAGAGGTCTTCCATCAAACTTCCACATATACAAATGCGTTGTTCCTGTGGTATTTTTAAATATTGTCTAGAAAGTAGCTCCACTGACATAGATTGAAAACGCAATGATGTAAATGCCGTTCTAAGTTCATATGATACAACTGTTCCTGTTTACCAAGGACAGTCCTTATTTTCTGGGATCTGTAACAGATGAAGCACTGTCCTTATTTTCTACCATTTTTACATTGCTAAAACATGTTCATGTGAGTTGTCAAAGGTGCTGGAAGCAGTGTGGGTAAATGCTTGGAATGTTGGACCAGTATCTGGGGGCCAAACTACAAGTGACTCCTGACACAAGTTGGACACTTGCCAGCTTCCCTCAAGTTCCGATGGGAAATGTAGGCAGCTTGGTGGAATGTTGGACAAGTGACAGTTGAAAAGTCCATTGGACAGCAGTTGGAGAGCCAAGCTGCAAGACCAGGATGCCTACATTTCCCATCAAAGCCTGAGGGAAGCTGACAAGTGTCCAACCTGTGTCAGGCATCAGTTATACCTTGGCCCTGAGAGACCTGAATTCAAGACACATTCTGCCATGGAAAGTTGCTGGATAACCGTGGACCAGTCATTTTCTCTCAGCATAACCTACCTCATAGGGTTGTCATGAGGACAAAACAGGGAAACAAGAGTCATATTTATTTTATTTTTTAAAAATATGTATGTTGCCTTTCTGCCGACAGGCTCCCCAAAACACCGAACAAAACCGAGAAGTTCCCTCAGTAGCAACAGCAGAAGAGCACAGTGAAAAACTACACCTAAGGGACTAAAGCAGCCATAAACACAGCCAAAGTAAAAATATAAATATTTTTGTATTTTCTCTGTATATTAATAATATTTAAAGTGGCAAGGTCTGTTTGACCTCTAATGAATTTACACCTCAGAAACAAGCGTCTCCAATGATTGGTTCCTTGTTGGGTCTATGGTCCTCTTTAGCCTGTCATCCTTATTATGTTCATCTATCAAGAGAAATAAGAGAAAGTGTTATAAGATTAACTTTGGATATTTGCATTGAATGATACAGCATTTATTGTTGAGGTTGGACAGGTCCTTTGAACAGTTTGGGCTTCTCCGCACCAGCACTTCGAAGAATTCTGTATTCAGGAAGAGATATTTTTAGAGACTTTGCTATTTGGCTGGTTGCCTTTGAATGTTATGGTTTTGGCTTTGCATATTATCTTTCCATGTATTTTGTATTATGAAAATAGGGTCCCCAACATGACAAACATTAAAACAAAATTTTAAACAGTTTAAAAACAATTTAAAACATCTAAAATAGTATGAAATAATTCAATAAAAACACACACGTACAGTAAAAACATATATGCTGCCCTGAGCTCCTGGTAAGGAAGGCAAGCTGAGAATATACTAGATAGATAGATTTGTCATTGCTGAGAGCTCAACTCCCTACCCAAGGCCTCTAGACATCCTAAGAAGTGTTACTATTCTTATCAAAATTGCTTCTTCATCTTTTGGCTAAGATCAAGTGTAGTAGCTTTCCAAAACTCTTCTGGCTTTCATTTAAATTCTTCACACGTTTCACCTGAGCCGGAAACTGAAACCCTCACATTTTGCTTCAAAATCTTGATGGTAAACTTGACAGGAATTGGAAATGATAAATTGATAAAATAGTATTTTGTAAATTGTCTTATATTTTCCCTGGTGCTCTCCTGCTGTTCTACACATGTACAATGAAAGAGAAATACTGAATAAAGTGTATGAAACTCAGAGAAACTTTTTAAATTTTTTTTGGGGGGGATTTACCTATATTCCACCCCCTTCCCATTAGTAAAGGACACAGTTGTCCCCCTGCTATGATTCTGTCAAGCCCAGAATTCATCTAATGATGAAACGAATGACAATGTGAATTTGCTCTAAGGGGCATCTAAACAATTATTTGAAAATGAATATATGTCAGTATAGACTCCTTAATGCTGAAGGCATTCCTGAAACAGGAATCAGTGAATAATAATTCAGATAATGTATATGAGGCATGTTATATGGTAACGTAACTTTTCCAGCACTGTAATTACCTCCTGTGGTGTGTGTACTTGGAGCCTATATAGCCAGATTTTTTTTTAACCAGCTAACAATGAACAACAACTGGTGATGAATGAATAAACCAGCAGAGGCAATATTAATTTAAATATAAAAAGGGTCTTCCAGAGACTAATCCTGTGGAATAATTTAGCCTTTACAAGAAGAGTCCATGACCCATGTAAGAGACCTTCCAGCTGGGTGCTAAGACTTGGCCTATGACCTTCCAGCTGGGACTCTTCTGTGAAATAAGAGAGATATTTTTACACTTGATTCATTCAGACAACTGTGACATTGTGGTGAATCTGAGGATTCACATGTTATACAATAGGTGTTTAAATGCAAAGTATCTTAAAATGGTCTCTGGGGTCCGATAAACAGAACTACAGTTTTGTCAAGGGGAATACAATGTATATTTGCTATGGTGCATGCCTTCCTCCTCCCCCAAGAGATAACTCAGTTGGAAAATTCTGTAAGAAATATGCGTGGCTGGAAAGTAACTTCTTGGGAATACATCTGTGTAAGATGAAATTCGTTTATCTTAAATATCCATTTCTAAGGCCTAATTCATACATTACCGTAGAGGCATTTCTTTATAGCTGCATTCAGTGTTTGGAATGGCAAAATCATGTAGCCACCAAGACCCTGATTAGGATTGTGGAATAGAAAAGAAATCAATCATAGACAGATGGATGGATGGATGGATGGATGGATGGATGGATGGATGGATGGATGGATGGATGGATGGATGGATGGATGGCCGGCCAGGCAGGCAGGCAGGCAGGCAGGCAGGCAGGCAGGCAGGCAGGCAGGCAGGCAGGCAGGCAGGCAGGCAGACAGACAGATAGATAGATAGATAGATAGATAGATAGATAGATAGATAGATAGATAGATAGATAGATAGATAGATAGATAGATAGATGGATGGATGGATGGATGGATGGATGGATGGATGGATGGATGGATGGATGGATGGATGGATGGATGGATGTCAGGTGCATAGTATCACCTGCCATACCCAGCACTACCCTGCTGTTCCCTGCTGTTATGTTTGTAGTCTAATGCTTGATGCTATGATTATGGTTGAACGCTGAGTCTATTCTTTGACTGGACTGCAACTGTTAATTACCTTGCCTTTCACACCCGCAATGTGAAGCTATGCAAGGGAGCCGTTTATTCCTGCTGTTGTCTGTATGCTCCTCTGAACTGCACTCAGTAGTTCCCAGACTACTCAGTAGTTCCCAGACACCACGACCTTGAAGATCCCGTACATCAGCTCTGCTGTTTTCCCCACTTACATGTTTTCCCGCTTAGCCTTGCTAACCGTTAAACTCTTAGGTTTTGCCCGTGCTTTGGAAGCCTATATATGTTTGATGCCTGCATGTGAACGTTATTCCTGGCAAAGATGGAGTAAGCTCCTGATACTAGCAGATTTCCAATAAAGTTATTTTACTGCCTGCAGTGAAGTCTTTTGAGAGTTGCTTGGCAGATCCTTACAACAGCATCTCTGAACTGTGTTGCTAAGGGGCAATGGTTCTTTTAGATTTGATGATAATAAAAAAGTGTTGAAGGAAAAGAGTTTTATCAAAGTAATCTAAAGAAGTTTGCAGAAATAAACAAGTACAGAACAGAGAATATGCTTATGCCTCTATACTGCTGTCAGGAATCCCAAGAAATGACAACGAGCTGGCTCCTGCTTCTTGCCAGTTGCACAGTGCTGCCCCGCCGTTCAGCCTGAGCTGAGGTTCTCCTCAGGGCCAAGCTACACATGACGAATGACACTTGAACAGCAAGTGTATTTCTCCCTGTTCACTTGCCCTCCACTCAATCCACTTGCCGTTCAAGTGTCATTCGTCATGTGTAGCTTGGCCCTCAGTGGTGGTTTTCTGAGCTACCTACAGAGGAGAGGAGTGACATATTCCAGACCAAGTAATAAGCAGTATGTGGCAAATGACCTAACGGATTCCCCTACCAAGTGAATGGTTTAACTCCCAAACACCCCACTCCCCAATACAATGACTGGACACTGTGATTCAATAAGTTGGATAGGAAGATGGAAAAACGTTTTACATTGCCAAACCATAATGTTCAGGCCCAGCCTGCAAAGCACTCTGGGCACAAGAGGGACTGTGGCACATCACTGATTCCTTAAGTTCACAATAGTCTTCTGCATGTGCCACTATGTGAACCTGTCGGAGGGCTTATGATACCAGCATGGAAACTTCCCATATAAACCACCTGCAGTAACTTTGCTGTTTCATATATTTCATACAAGAACCATTGTGGTTTAGTGGATACAGCAGGGATCCCCAACCTTGTGGATACTTTTGGATTTTAAGAAAAGGGAGTGAGCACCCCTTAAATTGGCTACCAAGGTGGTGGGGGTATGTGTGAGGCTGACCACAAAAAGATTTTGGCGGAAAATAGGGCCAATCATAAAACACTGGGAGGTTATAAGCCAGGAAACCTCCTATGATGTAGGCAGTTTTTCTGAATGGCTGGTCCTCAGACAAACATTGGAATCTTCTAGACTCTTCTAAATCAGGTCCTGCTCTACTGAGGTAAGGAAAAGGCAGGATTGGCAATGTGCTTTGGGTAAGTAGGAAGTGGTTGCCTCAAAGTAGAAAGTAAATGGGAAGTGGGTGCTTCAAAGTAGGAAGTAACTAGGAAGTAAGTAGGAAGTGGGTGCCTCAAAGTAGGAAGTAGATGGGAAAAGTGGGGAGTGGATGCCTCAAAGTAGGAAGTAAATAGGAAGCAGGTGCCTCAAAGTAGGAAGTAAATAGGAAGTAAGTAGGAAGCAGGTGCCTCAAAGTAGGAAGTAAATAGGAAGTAAGTAGGAAGTGGGTGCCTCAAAACACAGTACCAGGCACAATGGTGACCATGGAGCCACTTTGGGGATTACTGGGATATCATGTACAGCTAGGTCTGGGGAGTCCCAAGGTCAAATCCCCACTCAGCTATGCAGCTCACTTGCCTTGCCAGTCATTCTCACTTAGCCTCACCTACCTCACAGGGCTGATGTGAGGGTAAAACAGATTAGGGAGAACTGTATCTGCCCCCTTGAAAATGAATGAATGAATGAATAAAAATACATTAAATGAGATGAGCATGTTTCAGCTATAGCAAAGTGGTAATCACAGTTATGCATGTACAACTGAACGTGTGATACAAACCTCACATTTATCTAAGTACTGGTCCCGGATTTCATTTGTAACATGAACCCGTGTTGTCTCTTTCTTTCACAGAGATATATGCTAGTTAGGGTTTCCAGTCTCCTGATGGTAGTGGGGGATCCCCCACTTCCTGCCAGTGTCCCTGCCACTGCTCATCTGGCCAGCAGGGGGGCAAATGCATAAGAAACTGGCTAACTGTGCACTTTCTGCTGCGGAGGCACACGGCCAAAATGGGCCCGTGAACTCTTGCCTTGCCAGAAAAAGACATCATTTCCAGCATCACGTGGAAGCGATGGGTTGCGACAAGGGCCGATTATCTAAAAATTGGACCCTAGCATGACCATGTCATGCTGGAAATGAGAACATGTTCCAAGAACTTGGGAGCACAGGGCAGGTACCTGCCATTTGCTGCCCCCTCCACCCCTGTGCCCTGGTTTGGTCCCCGGGAGACCTTGCTGCAAGTACAGGCAGGACACACATGTTCACTGTGACATGTTAACAGGGCTAGTGTGGCAGAGCAACTGGTACATGAGGAAGTTATTCAGTGCAGTAGGATTTCACAAGCCTATTTCCAGAAAGGTCAGGAAAAGGAAGGCTCCAGAATGAAAAAATGGGATAATAATTTCTTCCTCCCAAATGAATTCACGTTAATATTTGGAGGGGAGAAAGTTTGGAGGTGATGCCACCTTTACAATCCATGTGGTAAAAATGCTTTTCCATGCTCATTTTCTAGTGTTGTTCAGAACATTAGACCATAGGGTTGCCAGCCTCCAGGTAGTGGCTGGAGATCTCCTGGAATTACAACTCATCTCCAGGCCACAGAGATCAGTTCACCTGGAGAAAATGGCTGCTTTTGGCAGGGGGTGGGGTGGAGTCTATGGAATTATGCCATGCTGAGGTCCTTTCCATGCCCAAACCCCACTTTCTCCAGGTTTCTCCAGGTTTCACCCCCCAGATCTCCAGGAATTTCCCAACTTGGAGCTGGCAACCCTATTAGACCATGTCGTCTTATCCCATGAAAAGAAAAATTACTGTATCATATGAAACGTCTCACAGTGAATTTCTATCTCACTTATAGTTGGCCTCTTATGGAAGGTAGTAGGACTGAAGTGGAAAATTCAGAAAATACAGACAGATGAACAACAAAAACAGTGATTAGTATAACATAACTAGGCTGTTTATTTTTATGAGATGCGTTGAAGTTTTGTCAAGGATGGAAAAGTAAGATTTAAATCCAAATAATTTGGATTTGGTGATCATTTATTTTGTTGTAATTTCCGTGAAACATTTTTTTCCAGGGTATGTGTGGGCTGATAATGGAAATGCAGAGGAGTACAAAGAAAACCTTTTGACTTATTTGTTTGGAGGGGGGAAGGGGTATTTTAGTCAGATGTAACTTTAACCTTGCAGTCGATTCCCTTAGGACAGTGACACGTGGCACTAAGTATAGTGACTGGAACGTGACCCATTGAATTTGTGTGTGATCTTTGTAATGGACAACAACAAAAGAAAAAGGCCTACTGAGGCCTAAGAGAGGGCAAAGACCAGAATTTTGAACAGATGGTAGACAGGGACCCACTGGCCTCTTGAAAGCCAGAGAGTGCAGAGAAATGGCAGATAGTAATTAGCAGAAGATGCTAAAAAAAAAAAGATCTATGATCTCCTAGAACATCTGCTGAAAAAGAATAAAAAGATAAGCTCTCACCCTGAGACTTAACGAGCATGGTAAAAAGATACAGTTTAATGAAACAGCAAGCACTGAAGTAACAGAACTGTGGTGAGATTTTTTTAAAAAAAGTATTTATTTGGTTTGATTTTAGGATGGGCTGTATAAAGTATTGAACCCATAAATGCAGAAGAGTACTGAAAATGCTAGCTGTATTATTACAGAATTGGTATGTTTTTTTACATATGCACACACACGTACCACACTGACCTAAACTTATGTGCTTTCACACGGATGTGGCACTGGCTTTCTGAATATGGATAGGGGTGTAACGATTTTTTTCATATTTAGGATTGAGGAAATAATTTTGTCACGTTGTTGGAGTATACAACTGTGGTACTCAAAGCTTTGCAAGATTTAATATTGAAAAGCGTATTGCTCTGGGCATCCTCTGCCTGTGACCTTGGCAATTCTGGCCAAGGGATTATCATGAAAACTATAACTGTTACATCATGCAGTGTTTTAGCGCATTGTAGATACATTAACCTCATTAATAACCTGCCATTAAAGTAATGCAAAAAAAAAAAAGCTATCACAGTATCAGTTTAACAACAACAACAACAACAACTACAACAACTACATTCCCTGCATCTGACGAAGAGAACTGCAATTCTCGAAAGCTTATGCTACAATAAAGTTGGTTAGTCTTTAAGGTGCTACTGGACTCTTTACTATTTTGCGACTACAGACTAACACGGCTATCTCCTCTGGATCTATGAACGTTCCATTTATATACCACCCTTCAGGACAACTTTAAAAATGCATTGCCTTTTCATCAGCTAGTAAAAGTATTCTTAAAAATATTTTTGTTCTAAAAAAATCATTACACAAGAAAGTAAAAATAGTGGTTTGATAACGTTTCATAAAATACTGTGAGAGGAGAATGGCGTGTTCCCTTTGTATGCTGGAGATAATGAGATAATTTGTGAGGCTGATGTTAGAAGCTCTACTAGGAAATAAGTCATAGTGATTGCAAATAGTATTCTTCTTTTTCCCTCATGGGTAACATTAATACTTCTTCGGAATCTTGAAGTAATTTGTACATTTTGCATCCATGCTCTGGTTGAGTTCTAGGGCCGACACCTTAACCAGGGCTGATTCTGCACACGTTGGATAATGCACTTCCAATTCTCTTTATAGATCATTTGGAATTGATTTTTTCATGTGCAGAACAAAAAATCCACCTTAAACGATTGATAAAGTGCATTGAAAGTGCATTATCCAACATGTGCGGAATCAGCCCAAATGAACACTTGTGAAGCAACAAAACCATCTATGCAGAACCAATGTGAGCACATTCATGGTCTACCAACACTTCTGACTAAGACAGGCCTGGATGAAACAGTGGAATCTTTGGGGAAGGAGACTGGAGATGACACAATTCCTGTACCTCTAATATCCAGTCTAGAATGAATATTAATGACAAATCACATGTATACCAGAAGGTTCCCAGCCTTAACATTTATGGTGTAGGTTCTACCCTTTCTATATTAAAATAGTGCTTTGTTTGGGGAGTAACATATTTTCCAGACATTCAAACAGCAGTGCTCAGTTACTAGTATGGAAAAATGACCCCTTCTCTAGATACCAGACAAATCTGGGGTTCTGTCGGGCAAAAAAGACCATAAAATTCTAGGAAATCCAAATCCAGGTTTCAGGGATCGCCAAAAAATCTAGGATTCCTGAAATGCAGGAAAGATTGTCTGATCTGGCTCGGATAGATTGGAGTCCTGGATTTATTTGACCATTATTCCCTAGGGGGAAAACTATCCAGGGACTCTCTGGGGAACTAGGGGGGGGATTTTTAAAGAAAACTTAACCAAATTTGCCTATAAATATACTCCTGAGTGTCACAACAACAACATTCAATTTATATACCACCCTTCAGGACAATTTAACACCCACTCAGAGCGGTTTACAAAGTATGTCATCATTATCCCCACAACAAAACACCCTGTGAAGTGGGTGGAGCTGAGAGAGCTCTGAAAGAACTGTGACTGAGCCAAGGTCACCCAGCTGGCTTCAAGTAGAGGAGTGGGGAATCAAACCTGGTTCTCCAGATTAGAGTCCCGCTGCTCTTAACCACTACAGCAAACTGGTACCTATAAAGACCCCCCAAGTTTAAGGAAGATTGGACCCTGGGGTCAAATTTTGTGGATCCTTGAACAAGGTGTCCCTACCTAGTCACTCTCCATTGTTTCCTATGGGAAAAAAGTCAAAGCTGACTCCCACTGCAGAAACACTTTGAGGCAAGGCTACCTTGGCACACACCCAAATGCAAGCCTAACACACACAAAACATAATAGAAGCATACTGATGTCCCTCCCAAAACCCAAGTGCCCCCCGAGCAAGCTGCCCAGCCAACTCACCATTGTTCCCTATGACAGAAAAGTTTCCAAGCTGGTTCTCGGGGCACAAACACACAGCGGAAAGGCTGCCAGTGGCTGGAGGCACACTCTCAACCAAACAAACACAACCCAGAGAAAACAGAAACAAACTGAGCCAAGGTAACAGAATCCCCCCCCGGACAAAAGTGAAGCAAGGGGGCCAACATTAAACAGAGAATCATGTCAATGGAGTAAATTCCACCCTAACCAAAATGAAGCAAGAGTCACTGTAGCCCAACAGAACCACTGACACTCACAAAAGCCAGGCAGGATCCACACCCAGTGGGGGAACACCACAGAATAGAACCAACCAAGTACACGGTCAGAAGCACAAGACAATGGCAAGCAAACACAGTTGTAGCTTAGCAGAAGATGGATCCCACTTGGCCTCAACATGAAAGTGAGTTAGGGGTATTTGGGGGAAACACGAGTTCTCCTCTCTCTCTGCAGCCACTCTCGCTGGCTTAGGGGAGCCTTGAGCAGCAGGCCGTGGCAGCCCTTCTTCAATGGCCATCCCTCCCATCCCTGTAAAGACAAAAGTTAACATTAGAACAACTCATATGTAACACAACAGCATCCTTCAGCTTTATTTTGAGTGTTCCTTTGAGTTTGCTGCTGCTGCTGGTGGTTTGTGACATTCGCTACTGTCCCTAACATCTCTCTCTCACCCTTCCTGTCCCAGTGGCAAGACAACTACATTTCTGGTGCTGCTTTTCTCAATCTTCTGCACAGATTTGTGCTAACAAGGTCCAAGAGTGTGCTGGCTGGGCTACTGTCCCTCCGGCTGGTTTTCTACCTAACTTTTAAGTCTTGAGAGGAGTGCTTTCCCCCACCTCCCCAACACAGATCTGCAGAGGTTGCAGGCCACAAGATGGGCTCATTTCATTCACTTTGAAAGTCCAGAGCTGGCAATCGAAGAATGGCAAGATGACCTTCAGGAAGACCAACTGCTCAACTCTCCAGGGGAAGAGGTGAATGTGGTGAGAGCTGACAATGTTGCTTGTATGGGAAAAGACACTCCTCCTCTGTACACTCATTGGAGGGCATGAGAGGAGCCTCTGAGCCTCAAGACAGAGATCTGGCCAGACTGTCTTTTTCTTTGTCTAGTAGCTGAGAGGATTGGTGGAAAGCAACTAGCAGGGCTCTGAAGGGTAGACCTTGAATCCTGACTCAAGTGCCTTACATTCCCAGAGGGGCCAAGAGCAAGCAGGATGAATTCCGTCTCCAGGGACATCTTGGTGATGGCTGTGGGGGGAACCTGCTGAGAAGGGGTAGTGCAGGGGAAAGCAGAACTGGTCCCCACTCTGTCTCCTCTGCTGACAAGGTGCCCCTCCTGGCCTGTGTGCCCCAAATCTGCTGTGAGAGCTCTTCTCTCATGCTGGTGAGATACCCAGCCTGCTCAGTAATGCTGCCCTTGATGCACGGATCGCACATGGTCTCCAAGGTGGATGATTCCTTCTCAGTGAGAGGTTGCAGCCAGGAAGTGATGGCCTCTTGCAGCCTTCTCACAAGTGTGCGCACTGCTGGGACAAAGTCTGCATGTCCTGCATCTGGATCTGGGAAGGAGGCCATTGTTGACTGGAGCATTTGCATCTGAGGAATGACCAGACCAAAGATCGCCATATCAGACCAGACTGCAATGATGAATTCTTCAAGGGCCTAAGGACTTCCACCATCTGGGAGATGGTAAGCCAGTCCTCTTGGTGGAACCCCACTCCCTCTAAGTGTCACTGTCCAAGAGCCACAGCCTGATGGTGCCCTGCTGCTCCACCAAACACTCAAGCATGGCATGGGCAGAGTTCCAGTGTGCAATGTCATTGATCAGGCAATGCTCTGGCATGCCTGCCCTGACGTGCTTTTGGTGAGTTGCTTTCATGCTGCATGAGAAGTGAATTGTGAGGTGCTGGCATCTGTGGAGGAGACTCTGGAATTCATGAGAAAAGAGCAACAGTCCAGTAGCACTTATAAGACTAACAAAATTCATGGTAGGGTATGAGCTTCCGTGAGCCAGAGCTCACTTCTTCAGATACAGCTAGAATGTGAGTCCATCTGTCCTTATATCTTTGAGAGTGGAAGCTGAATGATAATAGCTGGTGAATGACAGTGGCAGGCACGACTGAATAGGGTGGGGTATGCAGAGGGGTAGTGGGTATGGAGAAATTAGCATTGGTAATGAGACAGGAAGTCAGTGTCTTGATTCAGTCCAGGTGGATGCATTGTCTCGATGGAACTCATGACTCATAGAGTCCAGTTTCCACAGAAGAATCCAGACCCAGTGTGTAGACATGGGCACGGACCAAAACAACAACAACGAACCATGAGATTCATGGTTCATGGATTTTAATGGACCAAAAACCACGAACTGGCAGGGAACTGGGGCCAGTTACGACCCAGTTCGTGGTTCATAGTTTGTATGGTTTAAATGCCCCTTTCCAGCCACTTAGCAGCAGCAGGGAAAGGGCATTTAACAGTTTAAAGGGCCCTTTCCTGCTTTGCAAGCAGCAGGTCCCTTTAAATTATCAGCTGCCAGGTGGGGACCCCCCCTGCCAACTGCCAGCTGATAGTTTAAAGGGACCTGCTGGTGGCAGGGCCTTTTAAACTGCCCTAACCCCAGTCCCCCAGCCCCCCAGCCCCACCCCCCCACCCCCAGCTGCCTGCCAGCTGATAGTTTAAATGGACCTGCCCTTGCAAATCCCTTAAAGGGGCAGTTTAAATGTCCCCAGGGAAATACGACCCAACGAACCAGTATAAAGTTCGTGGAAGTTCTGGAAAAGGAGCTTCCACGAACCTTGGTTCGGGAATCCCGAACCAGCCTGTTTTGTGGGGGTTTTGGGTCGTATTTCGGTTCGTGCCCATCTCTACCAGCGTGTACTTCACCAACCCTGACAAAGGAATTCAGGAGCTGTGGAGCTACAGTTGCCAGGTTTGCCCTGAAAACAGATGGGACGTGGAGGTACCTATCTGTGTGCATGCATGTGAGCATGTGCGCCCACATCTTTGGTAAGAGCAGGGGTCACTGTGGGAGGTGGGGGGGGGAGATAGCTGTGAATTTCCTGCATTGTGCACAGAATGTAGTCCAGTGCATGTAGTCCATTGTGCACTGGACTACATGACCCTTGGGGTCCCTTCCAAATCTACGTTTCCAAATGACTTCACTTCTGGCATGATCCAGAAGTAGTGGCACCGCATTAAGCTATGATTTTTCTGACCAAATTCTCTTCGTACCCTCCTGTTTTCTCCATGGCTAGATGCAATTGGTAGCACAATTGAGATGGCCTTCTTCAGGAAACAAAACCTGTTGAGGTTTTGCTTATGTCAAAGGAATTACTGATCAGATGGGAAAGCTTATGAAAAACATAACCTTCAAGCAGTATTCAGACCCACCCGAAAAATACAACAGATGCTACGATCAGCAAAAAACAGTAGAGACCCCCTCACCTCTGCAGGAGTATACCGTATACCCTGCAGCTGTGGACAAGTTTACATCGGGACCACAAAGCGTAGCATCCAGACAAGAATAAAAGAACATGAAAGACACTGCAGACTTGGACAACCTGAAAAATCAGCAGTGGCTGAACATAGCCTAACTCAAACAGGGCACAGTATCTTATTCCAGGACACCAAAATACTGGACAACACTTCCAACTACTTTGTCAGACTGCACAAGGAAGCCATTGAAATTCACAAGCATAAGCAAAACCTCAACAGGAAAGAAGAACCCTTAAGAATGAACAGAGCATGGTTTCCAGTTCTGAAAAACACCAGGCTAACAAAACATTCTATCCCCGACAATAGCCCTGCAGAGAAAATTAGCACATCAAGTACCAATCCATATGCAAAAGAACCTCCTCAGGATACAGTGAAGCCTCCCGCCATTAGCATTCCACACCCTGGGAAACTCTTACAGGATGACTCAGCTCAACCCCACCCCTCCTGAGTAGATACAAATGACCGACATCTTTTCCACACTGTGACACTGAGAGATCTCTGTCTTTTGGTGCTACACCTCTGAAGATGCCAGCCACAGCTGCTGGCGAAACGTTAGGAACTACAATGCCAAGACCATGGCAATACAGCCCAGAAAACCCACAACAACCATCATAATGAAAATGCTGACCTTTGACAAAATGAAGACTGGCTGAAGCAGATGGAGTGTTGAATCTTCTTCCGTTTCACCCTCATCGGACAGCCGGATCACCCGAAAGATTCCTGATAGCAACTTTCACATTGCTATCCATACACCTGCACTATGCTTTCCTTCTACAAGTTTTTCCTTTCCCCTTTAAATACTGCTTTAAAGGCATCCAATTTCATTGTAAGAATGGCAATGATTTATCTCTAAATCAGAGAGAATGGACTCGAGTGGCCTGGAGCCACCCCGGCTGCTCCACCTTTTTTCATTTGTGAGCATGGAAGGTTTTTGCTCTGAGAAATGGCCCTTTCACTTTAATGAACACAAGCAACTCAAGCGCAGGGGTAGCACAAGGTAGCACTTGTTCAAACACCATCCCCTAGAGATGCTTAAAGGAGACTGAGAGCAGAGGAGCTGCTCCAGTGAGGCTCCAGCACATAAGGCAGGGGAGGCATGATTTATACAACAGGGCCGTGCAACATAAAGAAAACAAATTGGTTTTATCCTTCTTTTAACATTTTGCAAGTGAGGGTAATTTCTCTATTTTTTTAAAAAGAGGAAACATTATACTTACATATGGAAAAATAGAACCAGTTTACAGATCCATCTAAGCTTACAGAAGAGGGCATTGTGGGCCTGGACAACTTATAACCCACCAGATCATGGACATCCCTGAAGGAATGGCTGATGAGAAGAGACTGAGGGTAGACAGCAGCAGCTGCTGGAGATGGCTGAATAAGGAAGAGGGGAATTGTGGGAGAAACATAGAAACATAGAGTGAAGTTTTAATTATTGCTAAGTTTAAGTTTTGAATAGATTTGAATTTAATGGATATTATTTAGTTTATTAGGGAAATATGGGATAATAATATATAAAGGGAATAGATAAGTAAGGAATAGAATAAGATATGGGTTGGAAAGCTGTTGGAAGTCTGAGAAAAAGGGGGGAGGGAAAGGGTGGGGGAAAATTGATATTTAGGTTTTAAATAAAAATGTTATTTGTAATATGTACTCACCTAATAAAAAACTTTTCAAAAAAAAAGAAAAGAAAGAAACATAGAGCTAGAAGGGATGCCAAGGGTCATCTAGTCCACCCCCTGCAGAATGCAGGAAATTCACAGCTATGTTTCCCCCCTCACCTCCCCAAGTGACCCCTGCTCTATGCCCAGAGGAAGGCAAAAAAGCCTCCAGGATTCCTGGACTATCTGGCCTGGAGGGAAATTCCTTCCTGACCCCAAAGTAGCAATCAGCATTACCCTGGGCATATATAAAAAAGGGCCATGAGAACCTAGTACCGCCTCAGCCCTTCATGCCCTCCCTCTCCTAATCTGTGTACATTCATATTTAGTCATAGAATCATCATAGATCACCATCTAGACTTTTCTTAAATACCTCCAAGGAAGCAGAGCCCACCACCTCCCGAGGAAGCATGTTCCTCTGCGGAATCACAACTGCGAGGAAGTTCATGTTAAGCTGAAAATTCTTTTGCTTGAATTGTAACCCATTGTTTCTGGTCTGACCCTCTGGAGCAACAGAAAACAACTCCACTCTGTCATCTATGTGACAGCCCTTCAAATACTCAGTCACCTTCTCTCCAAGCTAAACATACCCAGCTCCTTCAACCTTTCCTTATCAGACTTGGTCTCTAGACCCCTCACCATCTTTGATGACCCCCTTTGGACGTGTTACAGCTTGCCAACATCTTTCTTATACTGTGGTGTCCAAAGTGAACACAGGACTCCAAGTGAGGTCTAGCCAGAGCAGAGTAAAGCGATACCATCACTTTGTGTGATCTGGACACTATTCTTCTGTTGATACAGCCTACAATCGCATTTGCCTTTTTAGCTACCACATCACACTGGTGACTCATGTTCAGTGTTTGGTCCACTAAGACCCCTAGATCCTTTTCACATGTACTACTATCCAAGGCAAGTCTCCCCCATCCTATAACTATGCCTTTGATTTTTCCTACCTAAATGCGGGACTTTACATTTATCGCTGCTGAAATTCATTTTGTTAGCTTTAGCCCTGTTTTCCAGCTGGTCAATATCACCTTGAATATTGCTTCTGTCTTCTACTGTGTTTGCAACCCCTCCCAATTTACTATCATCTGCTAATGTAATGAGCATCCCCCGTATTGCTTCAACCAAGTCATTTATAAAGATGTTGAATGACCCCAGGGCCAGGATACATGGCCAGACACAAATCAACAACTGTCGGTATTTATGTATTATCAGTAGTGGCCCCTGCCTTGTGGAAGGCCTTGCCTGAGACGGTCAGGAAGGCTCCCATGCTTCTGGCAACCCACAAACTATGCAAAAGAGAATTGTTTCAGAGAGCATTTTTAGAAGGGTAATGGGGCTACATTATAATGGCTCACAAAGGCACTTTATAAAGAGAACAGAACTGTTGACTATACTACTGTGTGTAGTATGTGTTATCCATTTGCTGTATGTATTATCCTGCTCTTACATTACTTATGTAATACCATTTTCTGCATTGTTTGAGTTATCATTAGAGGTGAGCATGAACCAAAATACGAACCAAAGTTTGTTATGAACCGGGCCATTTTTTGGTTTGTGAACTGATGGTTCATTAGAGGGCATTTCTGACGAACCATGATGAACTGCAACAATTTTTACTTTGGTTCGTTTTTTGGTTTTTCACTGCAGACAACCTGGCACCAATCAATCAGTTTCCTAGGCAATGGAGGGGATGGGCTTTCTGCAGACCTGCAGAAAAGGGAAGGGACCATCATAGAAATCAATTAAAAGTTACTGGGGAAAGAATGAGCAGCCCACACAACAATAGCTTAAAATATTTCTGTTTTATTATTTTATTTTATTTTATTTTATTTTATAATTTTATTTAACACAGAAAATAATATTAGACAGTAGAGATGGGCCAAATGAACCGTTCGTGAACTAGGCAATTTTATGCTGGTTCGTGGTTCGTGAAACACAACAAACTGCCAATTTCCCTGTTCGTGCCCATCTCTAGTGATCATATCTAATAGTCTATGCTGTATCACTTTTCTGTAACGACAACGACGACGGCAACGGCAACGACAACAACAAACAACAACAATAGATTTATATACCACCCTTCAGGACAACTTAAAGTACAGGGGGGTTTGCAGTTTCACCACCCAGTCCATGCCTCATGGCTAGAATCAAGTAGCATTGACTTCAATGGACTTATAAGAGTGTAATTCTGCTTTGGATTGCACTGTAGGTCTTCTAAAATTCAAGAATTTTATTTTCAGCCATCAAAGTCTGTCCTTTTTGACCCATTATGGACAAGCTTTTGCTTCCAGGACCCATATAAATCTTCCTCCTCCTCCTCATGTTTTTTTTATTGCATCAACAAATAATTTGTAGTAACAACACAATTCAATACACTAAATAGTATTTCCTCTTATTTTTCATTGCTGCAGCAAAAGTAGAGTTAAAAATATGTTTAGAGAGGCATTACTACACAGATTGTTTTGGGAATGGTTTCATTTCCAAATTTCCAACCTGCACTGCGTTTGCACATTAGTTCGTTACTTTTTATCATATAGGCATCTTCTGTAATCTTGCTTGTGAATTGTGCAGAAACTAAGCTAAAAATACACAACTTCCCAGTTAGAAATGAATTCAGTTCTCTGTTTTATGTTTGCATTAAGCAGCCCTGGAGAATGAGCCCCTATGCCCAGGATAGCAGGGGAACCCCTCTCTTCTGGGAGGCAATGTAGACACCATGGCTCCATGTAAACCTCATTATGACATCAGTCCATGTTTTTGTAAGTCACAGGTTTGTGGCTGAGAACTGTAATAAACTCTTTAGAAACAAGCTGCCTAGCACATGTTATTTAATTCATGAAAGTTCCAGGATATTTTTTTAAAAAAATAATTATATACTTACTGCACTGGAAGAATTAGGGCTTGTTGAAGATAAGTTCAATGCGCACCCTTTTATTTGAGTGAAGAGCTCACACTTGTTCTTTTAGTATTATGATTCCTCTTCAATTTTACATGATTACATTTTGTAGGCTATTTAAGTTTGGACTCTTCGGGAGTTTTTATTTTTGAAATTTGCATACAGTGTGGAAATTGCTCTGCGGTTTCCAATCAGTTTCCACAGAGCTTATCCACAGGAATTGTGTTGCTTTAAAGGTAAAAGATGAGCATATCTTTGTATATCCCTTTATACTTCACATACTATCCAAGTGTCAAAGAAAAAAGATTCCCTGATGGCAATGAGGTGATGGACAACAATTTGCAGCGAGCTTATATTGGCCCACTGCGAAGCATGGGAGCGCTCCCAGGGCAGTGTGATGACATCATGGCAGTGACATCCTGGGAGTGATGTCATTGCGCCAACCCAGGAGTGTGCCCAGGAGGCCAATTCCCCCACCTTTCCCCCCACCATGGGACTTGGGATCCCTAGCTATGGATGAAGAGGATGAATTGGTGAAAGAGACATCTGACTTTTGTTAGATATCACTAGAAAGAAACAGTTTGTAACTCAATGTTTACCTTGATTATCATTACATTTGTCAATAGTTCGAAAGCAGCTGTCATTTATCACATGTAATAATTTGCTAAATATCAACCGACTCCATAAAAATATAATGTTACCATTGCTGAATATAATCTTATCAAAACTTCCTAGGACAATGAACGAAGATTCGTCCACAAACACCGAAATAGGAGTTACCACTTAGTAAGGGTAGATTCATATAAATGTTTATTCCATCATTTTTTGCTATGATGAGAGCAATGTGGTTGTTTGGGGTTTGTAGCTCTTCTCTTGAAAAATCCCGAGAATTAGTGTGAAAAAGTGCCTGTATAAATTATTCCCAGTCTGAACAGTTTGCCTGTGTCCCCTATTAATAAAATAAAAGTCCAGCAGTGCCGCAAAATTTATTCTAGTATGAGGTTTCATGAGACAGATCTCACTTCTTCAGAAACAATGGTAAGAAAGAAAGTCACTTACCTCATTACAGAAATTACAGAAACAGAACATTATAGAAGATGGAGGGGATGAGCAGAGACAGGCCTAGTATAAGTACAGTGAAAAGACAAGCCACATTGCTCTGAAGGAACTCTTCTAATAATCAGACAAGTTTTATTAATAATAATAATAATAATTCTGTGGATATGATGGGAGCAGAGATTTGGAAAAATGCTAATGAGGCAATGCCAGAATGTGCATATGCAAACTGATCCAAATGTGGATAGTCTGAGTGCCTTTGCTGCTAATGATCACTAAATTAGACAGCAGTAAGAGACACAAGAAGATATTTTGCATCTTTCACAGTGCAATCCTAAGAACAATTATATCCTTCTAACTCCTCTGAAGTAAATGGGTTTGGAAAGATGTAACTCTGTTTAGGATTGCACTGTGTGCCACTAACCATTAAGTGTTCCATTCATGAGGGTTACTATAGTAACCCTCATGAAGTGTTAATTTTGTCCCTGCCTTCTCCCTCCTAGCGTCCCACATTGCTAGGCCAGGCCTGAAAACTGTGAGCTAAGCTACAAGAGACGAATTACATGAGGAGGAGCACGTGAAGGGTGTTGCAATGTTCGCCAGGAAGTCGATTTTTAAAAGAGATCGGAAGGCTTTGTCAATTTTCCCTCTCTACAGACCTGGGGAGATCCCTGCTCAGAAAGTTTGTTTATTTCCTCTTTGCCTCTTAGAAGGAGAGGTGAAACAGACAGAGCCTTCTGGAGGCAAAGAGGAAATTAACAAACCCTCTGAATAGTGATCTCCCTGGCTCTGGAGACAGGGGAAATTGACAAAGCCGATCTCTTTTAAAACTCAGCTTCCCGGATAACATTGCAACTCCTTTCACATGCTCCTCCTTGTGTAATTCGTCTCTGCATCTCCAGCATTTGAATCAGTGGACCATGTCATCTTCCTGAGGCATTTGGAGTTAGAAGTGGGTATTAGAGGAGGTGCTCTGTAAAGGGTCAAATCATCCCTCATAGACTAGATTGAAAGGGTTGCTGTCAGAGACCAGTTTATCATCAGTGTGGAACCTGTCCTGTGGGGTTTCACAGTCCTTCTCCCCCTTCTATTCAATGTCTTTGTGAATGCTTAGCACAATTCATTGGTGGTTTTGGGGTTGGCTGTCATCAATATGCTGACAGCACTGATCTCTACATCATCTGGGCCGATTCCAGATGGCCCTCCCCATCCCGAAATGTCGCGCATCGTCACACAGAAAACGTGAAATATCACGTTTTCTCGCGCGAGTTTTGCACGACGTTGCGCAAAACTCGCGCGAGAAAACGTGATATTTCGCGTTTTCCACGCGACGATGCGCGACGTTTCGGGATGGGGAGGGCCGTCTGGAATCGGCCCTGGTGATGTTGTAGAGGTCCTGGACTGTGCTGCCAGTCCTCTGTAGTTAAATGGCTAAGAATGAACAAACTGAAACTTAATTCTGACTAGACAGAGAAAATGCTGATTGGGCAGGCAGAGGACATGAAGGAAGTTGTTCTTTTCATTTTCTGTGTGGTTCAGCTTACTCTTGCTGACTTAGTCAACAGCTTAGGGCTTATACTGGATCCAGCATTAGAGTTGGAGAAGCAAGCTAATGGGAGCTCTTCTGACTTCCTCAGGCAGGTCATTCCACAGGATAGGGGCCACCACAGAGAAAGTCCATGTATGGGCTTCTGCTGATTTCACCTGTGTGCAGCCTGGTACCTGCAGCAGACCCTGTTCAGATGAACGAAGCTGCCGAGGAGGAACATAGGGAGGGAGGCGGTCCCTTAGGTATGCCGGACTAAAGCCGTGAAGAACTTTGTATGTAATAACTAATATCCTGTGGAATGACCTGCCTGAGGAAGTCAGAAGAGCCCCCTGTAAACGATGCAAAACCAAACTATTCAAAAAGGCTTTTTACTCATTGTAGGGATGGGGTCTCAGGTGCTTCACTAACAAGTTGGGGATCATAGACTTCATCACAATTTTTGCCTCATGTATTATCGGCTGCTTGAAATATGTACTCCTATGTACAGCCATTGCTCCATGCTGTCTAATGTTAGTCCTAGAATTGGTTATGTTTTGCTTCAGTATCTCTGCTATGTCTTGGACCCTTGCTAATGCTATGTCTTTAAACTTGTATATGTTTACCTTATGGTATTGTATTGAAATGTACTTACTTGATACTGATTGTATTAACCTCATACTGTGTAATCTGCCTTGAGTCTCAGTGAGAAAGGTGGACTATAAATGATGCAAATAAATAAATAAATAAATAAATAAATAAATAAATAAATAAATAAATAAATAAATAAATAAGTAAGTAAGTAAGTAAGTAAGTTTAGCCTGAATGATGCCCTCCTACCTTTACTCAGCTGATCTGGCCACCTGGACCAATGGTATGGTAACATTGAGACTAGACTATTATAATGCACTCTGCATACTTCTACCCTCAAAGTCAACTTGGAGAATCCAGTTGGTGCAGAATGCTACAGCTTGGTTATTATCAGGAATGAGAAAAGACAAAGGGCAACACTGCGTAGTGAACTTACAACAGAAAAGGAAAACCTACAGCGGTTAATACAAAGCCTATAGTTGTTTAAAGTGCACCATGCAGCTAACAAAAGCTGAACCTTTAAGGATAATTATCAAAGCATTTACTGGTAATAACGTGCTGGGTGCTAATACATTGTAACAACACAATTACATATAAGGAATGGAACTACACAGTCCACCAGTGGAACCACAAATTCAAAGTCCTTTTGCAGTGTAATTAAAGCAATTCTCTCTTCATTCAAGCTGCAGGTGTCCCCGGCGGCGTGAGCAAGCCAAGAAGCCGACTCCCAGGCAGGAGAAACTGCAGCAAGGTGTGGTACCACACTGGGGAAAGATGCAACTCCCCAAACGCTCAACAGGTCACCAGCTGAGCTCCTGTTTCAGGAATTCTTTCTCACTTCTCTAATCCCAGTTGGGAGACCCAGATACCAGGTGCTAGGAGTTCAGCTTGTGACCTGTTGAGCCTACAAAGCCTAAATAACTATCGGCTTCATATTAACCACTGTAGGTTTTCCTTTTCTGTGGTTATTATCAGGAGCAAGACAGAGCATGTGTATTAGCCCATCCTGTAGTCACTCTGTTGTCCACATAAAAAGACCCTTCATGGCCTTGCACCCTCATATCTACAGACCCACCTCTCCCCCTATGCTCCGCAACAAAAGGAAGCTGACGACTTACCAGCAAGCTGGGTTGGTGCCAGGTACAAGACGGAGTGGAGGCAGGTTCAAGAAAGGAGGAGGAGCATCCATCCTGCACTGGCCCAGCTGCATGGTTAGCGCCATTATACCTGAGCATCTGAAGGAGCAGCTTGTCACCCTCCCACCCTCCGCTGATTAGGACTATGGGGGGGCACTGTCTCAACTTTATGGGTTGGTGGTTTTTGAGGCATTGGGCCGGATCCCAATAGGGACTGCTCACCCCGACAGATCTGGAAGCAAGGGTTGCCAGGCAGGGCTGGCAATGCGACAACATGTGCTGAGGTGCCAGCGGGAGGGTGGCGGGTGATGCATCAGTCGGCAGCCAGGCCTACGATGCCAACGGGGATCCATGCCCAGATGCCAGGCCAATGCTCCATCCAGCTGTAATCAATAAAGTTGTGGCCATTTCTAACCCAAGCATGTGTCTGTTGTGATTCTAAGCCTCCACGCAGCCTGACATAGCACATAGGTGACAACAGCTTCATTCATCTGAGCAGGGCCTTATACAGGCACCATCATGCAAATGGGCAAAATCAACCACTATCCGTACATGTCCTTCCTCTGTTGTGGCCCGCACCTTATGAAATTACCTGTTTGATGAAGTCAGGAAGGTTCCCTTGCTTCTGGCATTTCACAAACCATGCAAAACTAAATTTTTCAACAGGGCATTTTTACAAAGGCAATTGAGCTTTATTATAACAGAATGATTCAGGCAGAATGCTTTAATAAAGGGAAAGAGATTAGACTATACTGCTGAGTATAGTTCATACAATCTGTTGCTGTATGTATTATTCTATTATATACTTTCAGCATTGTTTATTATGCCACGTTAACACTTATGCTTTATTTCAGCCTCGTATCAATTTTTTCTTGGCTTTAATTGCTGCATCCCAATCCTATTATATTGCTTATTGGATGTCCCATCCTATTGACTGTGTTGACTTACACAGTTATCCACCTTGAGCTTCAGTGACAAACGTGGACAATAAATAAGATAAATAAATAAATAATAAATTTTATACTTGAAGAACATGAGAAGCAGCAGATGAGGAAATGGAGATAGTGATGGATGTGGAGGCAGATGTCTGGGAACTGTGGGAAAGTCGTCATTGATTGTGCATGCACAACTGTCTTTTTTCACAATCCATCGTATGCAAACTGTTTGAAAATGGGCAAACTGTCTGCAGAACGTTAGACTGTCTCATTGCAGCTGGTGAACCAACCAAAAGGTGCAACAGTAGCTGGTCAAGTGTAATTGATTCTCTTACGCACTGTGGTACACCTACTCACTGATCAGTGTAGGAATGTTTCCTTTTCTATCAACTGTTGTTGAAGGACGAAGGACGGAATAAATGATGAAGCGAAAATCACTCAGGACAAACCTGATTTTGCATTCAAGTTTTGTCGATGAAATAGATTCATTAGCCAGGAAATCTGAAACATGATCAATTCTACTTCTACCATGTGGATCACCATGTGTAACTACATACGGCTGCAGTAATAACTTTTACATGACGTGATGGGAAATCCTGGGTTTCCTCAGAGGCATGTCAGAGGTTCCTCAATTAGAAGATCAGAAAGGACAGCGATCTTTCCTGTAAGACAGCTTACCCAACACAAACATTTAAAGTGGAATGCTAGAAGGGTGTTATGGTATTCTCACCAGTATGGTATAGTGGTTAACAGCAGCAGGACTCTAAACTGAATTTGATCCCCCACTCCTCTGCTTGAAGCCAGCTGGGTGACCTTGGGTTAGTCACAGCTCTTTCAGAGCTCTCTCAGCCCTACCCACCTCACAGGGTGATTGTTGTGGAGATAATAATAACGTACTTTGTAAACTACTCTGGGTGGGTGTTAAGTTGTCTTGAAGGGTGGTATATAAATCAAATATTTATTATTATTATTGTTGTTGTTGTTGTTGTTATTGATGATAATGATGATGATACAAGATAAAATGTCCTAGAAGACTCTCCAAAATCCTTTTTGCAAAGAGATGTTCAATGGCAGGCTTACAGGGATTCCAGTTTGACAAGATCAAGGCTGAAGATTTGAAAACATATCTCTAGCAACTAATTTGGTGTAATTTCATGGATGACATCTTGTCCTCCGATGGGTGAATTTTATGGATGTTAATTTTGTCCCCTCTCCATTGCTGGTCAGTCCCCTATCCACTGCTGGTTTCTTAGAAAATAACAAGAAGAGGTGTTTGTCTATCCTGATAATTCAGAGACAGCAAACACTGAATCTCTAAAATGCTTGGGAAAGCTTGTTTGTATAGTATTTCTCAACTGCTGGAATCAAGAGTACTCCATGCTGGGATAAAAATAAATTTTGTAGTGGTATATTAATGAATCTGCCCCGAACAATTATCTTTGAATGATGAGGATAAAAATTAAATTGTTCTGTTCTGTTTGGAGGAATCTTCTACTCAATTCAACTGTCAAATCAAGTCAAATGTCAGCATAATTGGTTGCAAAGTAGTCCTTAATAAGTCCTTAGTAATCAGGATTTCATCTGTCAATCTAGTTTAGTGTGACTGCAAGGTTCATAATTATCAGAAGTTTTAAAGCTATAGTTAACAGCGTTAGAGGCAGGGGAGCCTGTGGAATGCATCAGCAGGCTGTCAAGAGACGAGAAACATTTTTAAAAATTTGAATGTGCTTTTAACCACTTTGCTGCATAAAAAGAGGCATGCTAAATGTCATCTTTCAAGGCATCTTTGTGATAATTTTGCATGGACCCAACGAGATGTGAATAATACAATAATTTGCTGCCATTTTACTAAGTGATATGATAATAGTTACTGTGCCATTACTTGGAATAGTTCTTATTAAGTGCTTGCAGATTCAGTATCTATCTAAACAACTTATCCTTCAATTTTATGATATTTTCATCCAATAGGAAGCACATTATAAAATGTTACCCCCCAGGGTTACTATAGTAACACTCATGAATGGAACACAATAACTGGGTAAATGGTGGCGGGAGGAAAACAAGTGTTTCTACGGTGGTATTGCTAGTAACAAGCAGATGGAAAAAAATTCCTCATGGCCCTTGGAATTCCAGAGTGTGAGTTGACCCTTGGATTGGGTTCAGATAATAAGAGTGCAATGTGATGGCCCCTCTAATGCATTGGGTGATTGTAAAGTAGTGTTGTATAAAATGGTAAGTCAACAGAATTACACAACAGAGAACAAATGTAACATGAAAAGTTAAAATCAGAGGATACAAACAAGAGTGAGAAAGATCAGGGAGCAATAACAACAATATTTGATTTATATACTGCCCTTCAGCACAACTTAACACCCACTCAGAGAGGTTCACAAAGTATGTTATTATTATCCCCACAATAATCACCCTCTGAGGTGGTTGGGGCTGAGAGAGCTCTGGAAAAGCTGTGACTGACCCAAGGTCACCCAGCTGGCTTCAGGTGGAGGAGCGGGGAATCAAACCTGATTCTCCAGATTAGAGTCCTGCTGCTCTTAACCACTACACCAAACTGGCAATAACATGATAATGAAAACGACAACTTAATGGAAAGCTGACTGAAACACAAATCTTGGCGGAAGGTTCTTCAACAAGTATCCCAAGATAAAACCACCTGAACTTGAAAATCTGATCATTTAAGGTCTAGAAGAAACAAAAATAGCACAATACTGGTTTGGAAAATATGTAGATAACAGCACACATTGTTTTGTCTGGATTTCACCTCAGTTTCTTAACACATATTCATCCCAATACCACCTCCAGAAATTCATTCAGCACATCCACCATCTTGTCTGTCTCAGAACAAAAAGCAGAGATAGTTGTCCTTGTTGATATCTAAGTGTCAAAAGCCAGTGTGCAGAGGCTTTAGATCAGAACGATCAGTATGACAGGTAGACACATCAGGTGACAGAGAGTCAGATGGTTAACTTAAGAGTCAGGAGACCATGAAGTGAATGACTCAGCTAAACTCATGCATGTATCTGATTGGGTATCTACATGTATATATAGCTACCATGTACAGTATGGTTGGGGCTTCTTGCAAGTCCAGGTGTAGGCGAAGCACTTTGTCTCTCTGGACTGTAAACTTGTATATATTGCTCTTAATCCACCTATAAATAAATTGTATTATACACCTTTACTAAACAAACAAGGTGTGGACTCTTTGTGGATCCTCCTTAAGCTGGTGCAGTCACGCTGAATACACACTATTCAACAGTCCTATGTACAGTGATGATATCTCACCCCAGATTGTCAGCTGTCCTTTGCTGATTGTTTTGTGCAGGGCTTTTTTTCAGCTGGAACACGGTGGAACGGAGTTCTGGAACCTCTTGAAAATGGTCACATGTCTGGTGGCCCCACCCCCAATCTCCAGACAGAGGATTCCCCTCTGTCTGGAGATCAGGGGGCGGTGCCACCAGCCATGTGACCATTTTCTCCAAGGGCAACCCACTGAGTTCCACCACCTCTTTTCCCAGAAAAAAAGCCCTGGTTTTGTGTATATATTGAAAAGCATGGACAGGACAGGGCTCTTTGTTATCCCATAGTACAATTGTCTGGGGGAAAGCTACAGCCCCAGAACAAACTTTCTGGAATCTATCCTCCACATATGAGCTGAATTACTTGTTTGCAATATCCTAACATTTGTCAAGGGATTCTAGAGGGGATTGATTATGATTATACCATATTGTGGTATTTCTTTGCATTTAACATTATGATATGCCACATGCTGCTAAAAGAGGGTTGGTTCAGTTGCATTTTATTTTATATAGAGAGGATTATCATTTTATATGATTTTAAAGATATTTTAAGCTAGTATATGCAACTAAATGGAAGGCAGGATCTTGTCCAGATGTGACTGAATGGATGAACAAATTGTATGTATATGTGTCAATGGCTACATTAACTTCTTAAATACACCATAGACCAAATTCAGAATTTCAGGAAAAATAGGAAGGTTTTTTTGACTATGTAGCTGAAATTTAAGAAAAAACAAACAAAAAAAATTAATAAAATAGGCCAGTTGCTGAATCAGTAATCTAACTGAATACAATGTTAAATGCTGAATAGAAAATGTTGAGTATAATGTATTTTATTATAAATACGTATGGAGAAAGAGAGGAGAAATATTTTGTAGCTTTAATACAGTTACATATTGTTTCTGATATTTTTTTCACTGTCTAATAGAGATGGGCATGAACTGAAATACAAACCAAAGTTCGTGACGAACCAGGCCAGATCGTGGTTCATGAACCGGTGGTTCATCAGAGCCCATTTCTGATGAACTGCCACAAACTTTAGGCTGGTTCGTCTGGTTCTGCTGACCCGGAAGTGGTCTTCTGCTGGTTCACGGCTCGTGAAATGCAACGAACCATGAACAACATGGTTTGGGTTTTTTCCGGTTTGTGCCCATCTCTACTGTCTAATATTATTTTCTGTGTTAAATAAAATTATAAAATAAAATAAAATAAAATAAAATAATAAAACAGAAATATTTTAAGCTATTGTTGTGTGGGCTGCTCATTCTTTCCCCAGTAACTTTTAATTGATTTCTATGATGGTCCCTTCCCTTTTGACTTAAACAACTTAAATTGTACTAGAGGTGTTTTTAAATCTAAAAATAACAAAATATTTGATTTAACATAGATGGGAAAGGTCGGGTGAAATCAGGATTGCAAACTTCTGAGATAACTCAATATAGATAACTCTGAGGTAAAATCAGTACATTCACAGACTTAAGGTCTAATGTTTCAGACTAATGAGAGTTTCTTTGTTTAGAGGCTTTTGTTCCAGTATTTTCCCAAACACTTTAGTACACTTTCTTATTCTGTTTGGTTTCCAGAAGCTCTTTCCAGGACCCAAGCCCCTTCTCTTGAAACACCAGTCCTCGTTTTATATTTTTAACTGACTCTGAAGGTCTCCAAAGGCAGTTTCTAACCACACCAGATCAGGGATCTCTTCTCTCTTCAGAACTCACCAGCTGTTTGACTGCGTTGGGAAAATCTCCTCTCACTAGAAAATCTATCCCCTTTCTTTGGCCGAATGGGAGTTTGCACCTACTTCCCCAGGGCAGAGCCGGACAGGGGGGCGGGGCAGGCTGGGAAAGAGAGGCAGGCCCGGGAGCCACCAGGAGAGGCAGGCCAGCCTGCCTGTTAAAGAGAAGGTGGGATCAGGGAGAAGCAGGGGGCGGGAGCTGAGCGAGGAGAGCCAGTCCCAGGGGATTAGTTGGGCCAGGAAGGTGTGGCCACACCTGGCCCAGGTGGCGAGTGTAGCCATGGGGGCTGGGTCTGGAGAGAGGGGGTGGAGCTGACCGTAGCTGGGAGGGTATTTAGGTGGGCTCCACACCCTTGCCAGGGAGGAAGTCCGCTGAGGCTGTCCCTGCTGTGAAGGAGGCAGCCGGCGAGGGGAAGCCGAGGACCTGTGGGCTTGCCAGCCCAGGCCCTGGCCCCCATTCTGAGGCCTAGGGGGAGCCCAAGGGGGGAGCGCGACTGGACAACGACGCCAACTTGCTGGACCGTCACTGTGGGCCCCCGGGACGGACCTGCCACCACCCCCGCTAGGAGGCCCGGACCCACCAGTGCAGCCCGGGGGCGCCAGGGGGCCTGACACACATGAAGTATAATCCTCTGTTGCGTCAATGTAGTAATTGACAGATTGTAATGCTTGTAATATGTTGTAATAAGTTTGTAAAATGTTGACACATTTTATGACTTCCTGGGCTAGATAAAAAAGTAAGCCCTTGCCAAACTATAGATATGATAGTTGCCTGTTCAATGATCTGCATGCATACTGCCATTTTAGGGAGGATGTCTGGATAGATATCAGATCATCTATCCTTGTAGATATTAATGATGTTTTCTTCTTATAGTGGCACAAGTGTCAAATGAGGTAGATTAGACCCATTGACAAAATGAATGTTCCTAGCTTTCAGCAGGGGGATTAATATTGATTTTCCTTTTGAAGTCTTAAAAGCTTGTGATAAACTCTCCATGTCAATTCTAAATTATAAGAGGATCATCTTCTCCAAAATGCTCATCATTTTTGTTGATTAATGCACTAGTGTTTTTATAAAAGAAAGGAAGAATGAACAAATGAAGGAAGGGTACATATGAATATAAACATGTTGCATGTTGTACCAACACGTCTGCCACATGCGGCAAAATTGTAGGGTAGCCTCTAGTGGTATTCCTTATATTCTTCTGGATAAAAGATACTGCAGCTTGCCCTTACCCACAACTTTTGAAAGGCTGCTCCTCCGTTTTGTATTCACCAGAGAAGTACAACATGCACAAGAGTCTCTCTGTAGGTTTGGGGTTTTTTTTTGAAGGGTTGGATGGAGGAAGTATTTTAAAGGATGAACTGTGGATTTCCATATATGTGCCCTAAATTCTTGATGAAGTTTTTTATTCTGTACTGTTTTGACACTGGATATAAATATGAGATTAGACTGTTCTTCCATAAATCTGTCTTCAGTCTTCCACAACTGCTGATGAGAATGCAAAGAATCCTAAATTTGATCTCAAAAATGCTGCCTGAGTTACATGTTATGTTTAGAGTCCCCAGAGCAAGTATGCCATCCCCAGGAATAATGTTTGTTTGTTCGTTCATTTGTTCGTTCATTCATTCGTTCATTTGTTTGTTTGTTTGGGGAATTTTTATGCCACTTCTCCCAGGGAACCTGACCAAGAAGGCTTAGTAGATAGCATAATAAAACATAACATTAAAAGCTATAAATTAAAACTTGGCTAGACTTAACTCCTTCCCCTCTAAAGTGCTTTCTGGTCGTTTCTCTGGACTCCCTTATTCTGAACGAGTTTGTGACTGTGGACAAGGAAAGTTAGAGACCTTGGATCATATAATAGTTTTTTGCCCTAAGTGGAGTAAGGAAAGAGAGAGATTTATTATTCCTATTATGCCTTGAAAACTCTACAGGATTGCCATAAGTCAGCTGTGCCTTGATAGCACTTTCCATGACCACAAGTATACGATTCAGTGTATGGGGCTTGGTTGCTTCCTGGCTACATGTTGCTTCCTGGCTACATGTGGATTTGAACCAAGTCCTCCCTCGTTCCACTCCAATACATTATCTTTATGCATCAAGGTCTGATGCACTATCAACTATCATAACTTTATCAGGAAATGTTGTTCTTCAGCAAGGAGGAAGAAGTAACATAATGGAGTGAAGGAAACAAATGTAAACCAAAACAAATAATAAATACATTCCCAAACCCTAATCAATATGCATGAATCTAATGTACTTTTGTCAGAAAGCCACCATTTTTTCCCCTGTTGCAAAAAAGCTCATATATATTTGGACGGATGGTTCATTTCTTTTTAAGAGGCAGGAAGGAGGAAATCAATAGGATAATCAGTCATGGAGCTATTGGCTGATCCTACGGCAGTTTGTTGTAGCAGCTGCTGATGAGGTCAGATAAGGACACTCCACACCGTCAGTGATGGATAAACCATTACTTCTCCATGCATTAATACTATTACAGATATCTGGAGATGGTATTGCTTCTTAGCTCCCTTGAGGGCAGGGGAGGTCAAGTAAAAGTTATTTCAATCAGTGCAGCCCCATAACTATAATCATACTCTCTAGTGATCTTTAACACCACCTAAGTGATGTTTAGGAAGTGGCCACACAAAAGCAAACCAAGTGCTTGCATTTTTAAAAGTAAGTCCACCATGGTAGTCAGTTTTAAAAAATTGTATGTTTTTAAAAGTTCAGCCGTGACCAAACAGCTTGATTGTTGCTTTCCATTTACTGAAAATATCCGTTTGATCTGCAAGATCCATTCAACAGAAGCACAACGTTAAGCGTTTGTGGGTCTTGGACATTGGCTAGGAGGACTAACAGTACAACCCTAAGAATTTATTTCAATGGGCTTAGAGTGGAGTAACTCTTCTTAGGATTGCACAGTAAATCAGCTGAAATCCACAGCAGTCCATTTTAAGCAGGTTGTAGATCATCCAGTAATCTTACTTGTTATTTAGTGGCCAGGATTAAACATTTAAATCCTTTGAAAGCTGAGACTTCTTGCATCGGCCAGTGGGAGAAAAAAAGCTAATGTTATAACAAACCCTTCTGTGAGGTCAAACCATCTTATCTATGTGCTTACTTTAGTAAACAGTGTCCTGGCAAACACACAAAATTGTAACTAGATGAGCTGCTGTATTTTTTGGCTGACTTTTCTGATGTTTGCCACCTGGCCATGCGAGACACCAAGGGGATTACATGAAGACAAACAAAGCCCCCTTAGCTCCATGTGCAAGGTGGAATTTTATGGCTTGTTGCAAATGTAAGCACCCTGGGTAATGCAGAGCTCTGTGAGTTGCTGAGTTGCTTGAGGGCTTTATTATTTATTAAAACAGTAGTAATTACTTCAGCTGAGCTTTCTGAAGTGTGGTAATGGAGCAAACCCCCCATGATTTCACAAAAGATGTAGGTCAGAGGTGTCACCTTAAATAGTTAGCAGCCTTTATGTGAGATTCACATTAGAATCTGAGACTTGCATATTATATATTGTGATTAACAGCTCTTTATTATAGTAAACTTCTTTATTGGAAGCTGGAAGCAGACAGACTGAAGACAGGTGCAACAGTAACTAATTTATACTTACAGAAACCACACCCACTTTTAACAACAACCAATACAAGGTAAGCAGCTAGAATCCTTCATTTGCATG
Organism: Eublepharis macularius; assembly: GCF_028583425.1. NCBI lineage: Eukaryota > Metazoa > Chordata > Lepidosauria > Squamata > Eublepharidae > Eublepharis > Eublepharis macularius. Next base: position 86,200,498 of record NC_072798.1, read on the forward strand.
AACTATATACAAAGTAACAGTGGTTGGCCTATAAGGCAAGAGTTATGATTGGCCGTTACCAGCACAAAAGACCAATAGTCTTGTAGGCCTCAGAAGCCTTCATTTCTACTCAATGGTTATCATATAACAGCACTGAAAGAAGCAGGTGGCCTTTTGTTTTAAGGACAGATTCTGGAGTTTAAAAAAAGGAATTTATTTACAGGGTTTCTTTGACAATTGTAGCTGGTGTCTCCCACCCAAATGGGGTACTACAAGTCCTCTTTTTGGGCCCATATGTATCGACTGCTAGTAAGAGGTAAACAGGGACAAAACACAGCCTTGAGGCCTCATAAACAGCCTGACTCACAGATGCTGTCACAGTGCATTTAAGTATCTGGAATACCAACAACATAAATATACTGTATAGTTTAATATAGGGTTTCCCAATGTGGCACCCATGGGTGACATGGCACACACCAGTACTTCCCCTGGTGCCCACTGAGCAGAGCCATTGTAAGGCAGGGCTTGCTGTTAGTTGCCCTCATTCAAATATAAGGGTTTTCTGTGGCTGAAATAGCAACTGTAGTCACTGGAGGATCAGGAGGATTGTAAGCACCCAGGTGTTGCTTAGTCAGTGTGTGGTAGAGTTGCCAGACTCCAGGCAGTGGCTGGAGATCTCCCAGACTTTCAACTGGTCTCCAGGCCACGGAGATCAGTTCACCTGGAGAAAATGGCTACTTTAGGGTGTGTGTGAGAACTCTATGGACTAATGCCATGCCAAGGTCCTTTCCCACCCCAAACCCCACTTTCTCCAGGTTTCTCCAGATTTCACCCCCAGATCTCCAGGAATTTCCCAACTTGGAGCTGGCAACTCTAGTGTGTGGTTCCATTCTTCTTTCAGGTTCTCCTTTTTATTTCCATGTTGTTTTCTCCCCCTCTCTCCCCTCAGGTTTTCCTTCATTTCTTTTTATTCCCATCCTGTGATTCTTTTGCCCCGAGGGCAAAAGTAAGATGTTTGGCCCCAACCCTTGCAGCAGCCATTTTGAGTCACTCACCTCCTTCTTTAAAAATTCCAAAGGTGCCTGCAGGTTCAAAAGGCAGAGGACATAGAACTGAATGATGATACATTCATTAATAACAAGGAATACCAGTTTGCTGGATGGGCAAAAAGGACTTACTATTTGACTCTGTAAGCCACAGCTTTACAGGTCAAAGGTGAAAGGAGAGAGGGCCACAAGCTTATTTGTCCATTAATCTTCAGCAATACGTTGGTTGCTCTTAGCCTTATGAGACTATAGGGCAGTTTTTCTCTTTTGGCCCTCTCTCTGCAACTTTGCTCCCGCACTCCTTAGTTTGGTTCCATCCATGGAATGATCTTTGTACCAGTTCCATACAAGCTCTATCTATGGCAGAATCTCTTATCAGGCATGATACTTAAAGAGAATCACCATAGGGTTGCCCTTACCCTCTTGGTGGGAGAGGGGGACCCAGCACTTATCTTCTTGCTGCCCCCATTGTGCTTTATGCATGTGTGCGCCCTGGGCCTTCACGATGATATCACTTCTGGGGCCCCTTTGGGGCCCAAACTGGCCCGCTGCGAAGTGCAGGAGTGCTCTTGGGGCAGCACAATGGTGTCACTCCCAGGAAGTGACATCATTGCACCACCCTAGAAACATGCCCAAGAGGCTCATTCCCACACCTCCCCCTCTGCTGGCCAGGTAAGTGGTGGTGGGGGGGCAGAGGGTGAAAGCGGGGGATTCTCTCACCAGGAAGGTAAGGGGACCTGGCACCCCTTGCCTGAGATAAGTGACTTGCCTGTAGCCATTCACGGCATATAAGGCAGAGCAAAAGCAAGCCCTTGAGTTTTCCTTTGCTGGTGGAGGGAGTCTTCAGCATTCTGAACAGTCACCACTGGGCTACTTTTCATGTAGTGATTGTATCACGAAGCCAGGCTGACACAGAAAAGCTACACAGCATGTTGTCTCTGATTCTTTTCTTTTTTTGCCAACAGCATACACCTGCTGGGCTACAATTTTAAGGGAGAATGACATGGAGGAAGAGAGGCAATGTCCCTGCCAAAAATAATTAACACCCCCCCCCCCCGATGCTTTTACCCCAGCTGGAACCTTATATGGCTCCGTTACTTTCCAGCAAGTATGAGGCCTGCAGCCAAATATCAGATTCTCTGTCACAAGCTGTGCAAATGGTGTTGGGTGGAGGGGAACAGTGTCAGAGGACAAGAGCCCTCCCCTCCCTTTAAACTGCAGCCTCAGCAGCTTAATCCTGTTTTTTAAAAAATCATTGTAAAGAGGGAATTAACTTCTACTATATTGGATGGTGCTGCTGACTGAGGAACTTAATTGTTATTTCAGCACCCTCCTGCGTAGTATGAGTTGTACTAGAGGAGCCAGAGGGATGACCTGATGTTTACAGGGGATTCCACTTGCTGTCCCTTTATGGCTTGCTTTCTTTGAGGACTATTTGAGGGTGGTGCAGTGACAGAGGCTATGACAGTGTTCAGTCGTACCCGTGGCAGGCACAGCATTGTTATTCATTTATTTACATGTTTATAATCCCACCTTTCCTTGTGGTTCACGGAGGCTTACAAACAGCAAATGAAAAATATACAAAATAAAATAAAATGCCAAAAAAACTCCTGAAAGATACCTGCAGTCTATGCTCCTTTAGGGTTGCCATTTGTCTGGGGCAGCAGGCGATCTCCCACCCCTGGGTTCTGAGCCCTTCTGGGGCTCTTCTCTCCAGCAGGAGCAAAATGGGGGGATGAGAAGCAACATTGCAATGTCACTTCTCGTTGAGTACCCGGAAGTGATGTTGCAATGCTCAAGAAATGTGGTGACATGACTTCCGGGTACTCAAACAGAAGTGATGTTATGATGACATCGTTTCCCAAGTCCCTGACCCTCAAATCCTCCTTCTGGTTGCTAGCACTTAGGTGGCAGCTCTACCCATTAAAAGTCCTGACAAATAGAATGGTCTTGCAGCACATCCTAAAAATTCGTAGAGATGGTGCTCTCTTTCCCTCCCTAGGGAACCCATTCCAAAGGTGGAAGCTGATGGAAAAAACATGGGCTCTAGATGATGCCCAGTGTATTATCTTAAGAAGGGAGATAACCCAAGAACTAGATATAACCTTTTATATATGTGGGTCCTAGGACCTGAAGAGCTTTAAAGCTCATAAACAGTTGCTTCAATTGAACGTGGAAACAAATCTGGCCATATTTTTAGGAACCACCTCAGCTGCAGTTCTTGCACATGATGTTTATTTATTTATTTATTTATTCGGTATTTAGCCTGTCCTCCCTGTAGGCAAGCTCAGGTAGGTTACAACATAATTAAAGTAATACATAATAGAAATATAATATAAATTTAAATATAAATTTAAAAATCTGCAATAGTACAGATGCTAAACAGTCTAAATGCTAAAACATTTGATGGGATCTGCTGCAGAATCTACTTATGGTTGCTGTAGATGGACAATTAAGTGGGTGAGAATCCGCCAAGATGGATACTGCTAAATTTAGATTAGGTTATTTACGTTATTTAGGTTACTGCTCACCCTTGGTGGTTGCAGTGCTGCCCAAAAGAAACGATTGCACTTAGACACTCTACTAGCCCTGCACCATTGACAGCATGGCCTCTCATGCTTTCTCCATATCCATGACATAGTTGCAACATGCGCCACTGATACAAGTATCTGTTGGGCACATTAAGGCATTTTGCTATCCTAAGGACCCTCCTTCTCTGCCTCAGCACCCAAACAGGGGGTGGGTGACAGTGGCATAAATGCAGGGGTCACGACTCCTCCTTGCTGCCCTGCATTGATTTGGGCCCATAAGCAACCAGTTGGGCTTCTGGGATGTCAAACCAGCCTTGTACCCTGAATAATTTCTGTGCTGGTATTCTAATTCAAATTAGATTAAAGGACCATGGGTTCAGAAAGGAAGGATCACATTTAAAGCATAATTGGTAGTGGTGTAGAGTGCCGTCAAGTCACAGCAGACTTATGGCGACCCCTGGTGGGGTTTTCATGGTGAAAGACTAACAATTGCCTACCTCTGAAACCCAGGTCTTCATTGGAGGTCTCCCATCTAATTACTAACCAAGGTTGACCCTGCTTAGCTTGTGAGATCTGATGAGATCAGGTTCACCTGGGCTATCCACCAGGACAAGGCAAAACATGATTAGAATGAATTTTATAGGGTTAAATCATGTGTCCCCCCCCCTTGAAGTCCTGCAGAAGGTGGACTTTGCAGTCTCTTCTTGGATAGATTCACGTGGACAGCCGTCTTCTTATGCAACACCCAGCAGGTTCTTTTGAACACATGAAGCTGCTTTATACTGACTCAGAACCATTGGTCTAACAAGATCAGTATTTTCTACTCTGGTTAGCAGTGGCTCTTCAGGGTTTCTGGCAGACATTTTTCACATCACCTATGATCTGTTTCAACATGGCCATTTCCGCACAATTTATCTGCCTGCAGGACATCGAGCGAAAGACCTGGAAGACAGAGGGCCAAGCTACAAGTGACGGATGACACTTGAATGGCAAGTGTATTTCTCCCTGTTCACTTGCCCTCCACTCAATCCACTTGCCAGGCAAGTGTCTTTCGTCACGTGTAGCTTGGCCCCAAGCTACACATGATGAATGACACTTGAACTGCAAGTGTATTTCTCCCTGTTCACTTGCCCTCCACTCAATCCACTTGCCATTCAAGTGTCATTTGTCACTTGTAGCTTGGCCCAGTGTCTTCTCATGTGAAATCGTGCTAGGAAGACGTGATTTCACGCAAAACTCTTGGATAACAGCGTCTTCCTGGCATGATTTCATGCAAGAAGATGCTGTCTTCCGGGTCTTTTGTGCGATGTTCCTCAGGCAGGACAATGGCATCATTCTGCTCTGGGAAAAGGAAATATTCTAGTTATTCACCCTTTTTGTCAATGGGAATGCCTGTTTGAAGTGTGCTGCTTGGGAAGAATGCTTCATTTACATGCTTGCGCATCCCCCTCGAGACAGCCATTTTGCTAGACTCAGCTAGCTGATCTTCCCAGAAGTTTCTGCTGCCTAACGGCAGAGTTAATGGTATAAGTGAAAGGCGGCAATAGAATCCAGCTAGCTTCTTTTTATTTTTGAGACTCTTTTAAATTAGAATCAAAATAATACAGGTAACAAGAGGTTAGAGCCAGCCAGCTTTTTTCACTCAGTCTCACCTCATTCTCATCCTAACTATAGCACCTATCTCACATGGCTTTTACTGATCCTCAGCACGGCTTTTGGGTGATCAAAGGGGAACCCCTCCTTTCTTTTTCAATACCAGAAAAGCTGGCTGGATCCAACTCAAGGTCTGTATGCTTCTTATACAGCTTATCTACGTTTTTTTTTAAATTATGTAGTACTTCTTGAGTACATATTTTTTTTTAAAAAATTGTGCCATCATTATCTGAATAATTTTGCAACCTTTTCTTTTTGTGTATTTCAAATTGTAGTTTAGGATATCAAGTAACAATTCTCTTAAGCATTGGATACATAACTCTCAAATATCAGTGCACCTGTCATGGGCTGGGAACTATACCTTTCTGGCCTCATCATCATCATCATCATCATCATCATCATCATCATCATCATCATCATCATATCCCGCCCTCCCCACAAGCGGCCTCAGGGTGGGTCACAACAATCCGGCCCCTTCCTGGCAAGCAGCTGCGCTGCTAAGCCAGGGGCCGTTTATTGCAGCTCCGGAGGGAGGGACGGCACCACCCCCTCCTTCCTTATTTGGAGTTGCTGGGAGGGCTGAGCGAACGTTTGCTGCGCAGCTCGGCCCTCCCAGCTCAGTGCATTCAGTCGCTCGGTGGAGTAGGACGCTGCTCCAGCGAGCGACTGAGTGGCTCTGGGCCCAGGCGCAGGTCGAGCCTCCGGGCAGGAGTTGCCTGTCGGCCCGGGAGCGAGGAGGAGACCTCGGCTGGCCTGCTGGCTGCGGCGACGGGCGGTGGAAGGCGTCTGGAGCGGCCTCGGAGCGCTGTGCTGGCCAGCGGCGGCGCAGCGCGATTCGCGGCCTTCCTTTGCACCCCGTTGGGTGCGGGTCTCGGCGGGCTCTGGGGGGTGGGCCCGGGGGGCTCGGGCATCTCGGGGGGCTCTAGGGGGTGCGAGCGGTGGCGCATATCAGGCCCGTACCACTCTTGGGCGGCTGGGTAGCGGCCTTAGTAATTAGGTCTTGGGGCTTCCCTGCCAGTGGACGTTTATCCCTAGCAGGGAGCCTAACAAGCAGTAGCCCTTTGGGCATTGTTGGCCGGCACTGCCTCATTCTGCTAGTGGGGCGGCGGCCATTTTGTGTGCGGCCTGAGTGGCGGCCATTTTAGGTGGCTGCTGTTATGTGGGCTGCGTGGCCTAGTGGGAAGACTGCTGCCTACTTTGGACTCAAGACTGGTTCCCGGGGCCCAGTTATAAGGGGGGGCTTTCAATTCCTTGTGCCCCCCTTTTAGCTAGTGACGCCCTGCGTTGTTTATCGGGGGCTAAGTAGGGCCTGCCTTGCTTATTTTGTGGCAGGGTGGGAACGCAGCTAAAGGCTTCACTTGGTGTTACCCCCCCCTCAAGTTTATTCAGTCTGCCTACCCTTGTCAGATTTTGGAAGCTAAGCAGGGCTAGCCTTGCTTAGTATTTTGGGGCGTGCCCCCCCTTGTTCATTCCTGGTGATTCAGGCATAGGTGTAGTGGCATTATAAGTGGGGATTTCTGTGGTGCTAGTAGTATGGCACCCAAGAGAGGTAAGGGAACTTCCAAAGGGAAGCAGCCTGCTAAGAGGGCTCCTGCTAAGCGACCCCCTCCCCCAGCTCTGTCATCTTCCGACGAGGAGGAAGTATTTGAGGGACAGCAGGACATTTTGAGGCGCCTGGTGGCGTTGGAGCAGGCAAAAGGGGATGGGGTCTCGGCAACACAGGGGGTGCGTGCAGTGCGGCCCATGAGGCGTGCATCTAGGAACGCTACTAACCGTGATATCTTGCGTCGTTTGTCTGCCTTGGAGGGTACTGCTGGATCCCCGGCGGCTGGAGGTAGCAGTGGCCAGACAGCGACGGTGCCAGAAGTCCAGGAACCAGCGGTCGAAGTGGCGGATTGGCCTGAAGAGTCACCTCCTGTTGCAGTTGCTGTAGACCCGGTGGAGGCACCTGGTAAGGACCATGCACCACACTACACTTACCCTTGGCCTTGGGGGCCTTGGGCACAGGGCGCTGCTAGTGGGTCAATTAGTGGAGCCCAGGATGCGCCCCCCCCAATGCTGCTTCTGCTCTGGTGGGTGGGGTGCAGCCCACTTACAATCCTAATATTCAGCCTGTGGCTCAGCAGCAGCAGGCGGCTCCCCTTCAGGTTTGGGGGGGCCCGCCTTTTGGTTGGCCTGGCTTTCCTGCCGGCCCATGGGGCTATTATACCTACCCTGCCCTGAACTACGGCCAGGTTCCTTTTCATGCAATGCCGTTTGGCGATATGGCCCTTCCGTTAGGCGACCATTTGGCGCAGGCCACACGGGATAAAATCCTTCGGGGAGAGTATGTTGACGTCTTTTCCCTTCTCTACCGTGAGTTAGAGAAGAAGGATAAAGATGAGATGGACGATAGGGATAAGGAGCGTTTGAAAAGGAGGCGAGTTGACAGGACCTGGAACAATTGGCTGCCTGGCTTCCTGATTTACGCCGGGGTAATTGCCAGGGCGCAGCCCAATAGGGCTGCGTCTCTGTTTCAGTATCTTGACATCATTTTGAAAGGTTATACGGGCTTCTCAGGTGCTGCATGGATGCAGTACGATGAGGAATTCCGTATGCGGGCAGTGATGAACCCCAGCCTCCCGTGGGACCGCATTCATCAACAGTTGTGGTTGTCGGTGATGTCCCCTGCCAAACCTAATTTGGGGGATCGTTCAGACAGCGGCCACGTAGTTTCTCACAATGCCCAATCGAATAATACCCGCGGTGGAGCGGGGCAGCAGGTTCAACCCCGGCTGCTCTGTTGGGAGTATGCATACAAGGGAACTTGCCCTAGGAAACCCTGCCGATTCCGGCACGAATGCCCATCTTGTGCGGGCCAGCATCCATACAATGCGTGTGGTAAGGCCCGACAAGGTTGGGGAGGCAGGAAGCAGGGTGGAGGCGGCTCCAGTGGCCAGCAGCCTCCTGGAAAAGGGCCCCAGCCCGGTAAAGCTGAGGGTCCTTGAGCATCTGTTGCAGTCTTATCCTCTTAAGGAGGATGCAGTTTATTTGTTGGAAGGTTTCAGGAATGGTTTTAGAATCCCCGTTCAGGGACCTAGGGCCCCATTTATGGCTGAGAATTTACGTTCAATTATAGGCAAAGAGGACATTGTTAGGCACAAAATTCAGAAGGAGTGCGCAGAGGGTCGGGTTTAGGGGCCGTTTGCGGCCCCTCCGACTCGCAATTTCCGGGTTTCACCTTTGGGGGTTGTACCCAAAAAGGCGGCGGGCAAGTTTCGCCTCATCCACCACCTTTCGTATCCTAAAGGTGGTTCTGTTAACGATGCCATCCCAGGGCATTTGTGTTCAGTTAGGTACACCTCCTTTGACCAGGCTGTCCAGGTGGTGCGTAGGTGTGGGGTGGGCGCAGAGATGGCTAAATGTGATATTAAGTCTGCATTTCGTCTCCTCCCTGTCCACCCTCGGGATTTTGAGCTCTTAGGGTTTGCCTTCGAAGGCGAGTACTATATGGACCGAGCCCTACCGATGGGTTGCTCCGTGTCTTGTGCTGCCTTTGAACGCTTCAGCTCCTTCCTGGAGTGGGAATTGAGGCGGCGCACTATTAGCAGTGACTCCGCCCACTATTTAGATGATTTTTTATTCGTTGGGTGGGCACAGTTGTCTCAATGTGCTAGGCTTTTGGCCACCTTTATTGAGTTAGCAGAGGAGCTGGGTGTTCCATTAGCTCACGAGAAGACGGAGGGTCCATCTACGGTGCTTACCTTCTTAGGCATTGAACTGGACACGGTCAAGCAATCCTTGCGATTGCCTCTCGATAAGGTCGAGGATCCTAGAGCTCGTCTCTGGGAATTTAGGGGTAAGCGCAAGGCCTCCTTGGTTGAACTACAGTAGCTGGTGGGGCACCTTAATTTTGCGTGCAAGGCCGTGGCACCTGGGAGGCCTTTTTTGCGTCGTTTATGTGACGCGATGGCTCGCCTGCGTGCACCCCATCACAGGTTGCGAGTGACGAGCGGCATGCATGCCGACTTGGAGGTATGGACTGAGTTTTTGAATGATTTTAACGGTATTACTTTTTGGCGGGAGGATTTGTTGCTCGAGGCGGAGTTGCAAGTCACGTCTGACGCCTCCGGTTCCACTGGCTTCGGAGTTTATTTCCGGAGGCACTGGTGTGCTGAGCAGTGGCCCGCTGAGTGGCAGGCATTAGGTTTAGTTAGGGACTTAACTTTTTTAGAGTTTTTTCCCATTCTGGTAGCAGTTCACCTATGGGGTGAGGAGCTGGCGAACCACACTGTCCACTTTTGGTGTGACAATTTGGCTGTGGTTCATGTGGTCAACTCCTTAACCTCCAGGTCCCCCAGGGTCATGCGATTAGTCAGGGCATTTACCTTGTTGTGCCTGTGGCGCAATATATTGTTTAAGGCTAGACACGTCCCTGGCGTATGCAATGGTGTGGTGGACGCTTTGTCTCGCCAACAGATGGAAAGTTTCTGGCAACTTGCTCCGGAGGCGGATCCTTGTCCGGCAACGATGCCCCCAGAGCTTTGGCGGCTTGGGAGGTCGAAGCGTGCCGTGCCATCCAGCTAGCCATTGCGCCCAGTACATGGAGGGCGTATCGGAGAGCGGTAGGCCAGTTGGAGGGGTTCAGGCGGGAAGCCGGGATTAGTAGCACCTGGCCCATTCCCGTTGAGCATATTCTTCAGTTTTGCATTCACCAGAAGGTCCGTGGGTTGGCAGTGAAGTCCATTAAGGGGCAGCTGGCCGCCCTGGCCTTTGTTAGCAAAGCCCGGGGATTGCCTGAGGCCACGGGCGATTTCCGGGTTCGGAAGATGCTCGAGGGATGGTCCAGGGAGTGCGCGGTCCATAAGGACCCACGCCAACCCATTTCCCCGTCTGTCCTCAAGGGCCTTGGAGCAGCCTGGAAAGGAGTTTGTAGGTCGGGCTATGAGGCTAAGCTTTTTCACGCAGCAGCGTTGACTGCCTTTTTTGGGGCCCTACGGGTGGGTGAGCTTGTGGTCTCATCCTGTAAGGATACTTCTGGTCGGGCCCTTATGGCAAGTGACCTAGCTTTCGGGGGGGACACAGTTTCACTTACGATCCGCTGGTCCAAGACGGACCAGATGAGGAAGGGGGCTTCCATTCAGTTGGGATCTTGCTCTGAGGTGGAGCTGTGCCCTGTCCGTGCTTTGCGGAGATATTGGCAGGTGCGAGGTGGCGAGCATGGTTACCTTTTTAGGCACCAAGATGGTGTCCCCTTAACTCGTTACCAGTTCTGGGCCGTGACTAAGAGGGCTCTGTCTTTGCTGGGGCTGCAAGGCATGAGTTTTGGGACTCATTCCTTTCGGATTGGGGCGGCTTCGACAGCTGCTGCCATGGGATATTCAAGCCAAGCTATTCAAAAAGTGGGTAGGTGGCGGTCTGCGGCCTACCGCTCCTATGTGCGTCCACTGAAACATGTTTAAGTGTTGCTAATTAATGTTTTTTCTTAGGTCAAGCATCGCGGGTGGGACATCAATGCATCCTGATATGTGGGCACAGTTTTGTCTTCTGAGCTGCCCATCAAGCACGCAGGGCGCCAGTGGGGTCCCAGCTTGGGCTGAGTGACCAGGCTACTGTTGAATGGAGAGGCCGGCGGGGCCTTCGGTGGCTGGGTCTATTGCCATTGTTGTTTGGAGTGGGGTGTGATACGCCACCTCACATCCTTGTTATTCATTTAGGGGGTAATGATTTGGGTTTGATGCAAGGTAAGGCATTATCTTCCCAGGTGCTGTCTGATATGCGCCTTATTGCGGCCCGTTGGCCGGGGGTGTTGATCATGTGGTCAGCTATGATCCCTCGTCGAGTTTGGAGGGAGGCTGAAGATCGCTAGGCCATTGAGCGGGCTAGGATGAAGCCCAATAGGGCCATCCAAAAAGGTTTGGGGGAAGGGTTAGGCGTTTATTTGCCTCACCCTCGGATCAGGGCCGAATTCCCCGACCTCTACAGGGGTGATGGGGTGCATTTGTCTCAGACAGGCAACCAGATTTTCCTAGATGATCTGCGGCAAGGACTTCAGTTGGCCTTAGGCCACCAGTGGGGCGCCAGGACCTAAGCAGAGGCTGGGTCCTGGCGTTGGCTGGTTTGGTAGGAGTAGGGTGCGGGACGGTGAGTACCCTTGGCACTTCCCTATGTGGGAAGAGGGGCCTGCCAAAAGGGCTGGTACTGCTGTGACGGCTGCCAGGCCCACAGGCAGGCTGCCTTCGGGAACCCCAGCCTGCGAGTCCTTTCCCTCACTGCTATACGGCTGAGGTGTTCAGGAGCTTAAAGGGGGGTGACCAAATTGCCTGGCTGGCTGGGTCCGCCCCATCCACTGGATGGGTCCCACCTGGGGCTTTGGGGCTCGCCCAGACAGGTCAAGGCAGTGGTCCAGTGTGGGACACCGTGGCTTGACCTGTACCGCTTTATGTCCTTGCCTCTGTTTGGCTTGTTTTGTTTGTACAAAGTTAATAAAGTGGCCCTTAGATCCAACTTGGTGTCCGTCTCTTTTCTGACTGGGGTTGCAATCCGGCCCCTTCCTGGCAAGCAGCTGCGCTGCTAAGCCAGGGGCCGTTTATTGCAGCTCCGGAGGGAGGGACGGCACCACCCCCTCCTTCCTTATTTGGAGTTGCTGGGAGGGCTGAGCGAATGTTTGCTGCGCAGCTCGGCCCTCCCAGCTCAGTGCGTTCAGTCGCTCGGCCCGCCCGCCTCTCCCTAATTTCATTGGTGCAGGATAGCCGGCTGCCTTTTGGGGCCAGGTAGGAATTTTTTCCCCCCTTCCGAATTGGCTTAGGTAAAGGGGGGTTTTTCGCCTACCTTGTACTGATGTTTTGGGATTGAGGAGATTGGTTTCGGGTGGTGCCTGATAGGAGTGTCCTGGCTGGTTTGGTAGGAGTAGGGTGCGGGACGGTGAGCACCCTTGGCGCTTCCCTATGTGGGAAGAGGGGCCTGCCAAAAGGGCTGGTACTGCTGTGACGGCTGCCAGGCCCACAGGCAGGCTGCCTTCGGGAACCCCAGCCTGCGAGTCCTTTCCCTCACTGCTATACGGCTGAGGTGTTCAGGAGCTTAAAGGGGGGTGACCAAATTGCCTGGCCAGCTGGGTCCGCCCCATCCACTGGATGGGCCCCACCTGGGGCTTTGGGGCTCGCCCAGACAGGTCAAGGTGGTGGTCCAGTGTGGGACACCGTGGCTTGACCTGTACCGCTTTAGGTCCTTGCCGCTGTTTGGCTTGTTTTCTTTGTACAAAGTTAATAAAGTGGCCCTTAGATCCAACTTGGTGTCCGTCTCTTTTCTGACTGGGGTTGCAATAAATAAAATATGCGGAGATAAAATCACAATAATTTACCACAGCCTTCTAATAAAACACCTGCTCACCGTATAAAAACCATACAGCATCTGATGGAGGTGGAGGTGCGGCTTAACCATGCATGGTCACTCATATATGGGGGCTAGATGGTCAAAAAACCCCTTACAAACAGGGGAGACTGGGAGAGAGGCTCATTTGATGGAATCCCCGATGGCCTCAACCATACGCCTGGCGGAACATCTCTGTCTTACAGGCCCGCCTGAAGGAGACAAGATCTTGGTGGGCCTGGGTGTCCTCAGACAGAGAGTTCCACCAGGTCGGGGCCAGCCGATTAGCAAGATCTGCCCATTTCCAATGACTGGAACTGAGGGGACAAGATCTCTGTCATGGCTGACATTCCTTCCAAGAGCTACCTGACAATTAGCTATTTCTGTTCCACAGCACTGCAGTTCTTCCTGTGATCTTGCCTGCCCTAGTATTTATGTCAATGTGAGGGCAAATGGAAGAATCCAAATGCCTTGTGATGAGTCTTTTTCCTGTATGACCAACTGAGAATGCAGTTAGAGGAACGGCCTGCAGTATGGGGATTCTGTTCTTCCATCTGTTCTTCTGTTTCACTAATGGCCAGCTTGTTGTTGGACAGAACTTAAGGTTTGATTCATTTCTCTACTTTTTCTTCATGGATTCAAATTTCTCACACGTGTGTTTTCCTCTCTGAACTAACAGGAAGACGGCAGGTATGCTTTCGGTTGATATTCTGTTCTGTATGCTCCTGTTGCTGTCCTGCTGCCCGTACCTCCCTTTGTCTTGCAAGAATTTGGCTCTGAGGCAATCAACCTCCTAGGACCTCAACCCTTGCTTGAAAGAGGACCTGGGTGTTCAGAGGGAGTTTCTTCTGCTAAGTGAGCTGTGGAAGTATTTGAGTGGAGTGGCTATGCTTCTGTTCCTCTTTATCCTTCTGTCCAAAAATTATGTGTTTGCAGAAGGAGATTTGATTTCCACACACGTTGAATAATGCACTTTCAATGCACTTTAGCAATCCTTTGGAAGTGGATTTTTTGTTGCACACATGGAAAAGCAGTTCCAAATGTTCACTAAAGTGTATTGAAAGTGGATTATCCAATGTGTGTGGAAGCAGCCACTATGGCCTCTAGTTCAGTTGCTCTCAGCTCTTTGAGGTGAGTTTTTTCCCTCTGGTGAGGAAGCATGGAATACCAGCTCTCTAATTATCTGCCACACTAGCACAGGCAAGGTGCCAGCATTCAGGGTTTAAGACCAAGCGTTTGACACATAATTAAAAAGGACATCAGCGACACGTTGTATATATTTTATTGGATTCAAACAGCTTTGTTTTCAACAAGAAAAGAAATCAAACCCATCCCCTTAAAAAAGTGGACGGTGTTCCTACACTACTTCTTAATCATGTCAAGTCGCGAGGAAATGGTTTCAGTTAGCACAATCCATGAAAATTGCTTTATTCCTGCCACTTTTTGATATACGAGACTGGTTCTTTAGGCACAAATGATGAAAGAAAGATTGCATTAAAATATGAAAGCAAGTTTATTGTTTCATTAAAAATTTAGCAGCCATTGATTCACATTTCAATGGAGCTACAGAACAGGAGACCTCAGGCTCTACAACGGTAAATTTTTGAGCTGGTGCCTATCAAAACAATTAAACCCCAGGCGAAACCTTCTATGTTAAAAGTGAAAATGTTCTCACATCAGGTTTTATGAGCTAAATAATAAGCTGTTCTAGGTTAGATAATAATTTGTAGCTAAATAGCTGAACCTCCTTGGAATTCGAAACGTTGAGCCCAGAACCCAGCACTGAACCTGCCTAATCCCAGTGATTGCATTTAGCTTTTGCTGGGGCAGCAAGTACAGGAGATGCAAACTAAAGATGCAGCACATACTTAAACTGTGGAACTCACTGCTGCAGGATGTACTGATGGCTTGAAAAGGGAATTAGACAATTCAACTTTGTATTAGCCAAAAATTGACTGCAGCAGACTTAGAAGGGTGTAACTCTGCCTTCGATGGCACTGTAAGCATCAAAACATGTGCAGTCAAGGACAGGCAGGTTATAACAGAGCCATTGGACTGGATCCATTGGAAGGGATTTCTATCAGTGGAATAGGACTTCATATCATTGCAGCCCAGTATGCTCTTGAATTGCAAACACCTAGAGCTGAGCAGATCCAAAAATTCCTATAAAAAGCCTGGACTTCACATCTAGCTGGTATAGATGAGCCTGCCCTTTGCTCATCTATATTAGCTAGATGTATAAATAGTATATTGCAAGCAATAAACTGCCTTTCGTTAGGAAGAAAGAATTTATTGCATATGTTTTAGAGGTGTATGAGAGCATTAATGCTTGCCATGTAAAGCCTCAGATGAACCTGCTTTTTGCACAAGGGGGAAAGACTTTGCGGATCCATATGAGTCAATCATCATCTAAACTGCTCATTTCCTCCTTCAGTTTGAGATTCATAGAATCTGAATGGGCCATGCATTTTTAATGCCATGGCAGGAATCGTAAATATTGTTGGCCTTGATTACCAGAATGTTAATACAATAAAATAAAGACTTTCTAACCCCTGGAAAGGGAGAAGAGAATTAAGGTAAAATGATATACTCCAAAGCCTAATAATTTACGCAGCATTTCTGATCTGATTACCAACCTTTGGAAGAAGCTTTAGACCTGTAATATCAGATCAGTTTGTGAAACCCTATTTTTTCCCCCTCTTTAAATGAGGCAGGAGCAGGTGCTGGCATTTCATTTCAACTAATGAGCCTCTAATTTACTGTAAATATCTTAGAATTCCTTGAACAAGTCTCAGCGGAATCCAAGAGGAAGCAATCTACCGGTTCGATACATCTTCCAGAAATACCATGGGGACCTTGCTAAATACATGAAGTACTGCATTAGTTAATAAATCTGAGCATGCATTTTAAAGCTATGAACAGCACTTGGAAAAATGCAAACAATATGCTTCTGTGATCGCTTAACCATTGTCGGCATGTAACGGGAGCTGGGTGATTGCAAAATAATTATTTTATGTGAAATTATGTTGTAATTTATGGCTTCGCATGGCTCGTTTTGTGGATGATTATTTGGAGTGCATGAGGAAGCAATAAGGGTATTGCTATATTAAAGTGTGATTTAATGTCTTTGGTTGATGAATTTATTTCTGCATGAAATATACAGATAGTTGTCCTTGATGGCCCAGGAAAAGACAGTTGAGTCCACTTGATAAGGGAGACTATTGCGAGGAACAATGTGGGGCAACATTTGAGTCCCTCTAGCTTCGATCAGATAGGTCAGAGTGACTGCACCTTGTTCCTTCTTCTCATGAACACATACAATTGCCATTTACTAGTCCTGTTCAGAAGATACATTGAACGCATGTGCAATCCATGTATAGCATACATGTGATTATTCTTCGTATAATTGTTGAGTAATTTTCCTGTTACACTCATCGCATGTACAGCTAAACATGCAATACTCATTCCACATTTATTCAAGCCACAAGCCACAAAAGGGCTGTCTCCAAGTAAAAGCCGTGCCAATGTGAGGAGAAAACTCCTCCGGAGACTAAACAATTCAACTCAATAGGTTCTTTTAAGATTTTTAAATTTTTAAAGTGCAAGTGCTATAAGTGGGACCAACATACCTGAAGGACCGCCTCTCCCCATATGTACCCCGGAGAGCACTTAGAGCCAAAACACACGAGAAGAAATACCTAGATTCAGCACGTGTTCTCTTACCTCAAGGTTTGCCAGGATCTGTAGGCGTCCTGGAAGCTCAAAGTTTAGCATTTACAGAGCAGCAGGAAGGGAAATACAGGTGCCTGTATTTCGCTTCCCCTTCCTGCTGCTCTGTAAATGCTAAACTTTAAGCTGCCAAGACACCTACACTTCCCAACAAACCTTGAGGTAAGAGAACAAGTTTAGCATTTACAGAGCAGCAGGAAGGGGAAGGGAAATACAGGCGCCTGTATTTCCCTTCCTGCTGCTCTGTAAATGCTAAACTTTAAGCTTCCAGGACGCCTACAGATCCCGGCAAACCTTGAGGTAAGAGAACACGTGCTGAATCTAGGTATTTCTTCTCGTGTGTTTTGGCTCTTAGATCTGCAAATAAACACCTACTGGCGGTCCCTGACCCCAGGGAGGCTCGACTGGCCTCGACCAGGGCCAGGGCTTTTTCTGTCCTGGCCCCCACCTGGTAGAACTCTCTGTCGGAAGACAGTCGGGCCTGCCAAGATCTTGTAGCTTTTTGGTGGGCCTGTAAGACGGACATGTTCCACCAGGCATATGGTTGAGGCCAGCAAAGGATCCATCTAATCAGCCTCCCCGCCAGTCTCCTACCAGTGACGGGGCTCCCTGCCAGTCTCCTACCAGGGTGCCCCACCATGTATGATGAACTAGAGTTATAAACTCACACCTTCATTTTTTTTATGTGTCTGTTGTGCAGGGAAAGGGGAAGGGGGCCCATCTAGGTTACTGGTAATTATGCTGTGGAAAATGAATTTGTGATTTTATTGTCTATTTACTGTAATTTTATCTACTGCTGTAACCCGCCCTAAGCCCACTCATGGGGCGGGCGGGCTATAAATTAAATTTATAGCAACAACAACAACAACAAGTACATCAGGTAATAGAAGAAGAAAAGAGAGGCCTGAATGATTATATCAGTAGACATACAGAAAAATTACTTCAGGCTGTGAAAATGGAGAACATATTAAAAACAACTGAAACAAAGGCTGAATACAAGAAGAAACAGTTTGAGAATAGATTAAATGGCTGGAAGAACAAATGCTTACATGGGCAACATCTAAAAAATATTGAAGGAAAAAGTGACAACAGCATAACTTGGGCATGGTTGAAGATGGGTACAATCAAGAAATAAACTGAAGGTCTGATCTTCGCAGCACAATAATAAGCATTGCAAATGAATGTTATGAAAGCCAACATTCAGAAAATCAGTGAAAATAAAAAATGTCGACTTTGCCAGGAAAAAGATGAAACTTTGTCCCACCTTATCTCTGAATACAGCAAAATTGCACAGACAGACTACAAAGCTAGACATGACAGGGTCGCAAAGCTGATTCATTGGTCATTGTGTAAAAAGTATAATCTTCCAGTATCAAAGAATTCATGGGAACATCAGGTAGCAAAGGTGCTAGAAAATGAACAAGTCAAGATCTTGTGGGATTTCAGAACTCAAACTGATCGGCACATTGAACATAATACACCAGACATAACAGTAGTCGAAAATCAAAAAGTCTGGATAATCGACATTGCAATTCCTGGGGATGCCAGAGCCGAAGAAAAAAAACAAGAAAAAATGATTAAATATAGAGATCTGGCAATAGAAACGACCCGAGTATGGAAGAAGAATGCAATAGTAGTCCCAATTGTCATCAGGACGCTTGGAACCATCTCAAAAAACTTTGTAATTCATATGGAAAAATTGCAGCTTTCTGACATAGCACCTACAGAACTGCAAAAGACAGCGCTACTTGGAACAGGGTACGTATTACACCAATATCTGGTTGATACTTAGGTCTTCAGTAGAAACATGTATCAGCTTAGCAAGGCCAATCAATAATAACATGTGACCTCTGCTTATTGTTGATTGTGTTTCAGATAATTTGAATAACAACAACAACAACAACAACAATAAAGTGCATATTTCAAACTTGGTGCAACTTATAAAATGTAACAGTGCAATCACAACATCGATCATTTCATTCACAATAAACAATGTCTAAATCATAATTTTTATAGGGTACATTTTAGTTGCTGTCAGACCAGTAAGTTGCAAGGTACGTTCCATAAAAGTTGCATAATCCAATTATATTTAATTTATTATATTTATATTCCGCCCTCCCCACTTTTGCAGGCTCAGGGCGGATAACAAAATACAAATATCGCATACCATTAAAAACATTTAAAAGCACTATGTCATATCATATATGATATCATCTATTTACATATAAATAATTAAAAAGCAGCACGTAACATAAATTTGGTGTTTCACACAGTGGTTCTACCAGAGCAAATACATGCAGTAGTAATGAATTAATGAATATAATGAATATAATGAATTAATCTGGTTTTCTTTCAGATGTGAAAAGACAATGATGGAACATCCCACTCAAAGTATAAATGGTGTGTCCATGAAATGAAGTTGGCTAACAGGCTTTGCTAGCTATTTGATCCCCTTGTTTCGGGGGTTCTTCTTCACATGCCGTTTATCTCACCAATATATTGTCAATGTTATTCAGGTACTGGTCCCTGTTTTCATTCATAAAGTGAATGAAAAAAGGATATTTCTTACAAATTGATATATGAACATACAGGCAAAATGTTTGTGCATTCACTGTAACCTGAGAACAAGTTAGACTGGTGATCAATAAAATCAGCATTCTCTACTCTCTGACTGGCAGCAGATTTGAAGGGTCTAAGGTTGAGGTCTTTCACCTCACCTACTTCCTGATCATTTTAATTGGCAATATTGGGGATTGAACCTATGACTTTCTGCTGGCAAGGCAAATGCTCTACCATTGAGCTATGGCTGATCATCAGCTCAGCTTTTCACATGAAGCAGTCTTATACTGAGCTAAATCAAAAAGAGTCCAGTAGCACCTTTAAGACTAACCAACTTTATTGTAGCATAAGCTTTCAAGAATCACAGTTCTCTTCATCAGATGCATGGAGGGTAAGAAGAAACTGGTCAGATATATAGGTGGAAAGGGGATGGAGGAGAAGATGCAAACAGTAGCTTCTGATATGGAGATCAGTTTGCTCCTGTTAAGGAAGTTAGTTACTTCTGATAATGAGATAACCGTTAATAGTCTCTATTCAATCCCAGCCTGACTGAGTCAAATTTACATATGAATTCCAATTCATCAGCTTCCCATTGGATTTTGTTTTTGAAAGGTTTCTGTTGAACTACAGTGACCTTTAAGTCCTTGATGGAATGTCCTGGTAGATTGAAGTGTTCTCCCACTGGTTTCTGGATGTTGCCATTTTTAATGTCAGATTTGTGTCCATTTATTCTTTTGCACAGAGGTTGGCTGATTTGTCCAATGTACAGAGCAAATGGACATTGTCAAAGGCTTTCACGGCTGGAGAACGATGAGGTGGTGGTGACACTGAGAGATCTCTGTCCTTTGGTGCTACACCTCTGAAGATGCCAGCCACAGCTGCTGGTGAAACGTCAGGAACTACAATGCCAAGACCACGGCAATACAGCCCGGAAAACCCACAACAACCAAATGGACATTGTTGGCACATGAGGGCATATATCACATTGGAGGATGAGCAATTGTAAGAGCCAGAGACAGTGTAGTTGATGCCATTGGGTCCTGTAATTGTATTTCCTGGATAGATATAAGGGCAGAGCTGGCATCTGGGTCTGTTGCAGGGCCTGGTACCTGTGCTGGTGACTCTGCTAGCCGATTCATGATTGTGACTGACCCAAAATCACCTAGCTGGCTTCAAGCAGAGGAGTGGGGAATCAAACCCAGTTCTCCAGGTAAGAGTTCTGTGGCTCATAACCACTACACCAAACTGGTGTAAATAAATAATAAATAAATAAATTTTTATTTCTATTGCTATTTCAGTTTCACAGCTTTAGGAATGCCTAAGAATGTCAAAATCAGTTCCCCTGTTTAACACATTTTATTGTATATGCATTTGAGGGGTGGTGGTGGAAATACAGTTTTATTTCAGGAGCCACTGGAACTGTGGATGCAAAGGAATTCCAAAGCAGCTGAAGTGTGTCCACTCTAATGTAACTTTATAGCCACGGTCACTGGAGAAATCAGTCTTTTCTTTAAGGAGTAAAAGAGCTGGTGAATACAGGGAGTGCAAATGGGGGAAATGCAGCAGCTGTTGGGGAAGGGAGTATGACCTGCATGAACCTATATTCACTCTGCTTTCAGCATGACTGGCAAACCGATTATTTAAAAGGACTAAGTGGTAGCACAAAAGAAGCAAAAGGGATGATTATTCTTGCTACTGACTTTATAGAGGGAAACACAACAACAACAACAACAATAACAAAAACAACAACAACAGCAAAGAAGATAAGATACTGCCTTTGTTGGTGTGCATGATTTGATCTTACCTAAACTCATTTAAAAAAAAAATGAAAGAAGCACTTTGATTGCATGCCAAGTCAATTGCCGATTATGTGACTGGAGGAAAACAGCCATTGGGAGTTCGGTTGGTTTTCTCTTCAGGGATAAGTAAGACAGTTGTGACAGCCATGCTTCTTTGGCTTGCTAGGATCCAGAGGCCCTTAACCTGTCTTGAAACAAAACAGGTTGCCCAAATGTTACACCCAAATGCAACAGAAGGATGTGCCATGTTAATGTAAACTGAGTTAATGATGCGGGTTTTTTAAAAAAAAAATTGTGGCAATATAAACAAGCTCAGTATTTGATTTTGCAGCTCTCATTATGGGGGAAAAACATTTATAATAAACATGCAGAGATTTTAAGTATGTCACTTGTTCTTTCCCCTGTCTCAACTGCTATAGAATAATTTAAATCCTGTCTTTTAAAAAATACGTTTTGGAAGAACTGTTTCTGGCCACATCAGACTTTTTAAAAGTCTTCTTCAGGCAAACAAAGTGAAGGATCCTGAAATAGAGTATTAAAACAAAGCAAACAAACTTGAAAAACACTCTTTTGTTTTGTTAAAGTAGTTTCTGGAATGATAAGCCAAGTCTGGGAAACCAAGTTACAATGAATACCCTCCCCACCGAAAAGTTCTTGTGTTTCATCATTTTGGTTCTGCCTGTTACTCAAAGTGTATTCTGAACTACCAACAAAATTTTACTTCAGCACTTCCATTCCCTGACTACTGTTATTCAATCCCTGCCTGTTAAAGTTATTTCTTTTTGAACGTTACACAGTCTCCAGTGCCATTTCCAACGAAAGGGAAGAGGGCTCCTGCTTCTCCCCATTAAGTTCTTGGGCTGAGCTATAAAAGCCAAAATTATATCTGACTGTCATGGTGGGACAAACAGACTTTCACACCATAAAGATTATCATGCTACTTGGGGCTGCTCAGCCAAAGCAGGCAAACTGAATTTTGGTGGGAAAATCTACCTCACAGTGAGGAAATGAAGGGGGTGCAGTCCATCATGCTCAGAATTCCAAATGATTTCCAGGCTACAGAGCTGGAGAAAATGGCTGCTTTGGAGGATGGACTCATTGGCATTATGCCTTGTTGAGGTCCTTCTCCTCCTGAAACCCTGTTCTCCCTAGGCACCACTCAAAAAATTCTAGGAATTTCCCAACCCAGAGCTGGTAACCCTAGCTTACTGACTGACTGAAAGTGTTTATCAGACTCATGATCTACCTTGGTTCCCAGCAAGAAAGGTGGACTATAAATGAAAACAACAACAACAACAACAACAACAACAACAAATTGGATCAAGATGGGTAGCCATGTTTTTCTGTCTCTAACAGTGGAAAAGAGCAAGAGTCCAATAGCACTTAAAAGACTAACGAAGTTAGTGGAAAGGTATGAGCTTTTGTGAGCCACAGCTCACTTTGTCAGATGCATCCACCTGGTCTGAATCAAGACAAAGGCTTCATGTCTCATTACCAATGCTAATTTCTCCACACTCACTACCCCTCTGCATACCCCGCCCTATTCAATCACATCTGCCTTTGAAATTCACCTGCTATTGTCATTTGGCATCTGAAATCACTTCACTCTCCAAGATATAAGGACAGATGGACTCAAATTCTATCTGTATCTGAAGAAGTGAGCTGGACTCTTGTTCCTTGCCAACAATAAATTGGAGATAGGTTTGTGAACAAAGTTGTTCTTAAAATGGTTGGCCATTGTGCTCTGAATTTCACTAATTGTTCATGTGACTAATCAGAGCTGACAGTGTGTAAAAAGGAAAAAAAATGTTTTCTAGAATGTTTTCTAAATACTTAATTCTTGAATGTACTCCCTATATGTCTGTTTATATGTATAATGATAAAGGTTCTGAAGCTGATTGAGTTATTTGGTGTTTATTTTTAGATGTAGTTTTGTGCTTGAGATATGGCTGTAGTTTCAATAGCATCAGGTGGTTCTGTGACAGCCTAGTTTCTTCCATGGCAAGGAATCTGAAAGTATATGTAACAGCTGTACACTTTACAAGAGAAGACCATTTTCTCAAGGTTCTACCCCATTGCTCTATAGGCTCCATCCTTGCCACCTCTGAAGTATCTAATATTCTTTTCAAAACTCTTGCTTGCCTCTCTTTTTGAAGCTCTACTTTTTGTTTTAAGTTTTGTACTTATGGGTAGAGATGGGCACAAACTGGGAAAAAAATGAACCATGTGGATCGTGCTTCGTCAAATTTCATGAACCACAAACTTTCATGAACCTGCCCCTGGTTCATGAACCGGTTCATTTGATTCATGAAAATGTCACATCTGGGTCAGAAAACCATCACTTCCGGGTCAGCAGAAGGTCACTTCCAGGCCAGAAGAAGGTCACTTCCGGATCAGCAGAAGGTCTGCAGGAAGCCAATCCCCTGTTGCCTAGGAAACTGATTGACTGACACCAGGCTGTCTGCAGTCACGAACCAAAAAATGAACCAAATGAACTAGCCTAAAGTTCGTGGCAGTTTGTCAGAAATGGGATCTGATGAACCGCGGTTCGCGAACCATGAACCGGCCTGGTTCGTGCTTAATTTTGGTTTGTATTTCGGTTCATGCCCATCTCTACTTATGGGTTCAATTGCAATGAGGAGTTGAGTTAACTGAGCAATTTTAAGTCTGGCTTCAGGGCCAGTTCACTGAAAAATTCTCTATGAACCATTTTGGGTGGTTCAAGTTCTGGTCCACTTTAACTGCCTTCTGAATGTCACCCTCATGATTTCTTGAGCCCTCAGAACTGGATAACATCTCTAGGGAGAATTCAGTGAGTAACTTGTGGCTTTGGCAAGGCTTGGGACAAGGATAAGGGTCTAAGCTATACGTATATGTGATGGTAGTTGGTGAGCATGAAATGGGTGCCAAATGAAACTGTGGCAATGAATAGGTCTTTTGGACACATATTGAGACAATATGACAGTATTGAACAGAGTGTCTTCTTGGCCAAGGTTTCACATTTTCCATCTCCAGCCTGTTTTTATTCTTGTGCTGCTGCTGTGTGTGTAATTATAGTAATTACCAGGAAGGTTTAGTCCTGCAATTAGTTTTGATTTCTTACAAAAAAAAAAAAACAGTCCCTATTTTGAGACCTGGGAATGCAGATGTTGCTCAGTGCTCCCTTACAAAACCACTTGGCCTTGGATAACTCCTCATGTTAGCGTAGGAGCTATTGCCTTTTTTTATAGAAGGAGAACTAAGGTTGAAATATAGTGATGAACTGAAGTGATCATTTTGGTGTAGTGGTTAAGAGCGCCAGGACTCTAATCTGGAGAACCGGGTTTGATTCCCCACTCCTCCACTTGAAGCCTGCTGGGTGACCCTGGGTCAGTCACAGTTCTCTCAGAGCTCTCTCAGCCCCACCTGCCTCACAGGGAGTTTGTTATGGGGATAACGATAATATACTTTGTAAACCAGAGCCCCGTGGCGCAGAGTGGTAAGTTGCAGTACTGCAGCCCTGGCTCTGCTCACGACCTGTGTTCGATTCTGGCAGTAAAATGAGTACTCAGTTTCTTGGGAGTAAAATGTAGATGACTGGGGAAGGCAATGGCAACCCACCCCATAAGTCTGCCAAGAAAACATTGTGATGCGACATCCCCCCATGGGTCAGTAATGACTCGGTGCTTGCACCTTTACCTTTTTTACCTACTTTGTAAACCACTCTGAGTGGGTGTTAAGTTGCCCTGAAGGGCGGTATATAAATCAAATATTATTATTATTTTATTATTATTTCATCATCATCATCGATCTTGGGCAGAAAGCCTAGGACTTCCCAATCAAGGCAGCACTAAAATGGTTGAACATAGTGAGCTATAACTGTGTGTTTTACATGGTGGGGGCAGCGCTGTGAACATGATGGCATCACTTTGAGGGAAAACCCAGACGTGACAGTGGATAGCTCTAAGAATCGCCCACAAAAATTAAAACCATAGAGTTTCCATCGAGCTACCTGCCATTACTTCCAGGTTTCCCCAGAAGTGATATAATGGCACTTACAACATTGGTAGTCCCCCCGCCCCACTGCTGGTTGAAGTGCTAGTGGGCAATGGGAGCTTAGGATAGGGGATCCCCTGGCTTAGAGATTTTGAGTGCATGTTGACATCGTTAAAACAAATGTGGTTTCACAATATGTCTACACTAACCACATACCATTGTCCGGGAGGGGTGTAAAAATATGGGCTTCATCTAGTAAGTTCAGTGAGGATCTGTTACTGTGACATGATCTGCTTCCATGATCCAGTTATGATAAAAGAATTGGATCCTCATATTGTAGTATGAACACAGGGATCACCTTCCCAGTGTCACTTATTTAGGGTTGCTGATTCAAGCTTGGCAAATTGCTAGAGATTTGGGAGTGGTTTTTTTAACTTTATTTTTCATTTTTTAACAACATATATAACAAATATAGCCCATATAACTTTTTCTCAACATCAAGTCTAACATTTACAATAAGAATTGTTTGTGTTTTGTGATTTTAGTTTCTTTTTGAGAGGTAGAATTCTGGGCTGTACTGTGCTGAGCTTTTATTTGCTTGGTTAGAGAGTCTTTGGTTGGTGAAATCTTTTGTCATCTTGTGTAGTGTCATTTGATAGACTGTATACTTTAATAAATAAGTGAATGATATATTTATGTTTCTGGTTGTACCTCGTTGGTGTTGGTGTATTCAAAGAATGGATACCATTTCTCTGTGAAGTTGTTTGGTTTGGGGTAGATCTCAGCTTGAGTGAAGCCATCTGTTACTTTTTCAATTATGAAATGTTCCCATACTTTATTATATCAGTTTGTTAATGTGGGTGTTTTTTGTGATTTCCATTTCACTGCTATTGTTGTTTTGACAGCTACTAATAGGGTTCTTATGGTGCCCCATCTTGAGCTTGGTAATCCTAGGACTTACTGGCTGGGAGTTCCTCAGGAGGAAGACATATTTTTCTCACTGCCGTATCCAGCCTGTTCAACACATTTCATCTTGCACTTTCAACGCTGATCTGCTTCTAGTCTATTCCCCTTGAAACTAGAAAGAGTGACATTTGTAAAGTGATGAAGAGATCAGTTAGCGTACGTTCACCCCAAATTTTACAGTGGAATAAAAAGTGCAGCACTTGTGGGCAAAGCAAGGCTCTGAAAAAAGTTGCTCTGGTTTGCCATTAGGTGGTGCACATATAGTATGAAATATCAGATTAAGTGAATTTCAGGACACTGGGTGAAAGGTTAAGTAATACATTTTGTAAACGAATATATGCACACCAAAGGATGCAATTAAGGCTGGATTCCTTTCTAATTTTTTTATGCCTGCAAGAGCTAAAGCTGTTGAAACTAATATCGTCCTCTGTGGAGAAGAGAAGGATGACGATGGTACTGTTTTCTTCCTGCAGAAGGATGGCCATATTGATGGTTGTTGGGGGTTTTCCGGGCTGTATTGCCGTGGTCTTGGCATTGTAGTTCCTGACGTTTCGCCAGCAGCTGTGGCTGGCATCTTCAGAGGTGTATCACCAAAAGACAGAGATCTCTCAGTGTCACAGTGTGGAAAAGATGTAGGTCATTTGTATCTACTCAGGAGGGGTGGGGTTGAGCTGAGTCATTCTGTAAGAGTTTCCCAGGGTGTGGAATGCTAATGGCGGGAGGCTTCACTGAATCCTGAGGAGGTTCTTTTGCATATGGATTGGTGCTTGATGTGCTAATCTTCTCTGCAGGGCTATTGTCGGGTGTGGAGTGTTTTGTTGGCCTGGTGTTTTTCAGAACTGGAGCCCATGCTCTGTTCATTCTTAAGGTTTCTTCTTTCCTGTTGAAGTTTTGCTTATGCTTGTGAATTTCAATGGCTTCCCTGTGCAGTCTGACAAAGTAGTTGGAAGTGTTGTCCAGTATTTTGGTGTCCTGGAATAAGATACTGTGCCCTGTTTGAGTTAGGCTATGTTCAGCCACTGCTGATTTTTCAGGCTGTCCAAGTCTGCAGTGTCTTTCATGTTCTTTTATTCTTGTCTGGATGCTACGCTTTGTGGTCCCGATGTAAACTTGTCCACAGCTGCAGGGTATACGGTATACTCCTGCAGAGGTGAGGGGGTCTCTGCTGTCTTTTGCTGATCGTAGCATCTGTTGTATTTTTCGGGTGGGTCTGAATACTGCTTGAAGGTTATGCTTTTCCATAAGCTTTCCCATCTGATCAGTAATTCCTTTGATATATGGCAAAAACACTTTTCCTGTAGGTGACTGTTTTTCCTTGGTTGTTTGATTCATCCTGGGTTTGATTGCTCTTCGGATTTCATTTCTGGAGTAGCCATTTGCCTGAAGTGCGTGGTTTAGATGATTAATTTCCTCATTGAGAAAGTGCGGCTCACATATCCGTCTTGCACGATCCACTAATGTTTTCATTATGCCTCTTTTCTGTCGGGGGTGGTGATTGGAGTTTTTGTGTAAGTACCGATCAGTGTGAGTTGGTTTCCTGTAGACCTTGTGACCTAACTGAAAGTTTGCTTTGCGGATGACCAAGGTATCCAGGAATGAGAGTTTTCCCTCACTTTCTTTCTCCATTGTGAATTGTATGTTCAGGTGGATGTTGTTGAGATGATTCAAAAACTCCCTCAATTCTTTCTCCCCATGGCTCCAAATGATGAATGTATCATCCACAAACCGGAACCATACACTGGGTTTGTGGGGTGCTGATTCTAGAGCTGTTTTTTCAAAATGTTCCATGTAGAAGTTTGCTATAACTGGGCTGAGTGGGCTCCCCATGGCCACCCCATCCATCTGTTCATAGAATTCGTTGTCCCATTGGAAGTAACTGGTTGTCAGACAATGATGGAATAAGGCTGTTACATCCTCTGGGAAAATCTGATTAATCAGTGCAATAGTGTCTTTTACTGGAACCTTGGTAAACAGGGATACAACATCAAAACTGACAAGTATGTCTTGTGGATTGAGTTTCAGAGAACTGATTTTGTTGATGAAATCTGCTGAATCTTTGATGTAAGACGAGGTTTTCCCGATGTGGTCCTGCAGGAGATCTGCCAGATGTCTAGCTAATTCATATGTCGGTGAACCAATGGCACTCACAATGGGTCGGAGTGGGACTGAATCTTTATGTATTTTGGGGGGTCCATATAGTCTAGGTGGCTGTGCTTCAGTCTTGCATAGTTTTCTGTGCGTGTCGGGATGTAGTGAGGAATTCTTGATCAGCGCATTTGTTAGCCTGGCTAACAAATGCGCTGATCAAGAATTCCTCACTACATCCCGACACGCACAGAAAACTATGCAAGACTGAAGCACAGCCACCTAGACTATATGGACCCCCCAAAATACATAAAGATTCAGTCCCACTCCGACCCATTGTGAGTGCCATTGGTTCACCGACATATGAATTAGCTAGACATCTGGCAGATCTCCTGCAGGACCACATCGGGAAAACCTCGTCTTACATCAAAGATTCAGCAGATTTCATCAACAAAATCAGTTCTCTGAAACTCAATCCACAAGACATACTTGTCAGTTTTGATGTTGTATCCCTGTTTACCAAGGTTCCAGTAAAAGACACTATTGCACTGATTAATCAGATTTTCCCAGAGGATGTAACAGCCTTATTCCATCATTGTCTGACAACCAGTTACTTCCAATGGGACAACGAATTCTATGAACAGATGGATGGGGTGGCCATGGGGAGCCCACTCAGCCCAGTTATAGCAAACTTCTACATGGAACATTTTGAAAAAACAGCTCTAGAATCAGCACCCCACAAACCCAGTGTATGGTTCCGGTTTGTGGATGATACATTCATCATTTGGAGCCATGGGGAGAAAGAATTGAGGGAGTTTTTGAATCATCTCAACAACATCCACCTGAACATACAATTCACAATGGAGAAAGAAAGTGAGGGAAAACTCTCATTCCTGGATACCTTGGTCATCCGCAAAGCAAACTTTCAGTTAGGTCACAAGGTCTACAGGAAACCAACTCACACTGATCGGTACTTACACAAAAACTCCAATCACCACCCCCGACAGAAAAGAGGCATAATGAAAACATTAGTGGATCGTGCAAGACGGATATGTGAGCCGCACTTTCTCAATGAGGAAATTAATCATCTAAACCACGCACTTCAGGCAAATGGCTACTCCAGAAATGAAATCCGAAGAGCAATCAAACCCAGGATGAATCAAACAACCAAGGAAAAACAGTCACCTACAGGAAAAGTGTTTTTGCCATATATCAAAGGAATTACTGATCAGATGGGAAAGCTTATGGAAAAGCATAACCTTCAAGCAGTATTCAGACCCACCCGAAAAATACAACAGATGCTACGATCAGCAAAAGACAGCAGAGACCCCCTCACCTCTGCAGGAGTATACCGTATACCCTGCAGCTGTGGACAAGTTTACATCGGGACCACAAAGCGTAGCATCCAGACAAGAATAAAAGAACATGAAAGACACTGCAGACTTGGACAGCCTGAAAAATCAGCAGTGGCTGAACATAGCCTAACTCAAACAGGGCACAGTATCTTATTCCAGGACACCAAAATACTGGACAACACTTCCAACTACTTTGTCAGACTGCACAGGGAAGCCATTGAAATTCACAAGCATAAGCAAAACTTCAACAGGAAAGAAGAAACCTTAAGAATGAACAGAGCATGGGCTCCAGTTCTGAAAAACACCAGGCCAACAAAACACTCCACACCCGACAATAGCCCTGCAGAGAAGATTAGCACATCAAGCACCAATCCATATGCAAAAGAACCTCCTCAGGATTCAGTGAAGCCTCCCGCCATTAGCATTCCACACCCTGGGAAACTCTTACAGAATGACTCAGCTCAACCCCACCCCTCCTGAGTAGATACAAATGACCTACATCTTTTCCACACTGTGACACTGAGAGATCTCTGTCTTTTGGTGATACACCTCTGAAGATGCCAGCCACAGCTGCTGGCGAAACGTCAGGAACTACAATGCCAAGACCACGGCAATACAGCCCGGAAAACCCCCAACAACCATCGTTCTCTGGCCGTGAAAGCCTTCGACAATACATCGATGGCCATATTGTTATTTCTACATTCACATCTTTGCAGAAGGGAGGAGCTGTTGTTCAGTGTGGAACATACTCAGTGGACGAGCCTTTAATTTGCTTGCAGAAGGTCCCAGGATCAATCACTGACAACTTCAGTTAAAAGGACCAGACCGTAGGTGATGTCAAGGACCTCCACCTGAGAGCCTGAAGACCCTCTGCTGGGTCTGAGCAGACATGACCTTGATTGGTCAGATTCAGCATAAGGCAGCATCATGTGTATAGCTTCATGTGATCTTTGAGTGCTCTGGATATAGCCTAGTTCTTTCCTCCCTTGTGCCCCCAGGGAACCGGCTGGCGACCGATGAGAAATTGGGGCAGGGGGACAGGGATGTACCAGTTCAGGTGTCCCTGGCACCACATCATTTCTGGTGTAACCAGAAGTAATGTCAGCACGTTAGGATGATGCTTAGCATGCTAGAACATTGCCCCTATGCACGGCTTTTTCTCTGGGAAAAGAGGTTGTGGAACTCAGTGGGTTGCCCTTGGAGAAAATGGTCACATGGCTGGTGGCCCCACCAGCCATGTGACCATTTTCAAGAGGTTCCAGAACTCTGTTCCACCACGTTTCTGCTGAAAAAAAGCCATGCCCCTATGTATTAATGTTACTTCTGATTCATGCCGGAAATGATATCATGACACTGGAGGAATGATGATCCCCACCCCTATTTTTCTCTTGCCAGTCTGTTAAGTGATGACAGGAAATAGGGGGGTGCCCTGACCAGGTGGTCTTCCACTATAGCTGTACCTCTTGGAGATCCCTGCTCCCTTCTGTGGATCAGGTCTTTGGACTCCAATACTTACCCTACCTAAAGTCTGACCCAAAAAAAGAGAGATCCCCGAGAGACTCTGGATATTTTTTACTTTATTAATAAGTTTAAAAACCCAATAAAAAGGGAAGAGAAAAGAAAAAAATAAGGAGAGAAAAAGAAAAGAACAAAAATTAAAGAAAAAGAACAAAGAAAATAATACATATTTCCATTTTCCATTTTTTCTCCACAACACCTATCATACCTTTATAAACCATGTCGATTTGATACTTTCAGAATTTACTTTTTCAGTACTGCCCCTCTTCTATTTAGTTTCCCCAAATTTATCTTCTTAGAAATCAAATCCTCAAATCATCAATTCATTTTTTCTCATCTTATACAGAAAGTCAATAAGAGGTTTCCAATTTACTATAAAAGTAGTCTGTGTTTTATTTTTATTTATTTATTTATTTATTTATTTATTTATTTGATTTGATTTGTATTCCACCCTCCCTGCACCAGCAGGCTCAGGGCGGATTCCAATTAATAGAATAATATAAAATACAATATCTTTAAAACCAATAAAACATCTTAAATATTTAAAAAAGAACACACACAACAAGCAATACAGCAGCAGGTTTTGAAAAACATATGGCAGCAGATTTCACCAGCAACCACCACCCAACCACCTCCAGAAATATATGGCAAAGGCTAGGTGGTAGACATCCCTTTGTAGGGACACACAGCTTTCTCTAGGTGGCTGGCAGGGAGGCCCAGAGCGTCAACCATATGCCTGGCAGAACAGTTCTGTCTTACAGGCCCGGCGGAAGGATAGCAAATCCGTCGGGGCCCTGATCTCTTTACACAGAGCGTTCCACCCGGTTGGAGCCAGTACCAAAAAGGCCCTGGCTTTGGTCGATGCTAAATAGGCCTCCCTGGGGTCAGGGACCAGTAGCAGCTGTTTATCATTGGATTGAAGTGTCCTCCGGGGCTCACAAGGGGAGAGACGGTCCCAAAGATACACCGATCCCAGTCCCCATAGGGCTTTATAGGTTAGTACCAAAACCTTGAGTCTGATCTGGTACTCCACTGGTAAACAATGCAGCTGGTGCAATACCAGAGTTATATGTGCAGTGCAAGGCACTCTGGTGATGACCCATGCCGCCACATTTTGGACCAGTTGTAACCACTGGATCAGGTTCAGGGGAAGCCCTGCGTAAAGCACGTTACAGTAGTCTATCTCTGAAAGACTCTGGAAGCAATCCTAAACAGGTCTACCCAGACGTAAGTCCCATGTTATTCAATAGTGTTTACTCCCAGGGAAGTGTCTTTCTAATTGCAGCCTATGATTGAAGTCTGTCCGGGGATGAGCCTCCCCTCCCTCCTCGCCGCCGCCCCCCCCGCCTCCAGGGGCCCCACAACTCACCTAGCCGGGGCAGGCGCGGCGGCGGACGGGCGCGGCCGCGGCAGCCGGCCCGGCGGCCGGGCGAAGCGCTGTCGCGGCGCCGCGGAGGAGGCGGCGGCGGCAGCAACCCGGGCGGGAGGAAGCGACCCGGGGGAAGCAAACCGGCAGGCTGGGCGGCCGCCGGAGCGGACGCCTCCAGGGCAGACGGCCCCAATGCGGTGGCGGCGACGACGGCAGAGGCGAGGCGGCGCAGCCGCGAGGCCCGCGCTTGCGAGGCCGAGCCTCGCCCGGGGCCGCGAGGCAGCGAGGGGGTGGGAACCGGCCCCGGCGTCGGCAGGCGATAGGCCGGCCCGCCCGCCCACCAGGGAGACGGGGGAAGGGCGCCCAATGGCAGCTGGGAGGCGGGAGGAAGGAGCACCAGGCTTCCCACCTCGGAAAGGCTGGAGGCAGGTGTTGCTGCCGGCATTGGGACAGATAATGAGCCTCACCTGGGGCGCTGGCGATTGGGGAGCGGGGCGGGGCTGCCCCTAGCGAGGGAGGGGATAAAAGGGGTCAGAGGCTCCCTGGCCGGGGAGGAGAAACAGGGAGGCTGTCCTGAGGGAAGGACCATCCCTGGGCCCAGAGGCTGTGCTTACCTGTTGCCAGACACGGTTTAACAGCCCTGGGGCCATCTGAGGCCAATCAAAAGGGAAGCTGAGACCCCTGGAGCCAGCAGACAGGCCGCCTGCCCGGCCTAGGTAGCAGCGGGACAACCCCCCGGACCCGCCGGCTGCGCTGACCGCACCCCCGCCACAACGGACCCGACGGACGCGGCGCCCCCTGCTGACGGAGAAACTCACAACGTGGTGGAGAATGCAGGCATTCGACTGCTAGTGAAGCGCCTCCCCTACCTACCCACGCCTGCGGGGTGGGCCAGCAGCCGGTCTTTCCTCCGTCCGCCAACGTTTCCGGGACCCACCACCACACCGCCTACACCCCCGACAGCTATGGACCAGGGAGGAGGAGGCGGAGGGGCAGCGCCTGCCAACCCCAGCGGCTCGTTTGACTTTGCCCTGTTCGGGCAGTGGATGGCCGAGCAACAGGGGCGCCTGTTGCGCGACCTAACCTCGCAGCAGACGGAGCAGCAGGGGCGGATTCTGCAAGACATCGTGGCCCAACAGCGCGACGCCCAGGCAGCCCTCCTCCGGGATGTCTGCCGCACCTTAAGGGACGCCCAAGGCGGCGCCGGAGCCCCAGCTGGCCCGGGGGGCCCCCACAGGGCCACCCCGTTCCAACTCACCAAGCTGGGGCCAGAGGATGATGTGGACGCGTTCCTGGAAACCTTTGAGCGCACCGCGGAGGCTGCCCAGTGGCCCCCTGCCCAGTGGGCCTTCATTCTCGGACCCTACCTGACCGGGGAAGCGCAGGCCGCGCTCAAGGCCCTCCCAAAGGAGGAGGCGGCCGACTACGCGAGGCTGAAAGAGGCCATTCTGGACCGCTACGCCATCACCCCCGACACGTACCGCCAGAGGTTCCGGGCCCTGAGCTATAACAAGGGTGATCGGCCGCGGGGGTTCGTAACCACCCTCCGGGACCTGGCCTACCAATGGCTCAAGCCAGAGACGCCGGGCGAAAAGGCCATCACGGATCAGGTCGTCCTGGAGCAGCTCCTGAACGTTCTGCCAGCCAAGGCACGATACTGGGTGGCCTGTAGCAAGCCGGCCGATCTCAAGGAGGCCACGGCCCTGCTGGAAAACTTCATGGTGGCAGAGCCAAGGGAGCCCAACAAGGACGGAGCTACACCAGGGCGCGACGGCCGACCCATCGGGAGGGCCCGGGTAGGGCCCCGTGGACCCCTGGGGGCTGATTCCACTGCCCTCCCCCCCACCGGGGCCAAACCTAGCAGCAGCGGAATCCCGCCCCGCTGGCCGCGACCACCACCACCCAACGTGAAGGCCCCCGGCGGCCCGGCCCCTGCCAGCAATGCCGACCGAGGGCCCTGCTTTCGCTGCGGACAGCGGGGCCACCTGATGAGGGACTGACCCCTAATGGAGTGCGATGCAGGGTGGGAGGAAGCCCTACCACTGGCCACCCGCGCGGTCCGGCCCCCGCCCCTACTGGTCATCGTTGAAATTGCGGGCCGGCGGCTGTCGGCACTCCTAGATAGCGGCAGTTCCGTCTCAATGATACGGACCAGGCTCTTGCCCGAGGGCCTGCCCGTCGTGCGGCGCACGTCCGTCGCGTGCCTCCACGGACACGCAGAAGAGTACCCGGTGGTGAGAGTTCCGGTGCGCTACCAAGGACAGGAGTGGGAGTTGGAGCTCGCCCGAGTGCCCACGCTCCCCTACCCGGTACTGCTGGGCCGAGATGCGCCAGGCCTGGAGGTGTGGTTGCAGACCTCGCCAGCGGAGGCCCTCCCCGCCACCACTGACCCCGAGCCCCGTGCCGGGACCTCGGCATCGCCTGATGATCCCTCGCCACCCTCCTGGGGTGCCGATCCCGCCTTCCGGGAGGCCCAGGCGACTGATGTTACCCTCGAGTCCCTCCGGGACGCCGTGGCGGTAAGTGAGGGGTGCATCCGGGACGGGCGGAGGGCTGGCCGCTACCCCCGAATTGTCAAGGAAATGGGCCTCTGGTACAGGCTGACTGCCAGTCGGGGGGTTGAGACCCGGCAGTTGCTGGTCCCGCAGGCCTTCCGGGCCTCCGTCCTCTCCTACGCCCACGACCACGCCTGGGCCGGCCATCAGGGGGCCAATAATACGTTGGCCCGGGTCCTGGCCCACTTCTTCTGGCCGTCCGTGGCTGCTGACGTCAAGGCCTTCTGCCGCTCCTGCCCAGTGTGCCAGCGAGCATCCACCTGACCGGCCCCCAAAGCCCCACTGATGCCCCTGCCGCTCGTACAGACCCCCTTCGACCGCCTGGCCATGGACTTCGTGGGACCACTGCCACGTACGGCC
This sequence comes from Eublepharis macularius, assembly GCF_028583425.1. Classification (NCBI taxonomy): domain Eukaryota; kingdom Metazoa; phylum Chordata; class Lepidosauria; order Squamata; family Eublepharidae; genus Eublepharis; species Eublepharis macularius. The sequence continues at coordinate 86,235,324 of NC_072798.1, forward strand.
CGCGGCTGCCGGTTCCTACTGGTCTTGGTTGACTACGCCACCCGCTATCCCGAGGCGATTCCCCTGCGGTCCATGCAGGCGGCCGGCGTCGCTAGAGCACTGATGCGGTTCTTCGCCCACGTGGGGTTGCCCCGGGAAATCCTCACCGACTGTGGGACACCCTTCACGGCCTCCTTGACACGACAGCTCTGCTCAACCCTAGGCATCCGCCAGATCTTTACGTCCATCTATCACCCGCAGACCGACGGCCTGGTGGAGCGCCTCAACCAGACCATCAAAGCCATGTTGCGGAAGCTGGCACGGGACAAGCCAAACCAATGGGATCTTCTGGTCGATCCCCTCCTCTTCGCCCTACGGGAAACCCCTCAGGCATCCACCGGCTACGCCCCCTTCGAGCTGTTGTACGGCCGGCGGCCACGAGGCATCTTGGGGGTGGTCGAGGAGCAATGGGCGACCCCCCGAGACGACCCCGCAACAGCAGCGCCGGACTACGTGCGGGAGTTGAAGGAACGCCTCCAGCTCGCCCGGGAGACGGCTCAGCGCAATCTGGCTGAGGCCCAGGAGGCCCAAAAAGAGCACTATGACAAGGGAGCCCGGCTACGCACCTTCCAGGAAGGCGACAAGGTCCTGGTCAACCGGCGAGTCTTTGGCCCGCAACAAGCCGGGGACCCCTGGAGGGGCCCCTTTACAATCACCCGGGTGCTGGGCCCTCTGACATATCTGGTCCAGTGGGGCCCCTCGCGGCGACAAGCCAAGAGGCTGCACGTCAACGACATCAAGGCGTGGCGGGAGCGGGAGCCGCAGGCGTGTCAACTCGCCGCCGACCCCCTGGAGCCCGCCGATGGAAACCTGCCCTGGACCCCCCCGGGGGGGGCCCCCCGGAGGCCCCCACGCTAGACCCGGCGCTCCTCCCGGAACAGCGTGAGCAGGTGGAACAGTTGCTGAGGGACTTCCCCCACAGCTTCTCACGGATCCCGGGATGCACCACGACGGTGACCCATGCCATACCTACCCCGCCGGGGCGGGTGGTCCGGGCACCCTGGCGGCCCTTGCCCCGGAAGCAGTGGGATGAAGTGGACCGCGAGGTAGCTGACATGCTCCAGCTCGGGGTTATCGAGCCCTCCCGCAGCCCATGGAGGAGCCCTGTGGTGCTAGTGCCGAAGCCCGACGGATCCGTCCGCTTCTGCATTGACTTCCGGGAGGTCAACCGCATCGCGCAGTTTGACGCCTACCCCATGCCGCGGGCGGAAACCCTCATCGACCAACTGGGCACCGCCCGATATCTGACAGCCCTGGATCTGACGAAGGGCTATTGGCGAGTGCCCATGGCGGAAGGTGACAAGGAGAAGACAGCCTTCGCCACGCCCCAGGGGCTGTTCCAATTTCGCATGATGCCCTTCGGGCTACACGGGGCGGCCGCCACCTTCCAGCGGCTGGTAGACACGGCATTAGCCCAGTGCCAGGTGTTTACCGCCGCCTACATCGACGATATTCTCGTCTTCAGCCCCGACTGGCCCTCCCACATGCAACACCTTCGCCGGGTTCTGCAAGCCCTGGATGCTGCCGGCCTACGGGCAAACCCGCAGAAGAGCCGGGTGGGCTTCCAGGAGGTCAAATACCTGGGATTTATAGTTGGCCGCGGCGTGCTGAGGCCGGTCCCCGAGAAGGTGGCCACGCTGGAGGACTGTCCCCGTCCGACCACCAAGAAGCAGCTCCGACGCTTCCTGGGATTGGTCGGATATTACAGCAAGTTCATCCCGAACTTCGCATCCCGGGCCAGCCCCCTGACAGATCTCCTCCGGAAAGGACTGCCTACCAAGCTCCCCTGGACGGCAACGGCCGATGAGGCCTTCCAGGCGCTCCGGGGGGCCCTGTCCAACGCCCCGGTCCTCCACAATCCCAACTTCAATGAGCCTTTCGTCGTCCACACTGATGCCTCGGACACGGGGCTCGGAGCCGTGCTCTCTCAGGAAATCGACGGGGTGGAGCGGCCAGTCCTCTTCCTAAGTTGCAAGTTGCAGAAGGCCGAGCGGCAGTATGCCACGGTGGAGAAGGAGGCCTTGGCCGTCAAGTGGGCGGTGGGGGCCCTCCAGTATTACCTCACCAATAACCCCTTCACCCTGGTTACGGACCATGCCCCCCTCTTGTGGATGGCGCGGATGAAGGACCACAATGCCCGCATACTTAGATGGTATATGTCGCTCTTACCTTTCAGTTTTGTGACGAGACACCGACCAGGGCACCTGCACCGGAACGCCGACTTCCTGTCAAGAATGCACGAGGAAGACCCACCTGCATCTGGGAGCGAAAGGGGGAGGGCGTGTCCGGGGATGAGCCTCCCCTCCCTCCTCGCCGCCGCCCCCCCGCCTCCAGGGGCCCCACAACTCACCTAGCTGGGGCAGGCGCGGCGGCGGACGGGCGTGGCCGCGGCAGCCGGCCCGGCGGCCGGGCAAAGCGCTGTCACGGCGCCGCGGAGGAGGCGGCGGCGGCAGCAACCCGGGCGGGAGGAAGCGACCCGGGGGAAGCAAACCGGCAGGCTGGGCGGCCGCCGGAGCGGACGCCTCCAGGGCAGACGGCCCCAATGCGGTGGCGGCGACGACGGCAGAGGCGAGGCGGCGCAGCCGCGAGGCCCGCGCTTGCGAGGCCGAGCCTCGCCCGGGGCCGCGAGGCAGCGAGGGGGTGGGAACCGGCCCCGGCGTCGGCAGGCGATAGGCCGGCCCGCCCGCCCACCAGGGAGACAGGGGAAGGGCGCCCAATGGCAGCTGGGAGGCGGGAGGAAGGAGCACCAGGCTTCCCACCCTGGAAAGGCTGGAGGCAGGTGTTGCTGCCGGCATTGGGACAGATAATGAGCCTCACCTGGGGCGCTGGCGATTGGGGAGCGGGGCGGGGCTGCCCCTAGCGAGGGAGGGGATAAAAGGGGTCAGAGGCTCCCTGGCCGGGGAGGAGAAACAGGGAGGCTGTCCTGAGGGAAGGACCATCCCTGGGCCCAGAGGCTGTGCTTACCTGTTGCCAGACACGGTTTAACAGCCCTGGGGCCATCTGAGGCCAATCAAAAGGGAAGCTGAGACCCCTGGAGCCAGCAGACAGGCCGCCTGCCCGGCCTAGGTAGCAGCGGGACAACCCCCCGGACCCGCCGGCTGCGCTGACCGCACCCCCGCCACAACGGACTCGACAGACGCGGCGCCCCCTGCTGATGGAGAAACTCACAAAGTCTCTCTTCCAAACATTTCCAAAGCTGACAGGAGGGGAGGGGAGGGGTCTCCCCATGGGAGGACCCAGTTAGCAGGGAGATGGACATTGTCATTCCCCAGGTAGTGATGGGGTGGGGGAAGAGATGAACTCTTGCATTGGTCTCATTTCCCCTTCCCGCCAACAGCATCAATTAATAACATAAGGTCTCTCTCTCCTTGGGATCTGATTGGTGAATGCTGTTAAGGAAAACAAGATGCTGCCCTGCAAGGTGACCCCAGTGCCTGGCTGCTGCTGGAAGGTATGAAACAAAACACACAAACTTTTTGGTGGGAGCAACTCATTACAATTTAGTTTCCTTTATTTGGTTCAGCGTTCTGGAAGCTGTTTTAACAAGCTGAACGCCCAATTTCTGTGTGTATTTTTGGCTTATTTTCCCCCTTATGCACATGTTGTTTATAAAAACCATATTGCAAGAATATGCAACAAATCTACAAATTATCAGTGAAAAGTGGAGAACTTTTCACAAAACTATACATGAAGAAACAGAACAAAGAATGTTTGCTTAACTCTATTGTTTGTTTAATATGAAACAAACATACCTATGTTATTGTACTTAGCACAGAGAAACCCTTTGTCACTGATTTCTTCAATACATGAAATCTGATTCTTAAAATTGTGCCTTCCCTTTGTCCTGTGATTCAGGTAGGGGGAATGTGTTCTACCAAAAGAACAAGCAGTGTCAAGATTTTATTCTTAACAGAAACTGAGAGGAACATGAAAAGAAAAAAAGATAAGTGTAGAGAAGGTCTTGTACCTTACTTTCTATCCAGACAGCATTCTTGGGCACAGTTTCAGTATGAAAAGTGAAGTGTCTTCATATCAATTTGCAAGGTACCACTGTTTCTGGATCCTGCCAACTTCTGTAAGAAATACAAATCCTACAGAGGACATAGGGCAGTACAAAGCCTTCCCAGCACAAGATAATTCACCCACTGTGTCATGTTAGTATCTAGTATTTCCCATTCCATTAATTTCTTTAGAATGCAGCTGAATTGAGTTTTTGTTTAGAATAAGAATGAAAGAAGCGTCATCCTAGATCAACCAGCAGTCTATCCCACCATCCTTTTTCATTAAGGTTGCCAGGCAACAAGCAGGAGGGTTGTGGGGGTGGGGACATGGGGTGTAGGTGATGCTGGGTTGTACCATAGAGTTTTCAGTGCTTCCTAGAGCTACCTATTGCACAAAGGCCAGCAGCATTTTGATTTTTCTCCCACTGCTGCTCATAGTGTGCAGAACAACCATGAAAATATTTCACTTCTGGATACCAGCATAAAATTTTAGGGTATAGTTGGATACCACTTTTGCTGTGAAAATCAGTTGGGAGACACTCTCAGAAATGATTAGGTTGGCTATGATTTTGTCAGCAAAATAGCCACCACGCTACATTCTTTCTTTAAATATCTCATGAACAAATTGATCAATTTTAATGTACAAGGTTTCATTTGAAAGATAGCTGAATACTCTAAAAGAAGGTTAATAGCAACTGTAAATGTAATACAATTTTATTTGCACTTTAACATAGATAAGATGTATTTTTTTGTTTTTTCTTATGTATGTTGCAAAAATAGTATCACAGATACAAATTAACACAGCGTCTACCTGTATGGGTGTGAAATGGCCACACTTTTTCTAGAGGTATGGTCATAATTCTGCACTAAGTAAGAAGTGCAGAATCAAGTCATGCAAATGTGATGGAACATAGAGAAACAACAGATCCCTGTTATACTGAAATCACATAGTGGCATATTCATGGTTCTAGATATGGAAACTCTTTCTTGGATACACATCTTAATGCAGTGAGGGGGTTTAAGTTGTCAGTGAAGCTGAGAGCAGTACCATCAGGAGCACAGGCTTGGTCAAGAGTCTAAACTCCTGGAAGAGTCACCCAAGGCGGAATGGTCAAAGCTGAGACACCAGACTAAGATGTATCCACCTCCTTCAGGAATCAACGGTCACATCAGCAGATGAGAATTGAATGTTCCAATGGAGATGGGAGCGAACGAATCCTTGAAGGTTAGCTACTGGGCAGCAACAGTAGTGGAAGATGACACTGGTGGAGGATCTTTCACAGACAACAGCAGTGTCACTTCAACTAACCTTGGTTAGTACTGCGAAACAGAAGAAGGCAATGGCAAACCACTTCTTCTAATCTCATACCTTGAAAACCCTATGATGAGACAATCCAAAATGAAAAAAGATATATGCTGATTCTGCACATGTTGGATAATGCACTTCCAATCCTCTTTAGAGATCATTTGGAACTGAATTTTTCAAGTGTGAAACAAAAACTCCACTTCCAAACAATAGCTAAAGTGATGGTTGTTGTGGGTTTTCCGGGCTGTATTGCCGTGGTCTTGGCATTGTAGTTCCTGACGTTTCGCCAGCAGCTGTGGCTGGCATCTTCAGAGGTGTGGCACCAAAAGACAGAGATCTCTCAGTGTCACAGTGATAGCTAAAGTGCATTGAAAGTGCATTATCCAATGTGTGCGGAATCAGCCATAGTACTGAAAGCCAGGACCCCCAAGTCGGATGACACTCAATTGGCTACTGGGGAAGAGCCGAGGACAAGTACGAATAGCACTATTCTTAATGATGGGACTGTATTAAAGCTGAAAGGACATCCCATTGCGAACGTGAATAGATGCAAAAGGAACATCCAAAGCTGTGCGACACACATAATAGGAACATGGAACATGAGACGTATGAAGCCAGGCAAGCTAAATATTGTAAAACAAGAAATGGAATGTTTAAACGTTGCAGTCCTGGATGTGAGTGAACTAATGTGGACTGACTCGGGACATTTTCAGTCAGAAAACCACACAGTGTTTTATTGCAGAAATGAACTCAAAAGAAATGGTGATGCTCGAATAGTGAGGCGAGACATAGCACAAGCATTCTAGAGCTACAATGCAAGTTCTGACCGAGTAATATCAATCAGACTTCAAGGAAAGTCTGAGGAATTACACAATTTTAAAGGTGACAATGAGGAAATTGAAATTGTTCAAGATTTTCTATTCCTTGGCTTAATCATAAACCAAAAGGGAGACTGCAATGAAGAAATCAGAAGAAGGTTGAGACTTTGAAGAACTCCTGTGAGAGAGCTAGATAAGATCCTTAAAGATAAAGATGTCTCTCTGGGAACCAAGCTCAAGATAATCCAAACTATGGCATCCCCCATTACTATGTATGGATCTGAAAGTTGGACAGTGAAGAAAGCTGACAGGAAGAAAATTGATTCATTTAAAATGTGGTGCTGGAGGAGAATTTTGCGGATACCATGGACAGCTAAAAAGACAAATAAGTGGGTACTAGATCAAATCAAGCCTGAACTCTCTCTAGAAGCTAAAATGACAAAACTAAGGCTATTGTACTTTAGTCACATCATGAAAAGACAAGATTCTCTGGAAAAGTCAATAATGCTAGGAAAAGTAGACGGCAGTAGGAAAAGAGGAAGACCTTAAAACAAGATGGCTTGACTCAATAAAAGAAGCCACGTCCTTCAGTTTGCAGGATCTGAGCAAATCTGTTAATGATAAGACGTTTTGGAAGTCCTTCATTCATAGGGTCGGCATAGGTCAGAGGTGACTTGATGGCATATAACACACAGAGATATGGAAAACTTTCAAATGGATTACATTATAATTTATTGTGTATACGTTGTATAATACTGAAGGTACTGAATTTTCAACAATTGGTGTCATTCATGTCAAAAAGTTAAACACTCGAGGGTTTTTGTAAAAAATTACTTGGGCCGAATCCACACGTCTCAAGTTTTCTGCTTTTCCCCCGCCCATTATTTGCTTCTCAGAGGGCTGTTCACATACTCTTACCTCAATCCCGCCATTCTCTTGCGTCTTTCGTGTTGCACCTCAGACGAATTTGTCATGCGTTCAAACACTTCTCTTGCACGGTTCTCACCACGAATGTGGACAAATAGAAGCGTTTCACAAGGAGACCACCCCCTTCAAACCACCCCACTTCCGTGTTTGCAGCCTTTCCGGAACACCATCTCTCTCTGCCGTGCAATTATCAAGCTTTTCCACTCTCTCCGCAGCATGCCTGCCTGCCCGCCGTTTCCTTTTTTTTTTTTTAAAGGGGACTTTCCCAGCATTGTTGCACAATCCCAGCCATAAATCTTAATTGGGGTGCTCCACAATCCCCGCGGAGACATCAAGGGGTGGTGTCATTTCCATTTCCGTGTCATTTTTAGGATGCCGAACAGTTGGAAATATCAGTGGCTGTTAAAACTAATTTTTTTTAACTGTTGAAATTACCGTTATAGTGGAAATCCGTCATTCTAACATTACATTCAAGCGTCAAATACTTAGTCTGCCCGTTTGGAGAGTTTGGATCACCCCCACCTTAAATATCAGTTCAAATTAGCCCGCCAGAATAATGGTCCAATGGATTTCAAAGAAGAAGGCATAGAATAACATTAACCAATCACAGGCATCATAGGGGTGTGGCCTTGCCATAGCAATTTAGCAAAAAAAAAATAAACCGCTATAGAGGAAATCTGATGAAAAAATGAAAAAAAAAATGAACGTGATGTCATCATCGGCAACATCAGCTCTAAACCCGCCCCATATTGCGTGATTCTACGAGGGATGTGGACGAAGTATAGCGCGAGGCAGCGGCAGTAAGAGAAGGGATGTGAACACAGACTGGGACATTGCGGGATAGAATCCAGCGCGATTAATGCACATGAAAAGCGGAAGGTAGGGAAGTGTGGATTCGGCCTTGGTGAAGCCTGTTTTTAAAAAATGATTTTGATTTTGGGGAGACTTTTTGATGTATTCAGTTACCCAAATGGCTACTCCTGTCTACACCCTCTTATTCTAATGATGGTATTCTGAGAACATTTAGGGCAAAGAATAGCAACCACAGAGTTAATGTTAAAGCAAAAATCTCTTCCTATTTATACTGAGGTTCCGTAGATGGTGCTTTTTGCTACTGGGAATTGACAGCAGGAGTGAGGAGGTGGAGGAGAGAGAGTCTGTGACCTGCTGCCTCCCACTGACCAGACAAACACAGTGGGGAATTAATGAGAGATGACACCTAAAGACTATAATGAGGCTTTCTTACTATGAAATAAACAGCACAAAAAGAATTTAAAAAATCTAGGAAAAGTACTGCAAACGTTACAGAGCAACACCATGTGACTTTTGATTTTTCACTTCCCGTAGCATAGATAGACACGAATCTGAACCAATACTTAAGAGAAGAGATGGGCATGGAATGAAAAACGAACCAAAATTTGACACAGGCTGGCCTGGTTTGGCATTTGCGAACAGGCAGGTCATGGGATGCACGTTTTTCATGGACGCGATGACTTTTTGGGCGGTCCGTCAGTCCATGAATATAGACTTCCTGGTAGCAATCAATCAATTTCCTAGGCAATGGAGGGGATGTCCGCAGACGTTCTCTGTCTGTCAAACAGAGAGCTCCCGTTCTGCCCTATGAGAGCAGAAGATGTAAATCCCCACCCCCCTCTCAGGCAAGTGGTTTCAATTTTCAGCAGGCAGTAAGACCAGGAGAAAATTCAGGGGGGATTTTTCAGTCACAGGGGGAGGTATTTGAAACTTTTGCTTGAGATTCTGGCTACTTCTGTTCCACAGCCAGGCTCAGGGGCTAAGCCTGTGAGGACTCACAGAATACTTTTAAATATTATAGTTATTAACAGAATCATTATTATTTAGAACGCTGCTCCCAGCGGGGAAGGTGCCTGAGTGGGTCAGGGCTCTGGACCACACTCTGTCCTTGCCATGCAAATGCACCCCCCTACAAGGGGAATTTTATAACCTTTCCTATGGGTCTGCCCATCCCTAGTCCACCAGTACCTGCTGCCCTCTGGCTGCATCCCAGCAGAGGGACTCATTGTCCATTGCTGGGTTCATTCCAGGAGGATTTGAACCCCGCCTGTGGGAATTTCTTGCCACTAGACCATGATGATCCGTGGTTTTGAAGCATGTTTTTGCACCATGGTGGTGCAACAAAGTGAGTGCATGGTTTTTCGGGTGCAATTTGTGACAATAGACATGATATGGATTGTGTGGTGGATTATGGGTGGCCTCATGTAAAAATCAAGAGGATCCATGAGGATATGTGCTTTTGAAGCATGTTTTTGTGCCGTGGCGGTGCCACAGATTGGTGGGTGCATGATTGTTTTGGTGTTTTCTGTAGATTAGGGCACGATCTATAATATGATGGCCTTTTTGTTTTGTTTCAATATAAAATCATATGAATTCATGGGGATCCGTTTAAAATCATCTGGATCTGACTTTTACTCACTCCCATTGATCTGTTCCCAGAGACTGTCATTCTACTCTGGTTGCAGTCATTCCAGCCCCAGACCAGTTTAACTGCTCCCAGGGAATGTCATTCCACTCTGGTGTCCTTCATTCCAGGCCCAGATAGGGTTGCCAGCTCCAGGTTGGGAAATTTCCGGAGAATTTGGGAGTGAAGCCTGAAGAAGGCAGGGTTTGGGGAGGGGAGAAACCTCAGTAGGGTATAATGCCATAGAGATATCCTTCCAAAGCAGCTGTTTTCTCCAGATGAACTCATCTCTGTGGCCTGGAGATCAGTTTAGGGAGATCTCCAGCCACTACCTGGAGGCTGGCAACCCTAGGCCCAGAGCAGAGCAGTGTATCTAAGCTTGTGCAGAACTAGAGAACAGTGCCTCTGCAGAGAACTTTCCATTCTCAAAAGAAGATTTTCTAATTCCATTCCACGTTTTCATTGCAATTTTTTGGAGCTGCAATTTGCATTTATGGCTCCTATTATATCTAACAGAACTTTCCTGGGGGTAGCTGCTTTTGGTGTCTATAACTCAAACATTTGAAATCCAATCTTCACCAAAATTGGAGGGTGGCTAGAGAAGAGCCTGCTGAAGACTCCCTGTGAGTTTGGCATCTCTGAGTATGATGTGGACCATCCTAGGGCCCCGGGAATTGATGGATCATAGACTGATGAACCAGTCTGCGAACAGGGGCAGGTCCATGAAAAGTTCATGGTTTGTGGTCCATGAAACATGACCAATGGTCCATGGTTTTTTCCTCATTGCTCTATGCAGGTGACCACCTCCACCTGTACCTCCAATGATCCAGTGGTCCCCTATTGGAAGAAGAATTCTGGTTAGCAACACAATTACAATATTTCCCAATTAGCATTGCTTATCACATTAGTGCATTGTTTTATCTCTTCAAGGAACATCTCTTTCTCTCACTTTCCCATTCATAGACTTCCCATTATTTCCTTCTCCCTTGACAGTGTAACATTCCCATGTCTACTTATGAGGCTTTATTATAAGCAGGTAAATGAATAAAGGAACGGAAATTAAGGCACAAACTAAAAAGAACATCATGAAAAACATATAGGCAAACAATGAAATAGTCACCTGCACATATTCCATGCCACAAACAGATTTCAAAGTTTTCATGGGGACTGCACTGTGTGGATGTCCTAAGTGGACTAGTATATGTTTAAGTGAAAGTGCACTAAACAGATCATACAACCTGAATCATGTCATATGCCCTGAAGCCACTCCACTTAAACTCTAACAGTATTGATAGGTCTCTTCTGGAAAAAGAGCCCCCCCCAACAACAACAACAACAACAACAACAACAACAACAACAACAACAACAACAACAACAACAACAACAACAACATTCGATTTATATACCACCCTCAGGACAACTTAATGCCCACTCAGATCGGTTTACAAAGTATGTCATTATTATTCCCACAACAATCACCCTGTGAGGTGGGTGGTGCTGAGAGAGCTCTGGAAGAGCTGTGACTAGAGATGGGCACGATCCAAAAAAAATTGCCGATCCAGCTGATTGTGGATCGGCGCCGGTGACAATCCCAACTAAACGATCGATACCGATCATCTCCCGTTCCCGATCCATGGATCGTGGATCGTGGAGGCCAAAGCGGGCTGCGCTGCTATTCCCAGCTATGTGGGAAGGTGGGTGTTGGCAGCGGCCACCGGGCCTGGCGGGCATGGGGAGATGGCGATGAGCTGCCTCCCCTCAGGGGGCAGGGGGTCTGGCCGCTCGCCGGCGGCACCCCCCATGTGCCCGCCCGCCAAGCCAAAAAGGAGCACGCTGGTGAGAAAAGAATGGTGGGTGATGCCAGCGGCATCTGTGTTTGCGTTTGGCCATCTGTGTTTGGCCGTCAGAGCTGCCTATTAGGGTTTGCAGGGATGAGATTGGAGTGCCCATGGCTACAGAACATCCCCTTCCCCCTCCCTCCCCTGGGTGTCTTCTCCCAACTGGTGGCTGCTTTGCTGCTCCATGGTTGGAAGGAAGCCTTGCTGATCAAGGAAAGCTGGGCTTCCATTTGGGTTTCCAGGGCGACAGAAGGAGGGGAAACACAGCTCAGGCATTCCCCTGGCTCCGTTGCCCCGGAAATAGATTACTGGTGCCTGAGTGTCTGGCTTCCCGATCCAAGCATGATCCAGCCCCAATCCAGCCCCCTTCCGATCGCTGGATCGTTGGCCGTTGCCGATCACGATCCACTGAGTCACGATCGCGCGATCACCATTATCGTGGGTTTTTTGGATCGTAAAGCAGATCGTGCCCATCTCTAGCTGTGACTGACCCAAGGTCACCCAGCTGGCTTCAAGTAGAGGAGTGGGGGATCAAACCCGGTTCTCCAGATTAGGGTCCCGCATTCTTAACCACTACACCAAAAAGGGTAGTAGTGGGGAAAAGAAGAAGTTTGATGGAATTTGTGGCTGCAAAATGGTGGAACAGAGCCCATAGAAAAACATATTAAAAAGAATCACTGAGGAAAAGGGGGCTAAAAGAGGTTAAGGTGTCTTTGCATATTTCATCTTCATGGATGTTGTATAGTAACATGATCTGTTCTTGAGCAATGACCTTTACAAAAACGCAGAAGAGAGAGTTGGAAACCAGTCTCAACACAACAACACTTACTGCACTGTTCCTTACACTTTCAGGACACTAACTCTTGGTAGTGTTTGCCCATATCCGAAAGTGCTGTCCATGTATGATATTGGTAATTCAACTTTTTTTAAAGATAAAGAATGTAGCGTAGTGACCATTTTGATGACATCATCACAGCTGACCTAATTATTCTGAGAGCATCTCCTGACTGATTCAGAGCAAAAGTGGTATCCAACAATGCCCTAAAATTTCATGCTGGGCCATTTTCACATGTTTTACCAGCCGCGGAACATTGCGCAAAGCTCCTGGAACAACAGCATCTTCCTGGCACGATTTCCTGTCATAACTTCGGTTCGTGCGAAATTTCACCAGGAAGATCCTGTTGTTCCGGGAGCTTTGTGTGATGTTCCGCAGCCGGTAAAATGTATGAAAACGGCCCTGGTATCCGGAAGTGAAATATTTTTACATTATTTGCTGCTTTCCCACACTCTAGAGGGAAATACCTGGCTATCTTCCAGGCGGAGCGGGGCCTAGGGAGGTAAATATTCATGAACCAACATGCCCCTATATTTGAGGTGTTTGGCAGATTTAATATTCAGCCTTCTCACCTTTACTGCTTTGTAAACAGCAGGCATGACATCTGAAGTGATTGATACTTTTAAAAAGGACACCAATGGAGTTATAAAGCATGTGGCAGGCATATTTTTGAGCCGTTTGCATGGGAACACTTGTAGATAAGTACTGCTGATTTGCAGCATCAGGTGGGAAACTTTTGATTGGACTGCCGCTGTTTGACTGGAGGGATGCCTGGTCCCACCGTTTGACTTTGAAAGTGCACGCACCATGCAGAAGGTGTTTAGAATTTCAGATCCCCTTTGCCTTGCGACTAGGTTTCCTCTGCAGTGTCTTGTTTTCCAGTGTGAGCTATCCATGGCACCTTGTCTTCCCCTCTGTTAATGTAAACCAAATCCTGTTAGAGAATGCTCTCCAGATGGTGAATATTTAAGCGCTGATACGATCTGTTTGGCTGCTCTGTTTTGGAGCATCCCGAGTTAATTTTACACAATCAGAAGAGGGTTGCTCGCAGCTAGCTTTAAAGCCAGAGAGCCAAAAAGATAGGGTTATTGCCACCCACCCACTCTTTCCCCCAAGCTTGAGGGAATTCATTGCTGCAGTGTCATCAGAGTGTGTTATTGTTATTCTGAATGCAGGGCCAGACCGTAACACAAGACAGAAAGAAGTGCTCAGAAGGAACATATTGAATTATAATAAATCTGTCTCGTCTGGAGACGATGATGAGCCGGCACATTTTGTCAAGTGGCAGTCTCATAAAATGGCTGTGTGCTGCATACATATGACTGCATTAGCAAAAAGGGGAGGGGGGGGAGATGGCACCAGCAGGGAAACTGCTGAGATAGGGAGGTTGATCATTTGTATTCCAAAGCTCAGCCAGTGCTCAATTCACTGATCCAAACCAAACATGTTGGAAAGTCAAGGCCCTGTTTCTATAACATCTTTGATATACAGCGGAGTAGTTAACTGAATCAAAACAGTGTCTTATTAGAAAGGAGGGGGCCCCTGAGCTGTAGTGGGTGGCGAGGACTACCAAAGCTTTTCTTGGCACAAGGGTTGTGATGCTATGTGCAGGGTAGATTTGCAGTCTGATTCATGCAGCATTAATCAGAATGTTCCCGTACTGCAGCTCTCATTCCACTAACAATCAAGACATTTGTATTTATTCCTTTTGGATTTCTAGCTTGCCCTGGTGCAACGGCTCAGGGTGGGTCCTGATTTAATAAAACTTGTGAATGACAAATATATAGAAATGCTCAAATATAATATTAAAATGCACAACACCCAATATGTGCTGATTTGTTTAATTCATTTGGGTGTTTATATTTCTCCTGATGGAGGACTCAAAGCAACGTTCAAAACATCTAGAAAAATATAATTTAGACAAAATTTCTGTAACCACACACACATTTATATATACAGCAGATCGCTAATGATGGGCTGGCTCAGTCAGGGCCACAAGCCATGTGATAAAAGCTAAGGGTTAACATACCGTTGACTCTTGCTATTCGACTTACGTCTCTGGCCACACCCAGGCTAAATACCTGCAGCACAAGAGGAATAGAATCCCGGTCCAGAACCCGTTCAGCTGGCACAAAGATGTCCCCAAATTTCTGCATCTGCCTCCCCGGCTTTCCTCTGCTGACCATGTCCAGGCTAAATATCTGGAACAGAATATGAGAATTTGCTGGTGGGGGCGAGGGATCCCCTGCTTCCACCCTCCGTCCCCCACTGCCAGTTACCTGGTTGGGGAGGGGGGGAAGGGGAAGGTGTAACATCACTTCCCGGGAGTGATGTCATTGCACCACCCTGAGAGCGCTCCTGCACTTCGCAGTGGGCCAATTTGGGAATCAAATTGGGGCTCAAATTGAACCAGTGCAAAGAGCACAAGCAAAAATAAAAAAGAGAGCAGTGAAAAGGTAAGCGCCCTGCTCCCCCCCACTCCTACTGGGAGGGTAAGGGGAAACTGCAACCCTAGCTAGGTGTCACAATAAACTGCTTGGCAACAAATGCTAGTTAGAGTGTAAGAGAAAATCCCAATTCATGTATACACCATGGTTTATCTGCTTCTTGCCTCCTCTCTTACTTCCTAACAGGGAGGACATAATAATCTCCATACTTCTAATGCTATGGCTAGATGGTCACAAGGGGCAATACTGTACAACAAACTGTTAGTCAGTTAATCAGTCAATTAAACTGATAGGCAGTGGCTCAGGGCCAAGCTACAAGTGACGGGTGACTCTTGAACGGCAAGTGGATTGAGTGGAGCGCAAGTGAACAGGGAGAAATACACTTGCCGTTCAAGTGTCATTTGTCACTTGTAGCTTCACCCTCAGTGGTAAATGGTATGCTGGGCAGGCATATGGTCCTAGGCTCAATTTTGGCATTGCCAGTTAAAAGGATCAGATGAAAGTCTTCTACCTGAGAGCTTGGAGAGCCACGGCTAGTCTAACTAGACAATACTGACCTTGAGGGACCAATGAGGTGACTCATTAGAATAATAATAACATTCAATTTCTATACTGCCCTTCAGGACAACTTAATGCTCACTCAGAGCGGTTTACAAAGTATGTTATTATTATCCTCATGACAATCGCCCTGTGAGGTGAGTGGGGCTGAGAGAGCTCTAAGAAAGCTGTGACTGACACAAGGTCACCCAGCTGGCTTCAAACGCAGGAGTGGGGAATCAAACCTGGCTCTCCAGATCAGAGTCCTGCCGCTCTTAACCACTACACCAAACTGGCTCCTCTGTTCATTTGTGAACTGAGATGTCACAACAAACCAAAATTATTACAAACTGTAATTAGTAAACCAGGTACACACACCAGTTTAAAATCCCAGTGTGCATAAACAAGTTAGCCTGTTTGCACATTGAAAAAATTGCCCACACAGCTTTCACCAAACAAATATCAGAAATAGCTGTTCTCTGAGGTGGTATTTTTATCTTAAAAATAATTTTCAGCTTTCTCACAAATATACAATTCTCAGCATTTCTTGGGATGCTTTTAAGCTAGTTAAAAAATCTGTTTAAGGTTGTAAATCACATCTGGCCTAAGATAAGGTACAGCTAAAACCATGGAAATGACACAGCTTTTTAATTGCTTAAAATAAGGTAGTGATTGCTTCCTAGGCTCTAAAAATACTGTTTGACTCGAGGTTATTTTTTCTAGTGAGTGAAGCACAATTGGACTCAGTATATAGAACCACTGCTGCCACATAAACTATATTTACGATTTCCAGCACTTTGATAAAACTGGGAGAGACGGCAGCAAAGGCAGCTGAAGTGGAAACTGTTGCTATTGTCGTTCAGTATTTTTGTAGAGATTGTTTAGCTGCTTGACCTTTTGAGGAAGAAACCAGGAAATGGTTTCAGCAAGCTTGGAATGTAAATGCACAGAGATTCTCTACATTCGTTGACACAGAAAACGGAACGTTGTTTGATTTACGTAATCAGCCTGGTAATGTTGGAAAGAAAGTCCTTCAGATTGGTGTGCAGGCAGACCCTGAGATACACCAGAGTGATAAAAATAGATTTGCTCCTTCTTTGTTGAGTTCAGGGCTCTTTTTTTCCAAGGCTGGGTTCTTTCTTTCAGTACTTCTGGATTTCTGGTGCTCATAGCCTATACAGGTGGATATTTCAGCCCATCGTTCTGATGGGCTTAGTTCCCACTGAGGTGATACACTTGTGTCTCGGTTTTGGACTTCTTCCCTCTCCCTGGCAGTTTCTCCACCTGGGAAAACTCTGCATCATTCCAGCCACTGGACTGGACTTGGCCCAGTTGCACGCCAGCCAGCAAGTGAGGCCCCATCATGGGGTGCTATCTGCCTGGCCAGGCTCAGTTGCACAGTGGGGAACCTGAAAAGACTTGCAAGTGGCACCTTATTTTCCCACGTAGTCGCTTCCTCACAATATTTCCTTTTCCTGTCCTCTTGACAATCTCAGTATCCCCTGTTTCTTTCCTTCCTTAGGGTTCCCAGGTGCCTGTGGTGGTGGATAAACTCCTGGGGGTTTGCCACCTTGTCCGCTGACCCACCACTGGTCAGTGGGCGGTGTCAAGCTCCTGGAATGTGCTCGCCACCAGCAGGCATCCCAGGAATGTGCACCATGCACGCACTCCCAAGAGGCACAACAACGTCACCACCAGAAGTGATGTCACCATGCCAGCCATGGGAGCATTCCTGCGCTACATTTGGGGCCAATTTTGATCCCAAATGGACTGAATCGGGTCCACATGGAGTGCAGGAGCACTCCTATGGATGGTGAGATGACATCACTTCTGGCAGAGACATAATTGTGCAGGCACTGGAGTGCGTATGCACAAAGTATGTGCATGAAGGAGACCCTGCTACCGGCACGAGATAATGCTTGGTCCCCCCCCTCCTAGTGGGAGGGTATAGGGACCTGGCAACCCTACTTCCCAACAATACACCAACCTATCTTTTATCTGCCCTCCTTCAGCTTTACTTATTATTTATTTACTTCATTTATACTCCACCTTTCTCCACAATGGGGATCCAAAGCAGCTTATGTTGTTTTCCTCTCTTCTGTTTTATTCTCACAACTAGAGGTGGGCACAATCCAAAAAAAAAAAATACCGATCAAGCTGATTATGGATCGGCGCCAACGACGATCCCGAACTAGCAATCCACACCGATCATCTCCCGTTTTCGATCTGTGGATCGTGGATCGTGGATCAGGGAGGCCAAAGTGGAGGGGCGCCTCGCTGTTCCCAGCTATGTGGGAAGGTGGGTGGTGGTGGCGACCACCGAGTCAGGCGGGCACGGGGAAGTGGCGACGAGCCACCTCCCCTCAGGGGGTGGGGGGTCTGGCCGCTTGACTGCGGCACCCCCCATGTGCCCACCCGCCAGGCCAAAAAGGAGTGTGCTGGCGAGAAATGAACGGTGGGTGAAGACGGTGGCTGCTGGGCCCGGCGGGCATGGGGAAATGGCAATGAGCCGCCTCCCCTCAGAGGGTGGGGGGTCTGGCCGCTTGTCTGTGTTTGGCCTCTCAGGGTTTGCAGGGATGAGATTGGAGTGCCCATGGCTACAGAACACCCCCTTCCCCCTCCCTCCCCTGGGTGTCTTCTCCCAACTGGTAAGTGCTTTGCTGCTCCGTGGTTGAAAGGAAGCCCTGCTGATCAAGGCAAGCTGGGCTTCCATTCGGATTTCCAGGGCGACAGAAGGAGGGGAAACACAGCTCAGGCATTCCCCTGGTTCTGTTGCCAGGGGAATAGATTGCTCGCGCCTGTGTGTCTGGCTTCCCGATCCGAGCCCGATCGCCCCGATCAAGCACCCCCCTGAACGCTGGATCGGTCACCGTGGATGGCACTGATCCCCCGGGTCCCAATTGAGCAATCGCCATTATCGTGGGTATTTTTTGATCATAATGCCGATTGTGCCCATCTCTACTCACAACTACCATATAACGTAAGCTAGGCTGAGAATGTGTTACTGGCTCCAAGTCACCCAGTGAGCTTCCTTGGTAGAGTGGTGATTAGAGATGGGCACGGACCAGAAAAAAACCTGAACCATATGGTTTGTGGTTCATCATGTTTCACAAACCACAAACCATGAACTTTCATGAACCTGCTCCAGTTCGCGAACTGGTTCTTTTGGTTCATGAAAATATCACTTCTGGGTCAGCAGAAAGCAACTTCTGGGTCAGCAGTTCACATGGGCACGAACACCATTATGAACAGAAAAAACCCACGAACAGCCTAATCTGCTGTTCTCGAACAAGCTGTTCATGAGGCCCCATCTTAAACGAACAGGTGGTCATTAAAAGCCTTGTTCGTTGCCTTCGGCAGCTGTTTGGCAAGCCAGACAGTCTGGACCCTGCTGCAATCAATCCCCTTGGCAACTGGAGGGAGGGAATGAACTCTTTCTGGCTTTCCTTCTGGCTTTAACCCTTTGAAGTACTTCCCGCAGAGAGTCCCGTTTTTGCCACTGTGAAGAGAAAATGACACCCAATAGGGAGACCCGTGGATCATGCCTTTCCCAGAGTGCAATCTCTCTGAAACTTGGGGGATCTTCAGAGGACAGTGAGGACTATATTCCCTGCAAATTTGGTGAGTATTGGACATTGGGAAGGTCAGTTTGTGGGGTGTTTAAAGGGCCCTGCCCCTTGTACATGGTTCATTGCTCATTGTTTGTGGATGGCACTGAATGACGAACAGGGTGTTCAGAGTTTTTTTTCTGTTTGTGTCCATGTTAGTCAGCAGAAGGTCTGCAGAAAGCCCAAACCCTCTTGCCTAGGAAACTGATTGATTGGCACCAGGCTGTCTGCAGTGATGAACCAAAAAATGAACCAAACAAACCACCCTAAAGTTCATGATGGTTCGTCAGAAATAAGCTCTGACAAACTGCTGGTTCATGAACCATGAACCACCAACCAGCCTGGTTCATGACAAACTTTGGTTCGTATTTTGATTTGTGCCCATCTCTAGTGGTGATTCAAACTTGTGTCTCCCAGATACTAGACTGTATAGGGTTACCAGCTTCAAGTTGCAAAATTCCTGGAGAAATGGGGATAGAGCCTGGAGAACACGGGGTTTAGAGAGGGGAAGGACCTCAGCAGGGTATAACACCATACAGTTCACCTCAAGGCAGCCATTTTCTCCAGGGGAACTGATCTCTATGGCCTAGAGATCAACTGTAGTTCTGGGAGATCTCCAGCCACCCCCCGGAGAATGGCAACCTGAAGTCTGAATCGCTAACCGGTATACAACACTGGCTTTTGAGGGGGGTTGCTGTTGAACTGTAGTGAAATAACTGGGGTGGGTGGGGGTGGAACCACTGTGAAAAACAGCACTTCCCAAATAAAGAAAGTGTTGTGCTCAATATATCATTTGTAATAATTCTTACTAATCTGTAAGTCTCTGTCAATATAAAGTACAGAAGTTTTATGGTTGTTGTGGGTTTTCCGGGCTGTATTGCCATGGTCTTGGCATTGTAGTTCCTGACGTTTCACCAGCAGCTGTGGATGGCATCTTCAGAGGTGTAGCACCAGAAGTTTTAGTTTATCACAGTGGTTCTTTTGGTTATTTCATTGTTTACACTGTGATTCCTCTGGTATCATCATTGAACCATAGTGAGCATTTGGGCCTGCGTAAGTCATGCAAGTTTCCCAGTGGTTGCTGCTAGGCTCTGCCCCAGTTCATCGCCCCAGAAGTAGATTAGCTGTTATGTGCTCCAAGACACCACACAGTGGTGATAGCCTCCCTGCCCACCTGGGCCAGGCAAGCTACATGACAGTTGGGCTGTGTCCAGCCTGCCCTTGCTCCACAAGTTGTGGAACCCAAGACCCATATGAGGTGAGGCAGTGCCCAGACTGCCCTAGCCCTGAGTGAGATGAGGAGGGACCTGGCTCAT
Organism: Eublepharis macularius; assembly: GCF_028583425.1. Lineage (NCBI taxonomy): Eukaryota > Metazoa > Chordata > Lepidosauria > Squamata > Eublepharidae > Eublepharis > Eublepharis macularius. The sequence continues at coordinate 86,255,433 of NC_072798.1, forward strand.
CCATGTCCTACGTGAGGTGAAGGAGGCAGCCCACAGCCTACCCAAGACTTACATGAGGCAAAGTGAGGGAGGCCCCTCATGGCCAACTGGGGAGTGCCTGTTTTTGTGGGGGGCAGAACGGGGGAGACAGATTACCTCTTCCTCTCTCCATCCATCCTTTGGGAGGCAGGGTCAAGGTGGGCTGGTATGTGGCCCCTTTCGAGGGCTGTTTTTTTTCATTCCCAGCCTGCCCCTGGCTCTTCCCTCAAAGGCCAAAACAGCCCTGGAAAGAGCTCTAACCCCTACCCTTGCATTTTATTGTAAGGCTTGAAGGCTATCAATGCTGTGTGGTTGCCTAACAACTGCCACTGAGGGTGTTTGTTTCTTAAAGATACAGGTGCTGCTTCTATTTTTGTGGGTTCTCTTAACCCCCCCTTTTTTTAAGTTTTCAGATTTTCTGCAAATCTGAGACTTTTTCAGGTTTGTACAAAGATCTGTCTTGTCTTTTCATGGCTCCATACTCCACATTTAAGTATTCACAGATCATATGAATACTTAATGTTAAGATATAGGGATGAGTAGAAGGAACAGTTGACAATGTTCAGAATTTGTGTTTTGAGATGATCCCTAGGTCTCACTTTATAAAAATTCCATTTGAGGCAGCCTCTGCAATTCTGCAGATGCTATAATTAGCGATGTGATTAGAGTGTTCTTTTAGCATCAACAACCTTGAGAATAAATAGAGAGTTTGAATACAACTCTTGTGCTGGTCTTATATATATATATATATAAAAAAGCTGTTAAATTCAGAATGGAAAAGCATCTTCAGATAAAATTAGCCAAAAAGTAGGTAGCAGATTTTTTTTTACTGTAGATAAATTATAGGTACAAGGTGTGATAATGAAAGGGAAGGTAATAAATATAAGTCATTTGTCCAATCTATGTTCTAAAAGCTTGAAAAGATCTTATGTCTAATACAGATCTGCTCAGCTCGTGACTAGAGATGGGCATGAACAGCTATACGAACAAACAAAAGTCACGAACAGCCCAATCTGCTGTTTGCAAACAAGCTGTTCGTGAGGCCTCATTCTAAACGAACAGGTGGTTGTTGCAACTTGCAAGCCTCATTCGTTGCTGTTTGTCAAGCCAGACAGTCTGGCACCTGCAATCAATTCCCTTGGCAACTTAAGCAGGGATTGTCTGAACTCTGTCTGAACTCCTGCTGTTGCCCTGTAAACCTAAATCTAAGCCCAATTTATCTTGATTGGCAGGTCTTCCTTTCAAGTGTGGTGCTCCAAATTTGTTACAAGGAAGCAAAGAGCAGGGAGGAGGGAGGGGGCTCCCAGCTCTGGCTTTGGAGAGGGAGAGACAGCTGCTGTTGGCATTTTGATAGAGAGAGTGCATTGGTGCTTGAATTTTCTTTGTGTGTGGTGGGATAGGGATCTACCCCTTCAGATTCCAGGGCTGCTGCCAGGCTCTGGGCCAAGCTAATATTTATTATTGGTACCTTTCCTGCTGCCTGCTCAGGTCAGGTTTCTGGGAATGGTGCGGTAGGGATCTACCCCTTCAAGCTCCAGGGCTGCTGCCAGGCTCTGGGGCCAAGCTATTATTTATTATTGGTACCTTTCCTGGTACCTGCTCAGGTCAGGTTTCTGAGAGTGGTGCAGTAGAGATCTTGACCAAACTTGGATGACGGCTGGAGGAGAGCCTGCTGGCCCCCATGAACAGCCAACCACAAACATGTTCATGAACAGGGCCATGCTCGTGGTTGTTTGTGAGTCCCTGTTTCTGGATGGCAACGAACAATGAACATCATGTTCATTCTTTTTCTGTTCGTGCCCATCTCTACTCGTGACCCACTGAGCAGCCCATTACCTATGCATAGTGATCCAATAAAGGCGTTGTCCACCAGGGGAATTGACAGCAGGAGCCTAATAAGTACCCGACATTTACTGCCTGTGTAGGACTAGAAATAAAGACATGTATCAAGACATGGGAACTTACAACACATGGCTAGTAGGCTGCATTCAGTTGAGTGAGCCATATTTTCTGCTGGACTGATCTGGTTCCCTATAGCATCTTTTAGCTGTTGTGGATAGTGCTTTTCTGGAATTTGTGCATACCCAAGATTTTTCATAGAATCATAAAATCATAGGGTTGGAAGGAACCTATATGGTCATCTAGTCCAGCCCCCTGTACAATGCAGGAAATTCACAACTATCTCCCCTCCTTCTACCCCCAATGACCCCTGCTCCATGCCCAGAAGATGGCAAAACATTTGTTGTTGCCTATGGTACCAAGTGTCTTGGAGTGATGCTGCTGCCCTGCCCAGAATCAGCACCCCCAACCAAAGGATCCCAAAGCCCCAACTTACCCATTGCCAATGGGGCTTGGGTATGGAAGTGGGACAGCAGCAATTGGGCCAGGGCTGACTGCTCCCCCAGCACTGCCTGCAGAAGCACTCTGAGCATGGAAGAGACATGCTGCTGAAGCGCAGAGCAGCTGTGTGGCCTGGGCACGAAGCAGACACCTGGCTGCAGCATGGGGCTCCCATGCAGCCAGAAGAGGACCCAGAAGGCAGAGTGGGGGTAATGTGCTGATCTTCCTGCCAAGGCTGTGAGGCAGCAGACATGGCCACACCCGCTCACCCCTGCTCTCAGGCAGGGTATAGGGATGCTGTGGTGGGAGAGGGCAGACTGTGCATCCTACCCAATTGAGAGCCCTGGCTGTCCTGCAAGCCATGGGGGGTAGAGGCAAACCAGTGGGGGTGGGGCTTGTCCCATATAAGGATATGCCCTCTGGCCCTAGGATTGGCCAGCATCTTGGGGGTGGGAGTAGGTGGCTGGGGATAAAAGGACCAGGGAGGAGATTGGAGAGTCAAGGGCAATAGAGAGCAAGAGAGAGGGAACATCCCCACAGCCCTCTGAGGAGATAGCAGAGGCCCTGGGCACATTCCTGCCCTTCCCCTTTTCGTCTGAGGCCCCCAGGTAAGAGTTGCCAGGATAGTAGATGGCTGAGGACTGGACTTGGAGGACCCACTGCTAGACACCAAGGTACTGTTTCCTTTGCAGCATAATGATCTTGACATTGGCCCAACAGCACTCTGGGGGAAAGGCACCCATGTGTCTGTCAGACGGTATGAGCTTGAATTCCACTAAGAGGGATGCAGGGAGAAAGCTAGGGACAACTTTTTGCAAATGTTCAACGGCAGAAAATTTATTTTGGCAGCAGAAGACCCCAAGTTCAATCCCCAGCATCTCCAGTTAAAAGGATCAGATTGTAGATGAGATGGAAGACTTTTGCCTGAAATCCTGGAGTAGAATTCCAAGTGCTCTCCAGACTTCAGAGATCAGTCCCCCTGGATAAAATGGCAGCTTCAGAATGCAAACTCCATGGTATACTATAGAGTCAGATGAAATCTTTCCCCAATCCCCCTCTTCCAAGGCAGCACCCCCAAATATCCAGGAATTTCCCAGGATGAAGTTGGCAACCCTGCCCTGGACAGATGCTGCCAGTTCAAGAAGACAGTACTAATCTTGACAGATAATTGGGGTGGCCCACCCACTAGGCAGAGTAGAGATGGGGATGAACTAGGAAAAAAACGAACCATGTGGTTCGTGGTTTGTCGAATTTCACGAACCACAAATTTTCATGAACCTGCCCCTGGTTCATGAACCGGTTCATTTGGTTCGTGAAAATGTCACACCCAGGTCAGAAAATAATCACTTTCGGATCAGCAGAAGTTCACTTCCAGGTCAGCAGAAGGTCTGCAGGAAATCCATCCCCTGTTGCCTAGGAAACTGATTGACTGGCACCAGGCTGCATGCAGTGAGGAACCAAAAATCAAACCAAATGAACCAGACTAAAAGTTCATGGCGGTTCATCAGAAATGGGATCTGACAAACCATGGTTCGCAAACCACGAACCGGCCTGGTTCATGAATAATTTTGGTTCATATTTTGGTTTGTGTCCATCTCTAGTCCTGAGCTTAGGGTGCCAGAGGAAGGGGTGCAAGGAGAAGTCCTATGTTATCCCAGCATTGCTTCCTGGGTTGCCAGGCCAGTGGGTGGCTTGGGGAGCATCCCCCTGGGACAGCTGGTTGCTTGGCCTGGGGCACCAAAACTCCCTGAGACCAGTGGGTTGTCTCTGTATAAGCCAAGGTAACTGTGAGATGCAGCAAAGCCTGTGGCATTCTTGAGAAAAATCATGAAACAAGGATCAAGCCAGGATCCTTGTGGAATTGCATGGCTACTACAGTCTCCAATCTACATGGCTACAGCAGTCTTCTGCAAAATATAAACGACACACTAGAAGAAAATTTGTACCTTACATGGACTTATCTTGTTAATTTTTAGACTGGAACCTTTCTGTTGGAAATAGAAGTCAGAAACAAATGTTAACAACAACAACAACATTTGATTTATATACCACCCTCAGGACAACTTAATGCCCACTCAGAGCGGTTTACAAAGTATGTTGTTATTATCCCCACAACAATCTGTGGGGTGGGTGGGGCTGAGAGAGCTCCTAGATTCTCCAGATTAGAGTCCTGCCTCTCTGAGTCACTACTACACCAAACTGGCTCAATGTTATGTATTTACATTATTATTGGATGTTATGAATTGTAATAGGATGTTGATGGTGGATCATTGTGAATGTAACAGATATTTTGCACTTGCACCTTACATAAACCCTTACAGATACACAATTATAAATTGCAATTCTTTAATTGCTCTGTAAGTGTTGCTACAGTGAAATGTTTATTCCCTACTAAGTGTTTATTGCGGGATTTTTCTTCTTCTTTTGTATCTCTGATTGCCGCGATACTCCTTTGTTTTGTACACTCTTTGAAAACGGCTCTGAGAATACACCTTCTTCCTGAAGAATAGGCTATGCTTTCCTTCACATGGGTTAACTGCTTACCATTGGTAGACCAAGAAAGCATTTTCAGATCGGGTCCAATTATTGGATACCATTCAAAGGACCATGCAGCATGGCTTTATTTCCTAACTGCTAGCATTAAAAAAAATCCAGATCGGTCTAAGACCAAGTTACAAACTGCCTATTGATCATTTCCCACATATGTTCCCTGCCTTGCAAAAATCCATATGATTAGCCCCCCTCCCTTTTAATGTCACTAGCTAGCTGATAGCAGGGTGGAGGGGATGCAATTTGACAAGGATGCATGTTTTTCTTTTACGTAGCAGAATGTAAAAAGCCTCATTTTTGTTGCACAGACTGTATTACATTACAGCCACATGTAATTTTAGTACACAAATGCCTTCTACGTTGCTAAATGGCATAGAATCCAGTAGCACCTTTAAGACTAACCAACTTTACTATAGAATTAGCTTTGAGAACCACAGTTCTCTTCATCAGATGTGGTTATCGAAAGCTTATGCTACAGTAAAGTTGGTTAGTCTTAAAGGTGCTACTGGACTCTTTGCCATTTTGCTACTACAGACGAACATGGCTAACTCCTCTGGATCTACATTGCTAAACAGTCTTTGGAGAGGGTATACTTCAGCAGGAGAAGAATAAAGAGCATATACGCCTTCTTCCACTAACAACTTTGGGCCAAGCTACACATGACGAATGACACTTGAACAGCAAGTGGATTGAGAGGAGGGCAAGTGAGCAGGGAGAAATACACTTGCCGTTCAAGTGTCATTCGTCATGTGTAGCTTGGCCCTTTGACTCAGAAACTCCTCGCTTCCTGGGCTGCTCTACCTCCTGTGGTTAATTTCACAAACAGAGGTGTACTGTACACATCTCATAAAGAGTCTGTCCATCATCTGCTCATCTGCCCATTTTTATCCTGCTGTACCTCAGGGTAGCTCAGGGCATAGTTTTTTGATCATCATTTTATCATCACAACAACCTTTTGAGGTAGGTTAGGTGGAGAGGTAGTGACTGATCTGAGGCCATTTTGTGGCAGTGTGGGGGTTTGAGATCACCTAGATCCTAGTTCAACACTCTATCACTGGGCCACCCTGACTTTCTCATCATTCATCTCTGTTCTCACACACTGGCTGTTTCCACACGCTCTTAAAGAGACAGCTCACTCACCAAACACTGGCTGTTTTTCTCACTCACTCCACACGTTTCTGATTTCAAAGCAGAAGCAGGCTGTTTGGCTTCTGGGGGGGTTTTTTGGCATCTTTTCAGGGGTACAGGAAAGAGCGGGAAATTGTGTTCTCAGAAAAGGTGCTAAAAATGGAAGCCAAACAGCCTGCTTCCGCTTTGAAATCAGAGACGTGTGGAATGAGTGAGAAAAACCACCAGTGTTCGGTGAGTGAGCCATCTCTTTAAGAGCATGTGGAAACGGCCACTCTGTGGCAAACTATGATATGAGTATTTTAACCTACTGTAATTAGGGATGCCGGAACTCCTGTCAGTTCAGCTCATGTCCTGTTTTCCAGTCATGAACAAGGAACCAATTTTTCAATTAGTTCATTGTTTACCCACTGGTGGCTATTTTGCAGGATCAGAGTTGGTTCCAGGTATTTTGGTGGGCCATGGTAGAGATTGCCTGGAGGCTCCCTCTGGAGATTGCCTGGAAGCTCCCTCTCCTCCCTTCCCACTCTGCCCCCCACTTGCAGCTCCCTGGCCACCAGCCTGCGTTCTCCTTCCCCACTGCCTGCCCGTGGATCCTTCCCCCACCCACTCAGTATTTGCCAGCCCTCCCAGTGCTCATACTCTCTTCCCCAAGTTTATTGGGCAGTGTGTGCTACTGGATTCTCTGTTGCAGGGAGTGTCACTACACACCCTCCCCACAGCAGTACTGAGTAGTGTATGCACATGGGAGTGTGGTTAGTAGGAGGGTTCACAAGAAGCAGTCAGGGAACAGCAGGAGAGGTGAACAGTGCTGGCAGCGGGCCCCTCCAGAAGATCTGGGCCTCAGCAGCTGCCCCACCCCAGGACATGCCGATGTCAGATCTAGCACATTGCATTACCCTAATCCTTCTTGACTGTGCAATATAGCTCCACTAGGCTTTTTGCACATGCTCTTTGAGTTATATTCCCTGCCCTCCTTGATGAATCAGATATCATGTAAATCAGTTGTAAATAAATGCTTTTGTTAACCCCCTCTCCTATTATTTGGTGTTCATCGAAGTATTCCCTAGTGCCATTAATAGCGGATGAATTGTTTGGACTGGCAGCATTTTTGTACATGTGTAGTTTTGGAAAAAACACCCATACAAACCTGTTCAGCAGGTATTTGAATTGTTCACTCTGAACTGAGACTGGAAGACAGGCTCTTGTCTGACTGTCACAAGTGTCACAATCAAGCATGGTACTTTGACTGTCAAACATGTTCGCCACAAAACTCATGGCATCCTTATCATAGTTAGGGATGCTGTGAACTTTGTGGCAAACACATCTGACTGTGGCAGTCAAACATGGCATGTTGGACTGTCAAACATATTCACTATGAAATTCAGGGCATTCCCTAACTATGATAATATGGCTGGAGTACTGGAAGATCTTGCAGCCTTGTACTGAATTTGATGAAATGACCTTCAGATCTTTCCAGGTTTACGTGTTTCTTTTTTTAAATAGAAGGCTGAGCCATAATTTTCAATTTACAGGGAAAAAAATCATAAGTTGCATAACAGGTCCTATGTCTGTATCTGAGCTGCACAAATAACAATGAAAAAGTCATTTATGTAAGTGGCCATGCACCAGTTACAACAACAGAGGCTGTGGGAGGCTCTGGTCTTAATGACTAAACAGACACTGCGATCTGTAAAGCTGAATTTATAAATTGCTGCGGATGTGCCCTGATGACTAATAATGTAGTGATCAATAGGGATTTAACTAATGGATGGACAAGGTTCTCCTAACGGATGCTACAAAGGGAACGGGGGCGGGGAAGAGAGAGCGAATATTCAGGTCTGAGGAACATTTTATTCCGTTCCCCGGAGGGAGTTCTCTAATGACTCTCAAACAATGGCTTTGCTCATAGATGGTGGAGATGAAAAGGGAGTGGAAGGGAGTTGTTTCCCTCACTTTTGAAAAATCAATTGTATGGATAAAAGAGTCTGCAGGAAGGTAGTTCCCAGCATCTGGAATATCTCTGCTGAATTCCCTTTTCACATTCCCCCCAACCTCAAGAAGCCTGAAAATGAATACACGAGCAATGCATGCATTTTAAACTGAAGGAGGTGGGGGAGCAATTGTGTTACACAGAACCAGTTCATTCATGTGGCATGCAGAAGGATGTATCAAGCTTAGGGCCAAACGAAGAGTGTCTCTACACAAGACATCTTATGCTCAAGTGTAGGGAGACGCAGTGTAAGCTGGGAAGCATAGTTTAATAAGACAGAGCCTCCGGAGATCACTCCTCAGAGGGTTTGTAAATTTCATCTTCACTTCCCTGAACGCTCTGTCAATTTCACCATCCCTTCAGGGAGGTGAAGATGAAATTTACAAACCCTCTGAGGAGTGATCTCCGGAGGCTCTGTCTTTTAAAATTATGCTTCCCGGCTAACATGGCATATCCCTACACTTGAGCATTCCCATGTAAGATGTCTTGTGTAGAGAGACTCTAAATGTGACAGCAAACTGGTGGCTGCCATGGGTTTGCTGCCACCATTTTAAAGTAATTTTAAAATGCCATGAGACCTTGATCCTGATTGGGCCTGCAGTGTGGAACCCCCTGTATCTTTTAAAGCGTTGAAATAGCTGTCGGGGTATGTATGCACCCCTGTGGCTGTTTCAGCACTTGAAGAGGTGTGGGGTGAGGAGGGGGAAAGAGCTCCACACCATGTGCGCGACCGGGATTGGGCCCTTAGGGCATTTTAAAATCACTTTAAAATGGTAATGGAAGTCTCAAGTTTGCCATCACATTTAATTAGGCCCTCAGTCTACCCGATACAGGCATTATGAGGACATTTCTATTGGTATAATTTAATTTAATTTTAATTTATTAGATTTATATTTTGCCCTCCCCACGCCAGCAGGCTCAGGGCGGATTACAATTTGCATACAAATTTAAAATACATCTAACAATTCATACAATTGAAAATTACAAATTGTAAACATTCAAAGATTTAAAATACATATACATATATATATATAAACACATATACTCAGCGGCACAATAAAATGCACTATACACATATACAAAGGTACCACCCTTTTGCCTTCACCAGAGCATTTTCAGGGAACATTCAACAGGTGGAGGATGTCGCTAGTGGGGAGGGCGCAGACCATGGTCGACTCGACGGGGGGAGGGGGCTTCACCTAGCATTAACCATATGCCTGGCAGAACAGCTTTGTTTTACAGGCCTGACGAAAAGACAATAAATCCTGCCAGGCCCTGGTCTCATTAGACAGAGCGTTCCACCAGGCTGGGGCCAGGACCGAGAAGGCCCTGACCCTGGTTGATGCCAGGCAGGCCTCCCTGGGGCCAGGGACCTTCAGCAGATGTTTGCCATTAGAGCAAAGAGTCCTCTGAGGTTCATATGGGGAGAGGCGGTCTCACAGATACGCCAGTCTCAGTCCACGTAGGGCTTTATAGGTTCATACCAAAACCTTGAACCTGATTTGGTACTCTACTGGTAACCAGTGCAGCTGACGCAATACTGGTGTTATGTGCTCACAACTTGACGTTCCGGTGATGACCCATGCCACTGCATTCTGCACCAGCTTTAACCGCCAGATCAGGTTCAGGGGAATCCCAGCGTAGAGTGTGTTACAGTAGTCTAGCATAGAGGTGACCGTTGCCTGGATCACTGTAGCCAAGTCACGGGACGAAAGATAAGGGGCAAGCTGCCTGGTCTGTCGAAGGTGGAAAAAAGAAGACCTGGAAACTGCAGTGACTTGGGCCTCCATGATCAAGGAGGCATCCAGGATCACCCACAGGCTCCTAACTCTTGGGGCCAGTGTAAGTCCTGCCCCATCGAGTGCAGGGAGCCGAGGACCCGAATCCACGTTTCCGGGACTCAAGTACAGTATCTCCATCTTTGCAGGGTTTAATTTCAGCCGACTTTGCCTCAACCATCCAGCTATGGTTTCAAAAGAGTGCTCCAGGACATCCAGGGCTGATCCAGGCCATCCAACCATTAACAGGTATAGCTGGGTGTCATCCGCATAATGGTGACACCCAAGCCCGAAACTTTGCACCAACTGGGCGAGGGGGCACATATAGATGTTAAACAATAATGGGGAGAGTATCGCCCCCTGCAGTACACCACATATTAGTGACCTACGGGATGATAACTTATCCCCCAGCACCTCACTCTGTCCCCAACCATGAAGGAAAGAGACTAGCCATTGTAGTGCTGCCCCTTGGATTCCCACATCAGTGAGGTGGTGGGTCAAAAGATCATAGTTGACCATATCAAATGCTGCTGAAAGATCTAATAATGTCAGCAGCACCAATCCACCCCGATCCAGATGTCTGCGAAGATCATCCACGAGGGCGACCAGCAATGTCTCCACCCCGTGCATTTTTGTAGTGCATTTATTCATATGCAGGGCTTTTTTTCAGCAGGAACGCAGGGGAATGGGGTTCCAGAACCTCTTGAAAATGGTCACATGGCTGGTGGCCCCGCACCCTGATCTCCAGACAGAGGGGAGTTGAGATTGCCCTCCGTGCTGCTGAGCTGCGCGGAGGGCAATCTTAACTCCTCTCTGTCTGGAGATCAGGGGGCAGGGCCACCAGCCATGTGACCATTTTCTCCGAGGGCAACCCACTGAGTTCCACCACCTCTTTTCCCAGAAAAAAAGCCCTGTTCATATGTAAGACATAACACAGGCATTTGGCATTGAATCCACCTCAACAATTCCATGATTTTTTCCTGCGATCTTTTTGTCCCATGGCAATTTGAATATTTGTATTATACTCCCAGGGAAGGTGGCTTTCAGTGTCAGATAGCCATAGAGTTCTAATGCCAAAGAATGGGGCAATCTAGCCATCTGTGCCTAAGGCTAACCTTTCAAAGGACTGACTTTTACAGCTTCCTTTAGGAAGCTCGCAATGGCTTATGAGTTAAAAAACCTCCAGTGCACTTGGGATCTTTTAAAAAAATCCTTTACACTGTGCAATACAGATTAACATTTTTAACCATCAGCACTCTGGGCAAGTATTTTGGCCAGACATTACGTCACCAGCCAAGAACCTGGTAAGTATATTGTTTAGATCAGGCCTTTGTCAGTCAAAATCCAGTATGGCCAAAACATTCTTTTCCTATGCATATGAGGAGTGTGCGCATACATTCTCTAAACAACAATTCAGGCGCACATCGATCATGGCAAGCTATAAGATAGATCTTCAGTTCTCTCCGGGGAATGCAAAATCTTGACAAAGGGAACAGCATGTTCTGAACATCAACTGGCTGGAGGCAATTCTATTATCTATAAAGGATTATACACACCGACTAGTAAGCATCTGCATTGTATTTACAAAAGCAACAATTGGTTGCTCTCTTGTTGCCCTGTTAACAACTTCTGTCAAAAGAGATTTAATCACACATTTTAAAAAATATTCGGAACAATCTGCTTATGTATTTAATATTTTTCTGTTGCCTTTCTTACCATAAGACAGGTTACAAGGCAAACAGAGCACAGCTGACCAACAATAAAAACAATATTGCAAACATGGGCCGTTTCCACATGGCTTACCTTCTTCCGGAAAACAGCATCTTCACCTGCGAAATCACATGAGAAGATGCTGTTATTGCACGAGGAGATGCTGTTATCATGGAAGACAGCATCTTCTTGCACGATTTTGCACAATAACAGTGTATTCCTAGCGCGATTTTGCACGCAAAGATGCTGTTTTCTGGAAGAAGGTAAGCCGCGTGGAAACGGCTATGAAGTAGTATTGTAACAATAACCACATCCATCACTATGAGTCACTGAATGTTCATTTGATTAAAGAAAGGTTTGATTCCCTCCCTTAAAAAGTGACAATATTAGGCTTTATCAGGTTTCTAGGAGAAAGGGTTTCTGTAAAATTGGCTGTCTGTGGGCCAAGCTACAAGTGACGAATGACACTTGAACAGCAAGTGGATTGAGTGGAGGGCAAGTGAACAGGGAGAAATACACTTGCCGTTCAAGTGTCATTTGTCACTTGTAGCTTCGCCCTGTGAGAGCCAATGTGGTGTAGTGGTTAGAATGTTGGACTAGGACCTGGGAGAACCAGGTTTGAATCCCCATTCTGCCATGGAAACTTGCCAGGTGACCTTGGGCCAGTAAAACGTTCTCAGCTTAACACATCTTACTGGGTTGTTGTGGGGATAAAATAATAACAACAGCAGCATTTGCTTTAGATACCACCCTTCAGGAGAACTTAATGCCCACTCAAAGCAGTTTTCAAAGTATGTCATTATTATCCCCACAACAAACACCCTGTGAGATGGGTGAGGCTGAGGGCGAAGCTACAAGTGACAAATGACACTTGAACAGCAAGTGTATTTCTCCCTGTTCACTTGCACTCCACTCAATCCACTTGCTGTTCAAGTGTCATTTGTCACTTGTAGCTTGGCCCTGAGAGAGCTCTGAAAGAGCTGTGACTGACTCAAGGTTACCCAGCTGGCTTCAAGCAGAGGAGTGGAGAATCAAACCTGATTCTCCAGATTAGAGTCCTGCTGCTTCATAACCACTACACCAAACTGTAAGCCACCTTGGGTTCTCAGTGGGGAGAAAGGTGGAGTATAAATAAAGTTAAATAAATAAGTAGGAATCTGAGAGAAGAAGGTGATGTCTCATGCTTTTGTGATTCCAGTGAGTATGCAGAATATAAGGATTCATCTGGACTCTCTAGAATGCTGTCCCAAGAGCTTTTAAAAAAAAAGAAAAGTAGAGTTGGGGCGTGACACTTCAGTCTAGTAAATCTGTGTGGTCAACTTTCTTGTAATTGATGAGGCCAATGGCCTCAAAAATATGGTGGGTGGCACCGAACAGGAAATAAAGCCCCATGGGTTACATTGGACAGCTCCCACAAGTGCAGTAGGTACTGAGCTATTTGAGACTAGCTGTTCAGGTACAAATGGACTCTGTTTAGAATAATGACATGTGGGAATCAAATCAGTTTAAAATTGCTTAACTTATGCTCCTGATGTTCCGTAGGAGGTAGTCAAACAAGATAGAGTAACTAATGGCTGTTATGAAACGGAGAAGTTTAGTAAGACCAGCACTTCATTGTGGATCAATTCACAAATTATAGCCAAACCATGGCCATTTTCACACTGCTTACCGGCCACGGAACATCACGCCAAGCTTCCGGAATGACAGCGTCTTCCTGGCGCGATTTCGTGCGAGAACTCACACAAAATCGCACCAGGAAGACGCTGTCATTCCGGAAGCTTGGTGCGATGTTCCGTGGCTGGTAAGTAATGTGAAAACGGCCCATAACTGAATTGTTCATGCACAAACACTGGGCTCACACATGCTCAGATTTTCACATTTTCTCAGCAAAAAAAAGATCAGTGTTATGCTTCAAATAGACCAACTTGGATAGGTTTGTTTGCAAATCAGAATTAGAAATCGCATACGTGAAGCAAACTTTCCTTCTACTGATTTGGTCTACTGTTCCATCCAGATCAGAAATGTCTATTCCAAGTGGCAGCAGCGACACTTATGATCTGGGTTTCAAAAGAAAACCTTGGTGACACTTGTTACTTATTTTATTCCACAAAATTTATACCCAACCGTTCTGCCATCGTAATGGCTGCTAAGGCAGCTAACAAATGAAAACATACATAATACAAATGAAAACACATAATAAATGATAAACACGATACATGATAAACAGACATAATTAAAACCAACAAAAACACATTGTTGAAACAATTACAACCAGATCTAAAATACATTTACAAACATATAAAAACAACAGCGATCAATGAGAGAATCCTACTATATAAAAGGCTAAGTGTATTCAAGACAACTCACTTCCTACCTCATGCACCACCAGAGGGCGCTGCTGTGGAAGGAAGCCTAGATGAGGCAGCCAGACCTCCAGAGAGCATGCCATGGCAAGAAGCCCAGACTAGGATCAGGAGCAGAGCAGGTAGCAATGCCCTCCTGCTCTTCACCCAGCTGGGATCAGGAGTGGAGCAGGTGGCAATGCCCATCCTCTGCCTTTACTCAGCTGAGATCAGGAGCGAAGCAGGTGGCAATGCCCATCCCCCACAATCACCCAGCTGGGTGAAGGTGCAGAGCAGGGGGCAATGCCCATCCCCCACCATCATCCAGCTGGGATCAGGAGTGGAGTAGGTGGCAATGCCTGCCCCCTGCCATCACCCAGCTGGGATCAGGAATGGAGCAGGTGGAAATGCTCATCCTCTCTTCACCCAGCTCAGATCAGGAGCAAAGCAGGTGGAAATGCCTGCTCCACCCTTCACCCAGCCGATGTCAGGAACAGAGCAGGTGGCAATGCTTGCACCCCGCCATTGCCTAGGTGAGATCAGAAGCAGAGCAGAAGGCAATGACTGCTCCACCCTTCACCCATCTGGGATCAAGCACAGAGCATGTGTCAATGCCCACCTCCTGTCTTCACCCAGTTGATATCAGGAGCGGAGCAGGTGGCAATGTTCACCCCCCCCTTCACTTGGCCAGGATCAGGTGCAGAGGAGGTGGCCATGCCCACCCCCCTGCCTTCATCCAGCCAGGTCAGTGATGGATGATGACGGAAATATAGAGATATGTCCTCCTGGGGAGGGAGTTCCAGAGTTTTGGTGCCTGACCAAGAAGGCCCTCTCCTGGACTGTCACCTGCCTAATCTAGAAGGTGGAGGCATCCAAAACTGGGCCTTGAAAGATAACCATAGTGGTCAGCTAGGTTCATTAGGACTTAGGCAGACCTTCAGATATGTTGGTTCCAAACCATATAGGGCTTTAAATGTCATGGAGGTAGCCTTCCCCAGATATAATGCACAAGATATAGGAACTGACAAATAAATAAAATCTTGTTTAGCTGCAGAGGACGAGTTTTTAGAAGTTTTTAGAAGGTGGAAGAGAACAATCAATTACAGACTAACCAAGCAGAATCTTTCACAATGCCATCATCTTGAGCCTGCAAAAGTAAGATGCCATTTCATGTAACAATTTTGTATACTCTATCACCCAAATGAAATAACATTTTAGAAAGAAGTCTGTTAATATACTTTTATAGTGTGTTTGTTTCATGCTTATATAAACGTAGAGATCCTCCATATATGGTATCTTCAGCCAAATTTTATTTCTATTCAAACTTAATATACTATGTAGCAAAAAAGATAGAATATATCTTTTGAGTGTTATGCCGACGAGAGAAATCATAATCAGGACTACAGGCGTAAGCCCCCATGTTAATCAATGGGATTTAATCCAGATAAAGTGTTTTTAAGATTGCGGCATAGATCAAGTTGCAGACCCCACCCCACACACTATTTTTCTAATTAAATGTACAAGAATTACAGTGCACTCCTAAACAATGTTACTCTGTTTAGGATTGCACTGTTTGTGACCAAAGATCGGAAGGGGAGGGGGAAAGACTACAATCTGGATATTGCAGACGGAACTGAAATCATAAAGCATCTTAAAGAGATTCTGGCCGCAAGAGAAAGTTCTGTCAGACCCAGAAAGTCTGCATGACTCTGGATCCATTCTGTGACTTAATCAAAAGAGAAGAAGAAAAGTCCCAGGTTAAATTCTTCTTTTCTGCTCTACTTCATTTTGTTTGGTAATCCTTGTTAAAAGCTGGAGGCAGTTTTAATACAGAGTTCTGCAAAGAACCTCTTAACACAGTTCTCAGCTGTGCAGCTCAACTTAATTTCAGAAGGATATAAAACTTTAACACCCGTAAACGGCTTCCTGGTTTGCCAATGAACTTGAGAGATGGCAACAAAGGAGTTATTAAGGAGTAGGGTCAAGACAGAGTCTCCACCCAATGAGCTTTAAGGGGTAGCAAATGCCCAGTTGCACCAATAAATAAATAAATACATACATAAATATATTGAAGTCTCAACATGGCCAAATTTGTGGATACTTAAATATGGAGATTGGAGCAATGATCAGATGAGTCAGATATTGCTGCAAATTTGAAAATGCCCAGCTTTACAGAGAAATCTGCAATCAAAAAAATACATTGGTAGCTGTGGTAGGATTTAAATGGCTTTTACAGGCTGCCATGCGGAGGGAAGAAGGGAAATCTGAGGATGGAGGGGCAGTAAAGGTAGGTTCGCTGGCGGATGGGAAGGAGAGAAGGAAGCAGGGCTTTTTTCAGCTGGAACGTGGTGGGACAGAGTTCCGGAACCTCTTGAAAATGGTCACATGGCTGGTGGCCCTGCCCCCTGATCTCCAGGCAGAGGGGAGTTTAGATGGCACGGAGGGCAATCTAAACTCCCCTCTGTCTGGAGATCAGGGGGTGGGGCCACCAGCCATGTGACCATTTTCTCTAAGGGCAACCCACTGAGTTCCACGACCTCTTTTCCCAGAAAAAAAGCCCTGGAAGGAAGCAAGAAAAGGAGAGAGGTTGTGGATACTTTCGGGGAAGGGAAACAAGAAATAGTGGGGGAGGGGGAAATGAGATGCCCCACCAAGTCTTTGTGGGTTCCCTATTGGTCATATTGAAAACTTGCTTGGCATTTGGAGTAAGGAGACAGCTTGGACAGCTAACACAAATGCTCCCAGGGGCCCTCTCCCATCCGTAGGAGTTCACTCTGTTCGTTGATTGAATGAGCAGTTGGATTTGATGTCATATCAAGGCTGATGACCTGGCAGTAAGGAAAGAAAACTCTTTCTGAAGCCAGCTGGGGAGGGACAAGAGCTCATTTTGCAGCAGGGGCCTGCGTCTTGCAGTGTCAGAGAAGAACCTGCCTTTTTGAAAGAGAAAATCAAATCTTTAAGTGGTGTAGGTGGGATCTAGAAAAATAAATTGTAATGAGTCCCTCCCACCAAAATATCTGCATGTTTTGTTTTGTGCCTTTCAGCAGCAGGCAGGCACTGGGCTTGCCTTGCAGGGTAGCAGCTTGTTTTCCTGAACAGCTCACCAATCAGATCCCAACAAGTGACTTTACATTATTAATCAACTCTGTTGGCAGGAAGGAGGAATGAGACCTATGTGTGTGAGTGCATCTCCCACCCACACCCACCCCATAGCTACTCAGGAAATTGCATTATCTGCCCCCCTGCCAAGAGTCCTCACAAGGGGACACTGCTCCCCTGCTATCAGCTTTGGAAATATTTAGAAGGGAGCCTTCAATCGTAACTGAAATTCAAAAGACACTTCCCTGGGAGTAAGCACTATTGAATAACATGGGTCTTAAATCTGAGTAGGAGCCCCGTGGCGCAGAGTGGGAAGCTGCAGCACTGCAGCCCAAGCTCTGCTCATGACCTGAGACTGATCCTGGTGGAAGCCAAGTTCAACTAGCCAGCACAAAATTGACTCAGCCTTCCATCCTGCCGAGGTCAGTAAAATGAGTACCCAGTTTCCTGGGGGTAAAGTGTAGATGACTGGGGAAGGCAATGGCAAACCACCCTGTAAAAAGTCTGCCAAGAAAATGTCATGATGCGACGTCCCCCATGGGTCAGACTCAGTGCTTGCAAAGGAACTAACTTTACCTTTATCTTACATCCAAGTAGACCTTTTTTAGGATTGCTTCCACAGTCTTTCAGGGCTCTCTCTTTTTCTGAGCCAAATGCCAAACGTGTACCTTCTTCCTGCCTTTCAAAAACAATCCACAGCAAAAAGAAAAACTTATGGGGAAAACATAGATCTGTGCGGGAGACATGGAGGAAGTTAGCCAGTCGTTTGGCTTACCTGCATGCTCTTGGGCGATGGAGAAGATTGGCAGTGAAAATATCCCATTTTGCATCAGAATGCTGAGCATCAAAATGTAGGATTTGGAACAAAGCTACAAAGCACAAGAAAACATGAAACCAACAGGCAACAGCAGAATGCAAAGGTAATGTTATTGGCATTATTTAAAAAATGAACATGAAAGACTGTTTTCAATGTTGCTACACTGCACTGGTTGGAACATTCTCTTATTTGGGAACACTCCACTGCCGCTGCTTTACCCACCGATGTAAGTGGTCACACTTGTCCTCACGATATTAAGGCTTATGAATATGGCAATATCATAAGCCCCTCTGCTCCTGCGTTTAAAACACAGACAAGCTGCCTGGCTAGGCAGGAGATGGAAAAGTACTGGAATGTGAGAAGTGAAGTAAGACTAACTTAGCCCCACACCCCGGAGTTTGTGCACAACCACAGAACAATGGAGGTCTCTGGGACCAGAAGTACCTGAATGAATCCATTCACCTTTCCAATTCTATCCTTACCCACTTCCCTATTATAGCCTCACCCATCCAGCCATCATGGGTCATTAAATAATCTTTTTGCACCTATAGTTCCTCTCAGGAAGACCTAATCAAACCTTCCTAGTTCATCGTCCCTCCTTGGAGACTGTTTGCCAGCTTTATTGTCTCACCCCGGAGACAGTTTCCCAATATTTTGTCCCACCCTGGGAAGAACCATTAAGGTATTGTTTTAGGGCAGAGACTCAGTCCTGCCTCAGGGCATGTTTCACAGTATATCTGACTGTCCTGCCACGTGTGTGTGTGCTCGGGACCTTCCGCATGCCCTCAGGTGGCATGTCTGAGCCCTTCTCCCTCTTCCTGCCATGAAGTGCTGGTCACTGAAGCCGCTGTCCCTCATACACCCTCCATCTTCCAGACCTGGTAACTATAAGCCCAACTCTGCAAGTCTCTCCAACTTTCCTCCCTATTTTTTTCTAGTTAGCTCTCTCTGTGAGCAGAACCACAAGTGACAAAAGGCACAGATTGGACACTTGTCTGCTTCCCTCAAGTTTTGATGGGAAATGTAGGCAGCTTGGCGGAATATTGGACAAATGACAGTTGAAAAATCCATTGGACAGCAGTCAGAGATTGAAGCTGCGAGACCAGGATGCCTACATTTCCCATCAAAACTTGAGGGAAGCAGACAAGTGTCCAATCTGTGCCTTTTGTCACTTGTGGTTCTGCTCTGTGTGTTCTGTATTTTATGTGCAATTGATCTGCAGTATGTTAAATAAAATCCCCCTTTTGATTAAACATCTGCCTGCTTATTGAAAGGGTTCTCTAGAGGAAGGGATCCTTGTATACATTGGTGCAAAAGATTCCAGTTACCCCCCTTTCACAAGCTTCTCTTTGTTGCTAATTCCCCTTACTCACATGGACACCTGCTCTTTGGGTAACACCGGCACTCGCCTTCTATAGGTCCGTTGTTGTTGTTGTTGTTGTTTTTGTTGTGTGTGTTTATAATTGTGCATGATGAAAAGCTCAGTGGATCAATGGTTTAGACTAGGAAGGGAACTAATTGTTGATGCTGCTTGAAAACAGCTGCCCCAAAGCCTTGTTTTCCGATCCCCCTTGAAAAGGACGGCGTATGTTTGTGCATGTATGGTCAATGTGTGCACAATGGGCCAAAACTTATGAAAACCAACCAACCAACCCCCCCCCCCCCGAACAGATTATTTCCGAGCCAGCATTAGCCTATCTGGAACAAACTAGTAATAGAACAGAATTATCCCAGAGCCCCCCAGAAACAAAACTGAAACAGAAACTTTCTTGGTGCACATCCTTAGTTGCCAGTTTTACAAGTGGAAATGATGATTTATCCCAGTGCACTGAAACAATAATGCAGGGTGCTCCTGTATATATTTATGATTTATTGTGACATCTCATGTGTGTCATTCACTACCGCCAGTGTTTGGGCTTTGGAAACTAAATGAATTATTAATCAAAGGTCAGTTTTCAGTAATGTTAAGTTGCATAGTTAAATTCATACAAATAGGATCTCTTACATTGGCTCTGTGTTGATCTCTGGTTCTGAATTTAGATGTCATTTGGCTGTTCAAATGTAAACGGTTGCAGATCCTTGTTGGGGAGGCTGCTTCATTGTGGGGTAAGGACAGAACAAGAAGGTTCTTTCCCACCACTTCTGTATCTACTCAGTGCTGTCCTGAAATGTTCTTCCAAATTGAGGGGCGTATTAGATGTTCAGCCTCAGGAGGAATTGGTGGGACCTGCAGCCAATTTGCAAAGCACTTAGCAGATAAAATCAATTGTATCCAATCCAAGTTCACATTAACTACAGGCCAAATGATAGATGCAGATGATGGTTTTCACTTGTCTTGCTTTACGGATACTGTCCAGCTTGGGCAGCCTAAGGAGCTGTGCAGACAGAGTCCTTGGAGAAGGATGGACTACCCCTGATTTGACCAACCTATACTATCCCTGCTAACTGAAGCTGTCAGATGAGAATTGACTCAAAGGATGGAGCAGGTCGCTACAAACCCTCCTTGGATCGGTCAGGTTTGAACCAGTTTCACCTTGCACCAAATTTGCCTGAAATTGAATGAATAAGCGGTCACACAACTCAACTGCAGGGATTTTGGATGAGAGCGTTTACCTGGCTCCTTTTCAACCTGGCTTCTGATCTAACTAGGGAAAGACCAGAGGTGGCTAAACTATGGCTCGGGAGCCACATGTGACTCTTCTAGACATATCCCTCCCTTTCCTTCTTTCCTTCTTTCTTTCCATGTCTTTCCCTCCCTCCCTTTTCTTTTTTTCCTTTCTTCCTTCCTTCTATCTTTCCATGTCTTTCATAGTTTCAGTAAAACCATTGGGGTTACCAGGTCTGACTCAGAAAATACCTGGGGACTTTGAAGGTGGAGCCAGGAGACTTTGGGGTGGTGCCCAGCAAGGGTGTGACATTACTTTTGATGTCACTTCTGGGTTAAAGGTCAGTTGATGGCTCTTCTCAAGCTCCACCCCTTCCTGTGATGTCACTTCTAGCATACTGTACCCAAACCCCACCCCTTCCTGTGATGTCAATTCCAGGACACTCCCCCAAACCCCTCTCTTCCTCTGAAGTCACTTCAATGCATCATGTCTTGCGGCTCTCAAACATTTGATGTTTATTCTATGTGGCTCTTACATTAAGCAAGTTTGGCCCTTCCTGACCTAGACCAACCTATTGGATGACCTCACTCTGCATCTGACAGAGTGCATCCCTGTTAATTCTTCTGGATCACTCATCTGTTTGTGGGTTTTTTTCCATTATGAATTTTGGCCTTGTTCTTTGCAATGAGAGCTTCCAGGCTCTCTGGGGCAGCTGTTTTTGCACTTAACAGTACCCAAAAACACACAGAACACAGTCTTGAAGGGCGGTATATAAATCAAATGTTATGATGTTATTATAATGTTATTCACTAATGCTTACTCCCAGGGAAGTGTCTTTAGAATTGCAGACTATGATTGACATCTTTGGGGCGTTTTTCAAGTTTGACTGCTTGAACAGACTACTGCACACACACCACCATTATACTTTTCCTCCCAGAGATTGTTCAAGTGCCCTGAGAGGGGTAAGGGAGACAGACCAATGCCTGGGTAGTGTCTCAAGTCAAACCAAGATGCACCCCCCCCAAACAGGTCTATTCAGATGTAGGTAAAAAAGGTAAAGGTAGTCCCCTGTGCAAGCACTGAGTCATTACTGACCCATGGGGGGACGTTGCATCACGATGTTTTCTTGGCAGACTTTTTATGGGGTGGTTTGCCATTGCCTTCCCCAGTCATCTACACTTTTCCCACAGGAAACTGGGTAGTCATTTTAACAAGCTTGGAAGGATGGAAGGCTGAGTCAACTTTGAGCTGGCTAGCTGAACCCAGCTTCTGGCAGGATCGAACTCAGGTCATGAGCAGAGCTTGGGCTGCAGTATTGTAGCTTACCACTCTGCGCCACAGGGCAATGTACGCCCATGGGGCAAGATGTAAGTCCCATCTTATTCAATACTGCTTACTCCCAGGGAATTTTCCATCAAATTGCAGCCTATGATTGGAGTCTGCACATTTCTCCCTTCAAAATGTCTTCGGAGATGATTGGCGGGAAGGGTTCTTCCCTTGTGAGGACCTAATCAGCAGAGAGACAATGCCATTGCCTGAGTAGCAATGGGAAAAATGCACTTATGTGCATTGTGCACATTCTTCCTTTCTGCCAACTGAGTTAATTAATAATCTAAGGGTTCTCTTATGATCTGATTGGTGAATGCTGTTAAGTAAAGCAAGATGCAGCCACTGCTGGGAGGTAAAAAAACAAAATGAAACAAACTTACTTTTTTGTGGGAGCATCTCATTATAATTTGGTTCCCTAGATTTGGTTCACTGTTATGGACGTTGCTTTAGTAAAATGAAAATGCAATTTCTGGGTTTATTTCTGGCTTGTTTGTTTCATTTTGTGCACACCTAATGTTGCTTCCTTTTTTTGCATTTTTTTATACCTTTGGCTTTATGTTTTGGGGTTCTCTGACAGGAAAACGTGCAATCAGATGACCTGAAGAGTTCAGAGGGTAGTCAGGTATAGTGAGCAAAAAAGTTCTGATGGGTAGCCATATTGGTCTTCAGTTGAAGAGCAAGATCCATGTCCAATATTACCTTAAAAACCAACTAGGTACGAGCTTTTGAGAGTCAAAGCTCTACCTCATTACCATACAGTTCGTGAGACAGTCTAGAAACAACTAACAAATGTTAGTCACAAACACTAAAACCAGTGAAATATCACATCTGCGATTTGTATAATCATTCAAGCCTTTCCCAGAACTGCCATGATTACACAAAACACAGCAACTGCATGTCAAAGCCCTGGGTGCCCAAATTCCTACAGTCTGCTTCTTATTATGGTAGAGATTGAGTCTTAATAGACAGCTGGGTGTAGTGGTTACAATATCAGACTACCATCTAAGAGACTTTAGTTCAAATTCCCACTCTGCCCTGAAACCTTGCTTGGGGCTCTTGGGCCAGTCAAATACTTTCAGCCTAACACACCTCACAGGGTTGTTGTGGGGATAGAATGAAGAATTATGTAAACCACCTTGGGTTCTCACTGGGGAGAAAGGTGGGGTATAAACAAAGTTAAATAAATAAGCCTAAGAAGAAGAAGAAGAAGATTGAGACTCGGAAGAGCAGCTGTGACGAGCTAGAAAAGATCCTTAAAGATAAAGATGTCTCTCTGGGGAACAAGATAATCCAAACAATGGTATTCCCCATTATGATGTATGAATGTGAAAGTTGGACAGTGAAGAAAGCTGACAGGTAGAAAATCGATTAATTTGAAATGTGGTGCTGGTGGAGAGTTTTGTGGATATCATGGATGGCCAAAAAGACAAATAAGTGGTTACTAGATCAAATGAAGCCTGACTTCTCCCTAGAAGCTAAAATGACAAAATGAGGCCATCATATTTTGGTCACATCATGAGAAGACAAGATTTGCTGAAAAAAAAGTCAATAATGCTAGGAAAAGTGGAAGGTAGTCGGAAAAGAGGAAAGCCTAAAACAAGATGGTTTGACCCAATAAAAGAAGCCATGTCCTCCAATTTGCAACAACAACAACAACATTCGATGTATATACCACCCTTCAGGACAACTTAATGCCCACTCAGAGCGGTTTACAAAGCATGTCATTATTATCCCCACAACAAAACACCCCTGTGAGATGGGTGGGGCTGAGAGAGCTCCAGAGAACTGTGACTAGCCCTGTGCAAGATCTGTTAATGATAGGATGTTTTGAAAATCTTTCAGTCATGAGGTTGCCATAGGTCGGAGGTGACTTGACAGCACATAATACACACAACTTAACTTACAAGGTGGTTGTTGTGAGGATAAGTCACTTCAAATCACTATTGGGGAGAAACGTGGGTATAAATATATAAATGAATAACAATTCAAGCCCCGTAGAGGCCCACAAGCAGTTACTTGGAGACCCAGAAACATATGAGCCTGTCCTTTTTGTGTGTGTATCTAACCCTTTCCCACAATATGAAGAACTTGTTACAATAGCGCTCTATTAATGGTGTTTTAATTTCTGTCATGCTTCGCTACATGCTGATGCCTTAATATAGTGAATAAATACAGCCAGGATGGCTAGCCGAAGGAGATCTGCTTCATGTTGAGAGAACACGAATCTTCATCTGGGAGACCCTCTTTGCTTATGAATTTAATTATTTGGATTCCTGTAATACACCCAGACTTTATTAAGAGAGTCACTGTGCAAACACTTAATACAGAGGCACAACCTTGTCTTTAAAAAAAGCTTGCAATTTAAAAACCTAGGAGAGCCTAGTTGGATAGCAGAAGGAGAGAATAAAGACAAACTTATTGAACCAAGATATATTTACAGAGATCATGTAAGCCCTTGTTTCTTGACGATAGCTTCTTCCAGCATCACAAAGAATTCTCTTTAATATCAAGTACAGTAACCTTTCTTGCCGTTTTTCAGACAGAAATGCCTGTGGCAGAATAGGAATCTCAAGGGTGAGCAATAAACCCAGCAGGAATTCATTATAAAGGAATAATCATAATCAAAATAAGACCTTATACAATATACTGAGTTAAAGACCTATCAGTACATCAGAGGTTGCCAACCTGTTCTTTAATGAGAGCTCATTTTGAGTAGCGAACAATATCCTGAGCAACTCTTTCCTGTTGCGGCAAGTTCCCAAGTTTTGTTCTGTACTAGAAACCACATAAGGACTACAAGGAGCACCAGAAATGAACTATATTCTAAGCACAGAGAAAAGTCCTAAGAGAAAGAAAGAAAAGGTGGGATATAAATATGGGATAAAAGGTCCCCCCTCACAAAAAGCTCAGAGCAGACCTTTTTATGATCTTTTCTTGGGATTTCCAGGGGAATGCACTAGCTACTTTTGGATAGTATGGACCCTATGCCATTAATGCCCTCGGTTTTGTGTGTGACACCACAGATTTCCTAAGAAAAATACGATATATTGACCATCTTCCAGATAACACTGTTTTGGCCACCATGAGTCCCTATACACCAACATCTCCCACAAAGATGGAATACAAGCCAACAGGAACACCATCTTTGACATCACCAGAGCTGACCTTGCTACCAAGCTCTGCCAGTTTGTCCTCAACCACAACTACTTCCGATTTGGTGATGATTTATTTCTTCAGACCAATGGCACAGCCATGGATACCCACATGGCTCCACAGTATGCCAACATTTTCATGACTGACTGGGAGCAGCACTTTCTCAGCTCCCACCTGCTAATATCTTTCCTGTACCTGAGATTTGTTGATGACATTTCTATCATCTGGAAATATGGGAAAGAAGCACTGGAGACATTTCACCAGGCTTCAGTAACTTCCATGAACCTTACCATGAAGCAGTCTACAAAAGAAGTACATTTTCTAGGCACTTCTGTACAAATTAAAAGATGGAAGCATAAAAACCACCTTATAACAAAAATCAATTGATTACCAAACATATCTATATGTCTCCAGTCATCATCTGAAACACACCAAATATCCATCATCTATAACCAAGCTCTACGCTACAGCTGCATCTGCTCCAGTCTCTCTGACAGAGATTCTCACCTACAGGATAAAGATTTCTGGAATTACAATACCCACTGGATGTAGTAAGAAAACAGATCAACAAAGCCAGAATGATACCAAGGGATGACCTGCTACAAGAGAAGCCCAAACGAAACAACAATAGAACACAACTAGTAGTTGCATACAGTTCCCAGCTTAAACCAGTTCAATGTCTCATTAATGACCTGCATCCTCTGCTGGACAATGATACTGCTCTCTCACAGGTACGGGGAGGCAAACGTTTTCTTGCCCAAAGACATCCCCCTCGAACCTTAAACAACTCCTCACTCACAACAATACACTTCCCAACATGGACATGAACTCTGGAACCAGGGCCTGCAATAAACCAGGATTACAACTCTACCCCCATATTCCCTCCAACAACATAATCACTGGATCCAACAGTACCAGATATACCATCTCAGGTTCATTCGCTTTTTTCATCATCCTGGAACCCCCAGGTTTGAATCAGGACATAGAATTTCTCTTGCATTACAGATGCTAATTTTCTGCACTTTATACCTATGCTCTAATAAGCTAATTACAACATGTATTACAGCTAGTTTCTTGTATTATAGCTAATTTACAATACCCCTCCCAGCCTTTGCCTGGATTTAAAGGATTCCTTCCTTTTCCCACTCCTCATCTTTGACAAAGGGAGCTTTGATCCCCCAAAAGTTTTTTGCCTTCCTCTGTGCATAGAGCAGGGGTCACTGGGGAAGGTTGAGGGGGGAGATAGCTGTGTATTTCCTGCATTGTGTAGGGGATTGGACTAGATAACCCGTAGGGTACCTTCCAGCTCGATGTTTCTATGTTTCTATGAAAGTTCATTTCCTGGAAGTCTACTTGGTCTTTAAGGTGCTGCTGGACCCAAATCCTGGTCTTCTACTACACACCAAAATGGCTACCCACCTGAAACAGATCCTCATCTGACTCCATAACTACTACATTCTTCTGGTTTGTTTGTTGTAAAACTTGAATTCTCAAACCACAATAAATTGAATAGCATCTCTTCTTACCATCACCTGGCTGAAGGGACCGCAAGATAGGGAAGGTATCCTTCTTGATGAGAAATGGAGATGAAGCATGAAGCAGATAAACCAGGACTTTTACAAACTTATGCCTGGCTGAGTTCGTTGGTATAAACCACAGTTTAAACCATCATGTCTAAAAGGAGCCCACATACATGCTTTCTTCTTAATCTATTTTTCACCCATACACTGTTCGGGATAGTATATGGTTCCAGACAACCTCCCGTGCAGGCAATTTGCAGGATGCTTTGGATTAGAGATGGGCACAAACAGAAAAAAAATGAACATGATGTTTGTTGTTCGTTGCCATCCACAAACAGGGACTCACGAACAACCATGAACATGGCCCTGTTCACAAACATGTTCATGATTGGCTGTTCGTGGGGGCCAGCAGGCTCTCCTCCAGCCATCATCCAAGTCAAGATCCCTACTGCACCACTCCCAGAAACCGGACCTGAGCAGGTAGCAGGAAAGCTACCAATAATAAATAATAGCTTTGCCCAGAGCCTGGCAGCAGCCCTGGAACTTGAAGGGGTAGATCCCTACTGCACCACTCCCAGAAACTTTACCTGAGCAGATAGCAGGAAAGGTACCAATAATAAATAATAGCTTTGCCCAGAGCCTGGCAGCAGCCCTGGAATTTGAAGGGGTAGATCCCTATCCCACCACACACAAAGAAAATTCAAGCTCCAATGCACTCTATCAAAATGCCAACAACAACTGTCTCTCTCCCTCTCTACTGTCTGCAAAGTGAGAGCTGGGAGCCCCCCTCCCCCCTGTTCTTTGCTCCCTTGTTGTAACAAATTTGGAGCTCCACACTTGAAAGGAATACCTGCCCAAGCTAAATTGGGCTTAGATTGGGGTTTCCAGGGCAACAGCAGGAGTTCAGACAGAGTTCAGACAATCCCTGCCTAAGTTGCCAAGGGCATTGACTGCAAGTGCCAGACTGTCTGGCTTGATAAAAAGCAATGAACAGCAACGAATGAGGCTTGCAACAGCCACCTGTTCATTTAGAATGGGGCCTCATGAACGGCTTGTTCACGAACAGCAGATTAGTCTGTTTGTGACTTTTTTTGGTTCATATTGCTGTTCGTGCCCATCTCTACTTTGGATCAGCCCCAGGATATTCATATATTCAGCTGGCAGTAATCGAGAGCTCAGTAATCACATGAAGGCAAGATCATCTTATAGGACGTTTATGAAAGCCTATGAGATGGCAGTGAAGGCTGTGAAGAAGGAGTTTTATACAGCCTCCATCGCATCAGCTAGCTCACGCCCAGCAAAATTGTTCAATGTGGTTCGATCACTAGTCTCCCTCCCAGGGGGAGACTGCCAAATTCAGAATTCGGACATCAGCTGTGAGGCTTTTGGGAGCTTTTTTGCTGAAAATTTTTTGTCTCTCCGCCGTGACCTGCCAGCCACAGTTGATACAGTGAAGGAACTAGAGACCCCTTGGCCATCTTTAGGGTCAATATTTGATCAGTTCAGTCCACTCTCCGGGGAAGAGATTGACAGGACCCTGCAATCTGTTAGGCCCACCATGTGCTCCCTGGACCCATGCCCATCGTGGCTGGTAAAGGCCAGTGCCGATGGTCTTCTCTGCGGTCCTCGTTGGTGGCCATTGTTAACACATCCTTGGGCACGGGGGTTTTCCCCGGGCCACTAAAGGAAGACATGGTGAGACCGCTCCTGAAAAGACCATCACTGGATCCCACTGACCTGGTCAATTATCGCCCAGTCTCGAACCTCCCGTTTCTGGGAAAGGTGATTGAGCAGGCGGCAGTGGGACAGATACAGGGTTTTCTGAATGATGTTTCGGCCCTAGATCCCTTTCAGTCTGGGTTCCGGCCAGGACATGGGACGGAGACGCTGCTGGTCGCCCTCACAGACAACCTTCGCAGACATCTGGATCGAGGTGGTTCAGCGCTGCTGATATTACTGGATTTGTCAGCAGCGTTTGACACAGTCGATTACGATCTTCTGATTCACCGCCTCGCCGATGTGGGGATACGAGGGACTGCCTTACAGTGGCTTGTCTCTTTTCTCCACAGTTGGGGACAGAGGGTGGCGCTTGGGGAGAAATTGTCACCCCATCACCCATTGGTGTGTGGGGTCCCACAGGGGGCAATACTCTCCCCTTTACTGTTTAACATCTATATGCGCCCCCTTGCCCAGCTGGTGCGAAGTTTTGGGCTTGGGTGCCATCAATATGCAGATGACACCCAGCTGTATCTGATGATGGATGGCCAGCCCGGCTCAGCCCCAGATGTCCTGGAACATGCATTTGCAGCCGTGACTGATTGGTTGAAACAGAGTCGACTGAAACTGAACCCAACAAAGATGGAGGTCCTATACTTGAGCCATGGGGGACTGGATTCGGGACTCCAGCTCCCGACCCTCGATGGGACACAGCTTGTGCCTGTTCCAAGGGTTAGGAGCCTGGGGGTGATCCTAGATGCCTCCCTGAAAATGGAGGCACAGGTCACAGCGGTTGTCAGGTCTTCTTTTTTCCATCTGCGGCAGACCAGACAACTTGTCCCTTACCTGTCTACCTGTGACTTAACTACAGTGATCCAGGCAACGGTCATCTCTAGGTTGGATTACTGTAATGCGCTCTACGTGGGCCTACCCTTGTGCCTGACCCGAAGATTACAGCCGGTGCAAAATGCAGCGGCGCGTATCATTATGAAAGCACCGAATAGGGTGCATATTACACCAATATTGTGCAAGCTGCATTGGTTGCCAGTGGAGTATCGGATCAGGTTCAAGGTTTTGGTATTGACCTATAAGGCCCTGTGCGGACTGGAGGGACCGTCTCTCCCCATATATTCCCCAGAGGACCCTCCGATCAGGAGAAAAGAATTTACTATCAGTCCCTGGCTCCAAGGAGGCCCGCCTGGCCTCGACTAGAGCAAGAGCTTTCTCAGTCTTGGCTCCTACCTGGTGGAACACTCTGTCTACCAAGACCAGGGCCCGGCAGGATTTACTATCTTTCCGCCGGGCCTGTAAGACAGAGTTGTTCCGCCAGGCTTATGGCTGAGGCTGGGCCTCCACTGGCTGGAGGATATAACATCTACTCCCCTCCCTATGAGAGCTGTCCACCACTGTTCTGAAGCTGCTGCCATGTTTCAATTGCACTGCTGCACTTTCTGTAATCGCCACTAAAAAAAAAAAGAGTGCTGCTATTTTTAATATCTTTATACAATGCTTTTAATGTTTTATGATAATGTTTAATGAAATGTTTTAAATGTTTTTTAATGCTGTTATCCGCCCTGAGCCTGCTTGCGGGGAGGGCGGAATATAAATATGATAAAATAAATAAATAAAAATAAAAATGAAGAAAAATCAAGCAATGTATTTTTATGCATGTTTTAATCCTTATTTTTCTGAGTTATCTGTGAAAGTAATTACTTAGATCAGGAGTTGCAAAACTTGGTGAGCCTCTGCAGATCTTTGGAATTCTGACACAGTATGGTGGGAGCAGCCACATAATGGATGCAACAAAATGGCTGCCACTGTAGGTGGAACCATTCACAAAAGGACTGTCCCAGCTTACTTTCAGCTTACTTTCAATCACACAATGGTGATTCCTGTACTGTGGTGGCAGTTGCTGCCAAAGCAACATTTTTACACATCGGCACAACCAATCATATCTCCAGTGGCCATTCAGATGCCTTTCTGGGTGAAAGCACCATCTGGCCTGCACACTTTCTAAAAATACTTGAGGGGCACCAGGAAAGTTGGCACCCATAGTCACCATGTTGCGGACCCCTGACTTAGATCCTAAAAGATTGAGAAATGTAATCTCCTTATTACCCTTTCCCACTGAAACTTTTGTGCCTCCTGGCACAACTGGGAGGGGGGAATGGGAAAGGAGGTGGGAATTGGAAAAAAATTGCTTCCCCTCCCCAGCAAATGGAAACACTGTTCCATGGGAATAACTGCCAGTGAAATGGCACTTTAAGGATCTAACAGTGCGATCATATGAAGAATTACTCCAGTCTAAGCCCATTGAAGTCAATTGGCTTAGAGTCAAACCACACGATACAAATTACACGAGACAGAGCGCGTGTCAGGGTCCTGTCTTGGAGGTATCCGGTATCCAGAGAAAACCCGTGCCACCGCAAACATAGGTTCGATGGAGGTCCTGCAGTCCTGGTGCATGTAGTTGAAAACAATGTTGGAACACGTGTAAGTAAATGTTCGTGTCATTCGCGTGTAATTCGTGTAGTGTGGTCCGGCTCTTAGACTGGAGTAACTCTCCATAGGATTGCACTGTAAGTCAGTGTTTGTATATTTATATTTATCTATATATTTACCAGGTTCATTGCTATTATCAATTCTTAAACGCCATTTATTGGTCTTTATGTTACTAGGTGAGCAAAAACTTTGGTTTCTTAGCAGTCAGTGCTCCTTCTATACCAGCACTTGCCTTGGAGTCGAGCACCAGAAATGGGATAGGGAATCTTGTATAACTCTTATACTTGACTTTATGAGCTGCTTCCTGTTTGCATTGGATCCAGTCTTAAATTCACCTATCCACATTGATGAAAAAGGCACTTCATTGCACAAGACAGACTTTCCTCATCATAAAACAGTTGCAAGTAACTTTAAAGACTCTTGCACTATGACTAGCATTTCTCTTGCTAAATTTAGCTGTGTCACTGCTGTCAGTTGCTGATAAACTAAAATTACATGCTTTTGATTTGCTTGCCATTGAAAAAATATTTCAGAGGATTATTACATTTGTAATCAGGATTATCATCCTCTCTCCATATGGGATTTAAGTCCTGTAGTGGAAGAATGATTTCATACCTGACTATCTTTGCATTCCCAGACAATATGCACCATAAATTTATTTCCTCACGGAGTCACTGCAAAAGGACCTGGAGAGCACTGCATCCAAGATGTTTAAGCTTTGTTCATAACTACAGTAATTTGCTGCTGTTAAAAAAATGGAAGATACTATTACGGCTGATGTTTACATTATTTATGCTGATAATAATGTTGACTTTATGAACCAGGGATTGGTTCTATTAGAAAAAAAAATGGAATTCAAAGAAGGCATTATCTACTTGCTTGCTAAAGTGAAAGGATGGGCAAACTGTAGATCTGAGAACATCCAGATTTTTTTTTCAAAGTAATAGATCCAGAGGAGTTAGCCATGTTAGTCTGTAGTTACAAAATAGTAAAGAGTCTAGTAGCTCCTTTAAGACTAACCAACTTTATTGTATGGAGAGCTTGGAGTCTTTCCTGCTCATCAACACTCAACGTGTTGTCTATTTTTGTACTGGGATGTACAATATAGAGGAAATTTTAAATGCCATATCTACCATATAAGTAGGAATGTCAATCAAGTGCTGGCAGTTGGCAGGGAAGTCAGGGAGATGAGGACAACATAATCAGCATTGTGCCAATGTTGCAATGTCACTTTCAGTGAAAGTAATGTCAACATGTCAGGGCACTACTCTAGGATTCACCAGAATCTATGCTTTTACTATAGAGTTTTGTATGGATCC
Source organism: Eublepharis macularius (assembly GCF_028583425.1). Classification (NCBI taxonomy): domain Eukaryota; kingdom Metazoa; phylum Chordata; class Lepidosauria; order Squamata; family Eublepharidae; genus Eublepharis; species Eublepharis macularius. The sequence goes on from NC_072798.1 coordinate 86,287,353, forward strand.
TAGAGTGTTGCCCCTGATGTGGTGATGTCACCTCTCGGTTCATGCAGAAGTGATGTTGAGGCATTGACTGGATGCCAATTTTCCTCTCATTTTGCATCCACTGTTCCATGGAACAACAGGCGGAGCCTGGGGTGCTAAACAGAACATCTCTCACCAAAGCAGGAGACCTAGCACCCGTAGGTGTCATCGTAATATACAGTTTACAAGTGGGGATAACTCACAGGGTAGTTATTCCTCCTCCTGGTTACTGTCACCTCCTTTTTCCTCCTCATCAGTGACCCCACCCCAAGACCACTTTCCATCACCACAGTGTCTCCCCCCCTCCTCCTACAACACCCCAAGCTGAACACACAACGCTGGTTGAACTCTGGCCAAGTTTTTTTCTTGTGAGATCAAAAGCATACCCAATGTTTTGTGTCTGTTTGGTTTGTTCTAATCAAAAAGATTTTACCATGAATTTAGTGAAGAGTTTGTTTTTATGCTGTTAAATCTGGCTTTTATCATTATTTAATGTACCGTTTTATCAATGTGTTTTTATCTGTAGGTTGTAATCCGCCCTGAGCCCGTCCACGGGGAGGGCGTACTATAATAATAATAATAATAATAATAATAATAATAATAATAATAATAATAATAATGATGATGATGATGATGATGATGATGATGATGATGATGATGATGATGATGATGATGTTCGGTTTTTGGATTTTGCATGGACAAATATGGCTATTTATAATAGTATTTTTAAATGCTTGTGAAGTTTCAGGAACCGGGGAGGGAGATGGAGTGGGCGAATCTGCAGGTATTAAGATCATAAGAACATAAGAAGATCCTTGCTGGATTAGTGGTCCATCTAGTCCAGTATCCAGTCTCACACAGTGGCCAACCAGTTACTCTAGAGGACCAACAACAGAACATAAAGTCCAAGGCCTTCTCCTGATATTGCTTCTTTGCCAGGGCTTTTTTTCTGGGAAAAGAGGTGGTGGAACTCAGTGGGTTGTGGCAGGGAGGGCAATCTAAACTCTCCTCTGTCTGGAGATCAGGGGGCGGGGCCACTGGCCATGTCACCATTTTCAAAAGGTTCCAGAACTCAGTTCCACCGCGTTCCAGCTGAAAAAAAGCTCTGCTCTTTGCACTGGTATTCAGAGCTTTGCACCTTCGAATACTGAGGTTCCTTTCACTCACCATTTCTAGGAGCCACTGCTAGACCTATCATCCATGAATCCATCTAGTCCCCCTTTAAAATTGTCTATTCTCTCTATTAATTCAGTAGCATTTTTACTTGTGAAAAGGGACTTTTAAATATTTAGTAATAGGCAATCCTATCAAGATGCAAAGATGTAATTGCAGGGTTAGATGAAGACCTGTTTAGTTTGACCAGGAAGCTGAGAAGGGGGAATACAACTGAGAGTGACATATTTTCTCTCTAGCACAAAATGGCCAAAGGTTAATACTAACGCTTCAGTGTCTATTGAATAGCATTGTAAAGACAAATAAAGGATAACATTAAGTACAAAAAAATTTGGTTTCTGCTAGAATAATTAATGCCATTTGAGGCCTTTACAGTTACAAAGGGCTCAGTGTAGTTCTTTGTGCCTCCATAAATCTAAAGAGCAACTGGAACCACTGCAATGGTAGATATCTATAATGTCTTCTCTTTCTGCTAATATGTCAAAACCTCTTAATTTCACTGGGTGACTCCAAGTTCTAAGGCCAGCTTGTGTGCAGGAAACAGCTGCCCTGTCGTGCTATATAGAGGCTGCTTTAAATTCCTCCATTCTCCCATCCACCATGTGCTAAGTATAGCAGCTGGATTTAATAAACATTATTTACTTGTTTTAAAATGTGGTGGTGGAATGTGCCATCAAGTCATAGCTGACTTATGGTGACCCCTACTGGGGTTTTCAAGGCAAGAGACTAATGGAAGTGGTTTGCCATTGCCCGCCTCCGCACACTTGGGTTTCATTGGAGGTGTATCATCCAATTACTAACCAAGGTTGACCTTGCTTAGCTTCTGAGTTCTGACGAGATCAAGCTTGCCTAGGTTGTTCAGGTGGGAACATTTTAAAATGTATGGCTCCCCTTTTGAAATAGGCATGCTGTTGTACAAAAACTAATAAAATACAATTAATATATACCATAACTGGAGATTACAATAAATAACCCAGTATTCCAAATAATTAGCCAACATCTTGCCAGAAAATTTATTTATTTTATTTATGTAATTTATAGCCCGCCTTTCTCACTGAGACTCAAGGCGGATTACACAGTATGAGGTTAATACAATCAGCATCAAATAAGTACATTTCAATACAATATTTCCCCCTAGAAAAAATAAACTCCAGAACATCAGAGTGGCCACTTACTCATGTGATCTTGCTGCCACAGTACATACTTGACAGAGTGAAAGAGGTACCATCAAGGCTGAAAGTCTTACTGGTTCTTACTGTCTGGGGGATTTGAAGCAGATGATGGGATGTACCACTTCGTACTCTTGACCTGCCCGAACCAGTTTATTGTGTACAGTCAATAGTTCCTGATGGTCAGCTCTTAACTGGTATGTGGGCTCATATTGGGAAAGATTATTCTCAGAACTCTTTCCTGGGAATAAGCCCCTTCTGACTAGACTTGCTTAGGATGGCTATCAGTTGGTATCCTCAGTATGGTTATCAGCCCTTAGAAGGAAGTAGCTCTGTTTAGGATTGCACAGTGAGCATCCCACAAAGTAGTTCTCAAATTTATTTCCAGCTAGGGTAAATGAGTCTCTCCCTAAGTGCTACAAAACCACAGTCACTTTCAAGTGGAGATGCTCTCCAAATTCTAGCAGCAAACTAGCATCAGTGGGCCGTCCCACGAATCAGTTTACGATCCCATTTGCAAGGAAATGAGAAACATCAATTTAGCATAACTACGAATTGCTAACAAAGGGACTGGCAAGCAATCAGATACTCCAGTCAATTACGTCTGGCCTTTCATTATTAACAGGCATTCCAGCACCATCGTGTAATGGAGGTTACAGTACATTAAATGCAAATCGTCGTCTGCATGTGTGGTTGACTTAACATTCCTCAATCAGTTTGATGGGGAGGCTGGAGGCTGTGGGCTAAATATAGCAAGCAACTGCATTGTGTTCCAAGGGGGCCGAACAAACAGTCTGTGAAGGATCAGCTGGAAGTGGCAGAATTCCAAAGGGAATTTGCTAAGCTTTTCTATAGCATTTTAACCACAATACATATAGTGAGAGCTCCCAAATTCTGTGTAGGTAGCTAAAAGTAAAAGGTAAAGGTAGTCCCCTGTGCAAGCACCGAGTCATTATTGACCCATGGGGGGACGTCGCATCACAACGTTTTCTTGGCAGACTTTTTACGGGGTGGGTTGCCGTTGCCTTCCCCGGTCATCTACACTTTATTCCCGGGAAACTGGGTACTTATTTTACCGACCTTGGAAGGATGGAAGATTGAGGGCCAAACTACAAGTGACAAATGACACTTGAATGGCAAGTGTATTTCTCCCTGTTCACTTGCCCTCCACTTGCACTCCACTCGATCCACTTGCCATTCAAGTGTCATTCGTCACTTGTAGCTTGGCCCATAGTCAACCTTGAGCAGGCAGAGAGTGCAAATGGGCTTGGAAAGCTGCCACCAGGGGAGGGAGAGCTCCTGTCTTCCTCCCAAGCCTTTTCCCCCATGCAAAAACCGTGCAGAGGGGAGGCATTTCCCTATTTCTGCTGCTCCACATGGAAGTATTCTGTGCCTACGCAGCAGCAGAAAGGGGAGAACTCTCCTCTGCCAGACTGTTTTTGCATGGGGAAAAGAGATGGGAAGAAAGGCCGCTCTTTCAACCACAGCAGAAGCTTTTGGAGCCCATTTGCACTCTTGTTTTTTTTTAAAGAAGCCAATCCTTGAGCTGATGTGTGTTTGTGCAGAGCAGAGGTTGGTTCCAGGGAGAACTCGGGAAAGAAATAACATGTAGAGTGACCCACAGATGCGTACCTGATGTTATAATTAGCCGCATTCGAGTAAAACCACTGCTAAAAAATAATCTAGGACTCTAAATTATGTTTTCCAAGCAGTTGAAAGCCAGAAAAATTCAGATTGGAAATGAACCAGAAAGGATTTACTGATGAGGGTTAATACACAGTGGAAGAGGCTTTATTCAGAAGAGTTGGCGTCAGTATCTGATGTGCTTTTCGATTTCACATTGAACTTTTTTTAAAAAATGCATTTTGTGAAGCCCATTTTATCTTCACAGTTGCCGTGGTTAGGAAGAGAGAAGATGACGGGGCCCAGGACACCTAACAAGATTCATGGTAGCTTGAGGGTTTGAACCCCAGTTGCCCAGATGCTAGTCTGCCACTGGCTCTTATTTCCCTCATGAATCTTCTAACGTTTACCATTTCCAGAATCAGTGAACATTATCCTGTGCATATTTACTCCTAAGTAAGTTTCTGTAATTTCAATTAGACTTACTCCTCAAGTAAATGCAGAATACAATACTTTAGTCTTAGAGCCAAGCTACAAGTGACACCTGACACAGGTTGGACGCTTGTCAGCTTCCCTCAAGTTTTGATGGGAAATGTAGGCTCTCCATTACAGCTGTAATGGCTCTCCATTACAGCTGCAAGACCAGGATGCCTACATTTCCCATCAAAACTTGAGGGAAGCTGACAAGTGTCCAACCTGTGTCAGGCGTCACTTGTAGCTTGGCTCTTAGAGGCTGGATCTTACACACCGGAGCGGTGGAGAGGGGCACACAAGACTATTAAATCAAAAGGCTAAAATGACCTAAATGCACTTTTGTGAGTTAAAATCACCACTGACATTTTCAAAGTAATATTGGAAGTTCTTTTGTTCAAATATCTGAGGAATGTTGATGGAAACTAAAAGAGCTTCCGTAGGACTGGCAAAAATTCCTCAGGGGAATACTGCAAATTCCTGGCATTGCCAGCTACACAGCCTGCAATGATATTTGAAGCAATTTTGAACATTCCTTCTCAAGTAAGATATCAGAGGAATTTAAGTGGAACTCAAAGAGTTTCAATAACATCAGCAATGCTTCACAGAAATGTTCAGATGTACCACATCCTTGAGCGAAAATGTTTACTTCATGTTAACAATGTTTTTGTTGTTACACACAGATCCAAATGGAAACTTTTACCAGAAAGTGTGTCATGATAAATAACCACCAGCTATGTATCATGGTTAAGCATCATAAAGGATACTTATGAAGGCTTTTGAATAAATCTGTATAAATTGTCTCTCAACATTTAAAAGGTGATTGTTGCTACAGGCAACAAGAGAAGAACTAAAGTGAAAGCAAGCGGATAAAGCTGCTGAATGTTTCGGTGCTTCCCTCAAGTCCAGTACATGGTGGAGGTGAAAAAGCCTTATTTCATGTTAAGAATGACTGGGATTGAAATAAAATTGGTGGGAATCAAAATAGTGATTATTAATGCCAGCTGCCCTTATCTAAGAGCGGAACTACAAGTGACAAAAGGCACAGGTTGGACACTTGTCAGCTTCCCTCAAGTTTTGATGGGAAATGTAGGCATCCTGGTCTTGCAGCTTGGCTCTCCAACTGCTGTCCAATGGACTTTTTAACTGTCACTTGTCCAACATTCCGTCAAGCTGCCTACTACATTTCCCAACAAAACTTGAGGGAAGCTGACAAGTGTCCAACCTGTGCCTTTTGTCACTTGTAGTTCTGCTCTGATAGTCTTTGGAATTGCCTAGAGTTGCCCTGCCTTGAAAAAGACATTGGGCCAAGCTAGTAGTGATGAATTACACTTGAATGGCAGGTGAACAGACTCAGGGCCAAGCTACAAGTGACTAATGACACTTGAACGGCAAGTAGATTGAGTGGAGGGCAAATGAACAGGGAGAAATTCACTCGCCGTTCAAGTGTCATTCGTCACTTGTAGCTTGGCCCTCACATGTATTCCTCCCTGTTCACTTGCACTCTACTTGATCATGTAGGGCTAAGCTACAAGTGACAAATGACACTTGAACAGCAAATGAACAGACTCACATGTATTCCTCTCTGTTCACTTGTGCTCCACTTGCACTCCACTTGATCACGAGTGATCAAGTGAGTCTGTTCACTTGCCATTCAAGTGTAATTCGTCACTTCTAGCTTGGCCCAATGTCTTTTTCAAGGCTGGGCAACTCTAGGTAATTCCAAAGACTATCAGATTTAGATAAGGGCAGCTGGCATTAATAATCATGAGTTATCGAGTGAAGTGCAAGTGGAGTGCAAGTGAACAGGGAGGAATACATGTGAGGGCCAAGCTACACATGACGAATGACACTTGAACGGCAAGTGGATTGAGTGGAGGGCAAGTGAACAGGGAGAAATACACTTGCTGTTCAAGTGTCATCCATCACTTGTAGCTTGGCCCCTTGCAGAACAGAAAAGGCCAACAGAGGTGTTGATCAAGAGGTTGGAAGAAAACATTTGAAACTTTTCAGTTTAGTAAAAATGACAACTAAGAGGAGACCTGAAAGAACTTTTAAACAGTTATACTTATTGTAGGAAAGGTGGATAAAATTTCTTCCCTTCTCTCATACAACTAGAACTTGTGATCACCCAGTGAAATAGTTTGGTAAAAGATTCAAGATGGGCAAATAAAATACTTCTTAATACCAAAGCATAATTCATGTAACACAAAAGTTGCAGCAAGATCGACAGTTCCATCTTCCGCAGAGCTCTCACCCTATAACTGGGGGAAGGGTTCTTGGTAGGTCCCCTTACCCTCCCGGCACTTACCTTGAGTTTCTTCATCACAGAGTGATGATGTCACTTCCGAGAGTGACATCATCACGCAGGCCCCAGGAGTGCTCCTGGGCTTCAGGCTGGGCTGATTTGGGCCCTCAAATGATATTGCCACACTATGCCAGGAGTGTGCCCTGGGAGGCCCATTCCCACACCTTTTCCCTTACAGACCAGGTGAGTGGTGGTAGGGGAAGGAGGCTGGGAGCAGGGGATCTCCTGCCCCCATCAGTAGGCTGGTAACCCTATCTCCTGCTATAGCAGGAAACCTCCCAGACTGGTGCCCCCCCCATTACCTGCCACCAATCGAGTTTTGGGTGATGTATTGTCGAAGGCTTTCATGGCCGGAGAACGATGGTTGTTGTGGGTTTTCCGGGCTGTATTGCCGTGGTCTTGGCATTGTAGTTCCTGACGTTTCACCAGCAGCTGTGGCTGGCATCTTCAGAGGTGTAGCACCAAAAGACAAGTTTTGGGTGATTTCTAGAGTTACCCCAACTAAATGGCTTCACTTCCAGTTTTGTACCAGAAGTGATGTCACGTATTGGTGCAATGTCGAAGTAATTGTCCCTGGACCCAAATTCTGTTGGGTTGCCAGCTAGCAACCCTAAGTGTTACATGTCTTAAGTTGGAACTGATTGAGATACCTGCTGGCTTAGATTGCTTTTAAAGCATTTTAAACAAATTCATGGGGGATACATATATCATGTGTCTAATTGCTATCTAATTCATTCTAAAGAATGGACAAATTGTCCATCAGTGACATGGTTTTTTAAAAAGTCTTGCTATTTGCTGTTCACCGAAGTTTGCTTTTTCATGCATGCACATTTTCATACAGCTGTTTCATAGTCATAGCCGCCCCTTACATTATTTAATTACCTGACCCAACCTTTCATGGTGACCCTGTGAAGAATCAATTTCACCTACTGTGCAGGAGATCTGAGGCTCGGCTTGTGAGTGATTGCAGCTGTTGAAAATGGCATATTTGACACAAAATTTGTGGCACTTCCAATGATATGTTAAAGAAACAAAAATGGCCTCATCTTTCATCTCTAATTAACATCAGAGTCAGTCCAAATATCTGCTCAGTCCTGTTTTAGCCAGATGCCCCTTTGAAGTCTAAAAACTGGAAATGAAACTATAGCATGCACCTGTGGTTTGCCCCTTCCCTCCATTTATTTTGCAGGCAAAGAATAACTGTAAGAAGGGTTACATCAGTGCTTAGTTTTTGTGGCCTCTTCTTACATGCCAATCACCACCTTGAGGTCAGGTAGCAATTTTCCCCAGGTCAGTTTGGCTAGAGATCCTGACAGTGTTTTGCCATCTTCTGGATACAGAGCAAGGGGTCACTGGGTGTGTGTGTGGGGAGGTAGTTGTGAATGTCCTACATTGTGCAGGAGGTTGGACTAGATGACCCTGGAGTTCCCTTCCAACCCTATGATTCTATGATTCTAAGTTTCTCAGGTACCTGAAGGACCACCATATGTAAATTTACACGGAGGACCCTGTACAAAGACACGGTCCCAAGAGATCACTGTATATAAAGTATAAATTTAATATATCAGTGAAAGTGCAAAGTGCAAGAAAATCCCAATCAATATAAAAGCTCTTAATAATATTTCAAAGCTCTCTGACAAAAATTTAACCAATGCCTAATACCAGTGTTCACAATCAGCCAATGTCCCAATAACTGTCAATAAATTGTTGCTGAAGAAACAACGCTGGTGAGTTTCACAATTCTTTCAACATAACCATATGACGATCCGTTTTTTTTCTTTTCCTTTTCTCTGCAGGCAAACTCCCATCGGCACTTGACGGTGGGAGGATACACTCCAGGAGAGCTAAGGTTGAAAAGCACTCTCCCGGGCTGTTGGCAACAGGTGCGGCAGCCTTATCACAGCCCGTTTCGCATTGCTTTTTCAAGCCTCATCATGACTGCATCATCAATGACAAGATCCTCTAAACAGGCAAAATCAAAAAGAGTCCAGTAGCACCTTTAAGACTAACCAATTTCATTGTAGCATAAGCTTTCGAGAATCAAGTTCTTTTCATCAGATGCCTGGTACAGAGACTGTATCATGCATCTGACGAAGAGAACTTGATTCTCGAAAGCTTATGCTACAATAAAATTGGTTAGTCTTAAAGGTGCTACTGGACTCTTTTTGATTTTGCTACCACAGACTAACATGGCTAACTCCTCTGCATCTATAAACAGGCAAAGGTATTCCTTCAAAGGTTTTCCCACCCTATGTGACAAGTGTGTAGCATTTGGTCTAGTGAGTCACAAGGTATGCAAGGCTGATATTCATCATGCTAATATCGTCAGTGGTATCTGGTATATTATTCTCTCATTGATTAATGGAATATCCTGTGCAAACTTTTGAAGCCCTCCAGGGTTTTAAGTTTGGAACCTAGCATGAATGTGTCAGGGTGGGAGCTGTTTATGGAGATAACTTTGTGCAAACTCTATTATTTATCACTGTTTCTATACTGTCAAGATCCTGTTTCCCAACATGTTTTTCATTTTTAAAAATGGTGGTAGTGAATATGTTGCACAGATTTCCATGAACTTTCCATGTAATAAACAGTTAGCACCTTGAAGTTACACTATCAATTTATTTTAAAGGAAATACCCTGCAACTTCCAGTTTCTAAATCTTATCTTCTTCGTCACATATCTTGGAGTAGATTGGAAAAAAGTGTCAAAAACGTAATTCAGATCCTCTATTTAATTTCCTTTCCTCGTGTTTTCTGTATCCACACACAAACGGCATCTGTTGTCTTGTTTTTATAAATTGTTAAATGTCACCCAAGATTAATATCATCTTTATTCTGTCATCAAGTTTGGGGGAGGAAAGGAGAGGGATGGAAATGGCAACCAAGCTGGCAATTAGAAAGAAAAAAATATTGAGATGCAATTGGAGAATAAAAGTAAAACGTTTTAGAAAATGGTACTTAAGCAACGTTGCAAATTGCATTTACACCACTTCACATTTTATCATGAGTCATACACCTTACAATTCCATTGCGAGCTTGAGTTCATCCAACCAACTTTTCCATTGCTGAAAAATGCAGATGTTGTCCTTGACCACCCCAAAGGGCTATTCTGAGAAGCATGTGGCCTTAATGTACAAAGGACGTGTGGGATGGGACCTATAGTACTGACTGTGTATGAGCAGAAGAACCTCTTTCCACAGGAGCGTGCTGTGAAGCAGAGGACAACTTCCACAATGGAAAAAGGTGTCGTGTACATGGAAATGAGATTCAAGATCCTGACCAACATGTGAAAACTCAGTAAAAGATATCAGAAAAATGTCGAGCAGTTCAAGCGTTTGAGTGAAGCTGTATTCTACAGCAAAGGCATAGAATAAACACAAAAGTTAAGTTCAAGTTCTCATCTAGTCTCCACATGGTGATCCACTAGAACCAAGTAACATATTTATTTATTATTTCGATTTATAAACCGTTCATCCTCAGGGGCTCTGGGCGGTGAACAACAGTTAAAACCAATAAAAACAAGAAAACAATAGTTCTAAAATCAACATACAATAAGTAATAATAAAATAACCAAGTAAATTAAAGTGCAATGGTGGGGAGAACCCCCCCACCCCAAAGGTGGGAGGCCGACATGGCACCGCCCCCTTCAACCACCAAACACCTGGTGGAACATCTCTGTCTTACAGGCCTGGTGGAATGATAATATGTCCTGCTGGGCCCGGGTCTTCATTGACAGAGCATTCCACCAGGCTGGGGCCAGGACTGAAAAGGCCCTGGCCCTGGTTGAAGTGAGGTGGCCTTCCTTAGGGCCAGTAAACATGTATGCACTGATTGAAGCGTTCTCCGGGGAACATACAGGGAGAGGCGGTCCCGAAGATATGCTGGTCCCAACCTGCTCAGGGCTTTAAAGGTAAGAACCAACACCTTGAACCTGATTCGAAATTCAACCAGAAGCCAGTACAGCTGGCGCAGGACAGATATTGTGTCTGAATATGCCCCCAGACTGTAATATGCAAAGCAGAAGCACATGGAATTTACTTGTAGGCAGATTTCTGTATACTGCAAGTGAAAACCATGTGCTATGACTCTAAGTATGTAGATTGTGCAAATGATTTCCACAATTGCAAAGTCCCATAAAAATATGTGCACTGACTCATACACCTTCATTATGAAGTCCCAAACATCTCCTGCTAAGTAAAATGCCCCCAGACTGTTCAGTAATTTCTAACTAGCCCTTATCCCATCTGTAATCCCAACCAGTAGATCGCATCTAACCTCCATTCAGGTATTTCAGCTCCTGCTCCTCCCTGTGCCATGTCAGAGGAGCATCCAAAGGGCGCATGCAACGTTCAAGCAGCTCTTTCTCAGCCAATCTGCAAAAACATAATCACTGAAGATGGGTCATTGGCTCTCAAGTAACAGGCTGTAGAAAGTTCATGTACCTCATGGGCTAGAAGACAGGATAAAAATCCCCATAAAACAGAATACAAACCCTTTCAGACTATGACTATGTCCGTAGTGAGGTGCCAATGAAATGTTGGAGGCCAGCTGGAAAGATCTTCTTTAGGTGAGCAGCTGTGGAAGCCTTTGAAATACAGTCTATATGCCTTTGGTTGCATCAAGAAGTCCATTCTTCTTACTTCCAGAGCTCATTCACACAAACCGAGAGTATCACTCCCACGGAGCTCCAGATTTTTTCCATTAGTAGGTTTCATATGGTTGCAAACAACACCATCTGCTTTCAAGCTTCATTCTATAATTTCTTCTGTCAATGCATGATTCAAGTGAAATAGTCAGAGAACATATTCAACGGCAGTTGACAACATTTCTCTCTCTTCTGAATGAAAGAGCACAGCAAATCATTCTGTACTAAAACTGGTTGTTGTTTTTTTTGGAGAGCAAATAGTATTATAAAATGCTTAGTTTCGGGTGGAGAAGAATGCTACTTTTTGGTTGAAAATAAAAAATGTGTTGTACAGGACAGGCACTTGCAAGAAAAACATATCGCTTCCAATAACCAGTCTCATACCGTAGGTGGAAGTTGTCACCTATGTGCTATGTCAGACTGCGTAGAGGCTAAGAATCACATCAGACACTTGCTAGGGTTAGAAATGGCCACAACTTTATTGATTACAGCTGGATGGAGCGTTGGCCTGGCATCTGGGCACGGATCCCTGTTGGCATCGTAGGCCTGGCTGCCAACCAATGCATCAACCGCCAGCCTCCCACTGGCACCTCGGCACACATTGTTCTGTCGCCGGCCCTGCCTGGAGACCTTTGCTTCCAGATCCGTTGGGGTGAGCAGACCCGAAGGCCCACTCACCCTGTTGGTACCCAGCCCAATGCCTCAAAACCACCAACCCATAAAGTTGTGACAGTGCCCCCCAATAGTCCTGAATCAGCAGAGGGTGGGAGGGTGACCAGCTTCTCCTGCGGATGCTCGGGTATAATGGTGCTGAGTGCTGACCATGCGGCTGGGCCAGTGCAGGATGGACACTCCTCCTCCTTACTAATCCTGCCTCCATTCTGTCTTGCACTTGGTGCCAACCCAGCTTGCCAGTAAGTCGTCAGCTTCCTTTGTATGTACATGGAAGTTTGCAAATCAACTAGGAAATAGGAGGAGCAATCATAAACTAGGTTACTCAGAAGAAACTGTCCTTAGAATTGTAATCATGATTTTCAAATCTGACATATCACAGACAATTTTCAGTGCTCATCATATGCCATAAAGACAGAAAATTCTCAAAAAGTTATACCAATTAAACAATGCCCACCAGAGTCTTTTATCCTTTGAACGACCATCAAATAACCTGAAATATTTCTGTTATGGTTTTATAAGAATTATGTTCCTTACCATGGTTAACAAGAATGGACATAGTCATAAAATTGTAGCGCTTGAAGGAGACGAATACAGGAAATCCATAACTTGAGTATCCCCATTCAATAGGTTTTCAGCCTCCGTCTATAGACCTCCAAGCGAAGCAGAGTCCACAGCTCCCCCCCCTCCCCAAAATAATTGGTTCCACTCTCAAGGTGCTGTTACTGTTAGGTTGTCCTGATGTTCGATGGAAATCTACCCTCCTGTAACCTGGAGCACCAGAGAACAAGTCTATCCTTTCAGGTACCTGAAAAGTATAATCATGTCTTCCCACTGTCAACTTTGGTTCTTTGAGAGTTCTTGAATATATTGAGCAGGCCAAGTCTGTAAGTTACTCCCCCACAAAAGTTTGGCTGTTCTGCCAAATATTACTCAACTGTTTTATAATGTCTCCTTATGTGTAAGCAATGTAATTAAATCATTAGAAAAATGCACTTGAAAATCCCAAGCAGAGTACAAAGTGCTGTCCTTTAAATCAACATTGGCCGTTTCCACATGCTGTTAAAGAGACTGTCTACTTACTGAAGGCTGGCATTTTTTTTCACAGATTCCAGATGCCTCCGATTTCAAAGCGTAAGCAGGCAGTTTGTCTTGCGTCTAATCAGCTTCTTTTCTGAGATTGGGATTTCCTGCTGTTTCCTGTGCCGGGTCAAGGACGCTGATCAGACGCAAGACAAACGGCCTGCTTCTGCTTTGAAATCGGAGGCATCTGGAATCTGTGAAAAAAAACGCCAGCCTTCAGTAAGTAGACCGTCTCTTTAACAGCATGTGGAAATGGCCATTGTCTTCTCTTACCTGTGAGCTTTTCTTGTGTCCTAATTTACAACCCAGAAGGCATTGGCTGATCAAATAGAATCACCAGCAAAACAACAGAATGATCAGCCAGTAGAGGCACAGGTTAGGAAAATATCTACTTAACCCCCAGACCCTGAGTAATGATATCTATTTTTTCAGTCAAAGATCATCTGTAGATCAAACATGCTTCATTAATGGCAGGCCTAATTTTGTCTCTCAACTTAAAAAAAAACACCTTCAGATTGTCAAAGTATGTTATGAACTGGAAAATATACAACATTCTTTTGTACCTTTGCCTGCACTGTGGAGGGAGAAGATGAAATACAGCCACAGTTTGCAGACTTCTATTGTTAGTGGTCAAATTGTTGGTCAATCCCACTGAAGTCAGCAGACCTACATTCTTGTGACTGGTTATTAAAATGTACCTAAATATATTGCTGCTTTAGCATACACCCTTTTGGGGATATGCATTGGAGACCTCTAGTTTTACTCTAACACCTGAAGTCCGATAGAGTCAGCTTTTCTTCGTCCTTGCTTTAATTGATTCACACACGGTGATCTGGATTGCATCTTTTTATGGAAGACCTGGACCAAAGCCGTCTCAATAGCAGAAGATAATATGCCTTGTTCAATCATTCACCAGCATACTAAGCTGAATAGAAATGTGATTTATTTTATTTATTAAAATATTTGTACCCCACTTTTCCTCTTGGTTCAAGGTGACTTGAGTTAAAATGATTTGTGTGACCCCAGTACCTTGTCCTGAGTGTGTTTTTTAGATTATTAATCCAAAGAAGCCTTAGTGCATTTTTATATAGTAGTTATTTGGTTCTTGACCAAGAAGATAATTCCTGAATTGGTGTGCTGTAATTTCCCTGAGTCCTGTGCATGCAACTGATTGTGTCTTAAGATGGATCATGACGAACATATGGGTATGTTGGATTTAATCAGTTATTACTTTTTGACATTCATCACTATGAGTAAAGAATTTATTTATTTATTTATTTTATTCGATTTATATTCCGCCCTCCCCACATCAGCAGGCTCAGGGCGGATTACAACCTAGTTTAAAATCATATTACACAGTATATACAATTAAAAACCATAAAACATCTTAAATACACAGATTAATATATAGAGAGATATTCTGTGTATATAAATAACACAGCGGCACGTAATCTAAACGACGACCTTTTTAGCCATCTCTGAAGCATTTTGGCAGGGAAATATGAGAGATGGAGGTATCACTAGTAGAGAGGGCATATGTTGTACTCTCCTGGCTACCGAGCACTGCCTCACATCAACCAAATGCCTGGCGGAACAGGTCTGTATTACAGGCCTGGTGAAAAGCTAACAAGTCTCTCCAGGCCCTGGTCTCATTGGACAGAGCATTCCACCAGGCTGGGGCCAGGATTGAAAAAGCCCTGGCCCTGGTTGAAGCCAGGCGGGCCTCTCTAGGGCCAGCTATCTTTAGTAGCTGTTTATTGCTAGAGTGAAGAGTCTTCTGGGGTTCATATGGGGACAGGCAGTCCCGCACATATGCCAGTCCCAGTCCTCATAGGGCTTTATAGGTTAGTACCAAATCCTTGAACCTAATTCGGTACTCTACTGGCAGCCAGTGCAGCTGACGCAATACCAGTGTTATATGTGCACACATTGGCGTTCTGGTGATGACTCGCACCGCTGCATTCTGTACCAGCTGTAACCGCTGGATCAGGTTCAAGGGAAGCCCAGCATAGAGTGCGTTACAGTAGCCGATCCTAGAGGTAACCATTGCTTGGACCACTGTAGTCAAGGCTACAAGGAATGGAGGCTAATTTTTAATGAACACATGAAGGTGTCTGAGGGCCAAGCTACAAGTGACAAATGACACTTGAACGGCAAGTGGATCGAGTGGAGAGCAAGTGGAGGGCAAGTGAACAGGGAGAAATACACTTGCCGTTCAAGTGTCATTTCTCACTTGTAGCTTGGCCCTTAGACTGACTTGTGCCTCTGATCTATCAAAATCAGAGATTACTTTGACAGACAGCAGATGTCCAAGGTCTCAGGCGGTCTTTCACATCACCAGTTCCCTGATGCTATTAACAGGGGGTATCAGAAATTGAACTCAGGACCTTTTGTCTGAAAAATACATATTCTACCACTGATCTGCTCCCTCTCTCCTTTTAAAGCATACCTCCCCATTACATTTCAAAACTTTCTCTTTGTAGGTTACTTACAAGCTGATATTCTCTAATCTGTAATTGCAAGACGTTGCAAGACGGGCGCATCCCAAAGCAGGTTAGAATAATCCCAGCTCGTTTTTTTAAAAAAGGAGAAATGTTTTTAGAATTCCAGAGTTGAGTGTCAGCTCTGAACTTTTGCCCAGTTTCAAACTGAGATGAAATGTTTGGTTCAGCATATCAAATTTTCGGTCCAGCATTTCAAATAAGGGATCAATAATCAGGCTTAATTTTCTTATCTTCCAGCAGGAATCTAACTAACCTTCCCTTTAGTGCTCTATGTTAAGCCAGAGTTATATGTCCTCATGTTCCCCTTAATTTCATTACATTAAAAAATGGGACTTAAACTACTTTTTGTATTTTTAAAAAAATCTGAAAAGTGTGGTTAGGAATTACCCATGTGTTAATAATCTGTAGGCACAGGCCAAGAAAACGGAATTCCGTGCAACAGCCCAAAAACTCCTTGCTGCAGCCGCCGCCGCTACAGCAAGTGCAGCTGGCTCATGAGCCCAGTCCCCAGCTTGGTTTCCTTAGAAACCATTTGCTGTTGAATGTAATTTTCATTGCTAACAGCCTGCATGTGTTTTGCTTTGGTGGCTGGGGCCGCTTGTGCAAATGCCAAGCCTTTGTAAGCTTCCTAATCAAAGAGAACAAACTTCACTTTGGAGTTCTCCTTACATCGTTTTTTTTGGGGGGGGGGAGTTTAAGGAATTGTTTGTAATCCTCCATAAATCTCTTCCCTTCAAATAGTTCATAGTGGAACATGTAAACCATTGTTATATTTACCTTTAGATCCAGTCAGCAGAGTGGCATCTGTTTAAAGTATTGCTGCCAATCCTAGGCACTGAATTGTATATTATTACACAGCAATACAGCCACTAATTTATTATTTTATTTACTCTGTCTTTCTGTGTGCCTGACTGCCACAATTGTGTCTACTGAAAGGAAAATTAGATGTAATGTGAAGTAAATTATTGATGTACTCATAATATATGCAGGTTAGGTTGTCAATAGTTAATCTCTTGCTGTGTAGAACGGGCAGTTAGGGCAGAAGTATCATAAGGGCTTGAATTCCACCTAGAATTTCCATGGGCACAAGGAGCGGGGAGTAATTTTTTGCAAATTGACACCTCCCATGGCAGTCCAAATTGTTCTTCAAAATGGTGCTCCTGGTGAACAGGGTAGCCCTTGGGATAGCTTGGAGGGAATCAGAGCTCTCCTATGGGAGGGAGGAATTGGCAAAAATGGCCACTTCCTTATGGCTCACAAAAGCTCATCCCCTACAGCGAATTTTGTTAGTCTTATAGGTGCTACTGGACTCTTGCTCTTTTCTACTACAACAAACAATTGAGTAAGGTATTGGATCCAAAAGTTACGTTTTGTCAGTACAGCCATCCTCCAGTCCAAGGAACCTTCCAATAGAACAAGTTGCGTTCACTGGAGAAAAACTCCTTACACGAGAACATGTCTCCACTATTGTTGACCAAAACGTTTGGATCCTAACCCAGGTCTTCAGTGAAAATGTTACATCTGGAAAGACTAAAGGTTTTAAAACTGAATCGCTGAAAGAAAACGATTTTGAAAACATCTCCCTCCCCCTTCCTTTCAGCTATTTTGCTAACCTGTCAGGGGTCCGCTTAAATCTTATGAGGAAAACATATAGCACATTTTGTTTGTTTTCCTCTTTTTCATCTGTTCTAGACAATGGGAGTGACCTTGTTTATGTCTCCTTTATTGCGTCCAACAATTAACAATTTCATTATAACAAATAGACCACAAAGGCTTTTAAAACATTCTTTTATAATGTTTATAAACTGTGCTTCTGAAGACAACATGCCCTTCTAGCGACAGCAGCTGACCAGGGCACCAGTTAAATGTCACCAAACCAGAGGCACTGCTGACTTCTGGCTGACTGCCAGTATCACTGACTAAACTCACTGCAATGCTATGACTTGTTGTGAACGGGTAGAGCAGGACTGAAATTGCTTTTGGCTTGGCAGGAGCAATACAAAGAGACATTCATTTGTAGGTTGGACTACCCAGTCAGTGTGGCATAGCGGATAGAGTGTCAGACTAGCATCTGGGAGATCCGGGTTCAAATCTTCATTTTGCCATGGATGCTTGCGTGGAGATCTTGCACCACTCTCTCTTGGTCTAACCTACCTCACAGGCTAGCTGTTGTGTGAAAATGGAGAAGGGAAAAACAATGTCATAAACTTCTTTGGGTACTCAATGGAGAGAAGAATGGGGAGTAAATAAATAAGTTAATCTACCAACAACTTGACGTCAAGAATCCCAATGGGATAGCTGATCATATCTTACTACTTGCACTGTACCATCTCAAAACTGTCACCACAAAAAAGGAAAGGCAGGGGATAAAAAACCTGCTCTATACAGTCGCTCACATTTAACATGCCAAAATTCCCTGTAGATGCAGGAAAGCAACTTGGATATTTTTTGCTTTGGTAATTAAAGTGAATAGCCTCTCCCAGTCCCTCATTTCTATGTTCCTCACAAAGAAGGGAGAAACTGATGTTATCTATTTCCTTGTCTGCAAATAGGCGAAGATAGACTCCATCAGCATTCTTACACATGATCATAGTCTCCTGAGAGGCTGATCAAGGTCACTCTTAAAGCTTATTACTTTCTTTAATAGTAAAGAAAACCAAGTAGATTGTTCTGTACTTCTGGTTTGTACTGATAAGCACTGTTGTCTTAAAATACCCTGTTGTCACTCTCCTACTGACTCCAGTATAGCAGAGAAGGATCAAGAAGTTGTTGCAGGTGAGTGCTAAATGGGGGGGGGGGGAGAGCGGGGAGGGGGC
This sequence comes from Eublepharis macularius, assembly GCF_028583425.1. Taxonomy (NCBI): domain Eukaryota; kingdom Metazoa; phylum Chordata; class Lepidosauria; order Squamata; family Eublepharidae; genus Eublepharis; species Eublepharis macularius. Next base: position 86,305,834 of record NC_072798.1, read on the forward strand.
ACGGCGACAAGAAACACTCAGACAGTGCTGGAGGTAAAGAGGCCACAACTTTATTGAGATTACAGCTCAGGGAGCAAAGGCGCGCATAGGGCACAGATCCGGGCATCGGCTGACCCGCCTGCCAAGCCGATGAACCACCCACCCCCTCAGACCCCTGCTGAGGGGGGGAACCATGGGATGGCAGTCAGTGGGATGCCAGGTGGGTGTACACCCCTGTGTGGATCATCCCCTGTCACCTGGGAGTGAGGCGGACTGACAGCCTCCGTCTGGGCATGCACCGGCCATTCCTCACTCCCCAGACCCCTTATGGGGATCCCCATAATAGGGAAACTGAGCCTGAGGGCCCTGTTTCCCCCCAAATGGATCGGTGCCCAATGCCCCAATCCGCAGCCTGCTCAGTCCAAAGTTGTGACAAAAGGGAGGGCTGGGCGGGATGCCGCCACGGGCCAAGTGCTGAGGGGTGGGGATCAGCCACCTGACCAGGGGCCCACGCCGGATGTGCCTGGGTGGAGGTACCTGGCCCCTGGACACTCCCCACCCCTCCCCAACATGGCGCCCCCCATGCCGCCTCCCCGCTCACCTCCCCCCGCATCGCCCGCAACTCAGGCCCCCAGGTGAGTCTGGGAGCCGTTATTTACCGTCTGTAAGGGGAGCTGTCATCATGACTCAGAGTCAGTGCAACTGTTTTGCATGAAGAAGGTCTTAGGTTTGATCCGCAACATCTCTTGTTAAAAGGATCTGGTCTTAGGGCCAAGCTACACATGACGAATGACACTTGAACGGCAAGTGGATTGAGTGGAGGGCAAGTGAACAGGGAGAAATACACTTGCCGTTCAAGTGTCATTCGTCATGTGTAGCTTGGCCCTTAGATGATGGGAAAGGCCTCCACTTGAGACCCCAGAGAGCCATTGACAGTCAGAGTAGACAAGACTGACCTTCAAGGAATTTCAGTAGCTTGGTCCACATAGTGTATCTTGAGGCAAGTATGTATTCTGCGTTGATGAGTTTCTAAAAGCATCGCTCACTCATTGCCATATATACTACTGTGAATTTCCATCCTGTTGAAAATCACAAAAGAATGTTGCTGTTCTCCCACATATCTGGTGTAGAAGGAGTTACACCTTTCTAAGCCAATTAACTTCAAATGACTTAGAAGGGAGAAATTGTTGGGATTTCAGTGTAACTTTTGAATTTCAGAATGTTTAAAACTCTAGTATAGTTTATATAAAAAAACAGGTTATTAAAATCTCATTCTTACAATCCATCAGGGAAAATCATCTCTATTAACATGCTATTTGACCATCTCTATTGTCATTTTATTATATTGCTAATCATTAGTCTGTACAAATATTTCTAATCATTTTAATCATTAGCATGTATGAATATTTTCCTCATGAGAACTAAAAATGGGAAAGTGCAGTTCCAGAAAAGGTGCCAAAAAAGGGAAGCCAAACAGCCTGCAACTGTTTGGAAAATGGAGACATCTTGAGTCAAGAGGAAAAGCTGCCAGCATTCGGTAAGTGGGCCATCACTTTAAGGACGTGGAAATGGCTAGTATCTCAGTAACCCTTACAGCAATTCTTAAGTCTGGCTGGTTTTAGGTTTCTTGGTTTGAAACTATAGTTATGTGAAACCTTTATAGTAACGCAGCAGAGTAACAGCAGAGTAATTTAGGCAGAAGTGTTTAAACCCTTAAAATGTGCATTAATTAGTCTTCAGACAAAATCATAGAAAGATACAACTTACAGTTTTATTGAAGTAGATTCCTTCTATATCAATATCTTGTAGTAAAAGGGAAAGATCTTAATCTAAAGAGTTACATTCGATAATTCTAAACCACAGCCTGAAAACTAGGCAGTGAGGTTGAAAGCATGGATCTGTAGATGAGGCCTTCATGGCCTTGGAAAACCATGAGACAAGAAAGAGAAATCTCCCAAGAAGCATAGCGACAAGGAGGAGGAGTCAGGAGGCGTTCCCACTTTAGACAAAAGAGTGGCAGACTGCTAGAGCTACGTATATGTTCAGAGAGACATGCAGCGCCCCCCCAGTGTCCAAGGCATACTGGGTCACCTATTCCCACAGAGGAGACTACTGATCCATAGCTGAAGCTCTAATTCTTGTGATATAATTACTCGTGCTAGAAATATTAAAAGTAAAACATAAGAGATAAACCATTTTTATACTTAAGAGATTTTTTTCTTTCTTTTTAAGCCAGGGGATCACAATATTTTAAAAATGATTCTGTTCTGATTCGGGTTCATAGATTTTTCAAAAAAATTCTATGACTTTTGTCTAGACACTAACTTTTAAAAAGTCATCCAATAACTTGTTCAGGCATTTGAGTCAATGTTGATACATTTCATGAAGAATAATATCAACTTCTTTTGGTTGTATTAGAATTACTTATTTAACCTGAATAAAAACTGCTTATTTTTCATGGGCAGTTATTCCATTCTGGGAGGAAAGTATAACTTAGTTGGCAGAGGGGGTAATCTTTAAGCCCCACTACTTAGAGAGGCATCAAGAAAGTAACAAAATTATTAATTCATCAGCATTAAAAATGATAAACCATCTTTCACTTCATATTTCAAACTGGGTTTCATTTCCTCACTTAAGTCTCACAACTAGAGATGGGCACAATCGGCATTATGATAGAAAAATAACCATGATAATGGTGTTTGCGCAATCGGGACCCAGCGGATCAGTGCCATCCACAGCGACCGATCCAGCATTCGGAGGGGGGGGGCTTCATCGGGGCTTGATCGGAGCAATTGGTATCTGATCGGAGATGGAAACACGAATGGAAGCCCAGCTTTCCTTGATCAGCAGGGCTTCCAACCACGGAGCAGCCAGCAACGCACTCACCAGTTGGGAGAAGAGACCCAGGGGAGGGAGGGGGAAGGGGGTGTTCTGTAGCCATGGGCACTCCAAACGTTTTTTTGCTTTTTGAAAAAACGGGGCTTTGTCGGAGGAATGGCTGTTTTTCTGTCCGTCACTCTCTGTTTTTAACCTGCTTTTAAAACACTGTATTTTTTGGGAAAACCTCATTCCAAATATGCTTTTGGAAGACTGGCTGCTTGCTTTTAAAATTGGGTGGGGAGGAACAGCGGATTCTGTCCCTGCTTTTTTAAAAAGCTAACAACAGTGGCAACTCCCGTGTGAAACTGCTGATAAAGAAGGAAACCCTCACGGGAGAAAAGAAAATAATACAACTCTTGGTTCAGTTTAAAGCACAGATGCTAACAGTCACTTCTATTGTTTCATATATAACCAATAGGATGACCAAATTATATCAAGAGAACTCAATATCGTAAGTATTCATATAACATTCATATAAACATTCATATAAGCAAGCAAGGAAACAAAAGTCCGGGAGAGTCACAAAAGGAGACCACACTGTATCTTCTCTGGGTGTAATTGGTCCCGTTATCCAAAATAAAGTCTCTGTCAAAGGCAATTATTATGTCCAGTTGCTTCTTTCAAAATAAAGACTGTGCCAAAAGCAATAGTGTGTCCTATTTCTTCTTTAGTTGTTTGTACAATAGCTGATGTGGAGCTTAGCAAATCACAGCTCTACGCCCAATCTGGGGCCGGCTGAAAAGCTCAGATTTCGCAGAATTTCTTCCTCAGGAGCGTGGTGTAGGAGGACACTTATCACTGCTGTTACAAATCACTGCAGTAATGTTCCTGGATAGTCGCACCTAAGAAGATACTGCCACCACCACCCACCTTCCCACATAGCTGGGAACAGCGGGGCACCCCTCCGCTTTGGCCTCCCCGATCCCTGATCCATGGATCGGAAACGGGAGATGACCGGTGTGGATCAGTGATTTGGGGGTCGGCACTGGCGCCGATCCCCGATCAGCTTGGTGAGTAATTTTTTTTGGATCGTGCCCAACTCTACTCACAACTATTTTTGATTCTTCTTCTTTTAAAAAAGTTATCTCCCCTACATCCACTCCCACAGGGCTCTACTTTTTAATAGTTAGTTAGTCTGTACATTTGTATCCAACTCTTTCTCCGAGAAGCTGAGGGAGGCATTCAGCAGTCTCCATCGTTTGTTCTTCTCTAACAACAACAACCCAATAATAGAGGTTCGGTAGATTGAGAATAATTGGTCCAAAGCTACCCAGCACGGGAGATAGAGTTCTACCAGAGTCTCCCAGATCTTAGCTTGATAGGTTTCCCCCCCAGAAGCCTCAATAGAAGAAGAAAAGTAGGTACCCTATATATGATTGTAAGTAATGGTTTACATAGTTTTGATTTGCTGTTTGTTTTAATCTTAAAACTTTGCCTTAGGACCTTTAGTTCAGCTACTTCTTACGTGACCTTAAACTTATACCTCAGGAGGGCCCTGGTCCTAATATACTCATCCACTCGCACAGAGCTTAGGTGTTTTTTACCATGAGTGTGACCTATATATTGTTGCCTCCCTGATTCCCTCAAAAGGTTTTTATTGCCACCAAAGGCTTTCACCTTAGACCTCTTTGTTGTAACTTGTAATATAGGAAGGCTTTTTATAAATGGTGGTGTGACAGAACAGTCAGCAAGTAGGGGTGTTTGTGAGGTAAAAAAAGCCTTTTTTCCCCTTGAACAAAAGTAGGATTTATTTACAGGTACATAAGCATGATGGTTGCAAAGTTTTGATAAGCATATTGGTTTCAGAATAGTTCTTAAACGGCTGTTACTCGTGGTGCTTTGTCATTTGAACTTACACAGATTTGTTCCTTGGAGTTAGACAGAGAAGAATATTGGACCTAGATTAAAGTCCCTGATGAAGTGTATACGAAACACGCGGTTTGAATAGCTGGCCCCCTGTTGGGCTGGGGGTGAGCGGATTCTTTCCTGTGCCCCTGAAATTCCAGTCCATCTGAAAGAGAAGAACAAAAAGTATCTTTACTCATAGACTGTACTGAAACCAATTATATGGAACTTACCTTTGCTTGGAGTTTGTCCATCCAAGACCATCTATGGCACACCTAAAAGGAAAAAGAGATTTCCCATCTTCAGATTAATGAACTTGATAACAGCATGTGATAACATTTCTGTACAGCTGATGATTTTTGTATGCAGTATATGTACTTTGCATATATTGTTGTTTAACTCCGTATAATATTAACTGTATTTATTGGCTGATCTTTCTAGAATAGAGACGCTCACTTGGTACCTCCTGGGTTGGCTTTATCCACTGTCTGAACCATAGAAGTGGAATGTCTTCCTTTCATTAAAGCAAATAGTTGATCTCAAATTTTGCATCCAGTTTTGCTTTTCTATATTTGGCTGAAACACAAAGGAGGAAAGATATACAAGCCGATTTGATTATATTCTCTTTTATTTTTAAACTCCCCTTTATGTCCATAGTTCTGCAAAAGTAAAACCATGTGTAGCAAGACGGTGCATTGCCAATCAATCATGACAGACTCCATCTGCAAGTCATTGTGGGGTGGAAAGAGAACATACAACACAATTATCCATTCCTCTTTTGATAGTTCCTAATTCACAAATGGGGGAAGAACAATTTATGGGATATAGTGAGTCGTGACTCGTGAGTGAATTTTGTGCTCATTTTTTCATAGCATTATTTAGCAAGCCATATTAAAAAACCTTAATTTGCTATTAGCATTGGTGGTCTTCCATTGTCCATAGCCAAAGAGCTCATTGGGCATGCTCAGACAGTTGGCCACACCTATCTAAACCAGCCAGGGTCTCGAACTGACAAAACAGTCAGCAATAAAACCATGCTGACCATCAATACTCAGAAAACAGCCCTTTCAGCTGCCGGTGCAAACCATGCAAGCTGGGGGCTGCACTTTGCCTCCAGGGAAGGAGGAATGATGGTGCCGTCTCGGGCATCCGGGTGCTTGCCGGGGGGGGGGGCAAGCCAGAAGCCTGTTTTTCTGTATGGTGTAGGATTAGCCAGTTGCTGTATTCAGAGCCAGGTAGGAATTTTTCCTCCTTTCATCCGGATTGGCGTTGGGTGCAGGGTTTTTTCCGCCTACCTTACACCATTGCCAGGGTTGAGGTAATTGGCTGGGTGGTGCTTGTCAGGGATGTCATAGGCAGGAGACAGTTTGGGAATAGGGAGCGGGCCGGTGAGCACCCTAGGCGCTTCTCCAATTACGGGGAAGAGGAGTCTGCCAGGAGCAGATGGTACTGCTTGTGATGGCTGCCATACTGCATGGGCAGACTGCCTTGGGGATCCCCGTGTGCAAGTCCTTCCCTCACTGCTGTATGGCTGAGGCTTAGGAGCTTGAGCTGGGGGGATCCATTTTGCCGGCTGGCTGGGTTTCATCTATCCAGTGGATGGCTCACACCTGGGGCTTTGGGGCTCGCCCAGACAGGTCAAGGCGGAGGTCCGCGGGGTGACCACATGGCTTGACCTGTACCACATGTTAGGCCCTTGCCGCAGTTATTAATGGTTGTCATCAGTTGTGTTAATTAATTAAGTGGCCCTTAGATCCAAGCTTGGTGTCTGTCTCTTCATTCCGACTGGGATGGCAAATGAGAACAAAAGGTAGTATAGATATTAAAACAGATTCATTTTGGAAGATAGATTTAAAAATGGTTGCATAGGAAATAATTATGTCAGTGCAGTAGTGACGTTGGGATGTAAGAGACAATCTGCATGCCTGAAAGCTGAGTGTATTGTCGCCTATGTGCTACGTCAGACTGCGTTCCGGCTTAATGACTCAGACGACACCTTTATTGGGTTAGAAAATGGCCACAACTTTATTGATTACAGCTTGATGGAGCATTGGCCAGGCATCTGGGCTCAGATTCCTGTTGGCATCGGCAGGCTCCCTGCTGACCGATGCATTCTCCGCCAGCCTCCTGCTGGCCCACTGTAGCAAGTGTCATGCACCGCCAGCACATGCCAGGCGGTCTTCTCTTCCCAATCCATTGGGGTGAGAGACCTGCGGCCCCATTCACCCGAATGGGATCCGCTCCGATGCCAAAAAAACACCAAACCCATAAAGTTGTGACAGTCCTCTTCCCATCCGAATGTAGCGGTGGGTGGGAGGGAAACGTGCTGCTCCTGCCGAAGCTCCTGAGTGGAATGGCGTCGCCCCTTGAGGCTGGATCTGAGGTGGGCTGGGCGTACTGCCCCTCCTGGTTGACCTGCCTCCACTGCATCCTTCACCCCGGCGACAATCCTGCCCGCCGGTGATTCAGCGAGCTTCTCTTGTCGCCTATGTGCTACGTCAGTCTGCGTTCCGGCTCAATGACTCACAGGACACCTTTATTGGGTTAGAAAATGGCCACAACTTTATTGATTACAGCTTGATGGAGCATTGGCCAGGCATCTGGGCTCAGATTCCCGTTGGCATCGGCGGGCCCCCTGCCGAACGATGCATTCTCCGCCAGCCTCCTGCTGGCCCACTGTAGCCAGTGTCATGCGCCGCCAGCACATGCCAGGAGGTCTTCTCTTCCCAATCCGTCGGGGTGAGAGACCCACGGCCCCATTCACCCTAATGGGATCCGGCCCGATGCCACAAAATCACCACTGGAGGAGAGCCAAAGGCCCAACTCTCGCCAACGCTCCAACTGCTTCCACCAAGAAAGTTGGAGCCACCTCCCTCCCCTAGGGGTCCCAACCTAGATGACCAGAGGAAGGCGAAAAAACCCCAAGAGGCCCTGTCCAATCTGGCCCCTTGTGGGAAAAATTCCTTCCTGGCCCCTGCAGGCGACCGGCTCAACTGGCCCTGGGGATCTCTGCCGGGACCCAAAGGGGGCCCCCACTGCATCCCCCAGGCCCGAGCTTCTGCTGCGCTCCTCCTCCTGATGTTGCCGCCACTCGCTCGCTGCCATTCCCTGGGGGAAGCCGCAGCTGCAGCTAGATCAAACAATGTTAGTGCCTTCTCTTCGACCTGACACACAGGCACTCCGGGAGCCCACTGGCCAATTGCCTCTTCGGTCTGCCAGTACCCCTTCCCAGCTGCCGGGACAGCTGCCCTGGTGCAGATTGAGTATTGGATCTCTGAATCTCCCTGAATCTAACCTGGTGAGGCCGGCAACCAATGGTGTGGCCCAGGGGTTGACCAGTCACCACCGGGCATCTGCTCTGGGTGCCCGGACCAGACCGTGGGCCACTTGCCCTGCCACGTAGGCAGCACCACTGGTGGGCCACTCGCCCTGCCACGCAGGCAGCGCCACTGCTCCCTGCCCCAGTGTCTACTTCGGGGGGAGGGGGCGGACCAAGTGTTGCTATGTGAATTGCCTGCCCCGAACTTTTGGTCTGTTCCTCCAGGAGGCTGTTATCCTGTGTTTGTGTAGGAACACTTTGGGTTGGTGGCTAATATAATTGCCTGTCCTGTCTGTCTGTTAGAGGCTTGCAACTGCCCATTTCCATGTGTTAGTGGGACAAGACCTTACTCTCCAGGCCAGCTGCCCATCCTGTGCTGTTCATCATTACCGAATTGCATTGCTTGGCACAACCTGATATTCCCATACCAGGGGTATTCTGTTATTTGGAGAGCAGCGCCAAGCCCTGGCTTGCTCGGTGGTGTGAGTCGCCTTGTGCAGTCGCCCAGTGGGACCAACAGGCTTCAGTCGGCAGCTGATCTCAGGACAAGTAGCTGCCCTGATAGCCGCCCTGGTCGGGTGCCCCTGGGTGCCAGCCGGGCCAGAGAACTGCTGGCTGGCATGGGCCAACCCTTCTGCCAGCCAGCCAGCCATCCCATGCATCTGGGGCCAGCCATCCTGTGCATCTGGGTTGTCCTGGGCTCCACCCGGACCCACCCAACCTTGCTGGGTGTATGAAGCCCATGGGGCACACCTGGATTGATCCATCCCCATTGGGTGTCCTGACCGCACCCCCGGTGGTCTCAGGTGCATGCCCAAACTCACCATCCCTGCTAGGGGGTTCCAGAAAGTCTTCTGCTGCCCCGCCTGCTCTAACGCCTGTGCGGTCGGCAATCCTAGGCAGATCCAATTTTTCCAGGTTCCCACAGCTCCTACTGTAAGGGTTCCGGGTGTCTATAGAGCTCTGCACCTGGACCTGGCTTCTGTGTTCTGGGTGACTTTTGAGCTCGGCACCAGGACCTGGCTTCTGTCATCTTGCCCCCAGAGGGTGGGGACATCTACTTTCACTCACTACCTTATCACTGTAAACCGAGGAGTGCCAGCCTGCACCAAACCACGAGCCGCCCACTATCCACACCGTGGACCACGCTGCTCACGAGCAAGCGGCTGACCATGCCCCCAGGGGCCCCAGGGCCAGGTCGCCGGAATGAGCCAGCCATGAGCAGCGAGGCTCCCTACTGCTCCCCGCCTCCCCATGGAACCAGCCCCAGCTGCTCTCCTCCCCCCAAAGAGACCCCCGGCAGGAGCCCTACCCACCACCGCTGAACCAAAACATGCTGCTCCTGCCGAAGCTCCTGAGTGGAATGGTGTCACTCCTCGAGGCTGGATCTGAGGTGGGCTGGGCGTACTGCCCCTCCTAGTTGACCCACCTCCACTGCATCCTTTGCCCCGGCGACAATCCTGCCCGCCGGTGATTCAGCGAGCTTCTCTTGTGCAGCCACCCCCCGCTCCATGAACTCTCCAGTAAACAACTCAACAATTAGTCAGTAAATCAGTAATATATTCACAGCTGGTTATTACAAGGCAATTAAAACCCACAGAAGTTCAAGCATCCCTACTGTGCACAGGATCCTTGTTCACACGTTACAGTGAACACACAACAATCCATGTGCAATAAAGCATGTGCACTAATTCTCATGTTATATTCCATGAATATAACATGAGTTATATTTATATCATGAATGCATGATATAAAACCCATGTTTATCTGGAACAGTTCATTTGTGCGTTAGCTAGGGTTGCCAGCCTCCAGGCTGTCTCACTTCTTTGTTGAGCTCCCTCCCCAAACTCTGTCACCCCCAGGCTATACCCCCAAATCTCCAGGGATTTTTCAACCTGGAGTTGGCAACCAGACTAAACAGTGTATAAGATGCCAAATGAGCTGTCCTTCCTGTTTTGAAGGCAACCCTCTAATTGTACTTTAACATATTCTGCAAGTGAGATCTTTCATTTCTATAAACCATGTGCCCTTTCTCCCATCTGTTTGGAAGCTGATACCAGTAATCCCCTGGGAAGGGGATCCAAAGGGAATGGCAAACAAAGATGCTGCAACTGGAAATACCTTTTTGACTTTAATGGCCTCTAAAATGGTGACCATTTCTCCTACTTTCTGGCAATGTGTTAGAGATACAATCCTTGGAATGTTTATCTAAGTGGATGTAAAACACACACGCTGTAGCCTACACAAGGCTGATTTATGCAAGAAAAGAGACAAGTTAATGCAAAAATAAATGTTAATATTAGAAACTAAATTCAATAGTACAAGAATGCCCCCCCATCCTTGTTGCAAAAACAGTTTTCTATTCTATATCAATCAGTGGGCAAGGAACCATTAGCGTGTGTCAGCTAGGTAGGGCCCCACGTAGGGCCTAGAGATCTCCTGGAATTACACTTGATCTCCAGACAACAGAGATCAGTCTTCCCTAGAGAAAATGGCTGCTTTGGAGAATAGACGGACATTTTATCCATCTGAGGTCCCATCCCAAATCCTCCCTTATTCGGGCTCCACCCCCAAATCTCCAGGAATTTTCCAATACAGAGTTGGCATCCTTAAGATCCTGGCCAATATATTACTGGAACAAAATAATAGAATAATGGCCATTAAGCACATACTGCACTTGTGTTTTTTTTTAGAAAATGCAGCTTTGCCTTCTTGTGTTTCCAGTGCCTCTAGGCACAAAATATTGACCTGTTGCTGGCCCCATGCAATAACACAGAGACATGGCATTGGTCAGATTTCCAGCATTTGAACTGGAACTGTTTAATCATTACTCTAATGTTGGAGTTATTGAACAAGCTGTGACTGGGACAAGAAAGCCCTTTTACAAGATGCTCACGACAAAGGCATTTGGCGAAGTCGTTTGTATTGCATTATTTTTCACCCATTGTTAAGAATATTGCTCTTCACGTCTGTCAGAACATTGTCATTACGCTTTCCTTTAGACCAGGGCAAGTTTGGAGTAAAAGGCCCATTTAAGCAGTCATTCTTAAAGGAATAACATAATAAGGAAAACTGGATTCTTCCTCTGAACTGTATTACCCTTTTGGCACTCGATTAAGCACAGCTAGAACTACATGATGTGGTTGCTTCATAAATGCCTGTGGCAGTATTATTCATAGAAACACTTCTGCCACTTGAATGTGAGCTGCTCTGAGCTTCTGTAGCCTTTTCTGCTACGGGTATTTAAACGTGGGTGAGGCCAGATGCTTTTCTAATGAGGAATGGGAATTTTGGGAACACCATTGCCAGATGAATTAGATTTGGACGGAGTTTCTGCTTCCCAGCCAGTAGCAGGTACCCTGACCTGGATAGCCCAGGTGCTCCTGATCTCATCAGATCTCAGAAGCTACACAGGGTGGGCCTTGGTTAGTAATTGGATGGGAGACCTCCAACGAAGACCACGGTTGCATAGGTAGGCAATGGCAAACCACCTCTGTTAGTCTCTTGCCATGAAAACCCCACCAGGGGGTTGCCATAATCCAGCTATGACTTGAGAGCGCTCACCACCTCCTCCTGTAGCAGGTATCTTAGCCTGGGCATGGACAGAGGTGTGAGCTTTTGACTCTGAGAGCTAAGCTACGAGAGACAAATTACACGAGGAGGAGCACATGAAGGGAGTTGCAATCTTAGCTGGGAAGCTGAGGTTTAAAAGAGATCAGAAGGCTTTGTCAATTTCCCCTCTCTACAGAGCCAGGGAGATCTCTGCTCAGAGGATTTGTTGATTTCCTCTTTGCCTCCTAGAAGGGAAGTTGAAACTGACAGAGCCTTAGGGAGGCAAAGAGGAAAGTAACAAACCCTCTGAGCAGTGATCTCTCTGGCTCTGTAGAGAGGGGAAATCAACAAAGCCTCCAGGGTCAGCCAAGAAGATGTATTTGTCTTTTTGTTTGTGTGTCTTAATTATACTTTTGTGCTTTTTGTAAGTTCTTTTGAACCTCCAGTGGGGAGAAAACAAGATAGAAATAAATTCTCTGAAAGAAAGTTGCAGAATGGCGGTTTCAGTCCTGCCCGTATTACCTGACAGTAAGTCCTAAGGAATTCAACAGTACTTAACCACTGCACACGTGTAAATAAAACTAAGCTAAATCTGGATTTTCAGGAGAATGTTTTTCCCCAGATTGTTTGGAGGCTTTGGATTGCATCTAGGTAAAATTAAACTGGATGGAACTCAAACACAGAGAAAGCTCTGCTTTGTACCTTTTTTGGAATACATTTAAAGATATGTCCCCAAAGTGAAATAGACATAGTTTAAATGAATAAATAACAGTTGTAAACAGAGGGTAACATAAAGCTAGGCTACATCCACTGTTCTCGGAGTGGACTGGCCATTAAGGTCATTGGGAAAAGTCCAAGTGGGCTGATGGCCTGCAGGCTGTTCCCCTCTGCTCTGGCCCCCTCACTGGAGGCAGTCCCATACCTGTTGAGAAATAATTTCCTTGCCTGGGACCCGCTCGGATGCGAGAACTGTAGCTCTTGCTACCAACCAATCCCTGTGTTGGGGGCATGGCAAGGAAGGGGCATGGCCCTTTCCCCAGGTGGTTATGCCTTCCCAGGCTACCACTGACTGTCTCAATGGATAGGGAGAAATATGACTTTCCCATTGTACCCTTTTTGAATCATTAGTCTTTTTTGTATGTATGTGTATGCTGATTGTTCTTTGGGGGACAAATCCTCGTTATACTGTGATTTGATGTCCAGACATATTATTTGACCCTAAATTGCAGCGTGTTTGGCAGTGGCCAAGGGTGACAGACAATTCTTTCCCTGTAGGTCACTTCCTGCTTAAAACTCCTCCCCCAGCTGCAGTTTTCCCCAATAAGGCACCCAAAGAGGCAAAACGGGGTTTAAAAACTGGCTGACAATAAATATATTAGATGCTCTAAGCATAGATCTCCAATGGAATGTATACTAGGTCTGTCCCTCTCTTGATGTGTTCAGTGAGATGTTTAGTATGCTCTCAAGATCTCAGTCCTCCTGGATCACTGCATACTCCATATTGTGTACCGTTCGAGAAGATTGTAATATATCGTAGCCTCTGAAAAAGACAGTGTTGCACATTTTGGTGAGGTCGGAAAGTACCAGCTTGATCTTCTTGTTTTAAACTGCCCAGAAGTGCTACAGGGAAGCATTTCTACATTACTTTGGGCAATTTCTTACTTATCCATTTAATTACATTCACTTATGGCTGGCCCCGCTTTCGAACAGTGGGTAGTGCTCTACTTTATCCTAATTAATGAATCATTTAATGGCCAGCCTGCAGAGCCTGAGTATGCTAATTTAGATTGATTCTCATTAATTCCTTTCTCCAAAAAAAAATAAAAATGATGTCACTCAAGCTGCTTGCAGTGTGAAACCCCTGAAGTTCTCAGCATATTCCAAGACAGCAATGACCGGACCTGGATGCTTCATTTCAATATGAATATTCAGCCAACCTGTTAACATCTTTTTGTGAGCTCATGAGTGGATGAGGCATGGATTTATCTCTTGCTATCGCTCTGAGGATTTGTTCTATCCTGCATCCTGAATTCCTAAACTTCTAAAATTAAGTCCCAAATTGGAACCTGTGCAGTTTGCTGAAAATTTCAGTTCGATCAGCTCATTTTCATCTTCCCTCCCCTTCTACATTACTAATTTACATGTGTTCATTGATAACACATGGCCAAAAGAACCCAGTGTTTATTTGGCTGAACATATGGTTAGTTTTAATTTATTTATATCATTTGTTGTCTGATTTTCTTGTTGAGGTGGATTAGATTAAGGTTCTGTTTTCCTATTCACTGGTAAAACACCACACAAATGCAATTTTAATTCACTGATCAGGAAAACACATCAATATTGCTTTTGGGGGATGCTGTTTTATTAAAATGTATGTTAAAAGATGTAAAACTGAAAGCTGCAGAAGTGGCACATTCACAGAGTCATATTTTTATTTATTTACTTCATTTATACCCCACCTTTCTCCTCAAGGGGGACCCAAAGCAGCTCACATCATTCTCTTCTCTTCCATTTTATCCTCCCAACAGCCCTGTGTGGTAGGTTAGGCTGTGTGAGCAAGCTTCTATGGCAATGGGGATTCAAACCTGGATCTCCCATATCCCTGTATGACATTCTAACCACCAGGGCTGGATCTGGGGTTGCTGGTGCCCGGTGCAACCCTTGTTCAGCCCTCCACGCATGTGTGCAGTGCATGCGAGCTCCCAGCACTTCCATGACATCATCATGCAGGGCAGGAGTATGTCACATGTGCGGCAAGCTGGCCACCCCAGCACCCGGTGCGCTGCGGAGCTGGTGGCGGCAGTGGCAGCACGAGCATGCACTGGGGTGGCCGGGTTGCCATGCAGGCAGCTAAGCACAGGGCTAGGAGGCCCTCAGCATAGGTTGCTTGCCCCGCTGCCCTGTGCTGCCCATGCGGCAAGCCCGCTGCCCCAGTGCATGGTGCAGGTTACACCCCTCGATCCGGCCCTGCTAATCACTATACCACAGTGGCTTATAAATGGGAAATTTTTAAAAGAACATTGTATGAGGATTCCTAATACATTGCTTTCACTTCTCAAACAAGATCAAGTAATTCTATTAATCTGAAGAAACATTCAGTTAGGAAGTCGGGAACTTTTCTAATTATACAGTAGCTTGGCGACTGCTGCTCTTGCAAAATACGTACACTGTCTCACACAGAGTTGCCATGTGATGAATGATGCAGCTGGCAGTTGTCCTGTGCAATGGTAACAGTTTGCTACGTTTGCATCCTCTGTTGCCTCTGAGAGCTCAGCTGAGGATTTTAGCCACTCAACTGTTCTATGTTTTAAGGCTAGATCGAAAAATCGGGACGTACCACTTTATCAGTATTAGCATTCCAAAATGTTCTATGCCCCCTCTAGGGTTGCTGACTCCAGGTCAGGAAATTTGTGGGTGGAGTCTGATTAGAGCAGAGTTTGGGGAGGGGAGGGACCTCAGTAGAGTATAATGCTGTACAGTCCCCCCTCTAAAGCAGCCATTTTCTCCAGGGGAACTGATTGCTGCAGTTTCAAGATAAGTTGCAATTTTGAGAGATCGCCAGGCTCCACCTGGAGGTTGGCAACACCTTTCCAACACCTACTCATGGTGGTTCCCATTTGAAAAAAATTATCACGAAATGAAAAAGTTATCAAGCCAACACAAACAAGTGACTAGCCATGATGACCCACGGCAGGGATAGCTGTATGGGAACTTGAACTTGGGCTTTCTACTTTCCAGCTGAACATTCTACTCTCTGTACCCCATTTATTTTATTTTATTTATTTATTCAATTTATATACTGCCCATCCCCAGGGGCTCTGGGCGGTGAACAGTTAAAATTGATAAAAACAAAGACTAAAATCAATATATAAATAATAAAACAAATTAACAAGGTGCAGTGGTGGGGAGAACCTTCCCCACCCCAAAGGTGGGAGGCCGACATGGCACCGCCCCCTTCAATCACCAAACGCCTGGCGGAACAGCTCTGTCTTACAGGCCCGGCGGAACAATAATATGTCCCGCTGGGCCCGGGTTTCCATTGACAGAGCGTTCCACCAGGCTGGGGCCAGGACTGAAAAGGCCCTGGCCCTGGTTGAAGCGAGGCGGGCTTCTTTAGGGCCTTACAGTGCAATCCCAAGCAGAGTTTAGACTGGGTTTAGACTGGGGTAACTCTGCTTCGGATTACACTGTAATGCTTCTAAGGAATTACACGGTCATTGGATCCTCAGCTTCAAACAAGGTGCCTTGCAGGGGCAGCCTTAACATATGGTGTTAAGTTGACTCATAGATTCTGAAGGGGCCCATTTGGATGTCTGCTTCTGTGTGCCAGATCAGAGTCCTCAGGTGCAAAACTCTGTACAATCTTCATCGATGCTTTCCAGTCCAAAGGTCACGTCCTGTGCTTTGAGCTATTGCTTCCTTGGAGATTGCACATGTTCCCCAGTGAGATGACAAGCAACCATAATCTGTTAAATATCTGACCACTGTGAAGCACGCTATGCAAGTTGCAAAGAGAATGACTGTGACCTACTTATATTGGTGTCCTCTCATCCAAGGACCCTGAAATCAATTAATTCTAGAATTCCAGTTGGAAGAGCTGAACGTAAGAGAAAGAATATAGCTGTTTAGTTCGCAGCACAGCTGTTAGTGGCACCAAAACTGATACTATTATTTTCTTAAGGTCTCTCCTTTCCCCTCTCCTTTTGGTATCTCTTAGGGAGAGGACCAGACAAGCACTAACAACAATCTTGAGCTGATTTATCTACAGATGATATTGATAACTTCAAGGACAATTAGAAGCTTTGTAATGAATAGTTCCATGTTAGAGCACTTCAGGGTTTTTTCTCCACTTTCCTAGTTCTGAATGGTGGTGCTCTACACTCCTTACCCTTGCTGAAGCTGGAACCATACTTCAGATAGTTGCATACATGTCCACAGATATTGCCTGCTTAACATGAAGGTTGCAGTTCTGAAGGTCTTCTGAAAAGTCCTCATAAGCAAGCGTATTGAGTCATGTGTATAAACACAAGTGTACAGATACACCACCTAGTTCGTGGACGTTTCCACACAGCTTACCTTGTTCCGGGAAACAGCGAAATCTCATGCAAAATTGCGTGAGAAGACACTGTTACTGCGTCTTCTCGTGTGATAACTGTCTTCTCACACGATTTCCCACAATAATGTCTTCTCGCACAAGTTCGTGCGAGATTTCGCTGTTTTCCGGAACAAGGTAAGCCATGTGCAAATGGCCTGTATCTGCCCAACAGTTGTATTTCACCAAGGATATCCTCTGTTTGACACTGGTCAGCTGAGTTCCCTTCATTCTTTATAGAAGAACCAAGATGTCAGCAAAAATATTTACAGCACAATCCAAAACAGATTTATTCCCCTCTAAATACTTTGATTTCAATGGGCTTAGAAGGGAGCACATCTGGATTGAATTGCAACAACAGCATCGAACAAACTTGTCAGCCGCCTAATTTACTGAATCCAAAGAGGGGGGTGGTTTCAGAAGCAATGAAAACCAAAAAAATCACAGGGACCACAATCCAACAATGAAGTTTTATGTTCAGAAGTACATAACTAAATTTCACACCGCACAGTGAAGAATAAATCAATTTGGCTGGTGAGTCAAATTTTTTTTTACTGTAAACTCCCGGCTGGAGGTGGCAACGGGCTTGCCAGCTTCAAAATATCCAGTTTCGCACCCCTGTGCTTCTTCTAAAGCCACTATATCGAGATTAAGTCATCCACAATTTTCCAGTCACATTTAGTATGGTCTGTCTCCAAAGTATTTTTTCACTTGACCATACTAAATGTGACTGGAAAATTGTGGATGACTTAATCTCGATATAGTGGCTTTAGAAGAAGCACACGGGTGCGAAACTGGATATTTTGAAGCTGGCAAGCCCGTTGCCACCTCCAGCCGGGAGTTTACAGTAAAAAATTTTTTGACTTACTGGCCAAATTGATTTATTCTTCACTGTGCGGTGTGAAATTTAGTTTTGTACTTCTGAACATAAAACTTCATTGTTGGATTGTGGTCCCTGTGATTTTTTTGGTTTTCAGCCACCTAATTTACAGCAACAATCCTCCCCACCCAAGATAAAATTTGTACTCAGTAAAAATGGCAGCTACTGATTGAAGGGAGCCAGTTTGGTGTAGTGGTTAAGAGTGGCAGGACTCTAATCTGGAGAACTGGGTTTGATTCCCCTCTCCTCTGCATGAAGCCTGCTGGGTGACCTCAGGTCAGTCACAGCTTCTCAAAACTCTCTCAGCCCCATCCACCTCACAGTGGGATTGTCATGAGGATAATACTAACACATTTTGTAAACCACTCTGAGTGCGTGTCAAGTTGTCCTGAAGGGTGGTATATAAATCAAATGTTCTTGTTATTGAGTGAGATAAAAGAATGAGCAAAGGTTGAGCAGGTAAATTTCAAGATACACTTTCAAGTGTGATGTAAGCTGTAGTTTCACGTTACAGTGAATGCAGAATCCCACTGTTCACAAGTTACAGAGAAAGCATGCACAACCCATGTACAATGTACACAGTGCAGCTGGGCCAGAGAGCTCACCTCAAGAGGAAACAGTCATTGGGTGGGTCCAACCATCTTCCAAGGAGCCTTCCTCCAGCCTACGGAGCCTTCCTCTGACTTAAGCAGCCCTTCTGTTTGAGGGAGAGCCATATAAATTGGAGGAAGGCTTCCAACTTTGATCAGTGGAGTGGTAGGATAGAGGCAGGATCTATCCCACTGCTAGCACGATAAGCTGGATTTCCAAATATGTGGATTGCAAAAAGTGAATCACTGCTATTATTAGGAAGAAAACTGGTAAAAGGAATCAGCATTCCCCCCACGTATATTATGATATATATTTATATTTATATTTATATTTATATTTATATTTATATTTATATTTATATTTATATTTATATTTATGATGATATATTATGATGATATATTTTTTTCTTATACAGAAGGATGTAGAAGGTACAGAGTTTTGAGAATAACAGGACAAGTTCCAAATACACTTCTATAACTTAAGTAGGATTTTGTTTATTATTTATTTAGAAAATGTGTGTGCCACCTCTCCAGACTTGCTCATGACAATAAAAAAACCAAAATAATAATAATAATTATTTCTTTATATTTATTTATGTATTCGATTTCTGGCCCACCCTTCCCGCAAGGGGGTTTAGGGCGGGTTACAGCAATATAAATAGTACAAAAATAAAGCATTTGAATACATTAAAAACCAGAATTATCAATGCATATACATTCAGAATCTCAAGATGGCAACCCGCCTCCACTCCTTCCCAACCATAATATAAGCAAGGGGGGACAGGGGGTGCAAATTGATGTCATCACTGTGACTTCACATGGGAGGGGGGCAGATGGTTAGATGATGATGACGATGACCATGACGATGACGATAACAACAACAACATTCGATTTATATACCGCCCTTCAGGACAACTTAATGCCCACTCGGAGCAGTTTACAAAGTTTGCTATTATTATCCCCACAACAAAACACCCTGTGAGGTGGGTGGGGCTGAGAGAGCTCCAGAGAACTGTGACTAGCCCAAGGTCACCCAGCTGGCTTCAGGTGGAGGAGTGGGGAATCAAACCCGGCTCTCCAGATTAGAGTCCCGCACTCTTAACCACTACACCAAACTGGCTCTCATATATGGTTTATACATAAAAAATGTATCAGAACAAGAAAAACGAATCAATAAAACAATCCAATCCAATTAAAAACCATGCCAATAAAAATACACCGCAAGAAAAGCAATTCAGGGCACAATAGCACATGAAACATAGCAGTCTAAAATGATGTTATAAAAACAGCCCTAAGGCTAGATGAAGAGCATGTAACATCTAAAAAGTTGAAAGCTTAGAAAAGAGAAATGTTTTGGCTTGGTATGTAACAGAGAATAAAGTCAGCACTAGGCAGGCACGTTTAGGCTGGGAGGACATTCCAAAGCTGAGGTGCCCCCAATGGAAAAAATCCTGGGTTTGGTCACTTCCTACAATACTCAGGCAGGCAGGAGCACAGAGAAAAGGGCTTCAGAAAAGGATTTCCATTGATAGGCTGGAGAATGAGGTGGGAAGGTTGTCCGTCAAGAACCATGGCCCTAAGCTCTTTAGGGTAAGAACCAGCACTGTGAATTGTGCCAGGAAACAGATGGGCACCCAATGTATATCCTTTATCCAGCCCCTGACACTAGACTGGCTGCCATATTCTGGACCCCTTGACGTTTCTTTTGATGTCAGTCCCACACAGAGGACATAATAGTAATGTAACTGGGATGGGATCAGAACATAGATCACCAGGGCCAGATCACACTTTTCAAGGAAGGACCACAGCTAGTTTATCAGTCGATGCTGACAAAAGGCGCTACAAGCCACAGAGGAGACCTGAGCCTCCCACTGTAGACTGCAATCCAGCAGCCCCTCCAAGCTACAAATGACATCTCAAGAAACTTCCGCAACAATGCTCCAGGAAGACTGGTGGGCTAAATATTTCCCAAAGGCCAGAAGTTTCCCAGAGATCCAGCTTTGAAATCAATTGTGTTAAATTAATGGAAAGTAGTACGTCTATGGAGTATTAGCTGGCCTTGCTGTCATATAGAAGCAAGGAGTTGCCATGGCAATTCTTGCATATGTCTGAATATTCCATGATTTGAATGGGAAAGAACATTTTTGGGATGGAAGAGCCCATCTGTAGACAGTCTCCGTTATGCGGGCTCACTGGACGAAGTGCCAGCGTCACTGACGCTTGCCGAATCGTGTCACAACACAGCAGTATCAGCTCCGTGGAACAAAAGCTCCCTACAGAACCAGATTTACCCTCCCTGCCATTTTCGCAGTCATTTGATTATCTGCTTGTATTAGCTGGCTGTGTTAATGCAGTCTCTTAGTACTGCTATTGTAGGATCCCTATGGTTTTATATCTCACTGTTGGAAAGATCTCTATATGCCTGGGAGGCTTGCTTTTTATTCCATATATGAATAGAGAGAGGGTTACTTTAATTTACCCGTTATTTTTTTCCCTTCCATTATTAACGGTGAGGGAGATCCCGAAATACTGTGTGTAGCTTACTCACAATCTGTTTGAAAAGACTTGTATTAAATTCTATGATCACATTAAGTTGCCAGACCATTGGCCCATCTCTTGCAGTATTGTCTACTCTGAACTGATACCAGTAATCCAAAATCTTGGGCTAGAATGCCTTTTTCAGCATCTTCCACTGTCCCTTGCCAGATGCCAAGTATTACCTTCTGCAGTTCTGGACAGGTGATAGAAAAAGATCTCCAAGATAGAAAGGCTATGCCCTTGTGGTTCAGGGTAGATCAAAACTATGGAACATGTTCTACTTCATTGTTCCTGGTATCAAGAGGTTCGTTCCAAGTTTATCCTCTCCTTATTTAGTAGGTCTGTCCTGGTCGAATAGACACGGCATATATAAGAATGCTACTTGTAGATGAAAATTCACTGGTGACATATACTGCGAAGTTCTGTGTGGTAGCCTGTAAAATTCACCAGAAATTGGTGGCTTAAGTTTTATCTGTATATTTTGTAGAATTTTAACAATTTTATCTGCTATTTTATTAAAAGGTATTCTTAAATTATCATATGTGACAATCAATTTTAACCTTATTTGTCATGGTGATTGGGAATAATAATAATAATAACATTCGATTTATATACCGCCCTTCAGGACAACTTAATGCCCACTCAGAGCGGTTTACAAAGTGTTATTATTACCCCACAACAATCACCCTGTGAGGTGGGTGGGGCTGAGAGAGCTCCAGAGAACTGTGACTCGCCCAAGGTCACCCAGCTGGCTTCGTGGAGGAGTGGGGAATCAAACCCGGCTCTCCAGATTAGAGTCCCGTGCTCTTAACCACTACACCAAACTGAATTCTCACAAGACTTGTGCTAGTCTATGACCATATTAATAAATTTGACTTGATTTGACATCTTCCATTGAGAGCTTTTAAGAGGAGATCTGGGACCTCTTACACACAAAGTATGTGCTCTGTCACCGAGCAATGGCTGCTCCTTTGACATGAGCAAAACTTGGCAGCTTCTCAAAGTTTACGTCTTTGGTATATGTGCTTCTCTGTCGATGAAGTTATGTGGAGACCTTAGCCTGAGGTTGTTCTTTACTGTGTAATGGTAGATCAACCTTTTTCACCAGAGGAGGGCTCCTTATAATGGAGGAAAGTGCCGCAGTTGGGGAAACAAACCCGTGGTATCCATCCCATTGGGAACGACCACTTTTCAGACTTGCCACTCTCGTGGTGCAGTGGCTGTATTGGAAAAGGATGCATGCAAGAGCCCTGTTGCATCAGACCAGTGGTCTCTCTCGTCTCACATCCTGTCTCACGCAGTGGCCGAACCGTTACTATGGAGGGCAAAAAAGGTGAGATATTGTCAGGGACTGCCAATTTAGATCTCAAATAACTTCACTGCATGAGTCCAAGGGTGCATGAGTTAAAACTTTAATGATAACCTAATAGTAGAACACCACAGACATTTGTTGACAGGAATAACTGTCCCCTCCCCCTGCTAAGCATTAATCCCTTCAAGCACAACCCACTCTACTCCCACGCCTTAGCTAAGCTCTAAGTCTCCATCTACACAGCAAAGGAAAGTAAAGAAAAAAACCTGAGTTGTTGTGACTAGGACTCCAGTCTTTCTCCGGTCAATTGGCCACATCTCCCTAACAATGCTGATAACCGCATTCCACCATAGCTTCTCACAGCAAAGGATATCCAACATGCAGGGCCAGTGTCAGAGTTTCTGGCGCCTGAGGCCAGGGGCAGCTTCAGG
Organism: Eublepharis macularius; assembly: GCF_028583425.1. NCBI lineage: Eukaryota > Metazoa > Chordata > Lepidosauria > Squamata > Eublepharidae > Eublepharis > Eublepharis macularius. The sequence continues at coordinate 86,328,252 of NC_072798.1, forward strand.
GCTGTCGCTGCTCCCACGCACACACACATGCGCATCCGGAATGCATGATGACATCACTGCATGTGACATCATCATGCAGCATGCTGCTGCGAGCTGGCCCCATTTATGCAGCAGGCAGCAGGGATGGCATGTGGGTGGCCTCCCAGCCCTCCTGTTCAATTGCCCCGCCCTGCTCCGGCTGCCTGCTGTGCCTGGCCCACAGCTGTGTGCAGGTGGCAGCAGCACGAGGCAACTGAGTGGGGGGGGGCTGGGAGGCTGCCCACTTAGACTGCCCTGTGCTGCCACCACCAGCATGCACTCCTGGCTGGGCGCAGCAGCTGCGGACTAGGCATGGCAGGCAGACGGGGTGGCACATGGGTGGCTTTCCAGTGCTGCCACCAGCAGCTTGGCAGTGCACGCCCCTGCCCCCGGCACCCCCTCCGGCATCTCAGCGCTTGAGGCGGCTGCTGGACCTGCCTCCATGGACATGCCGGCCCTGCCAACATGTAACATATCTCAAGCAGGGTTAATACATAGAGCTCTAATAACACTCTAAAAGCATGGCACAAAAGATCAGATCTACAGTCTGACTGTGAACCCCCAATCCCCCACAAAGTATGGCAGGAGCCACCCTGACAGACATAGAGGATGGCAGGCTTCAATGATAGGAGTATATTTTGTCCCAGGAATAGGCTGGCCTTCTTCAGGTGGGATGGACCAATGCCACCACGGGCATGTCTTTTCCCCAGGATGAAAAGCCAACCAAAAGCTGCAGATGTTCTGACTGGTAGTGGGGGAAAGGAAATGCAAGTGATTCACTTATCTGTAATGCACAAAGGGATCCTCCTGCTACCCTGAACCTCCTATGCCAGAACGAGTAATAATATTTTGTTAAGCAGGCAGTGTCATCTCTGTGATTTTTTGATGGCTCCTGAGTTTCCCTCCCACTGGTTGTGAAACAGCTCATAGACTTTGAATAATTGTATCAAGTTAGTTGAGGGAGGGAAGAAAGCAGTTAATGTCTCCTATTCATTTGTATAAGTTGGTGGGTTAGATCCATAGGCCTAAGGGGAGAGAGACTGAAAAGGGAACAAAATGTTCTGCAGCTTCTGAGCCATTTAAGTTACTACCCGGTTCCTCCTACTGATCACATTTTCATGAGTCACCCTAGGCTCAGCTTCGTGACTCTTTTCCTTTCAGTATTCATTCAATGAATATTCTTCCAGTCCAAAGAAGAAATGTTGCTTTTCATTTAAAGAATGTACAGATGTTGAAGGGGGAAAGACACAGAATGAAATCTGATTTCCAAGGAGACTGTCTCAAATTCCTGTGTCTCACATGGTCATTTCAGTATATGCTTTACTCAAATGCCAGAGTGTATATGAACATCACTTTCTGGCACAATTTGTTTCATACTGGTGAATTGTGGAATGTTGCAACAAATGAAATTTGACATGGTATTATTGTAAAATACTACTTAGTGGGGTGGGTGGGAAATCATTCACTCCTCTTATTCTTTGTTTTGGAATAGATCTATTGTGCTTAGAGGGGTTAACCTTTTAATTATTGCTTAAAAAGAAAAGAATATATGGTTGCTTCATTATTGCTTTATTTATTACACTGATATCAGGCTCTGCCCCTGAGGAGTACAGACTAGCTTATATATTATTATCAGGCATTTGCCACCCAACTCTGTTCACCTTCAGTTCATGTGCCCTTAAGACTAGAGATGGGCACGATTAAAAAAAAATTAACGATCCAGCTGATCGTGGATTGGCGCCGGCAACGATCCCGAATTAACAATCCACACCAAGCATCTCCCGTTCCCGATCCATGGATTGTGGATCGTGGAGGAGAAAGCAGAGGGGCACCCCGCTGTTCCCAGTGATACAGGAACGGTGGGTGATGCCGGCGACATCTGTGTTTGTGTTTGGCCATCTGTGTTTGGCTGTCAGAGCTGCCTATCAGGGTTTGCAGGGATGAGATTGGAGTGTCTATGGCTACAGAACACCCCCTTCCCCCTCCCTCCCCTGGGTGTCTTCTCCCAACTGGTGACTGCTTTGCTGCTCCGTGGTTGGAAGGAAGTCCTGCTGATCAAGGAAAGCTGGGCTTCCATTCAGGTTTCCAGGGTGACAGAAGAAGGGCAAACACAGCTCAGGCATTCCCCTGGCTCCATTGCCAGGGGAATAGATTGCTGGCACCTGAGTGTCTGGATCCCCGATCCGAGCCTGGATGCCCCAATCTAGGCCCCTCCCAATCGCTGGATCATTGGCTGTGGATGGTAACGATCCACCGGGTCATGATCGCGCGATTGCCATTATCGTGGGTTTTTTTCCGATCGTAATGTGGATCATGCCCATCTCTATTTAAGACTACATATGTACATGATACAATGTATTGTCGAAGGCTTTCACGGCTGGAGAACGATGGTTGTTGTGGGTTTTCCGGGCTGTATTGCCGTGGTCTTGGCATTATAGTTCCTGACGTTTCGCCAGCAGCTGTGGCTAGCATCTTCAGAGGTGTAGCACCAAAAGACAGAGATCTCTCAGTGTCACAGTGTGGAAATGACCTGCCAACATCTTTTCCACACTGTGACACTGAGAGATCTCTGTCTTTTGGTGCTACACCTCTGAAGATGCCAGCCACAGCTGCTGGTGAAACATCAGGAACTATAATGCCAAGACCACGGCAATACAGCCCGGAAAACCCACAACAACCAACATGATACAATGTTTGTAACATATAGGTAACAACAAATACATAGTACAAGTCATCTCTTCCCTTTGACAAAGTCATATAAATTTAATATTTCTTTGTACTTGTACACCATTGATTTCTAGCATAGTGCCCACGGCCTACACAGTACCCACTGAAGTACTTCCTGGTGTCCTCTTGCTTCTTTCCCAGACCAAAAGCCAATCCTAGCTACTTCCTTGGAGATGTTTCAGAACACCCCCGGAGAATCACCTTTTCATCTGCAGGGAGTCCATTCAGAAATAGCTGCTCCATTATAGGAGGATGCTTGGCATGGAATCTCCCACCATTTTGGAATTGCTCCCCCCAACAGCCATTTTGTGATTGCTTTCGTCACCCAAGGCAGCCATTTTGTGGAGGTAATTTTCAGAGTATCTGGGCAACACAGGGGCCCTTTCACATGATCATTATACTGTAAAAAATTGTGAGGGGGAGGAAGAAAGAAAGAACCAGCTGTATGAATCTTCCCTTTGTTTTATCAACATTCCACTGAAGAACCTTGAAATAAGAGAGATACCCTGAAAACATTTGGCATAATAAAGCCATGTGCTTATTTCTATTTTTAATTTGCTTTCATCTGAATGGGTGGGAAGAAATTTTACAAGAAAATCAAATGATACCCAATGAATAAATTGCTCACTTTCCGCATTAAACAGTAACGTCGTCCACAAAGGTCCCTATTCAGATTTTTGGTGAGAAGAAATTTCAGTATTAAACTGTTTCCTGGCAACAGTGTCTCTGTTCATGACCTTGTTAAAGAAACTTGTCTGGGCACAAGGAAGCAATACTCAAGAGGGTGCCCTCAGCCTATTTAAGAGATCTGAATGGATCTTTGGGGACAAAGGCAGACTAGGAGATCAAAATAACTGTGAAAAAGGGCCACAACCCCACCACCAAGGGTTGCCACCCTCCATGTGGGGCCTGGAGATTTTGCAGAATTTCAACTGATCTCCAGGCTACAGACATCAGTTCCCTGGGAGAGTTCACCTTTCGCAGGTGAACTCTATGGCATTATACCCAACTCCCCTCCCCTTCATAAATCTTGCCCTCTCCAGGATCCACCCCCAAATCTTCAGGTATCTCTCAACCCAGAGTTGCCAACCCTACCACAGCCCCACCCACCTGATGGAAGGTCAGAGAGACCCCTGGAGAAAAAGAAGAGGGTGCCATGCTCCTCCTTGCTGGTAGCACTATGCCCAGGCTGGTATGCGCTCTGGGCACCACTGTTCTCTTCTTTGCTTGATACACCACCCCTGAACTAGCAGGGTGAAGCCAGGCACTGCTGTGCCCATGCTTATTCTCATCAGCTTCACTGTAGGGACATGTGGGGTGGGGAGGGCTCAATATAACAACTTCCTAGGAATCCTTTCCTCCCTCTAAAAAAAATGGCCAACCCACCCCTGTCTGGAGATGAGGCATTTAACAATCAATATAAACGTCAGTCAAGCCAAAAACCAAACAATCCCTTCCACTCTAAACTTGCATTTCCAGATTTTGTGCACGCATTTCTGGAAACACCAGTTTTGAAGTGAGGACACCAGCCTCTTAGGATGGCTTTGGCAGCAAGACGAGGAATGCACAATCTGCGATGATAGCTTCTTCTATTTTCTTTTTATAAGGCAGAAAACGTTTACAAAAGGCTGCCAGTTACTGAAATCCCTTTTGGAGTTCATCCAGACCATAAATCCATGTGGGATGGAGCACTAACACTGTATCAGTGCGGTGAGTCAGCATATTTCTGAACTCTAGTTAGAAATAACTTTTCCTCGAAAACCGTTCCGTAAAACATGGAACAATGTCTGGCATGCTTGAAACACTTCTTAGGAAGGTTTTTGGTTATTTCATTCTAGAAACACAATATGCTTATGATGACTAGTCAGCCCAGGGTGCTAATGCATGAGTAATATAGGGGAGTCACTGAATGATACAACCTTTAGATAGTTTTAGATGGTAGCCCTGTTGGTCTGCAGTAGAACAGCAGGATTTGAGTCCAGTGGCACTTTAGAGACCAACAAGATTTTCAGGGTGTAAGCTTTCGAGAGTCACAGCTCCTTCCTTAAAGAAAGGAGCTGTGACTCTTGAAAGCTTACACCCTGAAAATGTTGTTGGTCTCTAAGGTGCCACTGGACTCAAATTCCTCTAACCTTTAGATAGATGTGTGATATATTGGTACAGAACCAGGTACAGAATATTAGTATTAAAAAGCTGTAAGGAATGAATTCTGGGTTGGACCTTTCCCCCCTGCTGTTTTCTCAATGTTTGTCTAGTGCTTGATTGAACAGCTGATAATCCAAGGTCAGCCTGCATCAACCAAGCTCATCTGTTTATTTTCAGCTTCCCTTTCCCCAGTCAAGTTTATTGTGGAACTACTGGATGTCATTCAAATTTCCTAAGAGTCAATCGAGCAAAAGATAGGTAGGCATACCTTCAGCAAGTTCACATATTAATCAATATATGTACCCAAGCCTCTATATATTTGTAGTGGCTGCTGATTTTGGAAGTCACTACAGGTGACCTGAGCTACAGAGGTTCGTTATAATACTCTCTTTGCCTTTTGCCCCTGGCAGAGGGAAACAACTGCAATGTGATCAGTCTTATTCTAGAGCTTTACTCCTTGCTTCCCTAACTGTTTTCTTTCCTTGCTCTGTCTGGTAGTATATGGAGATGTGAACCCACAAAGCTGTTTTATACTGAATTCGAACACTGCTCTGTCAAGGTCAGCACTGTCTACTCTGACTAGTAACAGCTTTTCTGGGACTCAGGTAGAAGTCCTTCCCATCATCTATGACAAGAACATTTGAAACAAAGATGGAATTGAACTTGGGAATTTCTATACTCAAAGCAGATACTGTACCATTAAGTGACAACACATACTTGAATAGTCAGGAAAAAATTAATGGACAGCCCAGTTCACTCCTGCTTATCTCCAGAGGCTTGTGCTGTCGCTGCAATTGAAACATTCTATATAAGGCTATTTATTTATTTATTTAATCGCATTTCTAGACTGCCCTTCCCGTCAGATGGGCTCAGGGAGGTTTAACAAAAGCTTAAAACAATAAAAACATTATAAAAACATTAAAACATCATAACATGCCAAGGCTAACATGCCAGAGTCATCAAGCTTTTGTCTACTTTTACTTAGATATTTTCCACACACAGTTAAAGGGATGGACCACTCACTGAATGCTTGCAGCTTTCCCCTTTGATTCCAGACATCTTTGTTTTCAAGACAATTGCAGACTGGCTTTCTTTTTTTGGCACCTTTCTGGGACTGCGGGAAAGTGCGCTCCCAGAAAAGGCACTGAAAAAACAGAAGCCAAATAGCCTGCAACCATTTTGAAAACAGATAGGTCTGGAGTCAAGGGGAAAAGTCAGCAGTGTTGGGTGAGTGGGCTGTCCCTTTAACAACATGTGGAAAGGGCCTTAGAGTAACTTCAGTGTAGGCCCATTGAGGCCGATGGGCTTTGACAGAAGTAATTCTGGCTAGAACTGCACTGTTACAATACAGTCCTAAGCAGAGTTACACCTTTGGAAGTCCATTGACTTGAACTGCTTAGGATTGCACTGTTAGCAGGACTCGTGTGGGTTGGCTCCCCAGTCCATGGGGCACTTGGTTGGCCAAGCTGGGGCAAGCAGTCCTGCAGATGGACCTGAAGGGTGAAGTTTCCCCTCTGGTCTGCTTATGGAGAATATAAAAGGGGCTGGCCACACTTCCGCAATCATTTATCTCTGACTTTTCCCACTCCTCCCTCAGCATCAGCTTGATGTTTGGCATTGAATGACAGCAGGTTTGGTTGGTAGTTACTCTTTCATCACAGCATCATGGTTTGGCAGTATTGGAATTGGGCTGGATCCATTTGGGAGGGAGAACAGGGCCTGCATGCCTGTTTTCTCCATCTTTGGGGATCCTGGGGTGAGGAGTTGCAGGGGCACACCTATCTTGAGGCTGTCAAGATACCCAGATGGCAGTGGGAGCCACGCAGTGGTTTGCTCCCATCTGGAATCTCATGTCCTGCCATCCTGCTATACCCGTCCCCCAAGAAGGCGGGATGGGGAGGAAGGACTGTCATCAGCTGGCAGGCAGGTCAGCAGATAATTGGATCCATGCCCTGTGCTGTGCCAAGGCTACAGCACCTGTCACAAATAATGTTACAGGCTTTTTAATTCTGTCTCTGGTGTTTCGTTTCCATCTTCTCACCTATGCTCCCCTCTCTAAAAGTTTTCTAACATTCTAGTAAGGAATAAAACTACATTTAAAGAAGAAATAGTTCTTGTTTTCCCTTGGTCATTATGGCACAAAAGGGATCTCTTCAGGATTGTGTCAGCTAAAAAACATTAATTATGTGTGTATCTGCCTAGGGAATCACATGATAGGACTGCCAGATCTTTTTGTCACTAACTTACCCTAAAGGCTCAATCTAATAGAGCACACAATTTGAAAACAGCTCTTTTATAAAGGCTTTGGCTGTGCACAAGCCTAAGGGCTGGCTGTTATTTGAAGAACCACTAAGTTTCAAGATTGGGTCAAGGGGTCCAGTTCTATGGGTCTCTGAACATGTTGTCCCCAGCCACTCTCCGTTGTTTCGTATGATGGAAAAATAACAACAACAACAACAACAACAACAACAACAACAACAACAACAACAACAACAACAACAACAACTATGCTTATATGCTGCACTTCTAGACAGATCAATGCCTTGCCCAGAGTGGTGAACAAGTTAGTGTTACTATTATTCCCACAATATAGCTGGGGAGCTAGGGCTGAGAGGAGTGGTTCTGCAGTCCCACATTTTATGCTCTATGAAGAATTACATGCATGTTAGGCCATGAGGCTGATTTTATGATGTAAGAAAAATTAACTGCAAACAAAAAATGTATTGTTTTTCACCAATTTGTGCTGAAAAATGGGTTCTTTCCCCAGTGATTTTCATTGACATTTATTTCTCTTGTTTTGCGCTTAATTGAGAAAGTCAGTGTGGTGGAGTGATTAGAGTGCTGGACTCCTTTTTTTAATAAGCTTTCTTGAGCATAGGTCTTAAGCTTAAACCACAAAATTACAAAAATTAACAGGTTTAAAACATCATAAAATCATAGAATCATCATACTTGAGAGTCAAAATAAAACATTCAAAGATAGAATATCCCAATAAGATAAATATAGTACATACATAGTGGGAAAAGATAACATAAGATCTAATAAAATAAAATATGTCCTAATGTCTCTATAATCATGGGCTAGTTATATCTAAGAGTCCATTAGTAAGTCATATAAGTACACCTGTTTTCTTTTATGGTTAATGAAATCAATTCCTTTGACGGTTTAAAGAAATCACTGTTGGACTTTGATCTGGGAGACCCAGGTTTGAATTCCTACTCTGCCGTGGAAGATCTTTTTAGCTAGTCACACATTCCTAGCCTAACTTACTTTATGGCATTGCTGTGAGAATAAAATGGAGGAGGGAAGAACATTGTAAGCCGCATTAAAACAAAGTGAGGTTCACAATTTACTGGCTTAAAATACAAACACTGGCAACTCTTAATGGTTACTATCAATAAGAGGTGAACATTACTGCTCCATGCATTCTTTTCTTGGATTAAAATTGAAGCTATAGGAGAGCTCCTTCATCCCTTCATGCTCTTTGCTTATCACTCATTTATCTGGATCCTGCTCTTCTAGATGTTGTGGTATTGTTATTGTTATTGTTGATGATGATAATAATAAATTAAATTTATATTAAATTTATACAGCATATAGATAAAATACAAGTAAAATATAATAAATAGGGCTATAAAAATCACAACTTTCACAGAGGTAAGCAAGGAGGGAGCAGATGAAGCACGCCCCTTTATTATAATAACCACCACCAGCACCACAACATTCAATTTATATACACCCTTCAGGACAACTTAACATCCACTCAGAGTGGTTTACAAAGTGTGTTATTATTATCCCCACAACAATCACCCTGTGAGGTGAGTGGGGCTGAGAGAGCCCCTAGAGGCTGTGACTGACCCAAGGTCACCCAGCTGGCTTCAAGCGGAGGAGTGGGGAATCAAATCCGGTCCTCCAGATGAGAGTCCTGCCACTCTTAACCACTACAAGAAACAATACCGGGAATATACAGTCAAAATTTTTGATTTTTATAACAATATATTGGTGCAAAATGCGCAAAAGTGCAAAGTGTCAACAATAAATTACAATCTATAATAAATACAAGGTAACAATTATACAAGGTAACAGTTGTTTGTCCGTGTTTTTGTAATGTTCATAAAGAAAGGTCTGGGTGAGAGCTGCAGTAGAGCCTTCTTAGGAATGTAGGCAGACAGTCCCACAGAGGAGGGTGACCACAATCCAAATCAAATGAAAATATTGATGTGCCGACGGGATTATGCTTGCATATTATACCATTCCCGTTTTGTATACACAACTTCTTCCTGGGCACAGTTATTGGACTTCCTAATGGTCTTCAATTAGAACAGCTCACCACATGATATTTTCATTACTGGCATGAACCACCATTTCAGTGCAATGGATATTCAAGGACTCTTAACCACTATACTAAACTGGCTCTCGCCCAGTTTTCCTCTATTTCTCCCACTCTTTGGTTCTCAATTGTTAATAAGGCAGCATGCCAGGGACTGGAATCTCTGGATCATACACTGAAGATTCTGCATGCAGGATGTGCCCTGAGAAAACTACATATCCCAGAGCCCTTGGAAATGCTATATATCCCTGCTGCTGTGACACCAGGGGAAGAAGGGGGGAAGGAGGTAAAAATTGGAAAGCTCCCTCCCTCCACTGCCACAACAGCAACACTTAGCGAAGGGGGCTGAAGGTCTCATTGGGTTATAAGTGAATTTAAAACTCTCGGGTGGTGGTGAATCCTTTTCCTAGGTGTTTTCCAATGTAATTGCTGATCCAATTCTAAATCAAGCCTAGTTGACCCAGCATGATTGAAAAAAGTGGATAACTGTACAATCTAAATGCTTTTCAGTAATAAGGTCTACCCTACTGAAATGGCTCCTTTGCCCCTGAAAATTGAAATTGCAGAATATTTGTTGCAACACCAGAGAAAAGACCGGGAAGTCTAAAACCCTTTCATTTTGCACCTCACTTTGCAATGCATGCTAGAGTTAATGAGGATGGATAACTTTGTAATTTCTTTCAAGATGGTTTTGAGGCGCTGGCTCAGCACAGTTCAAAGAGCTGGCAAACGGCTCTCTGTAGCTTTTACTGTCATCATGTATCTTATCCATCCCCCCAGAAATTGCTTACCTGGAACTACTAGAACTTGGCAAACCATTTCCTTTATCCTGTGCAATACAAGGCCCTGTAAAACTGCCATTCATGATCTACTGATGCAAAGTTGGATCCCAGCAACGCAGTGCCTCCCCCAAGCAGCTTTTTGAAAATGGTCGAAAGGACCTGTTTTTTAATTTATTATGTGGATACATTTAAACTAATGGTTAGGGGTGGGCATAATGATAAAAAGGGTCAAAAATACACACAGAAATCACTGGTTTGGCTTGTTAAAGTGACTTCTGGAACAGTGGAAAAATTCAGGAAATGAGACTGTAATGAATCCCCCTGCCAAAAAGTTTGTGTGTTTTGTTTTGCTTCTCACCTGTGCTGCAGCATCTTGTGTTCCTTAATGGCAAGTCTGTTTGAAATCATGATGAAACCCATTGGATCTGTAGGGGAGAGACTGAACTTTTAGAGGTAACGCTGTTGGTGGGTAGGGGATGTGTGCTGTACACAAATCCATCCTTTCCTTCGGCATGTCTTGGGTAATGGCATTAGCATAGAGTGGCTTGTAGGGATTGAATCGCAAAAGGTTTGCTTTGCACCAGGGAGGGGAGCAGCAGATAGCATGGTTGATTTTGGTGCCGACGTTGCTATCACCACCATCCCCTTCTGTGTGTTTTTACACAAATAACAACATTCGATTTATATACTGCCTTTCAGGACAACTTAATGCCCACTCAGAGTGGTTTACAAAGTATGTCATATTATTATCCTCACAACAAAACACTCTGTGAGGTAGGTGGGGCTGAGAGAGCTCCAGAGAGCTGTGACTGACCGAAGGTCACCCAGCTGGCTTCAAGAAGAGGAGTGGGGAATCAAACCCAGCTCTCCAGATTAGAGTCACGCGCTCTTAACCACTACACCAAACTGCAAGGAAAGACCAGTAATGCCCACACAAGCCTGCACATGTGGCTTTGAGGAGGGAAGGGTCACCTTCGGCCTACGAGTCCCAGGCTGTTGCAAAGGCTCACATTATGTAGGTTAGGGTGAAAATTGGAAAGAAAAAGCAATTATTAAAGGAGAATTGAACTGAGGAGGTCCCAGGCATGTGAAGCTGGTTCATGCCCATTCTTCTTCTGCTGCTGCCCTTTGCTTAGGTGCCATGGTGCCAGTGCCACCAATGTGACTAAAGAAGTCTTCTAAAGATAGTGAGACTAGGAGCACCAGCAGGGATTTCATCTTGCCCAGAAAGCCTTCTGGCTTTGGAGGAGGGGGCGGGGTTCTGATTAAAACTGTTAACCCAGAGTTAAATGACCCCCATCTGTAGCAGGTGTGTGCATTGTACATGCACACACGCACAAGTCTTTCCAGATAAGTATTCCACATGTAAGGACTGATCTGGTTAGACTTCTTAGTTTTGGGCACAGCAAAAAGACTCATTGAGTTCTTGTCATTTTGTTGTCTTCTTAAATTAACTGTGGGTTAATGGTTTTCATTGGAAAGGGTTGTGGTCAGAAGCTTGGCAACCCTAGGGTTGGTTAGGCTGAAAGACAGTTACTGGTCCCTGGTGAATTTCTCTGGCAGAGTAGGAACTCAAACCCAGGTCTCTCAGGGCCAAGCTACAAGTGCTGAATGACACTTGAATGGCAAGTGAACAAACTGAGGGCTGAGCTACAAGTGATGAATGACACTTGAACGGCAAGTGAACAGACTGAGGGCCAAGCTACAAGTGACGAATGACACTTGAACGGCAAGTGAACAGACTCACGTGTATTCCTCCCTGTTCACTTGCGTTCCACTTGCCCTCCACTCGTTCACTTGCACTCCACTTGCCCTCCACTCAGGTAAGAGGAGTGCAAGTGAACAGGGAGGAATACACGTGAGTCTGTTCACTTGCCATTCAAGTGTCATTCGTCACTTGTAGCTTGGCTCTCAGATCCTAGTCAGGCAGTGTTCACTCTGTTATATCTGTCCCTTGTGCTACAGCCTATATTGGAGCACCTGGCTTTAACACTTTCTTAAATTGATTCAGTTTCATTTTCCCGGCCATTTCAGACGCTCCTCTCTGCAGGTCTGGGACGAAACGTCCGAGCAGCCTGACCGGGCGGTTGACCTGCGAGGGTTAACCCCCAGGACTCCCAGTGAGGGGGCCAGGGTCCGGAGCGCGGCGGGAAGAACCCCCTGAAAGCAATGCAGGGGGTAAATTGCCCGTTTGCTCCAACGGAGGCCGGCAGACTTGCGCAGCACATTGCGTGCCGCCGGGCCATGGAGAACGGCAATAAGCAGATTTAAGGTGAAAACCTGTAAGTAAGCGAATCCCTTCTGATTTCTAAGCGTATGCGAAGAATTGGTGGGTGTTGAAGCTAAGAAGGCTCGGATTTCTTCCCCTTCACGGAGTTTCAGAACTTAGCTGGCGCCCCCCCCTAAGATGGCAATGAAAAAGCAGAGCCCTGCGATGAGTAAATCGGTGATGGCGATGTTACAGGGGAAGGGGGGAAACCTGGAAGAGATGGTCAGACGAGTGGTCTTTGAAGCTATGCAGCCCTTTGTAGCGAAGTTAAATGAAATGGGGCAAAAGGTTGATTCAGTGGAAAGTGAAGTGAAAACCATTAAAGAAACAGCGTCTGGAGCAGAGCAGCCTGCATGCGAAAACGTAGTACTCATGAAAGCAACAAGTAAAGAAGTAAAGCTCTTGGAGAATCAAATAATAGGATTACAAGTGGACCATGCCCAAATGGTACTGCATCTTCAGAATGTAAAAGAGGAGCAAAGTGAAAATTTAAAAGATTTGGTGTCGGAACTTTTGGCGACATTCGCAAAGGCAACTAAAGAAGAGTTAAAAAGTCATATTCTGGAAGTCCGTCGGACATCTTCAAAACATGCAATGAAGCGTCAGCTGCCTCACGAGATTATTATTGACTTTTCATCTAAGAAGACTCGGGACACCATCTTATATAATTCATATAATGTGGACTTAGACTATCTGGGCAATAAGGTTAAGATATTGAAGGATGTTCCAGTTTTGGCTCATAAAAGAAGATTTAAATATAAAAGACTTGCGGCTTTCCTGAGGAAATGTGAAGTAAAATATAAATAGTTGTTTCCGGAAGGCATCTGGTTCAGATACAAGGATCGAACCTACAAGATAACATCGGAAGTACAGCTGAGGGACTTTTTGTTTAACCATCAGGAGTTTCAGCAAAGAAGAAAGTCCAAAGTCTGAAGGGGGGAGGAGGGAACGAGCGCAGCTATTGTAGCTGCGCAGAGAGAACTGAGACCGAGACGCGGGGGTGGTGCGGAAGAAGACCTGACCCTGAATGTAGTCTGTATTTTATAAGATCTACCAATCCGATAGCATATTAGAAAGTTAACTTTAAAGAAAAATTGCAGTATGAAGGGAATACAAGACATGTAGATGTAGTGTGTGTTTTCTGTTTATATGTTGCTCTTCCCTTTTCCCCAGTCCCCTTTTTTCCTTTATATTTTTGTAGTTTTTTTGTAGTTTTCTATGTTAGTTAAAAAAATATTTTTTTTTAAAAAAAAAACACTTTCTTAAATTTAAAAAAAAATGGCAATTCAAAATATTTGGCACGTTCTATTCCTTCCATTATTGGCCATTTCCTTATTAATGTTTATAGCTCCACTGGAATCTATAGACTAAAAAAATATGCACTAAAGTGTATAAGCTTCACTTCCCCAAAGCACAGACCAATGTGCATCACAAAGAACACTGTAACTAAATTTAAACTGCTCATTTTTAACATTAGCAACCCGAATCCATTTTCATGTCTGTTAGCAAAGTATTCTTTAAGGCAGTGCATCCTCCTTCCCTTGCTGCTGTATGCAAATTAAAACCATAGTGAAGAAATTGGCAGGCTTACATGTACATGAACAGCATGGTTTCCTTAGAAACAAAAAAAAAAAGAGCAGACTTTGCTAGTAGTGCTGATAATACAAAAAAAGGTCAATGTGAGGAGCTACACTGTTTATACATTGTATGCATAGCACGGTGCAAAAAGGAGGAATTCCTTTCCTTCGGATAACACAGTGCAATCCTATCTTTTCGAATCACACCAGCTAGATAAAAATAGGATTGCTTTGAAATCTCCTGCAGTGGTAAATCCCTGCGGATACGCTGGCATATCAATATGCCATTTTATCTTCACAAAAACCCTGTGAGGCAGATATTAGAAATGGACTCTGGATTCCTAAAAAAGAGGAAAAGAAATAAATTGTTGGATGTCTGGGAGAAATTGTGGAAAGAGGAATTAACGAGTTTCTCTTAAGAACACTATAGCCCTACTTGGAAATGGCATACAGGTTTAACAACCTTCCCTAGGCAGTAGCAGTTTCTTCCACACAGAGGACAACAGGGTAAATGCTCAATGGGCAGAAAGGTTGGTTGTTTCCTGTTGGTCACGAAGCCTAGGCAAGTTACCACCACACATGCAGAAAGGCATTTTTCCCTTCAATATCACAGCACGTGACAAAAATAACTGCGAATTCCAACAGAACTCGTTATGGTGGTTGGATGACTATTGTCTGAATGTTAAAATCAACTCCCACAAAAGGTAGCTTCCCAAGTGTCAACACCAGAGCTACTATAAGCTGTATGTCATGTACCATACTCACAGGGAGAATGGAGAGCCTCAGGGGTAAGCAGAACGGAAAAGGACCAGGTAGAGTAAGCCTTTCTTAGAGCAAAGCTACAAGTGACTTTCTTCATGTGGAGAACACTTGATTTTTCTCGCAAGTTTACCTGAGAAGTGAAGTCTAAGTGGTCCTTCCCCTCTCTGTTAGAATCGCTGCCTGAAGAGCCACAAGAGGGCTTCGTTTGGGGGCGGGCAGCTGCTACTTTCTCCCAGGGTGTCCTGCAGGCTGCCTGCTCCTAGGGAGCTGCTCTGGAAGTGGCAGCGTTGGTGAAGCTTCAGCCGCAGCGACAGCGGAAGAATCTGCAGCAGGTCCTTCCACTGTCGCTGTGGCCGAAGCTTCACCAACACGACTGCTTTCTCCAGAGCAGCTCCCCGGGAGCAGGCAGTCTGCAGGATGCCCTTGGAGAAAGTAGCAGCTGCCCGCCCCCAAACGAAGCCCTCTTGTGGCTCTTCAGGCAGTGATTCTAATAGAGAGGGGAAGGACCACTCGGACTTCACTTCCCAAGTAAGCTTGTGAGAAAAATCAAGTGTTCTCCACGTGAAGAAAGTCACTTGTAGCTTTGCTCTCTGTCTCTTGTTCAGCAGCAGAGGACCCACATTAACAGAAAAGGAAAGGCATCCCCAAAGGCAGGGATAAGGTCTCAGAAATATGTCCCATGTGTGACATTTTAAGGATGCATCCTACTGCAAAGAGAAACAAAATTATAAGTTCTTCTGTGCTCAGCAAGGTAACTTCAATGAAACATTTTAGACACGAACAGCCCAATCTAAAGGCCCTTCAGGGCAACAGCAACAAGGCCCTGGCACAGTAGCAGCACCACTCCTCTGCTCCCTATGGACTTTCGTGGGAGAGCCATGAGGTTGCCCAAGCCCGGTGCAGCTCAGCCACTACCAAGAGCACCTGCCCCGTCATTTTCCTGAGAACCCTACCAAGACCAGCCAGTGGCTGTACCATCCTCTGACGGGCACACGAGGGGCAAAAAATGATGCAGTCAATGGGCAGGCCACACTTTCTGCTACCCAGAAACACCACCTCCCTCCCTGCCAAGGAGTAGGCAGTTGAGTACTATGTGCCCCTGTGACTATGGCACCTGGCCAAGGGAGGCTGCCCAGTTGAGCAGCAGGTGGAGCATGCAGCTCTCTGGGAGGCAGGGTGGGAGCCACAGCCCAGGGGGGCGGGATGGGGCCAGCACAGCACAGCCAGGAGAGAATGTGCCCCAGTTGGCAGAATCTGCCAATTGGAGTGTTGCTGCAGCTGACAGCGCTGTGAGTAGCAGGGGAAGGCATAACCAGACCACGGGCTGGGATGTGTCTCCCCATGCCAACTGCCCATTGTACTCTTCTGTCCCACAGTGATTGGGTGAACAGGGCAGAAAGACCCCTGTGATCAGGCTTGGCACACCCCAACAGAGGCACCTGCCTTGTGAAAGGGAGTAACACTGAAGGTGCAGACAGGGCATCCACCCTCTCACTCACCCAAGCTTCATTTCTGACAAGGACCAGGCTGGTGGCTGCAGCTCTGCCCACTTGCAAACTCCACCCCTCCGCTGCTGCCTCTCCAAGTAACATGCTCCTTGTCCTTGAAAAGTGGGAACAGTAAGGCAGCTGGACCCGCCACTCAAGATCAGCCACCGAATGTCACAGAGAGGCAGCTCCTTGGAGGCAAGCAGGGGCGGGTTCTATAATGATTGATGGCACTGCCCACTGGAAACCATTGGAGAGGCTGGAATGCCTAGTGGATGTGATGGGAGCAACTAATGCCCATCGATTTGCAGCAGCTCCATTGATACATCACAACATCGAAAAGGTGCGAGGAGAACATGGGGTGGACCTCATGAGCCATGCTCTGGTCCCAGAATGATGGCCCCTAGAGTGGAATGGGACCAGCTCCGGGGGTCACCATCCCAATTCTCAGTACCGGATTCATGAAATCTGTCCCTGCCTTAGCAAAGAGCAAATGAGAGAGTTGTCTGACCTCATGGGAGAGATCCTGGGATGCTGCTCCACTTCCCCTCCACTCCAACAACTCTGCCCCCTGGAAGCAGAAGTCTTCTGCCTGGCTTATCAGATGCCAGAGGAATTGTCAGAGAATGAGAATCCTCCATGGCAACCCCCCGCCCCCCCAGACACACACAGGCCACACTCTGTCCCACCTTGCTGCCTGCCGTGCATCTGAGGGGGGGAAGGAGAAGCTAGCTGGGGGTGGAGCCTCTATAGTGCCACTGGACACCTACTTCTTTGGGCAGCAGAGCCACACAAAGGCATGGAGGCATCTGGGGCCTCTTCGGAGCCACCCCACCCATTCCAGATCAGAGCTGGAGATCATTCACTTAGAAGTGTGAGATGGCAGCCCTTTGAGGAAGTGGGCTACTGTCATGCTCAGACAAGCAAACAGAGAGGGAGGGCTGTTCAATACAGACTATTAAACTGTGAAAAGTGAACGGGATGTCTGGATGCATGTCTCGCCCGTATCCCTCAGCAAGGAAGGGAGCAGAGCATGTTTGTGTGGCAGTGGGAGCCATAAGATCCATTCCCAGTGTTGCCCTCACAGAAGCGAGGTTGAGATGTGAGCTGCTTGGGGAACCACTGCTTGGGGAATCAATGACAGTCAAAGAGGATCACCAGTGCCTGGGACAGCCACGCTCCATAGCCTCCCTGATGGGTTATGACCTGCCTGAAAGGGAAATAGACACGTATGGCAACCCCTAACCCAGTCTTCGGCATCCTAAGAGGGTGTTTATGGCTGGGGGCAGCAGCAGTGGCAGCTCCATTATGACAGGTATTGCCAGCAACCAGACGGTGTCTGCCCCTCCATCAAGAAAGCACTCCTCATCTGCATCTGAATGGTCTGTTCCTGTGGCTGCTTGCAGCTCCATTCTAGCGAGGGAGACAGTTGAGGGGTTGTGTGCCCGCCATTGACGGGAAATTACAGGAACGAGCTCCCATGAACCAAGGCTGTGCTCTCTTTCCTGCCTGAGGGGGGAACCCAACTGAGGGTGTTTGATTGGAGCTCTGGCATAGGCTACTGGAATCTGTCCACCCTGTGACAGTTATGCCAAGCTCAGCTCCTTGGGCATCTGCCTCCTTGGCAGGCATGGATCGTGCAGGCTCACAGGCAGAGCCCCCACCCTATCAAGCCCCATCTACGGAGGCAGGGTGCTTTTGAGGGGAAAGAGGAGGCTGGTGTGGATAGGTGAGTTGGAGCAACCACCTCTCCAGCTCCTCCTCACCCGTTGGTGAGCCCTCAGCCATCCCTGAGCTATGACTCTGGAGTCAGGTAACCTGCAAGGGAACCTGAGTGAGAGTGGTCCGTCAGTCATTCGGGACTCAGCTCTCCTTCCCTGAGTGAGTGCTCAGCGCTCCCCAAATTTCACAAAGTCCCTCCCCGGTGCACTCTTGCCCTGCCGCCTTGTGCACCCTCTCCCGTCTTGCACTCTAAGTCCTCATGGCCGGGTGCTCTCGCGCAGGGCGTCTGGCCGCTCTCCCCTTACTTGGGTCCATGGCTGCTCCGGCTGGAGTGCTGCACTTAGGAAACCTTCTTTAAAGTGCATTTTGTCACACACACGCTTCCCACTACTGTGATAGTAGCATCAACAGCACTAGCACTGAACATGACCCATTGCCTGTTTCTCAGTAGATATGAATGGATTTGGGTTGTGTTCTTATGCATATGTACTTGGAAGTGAATCCCACTGAACTCTTTGGGACTTAACTCGAAGTCAACAAGCACAAGATAAGGTGATCAGTTTCATTGATTTCAACACTCCTACATGCTTAACACTCTCACAGAGATCAATGAGATTTAAAAGAGCTTAACTTTGGGAGGATGGTACTCAGCCTTAGTGGCAACGCAAACTGCACTGTAAAAAATTTTCTCGGAACCTGTGCCTGAAAATTCAAAATATCTTCTAAATGCCCCTTGAAAAGTTCCTTTCCCCACCAGTGATTTAACGAAGACGAGTCATCGGGGACACATTCTTGGATTTCCCTTTCAGAGAATTAAATGGGAACAATTGCTCTTAATACCATTTTCTAAGAATGTACACTTGGAGATTAATCATTGCCAACTCAAAGAATAAATATTGCAAAGATGATGAGTCCAAAAAGAATATTGACATCTGGGAGTGGTTTGATATCTTCCGGCCTGAAAGAGGTTTGTGTCTGACTAGGGTGTTACAGAACAGTTAGTTTAGTCCTCCACAAAACAGGATAATCCTATCCAGCATTTCTGAGCATAGCATTTCCACTTTCTGCCTTTCATCTCAGTAGGTCTGGGAAAGCTTTCTGATTTGATATGAGAACGGGTCTTACGTTGGTGTGGCGGTTAAGAACGGCAGGACTCTAATCTGGAGAACCGGATTTGATTCCCCACTCCTCTGCTTGAAGCCAGCTGGATGACCTCGGGTCACTCACAGCTCCCTCAGAGCTCTCTCAGCCCCACCCACCTCACAAGGTGATTTTCGTGAGGATAATAATAGGACAATTTGTAACCTGCTCTGAGTGGGCATTAAGTTGTCCTGAATGGCGGTATATATATCGAATGTTGTGATGGTGGTGATGATGGTGATGGTGACGGTGAACAATTTCATACTCTGGGACTGTTCCCACTGCATGCTCAGTAGGGGCAAAAAAAATTGGATTAGAACACTTATTTTTTTAAATATTTATTCAAATGCAAGACTAGGAATTTTTTGGGAGGAAGATACGTCATCAAAAGTGAGGGGGGCGGGAGGGACAAAGGGTCGTCTTACATTCACCTACAAGATACAGTTATGTCCAATAATATCTTTTTATGTATAACATTTTAATGGGGGTCATCTTACATTCAGGGCTGCCTTCTTTTTGAATAAATATAGTATAGTTAAACTTAATTCCAATATTCAAGAATCTGACTCACCTTTTTAAAACAACAGTAGATACTTCCCTAGCCCTTCCCTTATGGAGGGGCTGTGGCTCAACGGAAGAGCCTCTGCTTTGCATGTGGAAGATCCTACGCTGAATCTCCAGCATCTCCAATTAAAAAGACCAGGCAGTAGGTTTTGTGAAAGACGCTGACCTGAGATCCTGGAGAGGCACGGCCAGTCTGAGTAGATAATACTGACCTTGATGGACCAGTATAACATAGGTGTATATGTAAGCTGTGTATATGTATATGTATGCGTATATGTAAGCAGGGCCGGCACCAGGGTTTTGGGCGTCTGACGCAGGAGGGGGGGCAGCTTCAGGACTGCTCCTGTCCCCACATGCATGCGCGCAGAGCATGCACGTGCACTCGGACTGCGGGGTGGCAGGCAGCTGGGCGGGAGGGCTGAGAGGCTGCTGGCCCAGCCAGGCATGGTGGGTGGCTGGGGAGGCGCGTGTGTGTCCTCCCAGCCCTCCCACTTCATTGCTCCGCGCACCACTCTAGACACCTGTCACGCCTGGCCCGTGGCTGCTGCTCCCGGCCAGGGGCGCGTGTTGGCAGTGGTAGCAGCATGGGAGAGCTGGGAAGCTGTAGTCACTGTGGGCCAGGCATGGCAGGTGGCTGGGGCAGCACACAGGCAGCTTCCCTCCTGGTCAGCCGCCCGCCCGCTGCTGCCGCCAGCTCCACAACACACGCCTCCACCCCCGGCGGCGCCTCAGCACTGGAGGCGATCGCCGGGCTTGCCTCAATGGAGGCGCCAGCCCTGTATGTAAGATCCAATACATAAACTTCAGTAGGATTCTGAGTAGACTGGCTTAGAATTGCACTGCAAATGATTTAAATCTGTCATTTTCTATCTGTCATTGCTTTATGAAGAACGTTCATGTCGTGTGATGGCTCTAACATCAGTCTAGGATCTGTGTGTGTGTGTGTGTGTGTGTGGTGCCCTCAAGTAACAGCTTACTCTGCTGGGGTTTTCACAACAAGAGACTATTAGAGGCAGTTTGCCATTGCCTGTCTCAGCAACCCTGGTCTTCGTTGGAGGTCTCCCATCCAATTACTAGGCCGAGCCTGCTTAGTGTACTGGCCTGCAGGTTCCCAGTACTGGCACACTGGGAGGCGGACTGAGTGCCAATACCCAGTCCAAGGCTGAGACTGTAGGGGCAAGGCAAGGCATGGTTGTTCAGTCCAAGGTCAGGGTTCCTGCAGGCAGGCTAAGCAAGGTCAGGCAATCCAAAGTCAGAGGTCCGGCAGTCAGGCTTTCAGGGAACAGGCAAGGGAAGGCAGCATGAATAGCTTCTCAGCAATTGTACACATTGCATCCACACACCCAGCAGCCTCTCTTGACTGGTTTTATAGCCCCAGGGCTAAGGGCCATGAGTGCAGCCAATTGCTTGGGAAAGAATCCTGCTCCTACTCTTTCTCATCACCGGAGGGCAGCTGGTGCTGGCTCAGGACGCGTGCACTTTGCCTCCTTGCTTGCAGTTCCATTCTCAGCTTCCATCTACAGCGCTCTAAGGGCGGAGGTGAAGCTGGAGGGCTGGGGCCAGCTAACTGAGGGCCAAGCTACAAGTGACGAATGACACTTGAACAGCGAGTGGATTGAGTGGAGGGCAAGTGAACAGGGAGAAATACACTTGCCGTTCAAGTGTCATTCGTCACTTGTAGCTTGGCCCTGAGTCTCACCTGCTGGATCAGAGCTAGAGGGTGTTGGCTCTGCTTCAGGTGTTGGTTGTCCCTGCTGATCAGCTTCTGTTAGTTCCCCTTCTCCTGAGGAGTCCTTAGCTTGTGGTAGTTCCAGGCTGGCTGCACGGGGCTCCTCTTCCCCTGAAGAGTCTTCACTATCACTGAGCCCTGGCTGACTCATGACACTTAGCTTCTGAGATATGATGAGATTCAGCTCACCTGGGCTATCCAGGTCAGGGCGAGGCAGCTTCAGATCCCTGCTCTTCCATGGGTGATCTTGGGTGAATTACATTTTCTCAGCCTAACGTACCTCACCGGGGCCATTTCCACACGACTTACCAGCCTCTGGAGCGTTGCGCAAAACATGTGGAAGACAGCATCTTCTCATGTGAAATCGTGCCAGGAAGACGCGATGTCATGCAAAACTCCTGGATGATAGCATCTTCCTGGCACGATTTTGTGTGAGAAGTCGTTATCTTCCATGTGTTTTGCGCAATGCTCCGGAGGCCGATAAGTCATGTGGAAATGGCCCGGGTTGATGGGAGGATAAACAGAGAGAATTATGTATACTACCCTACTCTCCTTGGAGTAAGGGTAGGATAAACAAATGTAATACATTAATGTTTTTACATGCTTTATTATTTTCATACTTTGGCTTGGATCTACAGAGTTCTTCCACCAATAGAATTCTTCCACATGTGGAGTGTGACTTTCTCACCTCTCCTCTAATGCAGCAGCCATAAATGCTCCCCAGCGCAATTCCTGGACCAAGGCCTTCCATTAACACTGTGCTATAAATTTGCTATGGAAAATGCAAGAAGGGCATCTTTCAAATGGGAAATTCTGGATCAACATACTCAGAGAGGCCTGGTATCTAATGGATAGCAAATCTCATCCACAGCAAAATTTCCCGTCACCAGCTGATAACATACTCCTTAAAGAAGTAGCAAATATTCTCCTAAATTTAATTACTTTAGAAGATTCTGAGAAGTGATTAATTGGCCCAGATCCTTTATTGGCATTCTTGTGAGGAAGCCTAATGAAATAACAGATCCAGAGACAGCACACATTCTTTCCCTTTTTTGGCACGCCGTGAGTGGTTGAAATAGGATAGTACTGCCAGAAAAGCATGCTGCAAATGTGATAAATGGCAAATAAACTCTTCCTTTCATCCAGGCGTCAAGACAGAGAAAGACAAGCAGTTTTTAAGGTTACCAGATAAGTTTGTCAGAAGAGGTTTGCCTTCCTGGAGTTAATAAACCAGGCGGCCTGCAGAGGGCTCTCGAAGTTCTTCTTTGGGCTTCAGAACTCGTTTTTACAGGCTGTAGCTGGAGGTTTTCTAAGGTCACAGAGGTCTTTCTCCAGAGGACTAAACAAAAGATTCTTCAGAATAAGCATTCATGGCTTTGCCTCTTATTCCTAAGACCATGATATCTGTATATAGATTTTCCAGCCACATCATTTAGGACTGGAATTGTTGGGTTTTTCAGCAAACAAATATTAGAAAAAAAACCACTGAAAAAAAGGTTCCCAGAATTGGACTCCAATGTGTCAAAGGATTAATGTTATATCACATGTGAAGGCTTAAGGAAAGAAGAGCTGAATGTTAAATGTTGAAGACTGAGGCCTAGTTTTGCAGTGTGGGCATCAATATTTTTATTCCTGGGAGAATATAGCAATTTATTTATAATCTATGTATGTATGTGTACATTTATTTAGTTTATTTACTTCATTTATCCCCCGTCTTTCTCCCCTATGGGGATCCAAAGTGGCTTACATCCTCCTCCTCTCCTTATGGTTACCAATACTCTATGGCAGCAAGGGATCCCCCAATCCCAGCCCCCCCCCCACAACCTCTTACCCCAGTTTGGTATAGGGATTAAGAGCAGTAGAACTCTAATCTGGAGAGCTGGGTTTGATTCCTCGCTCCTCTATTTAAAGCCAGTTTGGAGACCTTGGGTCAGTCACAGCTCTCTCGGAGCTCTCTCAGCCCCACCCACTCACAGGGTGATTGTTGTGGGGATAAATCCTGAGCTTCATTTGGAGCTGATTCTCAAAAAATTGGCCCCACACTGAACACAGGCAACCAGCATAATGACATCACTTCCAGAAGTGATGTCATCACAGAAGTGCCAGGAAAATACACACAAACGTCCCAGGGTAAGGGTCAGGTACCCCCACCCCCTGCTGGGATGGTATAGGGCCCTGGCAACCCTATATGCAGAGGGTACATACCAGTGTGGGCAACCCCTGGCATTTTGCCCAGCAGCAGCATGCCAAGTGATTTTATTTATTTAGGAAATATATATGCTATTGCTCCAAACTCCTGCTGGAGGAAGCTTACAAGTAAAACCAACATCATAAAATATCAATATAAAACCAAACTAAGCAATTAAAAACAAGCCAGGGGAATAAAAATGGCATAAAACAACCACTGAGCACACTAAAACTAACTATAAAACAGACCTCAGACCAGAAACAGACAATAAAAAATCTCAAAGGATAAACACCCTTAATTGAAAGCTTGAGTAAAAAGAAATACTTTGGCTTGGCATCTAAAAGACAGAAGTGGGGACAGGCAAGAGGGAATTTGTTCCACGGTGGCACAAACTGCTAGTTCTCAACCCAGGCAACCAAAGAGAGACTCTCCAACCTTTTTGACAATATGGGCTCCTTTGGAATGTTGAGCCAGGTGGTGAACACCTCCTCAACATGGCTGCCACAGGACAGGGAGCCAAACTCAAACTGGCTGCTGGAGATGGAGCCAAACTCAATATTTCCATATTTGCTTTGCAAAATAATAGCAGAAGGGGAATAAAAAAATGGAGGAAAGTCTAGGGGTGGGGGGAAGATAGAAGAGGAGGGAATGGAACCACAGACCCAGATGCTTTCCAGTCCTTCTGAGGGCGAAGCTACAAGTGACGAATGACACTTGAATGGCAAGTGTATTTCTCCCTGTTCACTTGCGCTCCACTCAATCCACTTGCTGTTCAAGTGTCATTCATCACTTGTAGCTTGGCCCTGATTCTTCGGTGGTTCCTGCTGCTATTACAGCTGCAGAAAATTCCTTCCTCGGAATGAAGGCAACCAATAACAAGCCCTGCCTTACAAGGGCTCCAAATGCTCTTGAAAGCTTGGCAGGCACCACAGGAGGTAATGACAGACACTATATTGGGGGATCCTGCTCTAAGGCACTTGAGGTATACCATATGGATGCAAGGCAGTGGCCCAGCATTCCTGAGAGCTTCATGTATACAGAAAGGGCGTGGGGAGAGAGATGCCAGTCTGGCCAGCAAGATTGCAAACAAGATGACCCCACCATAGCTCCAGTTTCACTGCAGCCTTGTATAGGGAGTTTACCCTACAGGCAGGGTTGCCTTGCATGTGCACAGCCCTGTACCAGCACGATGATGCCACTTCTGGGAAGTGATGAAATCATGCAAGACAGGGGGTGCTCACACACTTCACAGCAGGCTGATTGGGGCCCCAAACAGGCCCAATTCGGCCCATTTGGGGCCTGAATTGGCCCACTGTAAAATGCGGGAGTACTCTTGATGCAGTGCGATGACATCAATGACATCATCACGCCAGCCCCGAAAGCATGCCTGGGTGGCCTGTCCATTGCCTTTCCCCCCCAACCGGCCACCTAAGCGGCGGCGAGGGTGTGTGTGTGTGACAGGTAGGAACGGGGGATCCCCCACTCCCCCTGGGGAATAGGATCCCGACCTACAGGTGAGGCTGGTTGCCTCCTTGGGCTCCTTTTTCCAAGCAAAGTCATCTCTACTACTCATGAGGAGTAGTGTGGCCAGATCCTGTCATGACTCATATCTTTCCTGGCAATTCCTCAGCAGGAGGAAGACCTCGAGCTGCCAGGCATGCACTTCAGCACCCGGATCAGGCCTCTGCCTTATCCCTTTGCCTTCTCTGCTCCTGGAGTCCTTAAGGAGAATGTGGTGGATTTGGAGGCAGGCAGGTCGATGCTGGGGGCTCCTGGCTTGAATGTCCTGCTGGCTCAGGGGCAGCCCTCATGCCAGCTCAGAGTCCCTTTGGGAGGGTCCTGAGAAACATGCCTCATGGGAGGGGTCTGCCAAGATGGGGCTTGGAGGCAGGTTGTCATCCTCCTTTGATGAGGACTCATATTCTGACACCATAGCAAGGCAGTCCATGACACTTCCGCTGGCCTGAGAGGCAGGCTGTTGGCTAAGTGCCACAGAAGCCAGTGGGCAGGGAGAGAAACTGATAGACATGGCACCCCCATACCCAAATAGCTGCCTGCCAGGTTTGAGGCATTACTAATTAGCTATTAGTGGCATTAGCAATGCCATTAGGGCTTTCCTTGGTGCCAATATGTCTAGTCAAGAAAAACCCTCATGCTTCTCCACCTCCCACTTGCTGCTCTCCCAGTCCCACTCACCTGGCTGGTGGGAGAAGAGGCACGGGGGGGTGGGGGGATGTGCACGCCTCCTATCCAGATGAAGTAGCTTTAGAGTGCTTGCATTTCCTCCCTTGTGTGCTGGAAAAGGATGTCATTTTCCAGGTGGAGTGAACAGTGCACTGAGGGTAAAATTGCCCATTTTCAACACACTGTGCAGCTGTTCATTCCTGCTGGAAAAGGACGTTGTTTTCTAGCACAAGAGAGGAAATGTGAGCGCACTGAAACCAGTTCAGTGGGACGGGGGAGTACAAGGAGCATGCACGTGTGCAAAGCACATGCACGGAAGGTATTCTGTGGCCCACCCTCACCCCCAGCCCCCTTCACCCCTCCTTTAGCCCCGGAGGCCCCTGACAATGCTATGCTCTCCTCCTTTTTTTGTTTTCCAGCACAGCAACATTTTCAGAGGTAGACACTGTATTTTTCCTAGCACCCTGACTGAAAAAGTTGTAACCTCTGGTGTATAAATAAGGAATATAGGAAAATGCAGATAAATGACCCAGACTCATAGGCTGATTCCGCACACGTTGGATAATGCACTTTCAATGCACTTTAGCTATCATTTGGAAGTGGATTTTTTGTTTCACACTCGAAAAATTCAGTTCCAAATGATCTCTAAAGCAGATTGGAAGTGCATTATCCAACGTGTGCAGAATCAGCTATAGTGTCTCACTGCAAGTAATTGTAATGGGCATTTCCCAATTTTATTTCTTATTTAGTACATTTTCCCCCTTCCCTTCCTTCAGGGACCTCAAGATACTATGCAGTGTTCTCTCCTCTTCTCCACTGAATCTTCACAAGAACCTAGGTTAGGTTGACAGATAGTGAGAGAAAGATCTGGGTTCGGGCCCTCAACGTTATCACTCCCTCCACTTCTCTCTGTGAGCTTGTCAGATTGAATGAGACCACCTTAAAAAAATCCATGTAGAGTGGACTGGACGGAAGTGCAATGTTGTTGGTGTTGGTGGCCACCTCATAGCTACAAGGCTTTGGAAATTTGCTAAAACTTCAACTTTGGCACCTTTTTGGGTACTAAAACACATTTTTTTTTTAAAAAGAAAAAAAATCCCAGAAAAGTCTTTGAAGCCAAAGCTGTCTTGAGAGATTCAACATTTGTTTAGAATTATAATTCTAGCTGTCGAACTGGCTTTGAGCGGCATTCTGATGACATAATATAATATTTAAACATCTGTTGTTAACCACTGGAGATGAGCTTTACATGCATAGGGCTATAGGGGGGCAGGCAATACAATTTTGCAAAATCTTGTAATCTGGACTGCCGAGGAAAGATAATGAGGCTCCACCGTGCTTAATGCTCTACTTGGTAATGGGGAGGCACCATTCCCTTTTCTCCAGCATCACTAGGGGTGGCTTTTGTGTCAAAGGTTGAGACGATTGGATTATCCCTGTTTTAAAGTGCAGGGTATTAGAGAAAGATAATGGATACCAGGAGTGAAAAGGCTGGCTGGACCTCATAGATGACTTAATGGAAATACTTGTGTGGAAATTGCTCTGTTTGCTCATAAAGGCTGAATATAAGCAGATGGACCCCAAGCTTGCATTGAATGGCATTCATACACTTCTACAACCCACTATATGGCAGCTAACCCTTAGCCTTGGGAGCTAATCACATATTCTAATGACAAGTAACCATGGTTTCCTCTTCAAAATAATGGCCTGGATGAAAGGAAGGGGGTGGGGGAATGCCCTTTTCCTCTTTTGAAAGCAACCTGGATTTTAGGAACCCAGAGCACAGCTAGGATTAGCTACAGAAACTGGGCTCCGCACATTAAGGAATAGCGAGAGGGTATTAACTCATCTTTGACTTGATTCCTGTTTGCCCTTTTTAAGGTAACTAGGAGGGAAGGCAGAGCATGACTGGCAGCTTCCTTTTTCTCCTTCAGTTAGAGAAGGTCATTTCCTACCAGTTTGTTGATGCTCTGCTATAGTACCCCAGGGTCTCTTTGTTTGCTGATTCACAGAGTCTGGAAAGGCTCTTTTGTAACTCGAAGCACTTCCCACTTCCGTTTCCTCTTGGCATTCACAAATCAGTAATGGAGTGAGAATAAAATGGTCCATGTTGACGAGCTGTTCTATAAATTGATAGCATTCAATTAGGCACCTGTATGAACAGCCTTGGAAGTCATCATCCCCCCCCCCCACCGCCCAACTTTCTATATAAAGCAAGCAGAACACTGCTTTCTTCTGTCCTTTTTTGGATCTCACACTGAGGGCCAAGCTGGAAGTGACGAATGACATTTGAACAGCAAGTGAACAGACAGAGGGCCAAGCTAGAAGTGACGAATGACACTTGAATGGCAAGTGAACAGACTCACGTGTATTCCTCCCTGTTCACTTGTGCTCCACTTGCACTCCACTCAGGGCCAAGCTACACATGACGAATGACACTTGAATGGCAAGTGGATTGAGTGGAGAGCAAGTGAACAGGGAGAAATACACTTGCCGTTCAAGTGTCATTCGTCATGTGTAGCTTGGCCCTCAATCATGTGATTGAGTGGAGTGCAAGTGGAGCACAAGTGAACAGGGAGGAATACACATGAGTCTATTCACTTGCCATTCAAGTGTAATTCATCACTTCTAGCTTGGCCCTCACATGTATTCCTCCCTGTTCATTTGCACTCCACTTGCGCTCCACTTGATCACATGTGAACAGCCTTGGAAGTGATCAAGTGTGATCAAGTGGAGCGCAAGTGGAGTGCAAGTGAACAGGGAGGAATACATGTGAGTTTGTTCACTTGCCGTTCGATTGTCATTCGTCACTTGTAGCTTGGCCCTGTGTGTCTAAGGGTTTACTTCACCTCCAAGCCCTAGCAGGGGAAAGGAATTCTTGGAAACATAACTGCCAGCTAAGATCTGGGATGAGTTTCTGCTTCCCTTCCTGTTGCAGATATTTTAACCTGAGTGTGGCCAAAGGTGTGAAATTTTGGGTGCAGACTGAAGGGCAGGAGCCAAAGAGCTTTAGCCCAGGTCCTGAAAGGACCCATCCTAGGGGGACTCCAGGTTGGTGTCATTGCACTCTGGCCGTTTCCGCACTAATCACCTTCATCCGGAACGGGGCGCAACGTCGTGAAAAAAACCCGCAGAAGATAGCGTATTCTCGCGTGAGTTTTGCATGATGTCGCACAAAACTCGTGCGAGAAGACGCTATCTTCCATGGTTTTTTTCTCAGTGTTGCAGCCCATTCCGGATGAAGGTGAGTAGTGTGGAAACAGTCCCTTTGCCCCCCCCCCGTTTCTTGCTTTAAATTGCATTGTTGTAGTGTTTACGTTTCTCTGGCCCTGACCTGGATAGCCCAGGCAAGCTGTTCTCATCCAATCTCGGAAGCTAAGCAGGGTCAGCCTTGGTTAGTAATTGGATGGGAGACCTCCAAGAGAGACAAGGGTTGCTATGCAGAGGCAGATAATAGCAAACTACTGCTGTCAGTCTCTTGCCTTGAAAACCTCATCAGGAGTCATTATAAGTTGGATACAACCTGACAGCTTTCCCCATCACCAGGTTTCTTTGGGCCCCCACTGAAGAGCCCAAACAGTTTTAAAATATACAAAAGAACCTCCATATGCAAAAGAACCTCCTCAGGATATAGTGAAGTCTCCCGCCATTAGCATTCCACGCCCTGGGAAACTCTTACAGGATGACTCAGCTCAACCCCACCCCTCCTGAGTAGATAAAAATCACCTGCCAACATCTTTTCCACACTGTGACACTGAGAGATCTCTGTCTTTTGGTGCTACACCTCTGAAGATGCCAGCCACAGCTGCTGGCGAAACGTCAGGAACTACAATTCCAAGACCACGGCTATACAGCCCAGAAAACCCACAACAACCATAGTTTTAAAATACTTAATAAATAAAATAAGCAAATCTACAGTGGAAACGTCATAGGACTGAGAAAACGGTTTAAGGGATAAATGAAAGTAAAGACTACCAAATCTCACCGGTTATCTAATCAAAATTCACACATTAATAAATCTTGTATGGTGCCCCATCTGTCTTAACTATCTCATTTTTATTTTGTCTCTGTTATACATGGAACGAAAAGCAACATATCCGGTTCTCCCACCTCCCTTTAATCCTCAAAAAGCCCTTTAAGTAGGGTTGCCAACTTACTGCTGTGGTGGAGGATCTCCAGCTGCTGCCCCCTAGTGCCCACTGTGGCTTGAATGAACGGGAGGAATGGAGGAGGGGGGACATGTTGCTGACATGCTTTTCATAGAGATCCTAAAGCATTGTTGATGTTACTTCCAGGTTTGGGCCAGAAGGGATGTCAATGCATTGACGATATCTGTTTTTCCCATGCCCTGCCCCCCCTAAGCTCCTAGAGTTCCAATAAGTTCCAATAAGTTGGAAGATGATAACTATCTCAAGGTCACCCTGTGAGTTTCATGGCAGAGAAGATACTTTAAAATGAATCTTGGGAGCTATATATCACACTGGCTTTCTGAAGTATATACTACATCATGAATCTAAGATCTGTAGCAGCAAGAAGAGTTGGGAACACTGCCCATTTGACAGCCTTGAAGTATAACTTTTCAAGGCAGTACAGCCCCTCTGTTGCAAACTTACTTAGATTAATCGCATCCAAAGATATAAAATAAAAAACCAAAATGATAATGTACTGCACGATTCGTATTTAGGGGGCATTTTTATGCATGGGGTACAAAGGGACAACAAGCAACCTTTTAAAGCAATTATGCATTGTTACTCCATCTACAAGCTGTTGAATAATCCATCGACCAAACTTCTATCTTCACAAAAGTCATCTTTGTCATAAATGTTTTGAGGCTGCCTGGGCCACTTATGCATATACATTCGCTCAGGGACAGAAACTCCAGCATTTTCTAGATTTTTTTTCTACAAGACAAAAAGTATTTAATGAGCAAGACAAAGCATTTGTTTAAGAAGACCGTCTTGGACTGCCAACGCTTGCTTTGCTTAAACATGGCCTAAAATTCTACTGCAAACAAGCATTTCAAACAAAATATTGCCAAACAAGGACCAAACCGTCTACAGAAACCTAATAATAACAATAATGCAATTTTAATGAAAGTGCTGATGCAATGAGTGCAAAAAGTGCAAGGTAAGTATTCCAGTGTATATACTCAAAAAATACTAGGAACTATCCATCTGCACGCATGTAGCCCCAATGCATGGAATACAGTCCATACAACACATGTATAATAACATGCATATAAATACAAAGTTTGTCTTTCAAAATGTACTGTTCCAATGGGTTGTTTCTTCTTTCTTGCAGACAGACCTGCCAATGAAGGGTGAAGAGGAGCCGATGGGAGCCAGAAGGTCAATAAGGAAGCTGACTCAGGAAGAAACTTAGCAATGCTGGTTAAAATGCTGTTTGGAGAAGATGATGCAATAGAGGAATGGCTTGATAAAGCAATACACTGCGAAACGGGCTATCTAAATTGCTAGTGCACCCGTTGCCAACAGCCCGAGAGGTTCCTTATCGACCTTCTTGACACTACCAGTTGCAGATTGTCCAGTGAGCTCACCGCCCCCCCCCCCTTCAGTTTGGAGTTCTCTGGTTTGACATTGGTTCCCTTGTGGTAGTTTGGTTCTTTGGGGCTTTGTTGGTTCAGCTTGCATTGGGAGTGAGGCTTGCACTGGGACAGGCCTTTGGCCAGGAGTTGCCTTTGCTTAAGATTTCTCTTTGCCTGGAAAGCCTTGGAAATGTTTCCCCCATAGGAAACACTCAAGAGTGGCTGGCAGTACGCTGTTCAGTGGCCCATAGAATTAGACCCCTGGGTCCAATCTTCTTGAAACTTTGGGGTCTTTAGTGGACAGGAAGCAGTAGGTTCCCTGAAAATTTGGTAAGGTTTGCTTGAAAAATCCCCAGGGATAGTTTCCCCCCTTAGGGATTAGTGGCTGGATAAATATGGGATTCTCTAATCTTACTGAATCAAATTAGAGAGAAACTGGCCCAGATATCAAGGATACTGAATTTTTATGGTATCCTTAATAGCTAGATCCAGATTGAACCAATTTTTGGGAGGTGCAAACCCCTAGGAGATATACATTGTAAGCCCTAGCAGTTACATTAGTTAAATAAGTGTCCATTCACTCTATGTAAAACTATGATAGCCTGTCTTTTTAAATCCTCACACTAAAAAGAAAATCTGTAGACCACAACAGTTATAATGACAGGAAATACAACTCTTCAAATAAAAATGCTCACAAACAATCCCACTTAAACTCAGCGGAGCAGAAAGAAATAAGTTCTTGTTCAACTTTTCTTGACAACCCCCAATGCCCTTTAAAACAAACAGGCTTTCTTCTGAAGCCCAGGAAAGACATATAATCATGAACTGTGCCCCACAACCTTAGGGCTACAACTGAAAAGGCCCTTCTTATTGCAAATATCTATAATGAGGAAACACAGAATGCGACCATTATAGAATCATCTTAAGAGGTGTGGATATGTGTGAAATCACGTGTGGGGGTTGGGGTGGTGGACAGAGGATCCTCATTTCTCTAAGATCAGTATAAATTGTAGTGCAGCCTTCCTTCCTTCTTCACATAAACTCCTTCACACAGGGCCGGGGCCAGAATTTCCGGTGCCTGAGGCCGGGGGCAGCTTCAGGGCTGTTGCTGCCCCCGTGTGTGCGCACATGCGCGCACATGTGTGTGCATACCCAGACTGCTCAGTTGCCCTGCTCTGCCCTGGCCACCTGCCATGCTAGGTCTGCAGCTGTGTGTTAGCAGTGGTGGCAGCAGCACGGAGCAACTTAGAGCTGGACCAAACGAGACGAGGGTTGCACAAGTTTTCTTGGAGGGATGGGATGGAATAATGACAGAAGAAAGCAAAGGGGAAGGGGAAGGAGAAAGCTGGAAGGTCCTAGAGAAACAGCTGCACCTCAGGGTGTGCGCTTTGAATGAGCTGCTGAAGACGCAAATCCTTCT
The DNA here is from genome assembly GCF_028583425.1 of Eublepharis macularius. Lineage (NCBI taxonomy): Eukaryota > Metazoa > Chordata > Lepidosauria > Squamata > Eublepharidae > Eublepharis > Eublepharis macularius. The sequence continues at coordinate 86,360,841 of NC_072798.1, forward strand.
TCCAGGCACAAGTCCCCCTCCCCCCCCCCCCCAAACACGAGGGCATCCTAGGAGAGAGAGCAGCAGCAGCCCACCCCAGAATGATCTTTGGGTGCCCTCGTGTCCAGCAGGCTTGTGCCTGGAAGAAGGATTTGTGTCTTCAGCAGCTCATTCAAAACGCACATCCTGAGGCGCAGCTGTTTCTCTAGGTCCTTCCCACTTTCTCCATTCCCTTCCCCTTTGCTTTCTTTGCTTTCTTTGCTTTCTTCTGTCATTATTCCGTCCCATTCCCACCCCCAGTCCCCCCAAACAAACATCACTTTTCCTCTGCTCCTTTCTAGTTTGTGAGGTGACAGGCAGGAGATAGGGTGGAATGCTTGGCATACGTGCGTCCTCCCAGCCCTTCCGCTCAGTTGCTCTGCAGCACATGCCTCCACACCCCCTCCGGCACCTCCACACTGGAGGCAATTGCTGGACCTGCCTCCATTGACGTGCCGGCCCTGCCTTCACATAAATGAGTTATGAAAGAAAAATTCTTATATTGGTGGTTGTGGATTTTCTGGGCTGTATAGCCGCGGTCTTGGCATTGTAGTTCCTGATGTTTCCCCAGCAGCTGTGACTGGCATCTTCAGAAGTGCAGCACCAAAAGACAGAGATCTCTCAGTGTCACAGTGTGGAGATACAGTGAAGCCTCCCTCCATTAGCATTCCACACCCTGGGAAACTCTTACAGGATGACTCAGCCCAAACCCACCTTCCTGAGTAGATATAAATTACCTGCCAAGTTCTTTTCCACACTGTGACACTGAGAGACCTCTGGCTTTTGGTGCTACACCTCTGAAGATGCCAGTCACAGCTGCTGGTGAAACATCAGGAACTACAATGCCAAGACCACGGCTATACAGCCCGGAAAATCCACAACAACCATCATTCTCCGGCCGTGAAAGCCTTCGACAATTCTTATATTATTCCTGAGATTGCACACCATATTATGTCAATGTTCTTGAAGCCTAGACTCTGAAAAAAGATCATTTCCCTCCCTCCTTCATATGCTTCAGCTTGGTACTTTTCTCCATGAAAAGCTTTAATGACCAAAATTAACAGTTTGGATAGGGCTAGGAAGCTGCAACAAAAATTGGTCATAATCCAAGTTTACCTCATTTGGTGGTGGTGGTGGTGGTAGAGAGTACCCTCAAGTCATAGCTGACTTATGGCCATCCCTGGTGGGTTTTTCATGTCAGGAGACTAGCAGAGGTGGTTTGCCATTGCCTGCCTCTGAAAACCTGGTCTTCATAGGAGGTCTCCCATCCAATTACTAACCAAGGTTGACCCTGCTTAGCTTCTGAGATCTGATGAAATCAGGCTCACCTGGGCTATCCAGGTCAGGGCTACCTCATTTGGACTGCATCATTAACTGATCCTTCATATTGTTTTCGAGGTCATCATCCTGCAAAACGTGTTGTTAACAGACTATGTTAGATAGACTGAGAGGGAATGGATATTTACTAAATTGGCATCCAATGACACCATGATGTCACTTTAAGCTGCATAACTGGAAGTGACATCACTGTATCACAACACTCTCTAGGATTTACTCCCCAAAGTTTCAGGTGAATCCTAGAACATCTTGAAACTCCGTGATGTCACTTCTGCTTATGCAGCCAGAAGTGACATTGTGATGTTTTGGGGAGCTGTTTCATCCCTCCTCCACTTACCGTTTACCCCTTGCCGTTCTATCTAGTGTTGACAGGGGAAAGAGGCCAAGAGTGGAAGGTTGCCCACCAAAGCAGGAAACCTGGCCACGCTAGTTCTGGAGCCACGGAAGAGCATGGTAAGATCATGGTGAGGGAAAGGTACATCATTTCATCAGAAATATCTTTGCTCCATTTCAATTGGTGGGGTGAACATTTCTCATGTAGAAAAATGGAAGCCATTACAAGCCAGAAGAAGTGTTCTTGGAAGCCCATTTTCCCAGAAGAGCTGCTGCATGGAGATTTTCCTGTGTCAAAGAAAGAACATGCACACTGGCCCTGAGTTGCCTGATATCCTGGCGCTAGTTTATTTCAAAGCACAGAAGGACACACTTCAGGTTCACCATTTTATTGTGCTCGTATAAGCTACTGGAGGCATAAGACGTCATCTACGAAGTTCAGCACTTGAACCATGAAATCCAGCACTTGAAATCTCTTTGCAGTGTTTGTCTGTTCTCATTTCTTCCATTGTAAATGACAGAACATATTGTTCCCAGTGGACTTTGCCTGGGAGCCGTCTAAATATATGGAAGCCCTAGGTTTGAACTGTGCCTTCACTATTTTTCAAATGTGGTTTATTTAGGGGACAGCCACAGGCAGTTTGTCTAGAAATAACGGTCTTTGAACCATTTTGGCTAAAGCTTGTTTGCCTTTTCTGGTTATGAGAAGAGAAGCACCCATGGCCATTTAGGTATAATTCTAGAGGGCAGGTTTAAAGCACTGATGAACACTGCCGAAGTAGCAAAGCTTCATGGTATCCATCTAGGCTCTTTTCGTAGACTTGTGAAGTTTTTTTTCTTTCATTTTACTACATTTATAGTGAGCCTTCTCATGAAGGCTCAAAGTGGATTATACATTGCAAATTGACGCAATCAATAGGATGAGACATCTCATAAGCAATGTACTAGGTAGAACTAGGCTTTACAGAAATCTGAAATGAGTGTAGAACATTAGAAATGATTCAGAATGCAGATACAATGCAGTAAAATGGCATTGATGCAATCATTAGATGCAATGTAGAAAAATGGTATTACATCAGGAGCAGTGATACAGTCCACAGTTTACTTCCCTTTATAAATGCATTTCACTTTATAAGTTCCAGACAACTGTTTTGCACCATTTGCAGAATGACAGAAATGTGGGAACTTTCCCGACCACATCTGGCAGGAATGTGGTCACACACAAGGAATATGTGTGTGTGTGACTGGATCCAAGTCACCCAGTGAGCAGAGCAGTGATCTGAAACTGGGTCTCCCACATCCTACTCTGAAACTCTTAACACTACACTACACTACACTGGCATTTGTGGGTGGGTGGGAGCTGCTGTTGAACAGTAGCAAACAGCCAGGCCTGGTATCAAGTCGCCTGGTGGTTGCTTTGGGCCTAGCCCCAAAGATTCCTCCCTCAAAGGCCAAAACAGCCTTGGAAAGGGCCCTGCCCCATTCCCCTATCTTTTACTGACAGAATCCTAGCCTGGAATACTGGCTAAACTATTATGGTTGCCTAGCAACAGCCACTGATGGTGTCTGGTTCAAGCTACAGATGCTCCTTTTAACATGCTGGGCTTTTTAAAGCCCCATTTTTTATTTTTTAGATTTCAGATTTTTCTGTGGCACTAAGAATATCTGTCTTGTCCTTTCATGGCTCCAATCTCTAGATTTAAGCATTCAAATATCAGGGCCACTTGGCTATTAGTATATAAGATATTGCTGAATTACAGTTTGATGTTAAATATGGATGGTTTTGAAAAGATGCATGTTTTCCTAACTGACATGAAAATGACATTAGTGCAGTGAGATGCCAGGAGGCGGGTGTGTCAATTGAACATTCCCCCTCTGTGCCATTCATACTTTTAAAACAGGCATAAGTATGAATATCATTGCACCTGCTATCCATTGATATGTATTCCTAAATGCAAAATTTAATGCATTTTTTAAAAACAAGGCAGTCTTTACATTGCTGCAGATGCACAAATGCAAATGTCTGAATATATTATTTTATATCTCCATAGATACTTATTTATAAACAAAGTTCAATAAACTATCTTGAAACATTGGTTCAAATCTCCCACAAAAGAAAAAATCTTATTTAGTATGAAATATAACAGTGATCTGACTGTGTACAGAACCCATCCCCTGTTTATTTCTCCAAATGCTAATGCAATAAATGTTCATAAATGAGACTAGCAAGGAGCTTGGTAGAGAGGACTAATATCAAAGCAGTTTTATATGTATATATTAATGTTAGTTACCCTGTTCATGCACCAAGGAGCCTGGAGTGGCGCTCATAAGGAACCTAAGCAGTTATACATGAGATCTCTTCAGATCACATGCCAAAATGATACAATGACATAATCAGCTGGGGACCTGTACAAACATTATAGAGAAGAATAGATAGAAAGCACATGTTCTCTGCAAATCTTCTACATCTGGACTTTGTATTTTTCTGAACTCAGTATTCATGTCTTTCAACTGTAATATCCTTGTGTTTTGAAATGTGCTTTAGCTGATAACATTCAGTAGCATCTGGGTAGAATTCAAGAGATGTGCATTCCAGTTGGGACTACACACATATGTGGAGACAAGTTCCTTGGCTGTTACTAATTGTACTTAATGGTGAAAATGGGAAGAGTCCACTTCGACTGCTCAAGAAGGCTCCATTGGGGAACATGGTATCAGAACGGTCAAAAGCCATGTGGGACAGAGGCTGTAGTAAAGAATGAGAATGGTGCAAGACTGAGTGAAAAGCTGGCTGGATCCCACCCTTTCTTTTATTTGTTGGCTCATTTGACCAAAGGTCTCAAGCTCAGAACTTATAGCACACATATCCACAATTTAAAGCAGCCTACATCAGTATATACATACAGAATCACTACAACGAAATTGTCACACAAGACATCACCTTAATAGAATATGAGAGCAGAGATAATATATAAATTACATAAAATATTTATTCAGAATTATATATATAATTATATATATATATATAAACAGTGCATTGAATATGTATAAAACAGTTTCTTTTAGCAGACAAAGATCCAAAGATCACTTAACAAGCAGCCAATTTCTGTATGGCGATACTTAGGTTAATTTTTTTTTATAATACCTAGATGTTAATTTTAAACTGTTTTTAATCTTTGTAGTGTAATTGTGAAATTTCTTAAATATGTCTTTCTCCTGTATGCCTGATCTAAGGACTGCAATAATAATAAAATCAAATCAAAATCAGTCCACTAGCTTGGCAATCCTCTTGAAGCACAGAAGGAGTGGATGTGCACATAGCATTAGGGCATGAGGGCTTCACACCAACAGTTCCTCCAATTTGTCTGATCTTCTCCCCTTTTCTGGAGAAAGAATATGCCAACCTATATATCATATAAATGCATACATATATCTGAAGTAGAGGCGGGACAAACTGAAACATGAACCAAAGTTCGTCACGAACCGGGCTGGTTCATAGTTCGCAAACCAGCGGTTCATGGGAGCTCATTTATCATGAACCGTGATGAATTTTAGCCTTGTTCATTTGGTTCATATTTTGGTTTATCACTGCAGACAGCCTAGGCAACGGGGGGAATGGGCTCTCAGCAGACCTTCTGCTGACACGGAAGTGATGTTTTCACGAACCAAATGAAGCAGTTTGCGAAGTGGGGCAGGTTCATGAAAATTCGTAGTTCGTGAAATGCAACAAACCACAAACTGTGCAGTTTGGAATTTACCCAGTTCATGCCCATCTCAAATCTGAAGCCCTCAAGTCACAAATGATTACCACTTTGCATTACCTTTTTTCAAACCATCCTTTGAGGGAGTGCAGGGTGCTGTACGTGGATCCCTCTCCCCCATTTTATTCTCAAAACAACTCTGTGAGGTAGGTTAGCCTGAACACAGGCATCATACAGAACAAGACTATTGGTCCATCAAGATCAATATTGTCGATTCAGACTGGCAGTGCCTTTCCCGACTCACAGGAAGAGATCTTTCACGTCATCTATTGCTTGGTCCATTTGAACTGGAGATGCTGGAGATTGAACCTGGGCCCTTCTGTGTGCAAAGCAGAGGTTCTACTTTAGAACCACAGACACTCCCTTGTGAGAGAGGTCATTCACTGAGTTTCAAGGTGAATTATCATATCTGCTTGACAGAGGGGGGGAGTGTCCTATCCAGAGGAGGGCAACGAAGATGGTGAGAAGTCTGGAGATCAAGTCCTATAAGGAAAGGTTGAAGGAGCTCGGTATGTTTAGCCTGAAGAGGAGAAGACTGAGAGGTGATATGATAACCATCTTCAAGTTTCTGAAGAGCTGTCATATAGAGGAAGGTGTGGAGTTGTTTTCCATTGCCCCAGAAGGTCAGACCAGAACCAACAGGTTGAAATTAAAATAGTTTTCGACTAAACATTAGGAGGAACTTCCTGACAGAGCAGTCCCTCAGTGGAACAGGCTTCCTCGAGAGGTGGTGGGCTCTCCTTCTTTGGAGGCTTTTAAGCAGAGGCTAGATGGCCATCTGACAGCAATGCTGCTTCTATGAACCTATGGGAGAAAAATACTCTACAATGTGTATATTACAACATTTAAAGTGCTCAAGTGCTAATTAATATGGTTTTGTTACAGTTCATATAAATTCAATATTCATATATTACAGTACATAATAGTTATACATTATACATTATAAAGTAACAGGCATCAATCTATGAACCTAGGCAGATCTTGAGAGGGAGGGCAGGAAGTGTTACATCAGTGCTTAGTTCTTGTAGCCTCTTCTTACATTCCCAGGGTAATGCCAATCACCACTTTTCCCCAGGCCAGTTCATCTAGGGATCCTGACAGTGTTTTGCCATCTTCTGGGCGTGGAGCAAGAGTCATTGGGTGTGTGGGGGGAAGGGCAGGTAGTTGTGAATTTCCTGCATTGTGCAGGGGGTTGGACTAGATGACCCTGGGGGTCCCTTCCAACCCCATGAGTCTATGATTCTATGATTCTAGCACATTATGAGAACTGACAGACTGGGCGGCAGCATCCACTGGCTCCACGCTATTGCAGCCTCGGCTTCCATAAAAACAAACAGTTAATTATCAAGAAAAGGCTGACTGGGAAACAATCTGCCTAAGGGCTTTTTTTAGAAAATAGGTCTGGGCATACGATTATTTTCATAGAAATTATCTACCGTTGCTCTTTCTAAAGTCTCTTGGGTTTGGCCCCTTCATGCTACGAGAGAGTCAATTAGATCATAAAGCTCTTCAATAATGTAGCTGCACATTATCCTCAGGTACCTTCTAGTGGTTTCCAACAGTAGCTCTGCAGCTCCCGAAGAGATGGAGACTGTCCTATTTATTCATCTGAAATATTTATACACCTAGTCTCTTGGGATTATGGGTAGCAAATTTGCAAGAAGGCACTGGGTGAAAAAGCACATTCCTAACAGAGCAGAGAGGATACAAACAATCATTGCTGCGTATATGAATTCCTTTCTTCAGTCCCCCAATGAGTCTCCGGCCAGACCTTTCTCTACCCCGAGTTGAACATTTCGCAAGATCCCATTAAGTTAATTACCAGAGTGCTTTCTAGTCTATAAAAATGCAGTCTTCCCATTTCATCACATCTTCCAATTAATTACAGAAGTACAAAATTAATTCTGCTAAAAGTATTCAGAGATTTGCCCCGCACATGTCGCCTTTGGATACATAATTTTCATCTGATGATATACAGGATATTCTGCCAGTGAAATGCATTTGCTTTATTGTGGAATAATGCCTGACAGGCATCTTTAAGCAAATATGAACACACACACACGATTCAGTGACAGCACCCACTGAGTATTAAGGCCAGATGGAACATTTTTTGTTGCCTTCTAATAACTCCATATGGAGGGAGTGAAGGCGGCATGGTATAGCCCAATCTTTTCAGGTCTCAAAAGCAAAGCACGTCAGTACCTGGATGAAGGATCACCAATGAGGACTCTGCTGAGGAAGGCAATGGCAAACCACCTCTGCTTCTCACTTGCCTTGATAGCCCCTTGCTGGGGGGGCGGGGTGTCACCATTTTCAGTAAAACTTTAACCCAGTCTGTCATTTAACGTGGAACAAGAAACTATATAGTGGGTTTAGGTAGTGTTTGTTATAAAATGCCACTGGCCCCAAAATTACCGGGGCTGGAGTTTGCGGGCCGCAGGTGCGGGTAGAGGCCGGCCGGCCTCTTTCTTCCCGGACAGTTCCTCCAACATGGCTGGGCAGGGATCCGCAGCATTTGAAAACCTAGCTGACGAATCAGCGCAGACTGCCTGGGTGAGGAAAGGTGGGGAATCAGTCCCCGACCTGAGAAGAGAAGTTTTCTCTCAGGTCTGCCCTGAGCAGCTGTCCAGAGGAGCCAGCTGGGACATTGGGCAGTTAGACTGCGAACAGCAATCCCTCCCACCCACCACTTCTTTTATAGTTTAGGTGCAGGTCTTGTTCATGTGGTTTTACATTTGGTATTAAGCATTTTCACAAAAGTTAGGGCTTCTAATGGTAATTTTGAATTTTTCGTCACAACTGTGGAGTGATAGTGAGTTTTCAACTTGTTCAGAACACAGGGTTTATATGTTGGGTTGGGTCTGTACTGTAATGTTACCTTGCCGCAACTTCTGGCTGTTTTAGCATTGGACACAGATTCCCTTTGGGGGGAAACAGGGCTTGCATGCACAGTTTCCCCGGAGATGGGGATCCCCATAAGGGATCTTTGACCAGGCAAGGGCAGTGGCAAGCCCAAATCAGGGGCTGCCAGAGCATACCTGAATATTAAAGGTACTCTCCCCTAAAATATACACCAATCCTGTGCTGAGCTGGTTCATCATCACTGCTCTACAGCTAGAACAGGCCTGCACGACTCAGGACTCACCAGCTGAATGCAGCTCACTAGCCAAATAAGATGGCCTGACAGGTACTTGGCAGACAACTCTTTCTCCAGGTCATTGCAGTCCCAGGCAGGAAGCAATAGAGGCTCTTTATTGAACTCTTAGTGGGTAATACAAAGCTTCAGGATCGTACATTGCATGCCTGGTCTAGGATTGGGGGGAAAAAAGTTGGAAGGAGAAGATGAAAATGTATGGCTTAGATTCAGAGTAAATGCACAGCGTAGCAGATAAATTCTTCTCATGCCACTATGCTGGACACACTCCAAGCAACCTACATAGCCATAAGTCATAAAACACAAGTATTGTTCCAACAGCTTTTTGTTGCGGCCTATAAAGCTACCAATTAGGAACAATAAGGAAGTTTCCTAAGCATTTCTGACATTGTTAGCATTCTTAACCCTGAGTTTACTAGAACTTGGCAGCAACCGGGAAAGCTACAGTAAATTCGGGATGGACAAAAGGAAGTGCCTCTTTTCTCAATAAGTAATAGGACAATCTAAAACAGGGTTACACCCTTCTAAGTCTATTTAAGTTAAGATTGCACGATAACTTGTAGAATTCACTGCCAGCGGATGTACTGATGGTAGTGTTACCAGGTCCCCTTACTCTCCTGGTGAGAGGGCGAGTAACCGGCATACACTTTCTCCGTATTTCTCACATGTGATGATATCACTTCCCGTGATGTCACTTCCAGACGATGTCATCATGCAGGCGCAGGAGTGCATGCACGCTTCTCAGTGGGCCAATTTGGGCCTCAAACAGAGAAAATTCTGCCCATTTGGGGCCCAAATCGACCCACTGCAAAGCTCAGAAGCACTCTTGGGGCTGCACAATGACATTGCTCCTGAGAAGTGACATCATTGCGCTGCCCCGGGAGTGCATCTGGGAGGTCTGTTCCCACGCCTTTCCCCTCACCAGCCAGGGGGGCTGGTAACCCTAAGTGATGACTACTAGTCATGCTGACTAAAGTTACCATTGTGAGCAAAAACAGTAAAGCTCCGAATACCAGGGTGAGGAGGCAACAACAGAAGAAAGCATTGGCCTCTATGCCCTGTTGGCCTTCTAGGCCTCCTGGTTGAGCCCGGTGTGAAACAGGGTGCTGGACTAGATTGGCAACTGCTCCAATCCAGCAGAGCTCTTCTCACATTCTTGAAGGCCTGTCTTCCAGTCAAATGTCTATATGTAGTTGATACTCTGTCTTGAGGCTGCCCTTTATCAAAAAGTCATTTTATACACAAACACATGCACATGACTGAAATAACAACACATGCCTTCCCATTACCTGGCTTGTGTTATCTCAAATAAATAAATAGAGAAATGTTTTTAAAGGTTCTGAGCCTTTCTTGCGCTGGTGCATAGAAGCAGTGCACAGAGCATGTTCACTGTGTGCTTCTAAGGGCAAAGCTTTGTGAAGAAGATCTGAGTCACTGTGGGAACATCTAGGGGGCTGAAAACGGGACACCAATTGCTTATTTTTTATCATATCATGCCTTGTTCTCCCACATATTTAAACAGAATCATTATGTGGATGTGCTTAAACAAACTTTACAAATTTTTAAGTCTGGAGAATATCCCACAAATCCTAAGACATAAAAGGCAAACCGTGTTGCTGATGACTCACTTCTTATCCTTGTGCATGCGCAGTATGCAGGGATAAGAAGAAAGTCGGTGGGGGGGAACAGTTTGCCTCCCTGCCATCTCCTCGGGTCCTGCAGAAGCCTGGAAAGGCCCAGCATGGCTGCGGGAAGGTCCAGTGTCACACTTCCAGGTCTTCCCACTGCCTTGGGGCTTCTGGAGGCCTGTGAAGGACTAGTGTGACAGCAGGGAGACATGTTACTATGGGCCTCAGGGTGGTGGGAGGGCCTGGGCCCTCCCACCACCTTGAGGCCCAGTGCGGCAGTGCAGCCCAGCCTAGCAGCCCCCTGAGACATGAGGCTGCCCAGCCTGGTGGTCTACTGTGGTGTAGGGATGCCTGGCACAGCAGCCCACTGTGGCACAAGGCTGCCCAGCCCAGTGGCCTGCTGTAGCACAGGGCAGCCTGGCCTAGCGGCCCACCATGGTGCAGGGCATTTCAGCTTGCTGAAGCATGGGGCGACTGAGCCAGTTGCTGCATGATGCTGCGCTCGCCAGTGGCCCACTTCAGCATGCGGCAGCTTGGCCCGCTGGAGTGCGGGGCTGCTCAGCCACTTGCGGCCTGGGGCTGCCCTCCCCAGCATCCCACTGTGGTGTGAGGCAGCTCGGCCCGCTGGAGCGCAGGGCTGCCCAGTCACTTGTGGCCTGGGGTTGCCCTCCCCAGCATCCCACTGTGGTGTGAGGCAGCTCGGCCCGCTGGAGTGCGGGGCTGCTCAGCCACTTGCGGCCTGGGGCTGCCCTCCCCAGTATCCCACTGTGGTGTGAGGCAGCTCGGCCCGCTGGAGCGCTGGGCTGCTCAGCCACTTGTGGCCTGGGGCTGCCCTCCCCAGCATCCCACTGTGGTGTGAGGCAGCTCGGCCCGCTGGAGCGCAGGGCTGCTCAGCCACTTGTGGCCTGGGGCTGCCCTCCCCAGCATCCCACTGTGGTGTGAGGCAGCTCGGCCCGCTGGAGCGCAGGGCTGCTCAGCCACTTGTGGCCTGGGGCTGCCCTCCCCAGCATCCCACTGTGGTGTGAGGCAGCTCGGCCCGCTGGAGCGCAGGGCTGCTCAGCCACTTGTGACCTGGGGCTGCCCTCCCCAGCATCCCACTGTGGTGTGAGGCAGCTCGGCCCGCTGGAGCGCAGGGCTGCTCAGCCACTTGTGGCCTGGGGCTGCCCTCCCCAGCATCCCACTGTGGTGTGAGGCAGCTCGGCCCGCTGGAGCGCAGGGCTGCTCAGCCACTTGTGGCCTGGGGCTGCCCTCCCCAGCATCCCACTGTGGTGTGAGGCAGCTCGGCCCGCTGGAGCGCAGGGCTGCTCAGCCACTTGTGGCCTGGGGCTGCCCTCCCCAGCATCCCACTGTGGTGTGAGGCAGCTCGGCCCGCTGGAGCGCAGGGCTGCTCAGCCACTTGTGGCCTGGGGCTGCCCTCCCCAGCATCCCACTGTGGTGTGAGGCAGCTCGGCCCGCTGGAGCGCAGGGCTGCTCAGCCACTTGTGGCCTGGGGCTGCCCTCCCCAGCATCCCACTGTGGTGTGAGGCAGCTCGGCCCGCTGGAGCGCAGGGCTGCTCAGCCACTTGTGGCCTGGGGCTGCCCTCCCCAGCATCCTACTGTGGTGTGAGGCAGCTCGGCCCGCTGGAGCGCAGGGCTGCTCAGCCACTTGTGGCCTGGGGCTGCCCTCCCCAGCATCCCACTGTGGTGTGAGGCAGCTCGGCCCGCTGGAGCGCAGGGCTGCTCAGCCACTTGTGGCCTGGGGCTGCCCTCCCCAGCATCCCACTGTGGTGTGAGGCAGCTCGGCCCGCTGGAGCGCAGGGCTGCTCAGCCACTTGTGGCCTGGGGCTGGCCTCCCCAGCATCCCACTGTGGTGTGAGGCAGCTCGGCCCGCTGGAGCGCAGGGCTGCTCAGCCACTTGTGGCCTGGGGCTGCCCCCCCCGCATCCCACTGTGGTGTGAGGCAGCTCGGCCCACTGGAGCGCAGGGCTGCCCAGTCACTTGTGGCCTGGGGCTGCTCTCCAAGTGGCTCGCTGCAGTGTGGGGTGGCTTGGCCACTGCAGCACAGGGCCGTACAGCTCATTGTGGCCTGGGGCTGCCCTCCCCAGCAGCCTGCATGGGGCAGCTCAGCCAACTATAGCACGGGAAGGCCCCGCCATTTGCAGCATGGGGCTGCCCTCCTTGGCAGACTGCTGTGGCGTGGGGCGGCTCAGCCGGGCACCCACTGCTAGAGCCCATTGTATTAAATTAAAGGTGAAATAGAGTTTGCCTATGCATATTACATGTCTGTGACTGGCAGTTTTTATAAAGAAGAAATTGAAGGACCTCGTGAAACAAATCTGGCTTTAGAATTTTACTACATCTCCATCAATTGTAAGATTAAAAAGAAGAAGTACAGCTGGAAGTCTATTTATCCCTTGTTCATTCAGGGTGAGTTTAGAGATAACCACACCTAGCCTGCAACATCCATAGTGTTTGTGGTGCTATGATAAGATAGGATAGGATACATGTTTCTGAACGGGCATGCGCTGATATGTTTCTACATGGGCATGCACTGGTTTTAACATGCTTCTTGCAGTCCCTCATCAGCTGAGGGGAATGTTTCTTTTTAAAAAAGGAGAGCTCAGACAAGCTCAGAATGGCTCTAGCGGGGGAGAAAAGGCTCCTGCTCTCCTTCAATGACATTTCTCTTATTAAAACTGTGTGAGGGGAGTTATTTCACTGATTTTGAAGTGCCATATGCAGAATCTGTGCACAGATTCTGCACATGGGGTAGCAAAATAACTGCCCCCTCATGTGTTGTTTTCATGCAGGAAAATGGCTTGTAGGGGGGGCAGGAATGCTCCTTCCACTTGGGGTGCTGTTCTGTGCTTGTCTGAGGGCCAAGCTACACATGACGAATGACACTTGAACGGCAAGTGGATTGAGTGGAGGGCAAGTGAACAGGGAGAAATACACTTGCTGTTCAAGTGTCATTCGTCATGTGTAGCTTGGCCCTGAGTTCTCTTTTTTTAAAAAGAAGCTTTTCTCTTCAGCTGACATGTGACAGGATGGAACACGTTAAAACTAGCGCAGGCCCATGCAGAAACTTATAATCTAGAGAGACCCTAAATTATTCTGTGTTTAGAGGTTCTTTCACATAGATTCAGGGCCAAGCTACACATGACGAATGACACTTGAACGGCAAGTGGATTGAGTGGAGGGCAAGTGAACAGGGAGAAATACACTTGCTGTTCAAGTGTCATTCGTCATGTGTAGCTTGGCCCTCAGAGTCCTAAAATTAGGTAGAACCTTTCTAAAAGATGGATATTCAGCTTTTGATTGAAGATCACTTACCCAGTTAATTAGTTTCCCTACTCAACCGCTAGGTTCAGCACTACCATTAAGAAGTTTTTCTTAGCGGTCAGCTAAAATCTCTTCTCCTGTATTTTAAGCCTATTAAATCTAGTTTTGAGGTGCATCGAAGAACAAGTCTTTTTGACCTTTTCCATATGACAGCCCTTCATGCATTTTCTCTCCCCCAGGCTAAACACACCCAGTTCCTTCAACCTTTCCTTATAGAACTTCAAACCCGTTCCAATTTTTCTAAATCTTTCTGAAACTCTGTGGTGGTGACCAAAACTGGATACAGTGCTCCAGTTGAAATCTAGCATAGAGTAGAATGTAATTGTTACTTCTTGTGAACGGGATACTACAATGTGTATTATTCTTTGTGAAAACACTACAGGTGTATATGTGTGCCTGTGTGTATTTTCATATTGATTGTGGTATTAATTACAGGTCAAGTTCAAGGTGTTGGTGTTAACCTTTAAGGCCCTTAACAGACTGCATATCTTCGGGACCATCTCTCCCTGTATGTTCCCTGAAGGGCGTTATGCTCTGCAGATCAACATCTGCTGGTGGTCCCTGGCTCCAAGGATGTTTGCTTGGCTTCAACCAGGGCCAGAGCCTTTTCATCTCTGGCTTCGGCCTGGTAGAATGCTCTCCCAATTGAGCCCTGAGCCCTGTGGGACTTATTACAGTTCCACCAGACCTGTCAAACAGAGATGGTCCGCCAGGGCAATGAGAGTGGTTGAGGAGCCGATGGACTATCCTGCTGGTCCCTTGCTAGTTTTGCTTTGTTCAGCTCCATTTTTTAAAGAGATCTGTTGATTTTATTCTTATGATTTTAACTGTTTATTGTGTTTTAAATTGTGGTTTTTATGATGTTGTGACCTGCCCTGAACCTGCTTGTGGGTAGGGCGGGATATAAATAAATAAATAAATAAATAAATAAATAAATAAATAAATAAATAAATAAATAAATAAATAAATAAGAATGACCTGATAGTATATAATGGTCACTTACCCCCATCCTGGTTCTCATTGTTTTCCAAGATAGAGTGGACTAGGGTTTCTACAAATTTCGCTGCGAACATGTTCAGCTGTCAAACTTATGATGTTCAAAAATGGCAATCAAATGTGAGCCAGTTACTTAGGGCCAAGCTACACATGACGAATGACACTTGAACGGCAAGTGTATTTCTCCCTGTTCACTTGCCCTCCACTCAATCCACTTGCCGTTCAAGTGTCATTCGTCATGTGTAGCTTGGCCCTTAGTCTGTTGGGTTCTTGCTGAGCAGCTGCAAATGCCTCAAACCAGTTTGTACTGAGTTTTCCCAAAACTGCTCATGTGCAAAGGTGCTGCTGATTCAAATTGATTGACAGCTGTTAGTGTTACTAAAGACTTCTTAGGTGAACACCAAAGGGTATGATTTTATTGAAATACAGCATTTATTGATAGCTGATTTATATGATTTGAGAGTGATCCACATATCTCTTTGAACAATTGCCTGCTGAGTGGAGCAGTTACACAGCAAGGAACTGGTGGTAGTAGATCTCAACTGGGCTGGGTGAGAATGCGCAAAATGCCAGTTGCACTATAGTGCATGGTTAGTAAGTAATACCATGGAATCACCTGCTGAAAACCAATGAACAGATGGATGAACTATTGAACAAATTGTCAAAAAATCAGGTCTCTGTTTGCAACTGGTGAACATGACATAAGCCCAACTGGTAGGTGTTTGAGTGTCCCAATAGTGAACTGCCATCTTAAGGCATGTTAAAGCATTCTCTTCAGGGTGGCTTCATCCTGAAACCACACACAAAAAAGTTAGGGATGAATGAATTTCCTTTATTTTATCCTTTATTGTTGTGGAACATGTCCTGAGCCCACTCTCATTAGATCTCAGAAGTTAAGCAGGGCTGGCCTTGCTTAGTAATTGGATGGGAGACCTCCAAAGAAAACCAGGGTTGCAGAGGCAGACAATGGCAAACCACCTCTGTTAGTCTCTTGCCATGAAAACCCCACCAAGTTGCCATAAGTCAGCTATGACTTGAAGACACTCTCCACCACGTTGTTTTGGAATTAATTAGTGGCTGTAACAGGAAGAGGATCTTCTCATCCTCCATCCTTCTGTGCAGCCAGAAAGAATAATATATATTTCTTCCCAAAAGAAATAAAGATCATATCCTGGGGTTCACATGTAGTGTCATTTTGATTCCCTTCACAATTCAAGGACACTTGAATTATATGAGAAACTTGAGAAACATAGCATCTTTCCCTAAAAAGGTTGTATGGATCAGCTCCAATCCATGTCTGTATTCTCACTACAAGCAAGTTATGTGTCTAATGCTGCTACATCTATCTCTTCAGTTGGGTTTCAAATTCAATTACTTCTTTTCCGCACTTGGGATCCATTTAAAACAATAACTTGAATAAAAAGAACTTGCCAACAATTGCACTTTCAGAAATATAATGTTTCATTTAATTTGGCTCCTATTATGTCTTTTTAAAGGCAATTGAAGAGATGTAATGTATATTTTCCCATCCCAGTTTGCAAACCTCCTTGCTTGCCTGACATTCTCTGCATACTTTTGAGCACAATCACCGCATGTTGCCATAGTAATTCTCCTGGGCCTGTTATAAAAAAGAAACATCTCACAATTCAAGATGCACTACTAAACAAAAACATTTCTAAAGGAGAAATAATAGGTGTCTGTTACATTGGTTGTACGTACAACCAGATAGTATATATGAGGATCTTAGAACACATATATATTTTGTGAGATCATAGATGGATAAGTAATCTTGGAATGTATTCTTATAGAATTTCAGCTCTGCCCTAATTTTCTTCTAGAGATTTAGGCTGTGACTTGAAAGACTGACAGTGAAATCCTAAGCAGAGTTACTCTAGTCTAAGCCTATTGACTTCAATGGGCTTAGAACTAGGGTGGCCAGGTCCCTTACTCTCCAGGCAAGAGGTGAGAGGCCTGGTACTCACCTTACAGCAATCCTTGCACATGCTCATTTCCGGGGCTATGTAATGATGTCACTTCTGGAAACTGGCATCATTGTACAGGCCACGTGCCACCCCTGGGAGCGCTCCCATGCTCCAAGGGTGGAGCGATGGGACCTGGAGTGCTCCTGTGCTCGGGTTAATTTAGGCCCATTTGGAGTTGAATTGAGCCCATTAGGGGCCAAAATTGGCCCACTGTGGAGTACAAGAGCACTCCAGGGCCAGTTGCACCCTGGAGTGCTCCTGTGCTACACAGAAGGCTTGATTTTGGCCCATTCTGGGCTGAATTGGGCCAGAATTGGGCCCGTTTCAGGCTGAAATTGGCTCACTGTAGTGCAAAGGAGTGTGTCATGCTGCCTGGGAGTGCACCCTGGAGTCATGTTCTCCTGCCTTTTCCCCAGGTGGGAGTGGGGGATCCCCTGCCCCCAGCAGGGGACTGACAACTCTATCTTAGACTGGAGTGTTTTTAGTATTTCACTGTTAGTTTATTTAAAGTTTAAATTCATTCATAATGCTGTTGATGAAAATAATCTAAAATTAATCAACTGAAAAAAATTGAACATAATTTATATAGACGGAGGCATGAGATCTGACAGTCTTTTCCTTTATTAGCTACGTTCAGTTCTACAAATACAACTTCAGGCCAATTGGAATAATACTTGCATTTTCCAAGGGTAGTCCCACGTAGAGCACATTACATCAGTCAGTCCTTAAGTTTATAATAGAGATCACTTTTGCACAATCTTTTCATGCTACAAAGAGGAGTAGGAGAAGTAACTGATTGAAAGTACACTTGGCTACCAATGCTGCACTTCACATGCAGGATCTCTCAAGCTAACATACACTGCAGCTAGCTTCCTGACACTCTATTTACAATACCACCTCCATCCTCTGTCTGGATTATAAAGATCCCTTGCTTTTTCCACTCTCTGTATGTGGGTCAACCCTGATTAGTACTTGGATGGGAGGCCATCAGGCACAGAGGCAATGGCAAACCACCCCTGTCCATCTCTTGCCATGAAAACCTTACTTGATCACCATAAATCAGCTGTGACTCGACAGCACTTTATCATGAGTGATTCTGATCTCTCCTTGAAAAGATTATCCTAGAGCTATAAGAGGTACAAAAAAGGAATTAGCTAAAATTATTGGAGCAGCTGGCTGGATAATGTTGATGAGAAAATGCTGTAGTAGGCTTTGATTCCAGCAAGGTAATTGTTATGTTCACATGAAGATGTACAGGCAGTCCTAAGTAGAGATGGGCACGATCCACATTATGATAGAAAAAAAACCACGATAATGGCAATCGCACTATCGCGATCCGTCAGTTCGTGATTGGCCACAGCCAACGATCCAGCAATCGAGAGAGGCCTGGATTGGGGCGTTCAGGCTCGGATCAGGGATCCAGACACTCAGGTACCAGCAATCTATTCCCCTGGCAACGGAGCCAGGGGAATGCCTGAGCTCTGTTTGCCCTCCTTCTGTCGCCCTGGAAACCTGAATGGAAGCCCAGCTTTCCTTGATCAGCAGGGCTTCCTTCCAACCACGGAGCAGCAAAGCAGTCACAAGTTGGGAGAAGACACCCAGGGGAGGGAGGAGGAAGGGGGTGCTCTGTAGCCATGGGCACTCCAATCTCAACCCTGCAAACCCTGATAGGCAGCTCTGATGGCCAAATACAGACCTCCTGTGTTGCTGAATGGGACCTGAGGGGAGGCGGCTCATCGCTGCATCCCCGTACCCACCCGTGCCGCCCTGTGCCACCGTCATCACCCACCTTCCCACATAATACCAGCGTGCCCTGCTTTGGCTTCCACGATCCATGATGCACGGCTTGGGAACGGGAGATGATTGGTGCGGGTCTTTAATTCGGGATCGTCGTCGTCGCTGATCCACAATCCGCTGGATCGTTAAAATTTTTTGGATCGTGCCCATCTCTAGTCCTAAGCAATGTTTCTCCAGGACTTAGACCACAGCAGCATTGAATAGGATTCCACTACCGATCATGACAATAAGGATTCATAGCACAAAATTATCATTGTACCATCACTGACATCTTTTGACTTATTCACTCATATGGGTGATCACAACTGGCTGCTAAAAATTGTTTATGAATTCTCTAGTTAAAGGCTTTTCTTTTTGTCATATGTTCATGTATGTTTTATCCTTGGAACATCCACAGAGGAGAAAATCAATGCTACAATATTGACCTGGACACCAAAGGAATCCTGTCTTGAAATGTTGGAAATTAAATTGACAACCAAGGAAATGGGGGAAGGGGAGAAGCTCTATATATGTGACTTAAACCGACTTTACTCCATTCAACTGCTTACAATGATTTGACCTTTTCCACATTTCTTGTGGGAATTAATCGAACCATTTTCCCCTTTGAAACTTCTCAACATAATTCGGCAAGGGCGTACTTATCAAAATGTCAAAAAAGAGAGGCTTAAATAAATTATTTGAAAAGGTGCTTCCCTGAAAATGAATACTTAAATGCATATTAAACTAAAACGATTTACAGACAAAACCGCAGAATGGGTTAAATGGTCGGTTGTTGGCTATGCATATCAAAATTGGAATGAAAAGCATCAATGGGATGTGCTGTTGTTCTCCTTAGGTTCATTCAAGGTTCACTGAATGAGAAAGTAAATTATTGTGATCACTTCCTGACAAAAAGAGCAGTTGACAGGATCCATCGGGGAACTGCCAGACACCTCAAGAGTTTTAAGTACCAAGCCTAGGCTCCATAGCAAAGTTTCCATGACAACCAACTCAATTAAAATCAATGGAAATTGTGGCTGATCTTTCCAGTTTTCACTGTGGAACAGAAAGCCATGATTCTTGTACCTTACTGGGGTGGTAAGTATGTGTCTTGGCTCTACCACTTCAGGCAGATCTCACATGTCTTCTCCCCACTCAGGGAAAACTAGATATCAATAAAAAAAATCACTAGGTTAGAACCCATCTTTCTGAAATCTAGTTTTTTAAATAATGTTGGGATTTTTTTATATGGAAGCACGTTCAGTCATCTCATGCCCACCTGCCATATAGTGGTATAGGATGGACATAGATTTACCACCTCAGTGAGAATGACGCTTGACAGTGTATGTGAAGGAATAGAATACAGCAGTCAAGTAATAAAAGGAATTCATAATATCAATTCCCTCAGCACCCAAATTTGACATGAGGCAATAATTATACCAAGTAAGGGTAGATGCAACTAGTTTGTATTTATTTAACTATTTAACTTTAAACTGCTGATCTTCATCAACTGTGAGAAGAAGAGCCTAGGTGCCCAAATGGCAGCCACAGCAAGTACAGCCCGTGCCATGGGAAAAGGTCCAGAAATGGTGCCCATCCTTTCAAAATGGTAGGTGCAGCTGAAACAGAGGTGAGAATGCCTTGTAGGCCTTGACCAAAGAGTGGAAGAGATCCCCACCTCCAGCCCCATGCAATGCAGCAGGAATGGCCACGAAAAGCAGATCTGGTCTCAAAATGGTGGGCACAGCAGCATGCCACCACAATAAATGGACTGCCTCAGGCTTCCCTGCCCCAGAAAGGCATAATAATGATCTCCTCACCACCATGTAGCATGCTGAGGTCACAGGCCGGAAAAAGCGAACTTCACAAATCCCACCAAAGTTGTGGCTGAGATACCCCAAAACTGTGTACAATGCAGAGGTTGCAGCGGAGAAAAAGGGGCAGTGGGCAGTGCCCCAAATGGCGGGTTCCAACATGCATCATCACAGTCAAGTTTTCCTTTGCAGGCCTCTCTGGTTCAAACATAAGCATGGGAGAGACCCTCCCCACAGCTGCATTTGATGCGGCAGGCATGGCAGTTAAACAGGCCGGTGGGGCTGCTAAACAGGCAGGTGGCCCAAACAGCAAGTGCAGCCTCGCATCTCTGAAAATGACTCACTCTTTTCTGCTCTTATGCTTTTAACTGCATGTGTCTTACTGGCCCTCATGCAAGGCACAGTAGAGTCTCCTGTAGAGGTGCCATGCCCGAATGCTACTGTGCGACCAGAAAGGATAGTAGTAATATTGATCATTCATAAGTTTATTTTATTATTATGACTTATGATCATTGCTACTCTTAGTACTACATACGTCTTTTTTTTATATACAACTGTGTGTGTAACTTTGTTATTTTAATAGGCACAAAGAACATTTTAAGTGCAGCTTTGCCAGTTCTAGGAATATCTTTAATGCTGTTTCCCCTCTCTATTGTTCAATTTTAAATTATGCCTAATAAATAAATAAACATCTTGGGTTTGATCTGTTAGTTGTGGAAGGGTGACTTTTCCCTTCCCACAGCAGCCCCTCTAGGAGTTCCCAAAAGCCATTGTCGTGGGTTTTAGGACCCCCGGAGACAAAAACCTACTAGGCCTGGAAAGGCCACTGAAAGGAGGGGAACTTATCAAAATTGCCTTCATCTCATCCTTGGCCTAGTGGAAAGCTTTTTCAGCTGTGCTTCCTTGGTCAAACTTTCCCTTAGCGCAACAGCAAGTTTTATTGATATATTTTAATTTATTCAAAAAAAATGTGTCCCACTTTTTTATCTGAAGGGACACAAAGTGGCTTGCAGCCATTGGGGTGTAGTGGTTAGAATGTTTGTGTAGGATCTGGGAGACTCAGGGCCAAGCTACACATGATGAATGACACTTGAACAGCAAGTGGATTGAGTGGAGGGCAAGTGAATGGGGAGAAATACACTTGCCATTCAAGTGTCATTCGTCATGTGTAGCTTGGCCCTCAGGTTTCAAACCTCACTCTGCCATGGAAGGTTGCTGGGTCAGCTTGGACCATCACATGCGCTCAGCCTAACCAACCTCACAAGGTTATTACGAGGACAACATGAAAGGGAGAATATTGTAAGACCCTTTGGGTCCCCATGGGAGAGAAAAGTGGCATATAAGGGAAGTAAATAAATAAACAACGAAAAATATCAACACAATATTAGCCATCACACAAAGAAAAAACCAAATAGTTGCCCAGTCCTACTATTAGCATCTTTAAAAAGAAAGAAATTGTTGCCAAAGGCCCCATAATGAAAACAACAACATGGTGGAGATGGACAAGTTGACTAGAAAATTGAAAGACCAAAATTCAAATGAATTTTTAAAAGACTGGGAGAAATTTAAATAATATCTGGCGAATAAGTGGGATGTGAAGCGACAGTTATGGTCTATGGATAATTACTGATGTCTATGATAGTGGAATTAAAGTCTAGGTAGGAACTTTACCTTTGAGAAATGGGAATATTAGAAATATTAGAATAGATAAAATATGAATTAAATAGGTTTTAGTGCTGTTGGGGGTCAAGAGAGAAAGGGGGAGGGAGGGTGGGGAATATATGTTTTAATCAATGAATATACGGTATAAAAGTTGTAGAGTGTTATAGGGAACTGATGTATGTATTAGATACATGTGTGTATTAACCTACCCAATAAAAATTCTTCTTTAAAAAAAGAAAAAAAAGAAAAAGAAAACAACAACAACAACATTCAATTTATATACCACCCTTCAGGACAAATAACACCCACTCAGAGCGTTTTACAAAGTATGTTGATATTATCCCCACAACAACAATCATCCTGTGAGATGGGTGGGACTGAGGGAGCTCTGAGAGAGAACTGTGACTGACCCAACGTCATCCAGCTGGCTTCTTGTGGAGGAGTGGGGAATCAAACCTGGCTCTTCAGATTAGAGTCCTGCCGCTCTTAACCATTACACCAAACTGTTGAACCATTGTAGGATTAAAATGTAAACAAATATTTTTTTAGAAATTCCAATGCCCCTTAAGTTCTTATGTTCCATCCTTTCTTTGAACACTGCTCTGAGCAAGGAAAAAGCATTATTGCACTGCACCTGTGCTGTCATCCTGTCCTTTTCTCATTGTATGCTTTCAGTAACCAAACATATTTATTAGAACTGAACAACGTAGCCGCAGTACAATCTGCTGACTAGTAAGCCAAAAGCCAGTGGACTTTCTAAAGATATTAATCAAGGAATGATGTGCGTGGGAGGCAATTGTTGAGGGAATGAAGTGGAGCAAGGAAAGCAGTGGAATAATGTGACTGAAATAGAAGAGTCTCTTTAGTTTGAATCATTCCACAAATATTGAAGTTGATGTTTATTGAAAGTGTTAACTAGCATGGCACTCCCCAACAATAATTATGGTGATGATAATAACTGTTGTCACTGTAGTGTGAAATAAATAGCAAGGGAAAAGGGGTTGTTAATAATTGGTATATACAATGACTAAAAGATATAATCTAACAAATTGCTACAGACGTTTCCACATCATTAATCTCTAATCCATAATATCAGATAGAAATAGAAAGAAGGTGAGGCATTCAATCAGCTGCTTACTTGTGATATAGTGTGTCCTAAAGAGGACATGTACCAGCAGTGACTGCATGATGTATGTGGCAAACTATCGTATGTTCCACTGTCCTTTCAGTAGCTGCACGGATAGACCGTGTGGCAAGTGTGACTGGTTGTTTTCGCACTTGTGGTTTAAACCGCCATTTATGAGCATTCACTCTGATCGCAGTGGTGTTGGCATTGCACCCATTCATTTCACACTGTCAGCTGCAGTTTCGATTTGGTGTCTTGTTTTTCATTTTAGACTAGCTTTGAAGCCTCAGGGCAGTTTGGGGCTTTCGGGGTTTGTAATTCATGTCACACTTTTTTAAAACTTTGAGCATGCATGGTAACCTTGCAATGTTGGAACCTGTCCCCCGTCCTTTGCTGATTGGGCTGCCCCCTGCCCACTGGAGAGGCAATTGGTGGCAGAGTTCTGGGGGGGGGAATGTACCATGTTTTTAAAGACAGGCCAGGAAAGGGTTAAAATGCTGCTGCTGCTTTCCCTCTATGCCACTTTGATTTGCAAATGGCTATACAAAATGCTTTTTTTTTTACTTTGGCAGAAGACACTGGGAGGCAGGAAAAGGCAGCCATTTAACACTTCCTGCTTTTAAAGCCAGGAGAGAATAAGCAGTAATGTTGCAACACTTTCCTAGCTTTGAAAAAAAAATAAAAGCGTGTGCTCATACCACTGAGAGAGGAAGGGGAAAGCACTCATTTAACACTTTCCTGGCTTTTAATGCCAGGCGAAAATAAGCAGTAATGTTTCAAAGTTACAAATCTTTCTTGGTTTAAAAAAGAGACACAGAGAGAGAGTGTGTGCATACCCTAGAGGAAGGGAAGCAACCATTTAACCCTTTCCTGGCTTTTAAAGCCAGCAGGGAATTAGCAGCAAACTTCAGAATCGTTCCTGGCTTTGGAAAAAAAAATAAAAGAGTGCGTGCATACCGGGGAAGAAGGAAGCCACTGAAGAAGCAGCCTTATGACCTTTACCTCGCTTTACTGATAAAAATGGTGGACAAGGAGTTCAGAGAACTGAGGAGGGTGGGAGTGGTTAATTCTGCACCAATCAGTCAGCTCCTGGGGAAAAGGAGAGGGGAGAGAAGAGAAGCAGAAGGGGAGAATAGAATTCACACTGACATTAATTGGACCAGCTGTGACTCAGCAGTGGGCTTCAAAATAACATTGTGGTATGTGTGCGGGGGATGCTGCAGACAAACATCAGTTCTGCATCCCATGACTACCTTGCAAGTGTGAAAGTCCTGCAAATATGGGAAGCAGAAAAGGTGCTGAAACACTTTAAAGTCCCAGTGTGAAAAGGACCGTAGACATCTCCATCACTGCCCTGCAGTAAAAGTCCTAGATTCCCCTTCCCATTCAGTGGTGCTCAGTGGTGAGACATGAAGTTGTCCCTGTGTCCCATCTGTGAGCCCTTGCACATATATCACTCCAAAATGTTGTTTGACTTCCTTTTCGTTAGCAGTTAAGAGATTTCTGGAAAGGCTCAGCAGAAACTGATCTTTTAGGTTAACTAGACATTGTCAGAAACACCAGCCCCAGATCAGGTAATAATAAAAGTCCAGGTTCATAAGAACACAGAGAGTAATGAAAGATTGCACAGGTGTTCCGTCTTTTCAGGTATTACATCGGCTACAGTAGAGATCTTGGGTCACTGCCTGACATTTGTAGTCAAGTGGCTGAAAGCAAATAAGTTGAAACTGAACCCAGACAAGACAAAAGGAATCCTGGTTGGGAAGACAGATAGCAAACTGAGCTGAGATCAGCATTGCTGGAGCTTCTTTGCTTGGATCCAGATAGTAGCAGTGCAAGAGGAAGAAGCTGTATTTCCACTTCCCTGCTGTGCAGAGGCGACTTGGCTCACTGAAAGGAGTCGTTCAACGTTTGTGCCCAAGCCTGTGGAAGAAAAAAATGCATGGCTGACTTGCCACCTCAACCACTTTAGTCATTCAGGCATGGACCTGGGCGGTGGTGATTTTGCGGGAGGAGGTCGCTGAACTTGTGCTGCTACTTCATGGCCCTACTCTATCCCTTCTTCATGAAAGCCCAAGAAACAGGAAACAATTTCAAGATGTTACATTCCACATGTCTGTTCTATTTTTGCCTGCCGGGAGGAGCCTTTCTCCAAAGTAGGGGACTCTTTCACCACTGGAAGAGTTCCTTGCACTAGCAGAATGCTTCTTGTACTACAGGAATGCACTGCTGTTAACATAGGGCCAAGCTACACATGACGAATGACACTTGAACAGCAAGTGTTTTTCTCCCTGTTCACTTGCCCTCCACTCAATCCACTTGCCGTTCAAGTGTCATTCGTCATGTGTAGCTTGGCCCATAGTTGTGAGATGATTCCATGGGATTCAAATCAAATTATTCAATAAAATGTAGCTGGTATAACTGAATGTAGCCACTGACTAATTATTGATATTTTCTGTAGCACTCTTCACAGATGAAGACTTGTCTTTGCTTATTCTAACAAAATAATTATAAATTCTGGCAACACAGATGAAAGCTGGTCATAAGGCAAGCAGGGGGGCAGGGAGGGGATAAAGAGTTTTAAGACCATATTGGTAAAACTTGAGAACAAACAGTACAAGTTCTTGGATGACGATGGAAAAGGGAAACCTGCCGAGGAGATGACTGGATAATTAGATAACGGAGATGTGAAAGGATAACTGAGCAAAGAAGGATATGGAGATTGCACGGAAGACAAGTGAGTGGATGATCTTGGGCAGATGCCGTCTCCTGAATACGGGAGGGCATTTGATATTCCATTTTGCTCAAGGGACATCCAAATCATACCTATCATTCCAGATAAAATATCAAGTTCTCAGTCATTGACAATAACTTCATCTCCTGCCTAATTAACATTTTTCCCAGAGTAACTGAAGAGTGCAAAGCCATGTCAAAATAAAAACAATATCCATTTATATACCGACCTTCAGGGCAACTCAATGCCCACTAAGAGCAGTTTACAATGTATGTTATTATTATCCCCACAACAATCACCCTGTGAGGTGGGTGGGGCTGAGGGAGCTCTGAGAGAGCTGTGACTGACCCAAGGTTACCCAGCTGGCTTCAAGTGGAGGAGTGGGGAATCAAACCCAGTTCTCCAGATTAGAGTCCTGCTGCTCTTAACCACTACACCGAACTGGGTCACCAAAATGAGCTCTTCTGCAATCCTGAGCAAGACAGACTCCACCTATGCACTGTGAACTAAGTTTTGTGGAAAAGGTGAGATATAAAAATAATAAACTAGTTTGCTACCCGTGCTTTGCAACTGTATTTAACTACTTTAAATCCAGTTATAATACCTATGGGTATGTAACATTTTTTTGCTTCCTCCTTTTAGCATCGGTGTATCTTACACAACCTTTGCCAGGAGGCTTCTTGGGGTAGTATGAGGTGATTGCTGAAGAGGTGAGAGGTGGGAGTTGGACTAATAGAGGGGTGGTATCAGGGTTGCCAGCTCCTGGTTGGGAAATTCCTAGAGATTTGGGGGGGGGGGAGTCAGGAGAGGGCAGGGATTGGAGAGGGGCAGGATTTCTGCTGGCTATAATGCCATAGAGTCCACCTTCCAAGGCAGCCATTTTCTCCAGGGGAACTGATCTCCATCACCTGGAGATCAGTTGTAATTCCAGGAGATCTCCAGCCACCACCTGGAGGCTGGCAGCCCTTGGTGGTGTGGTGGGCACTTCTGCAGGTTCATGTGAGAGGTTTGCATCAAAATGGCCCCTATAAAAGTTGTGTACCATCTCCCCATGAACATTTAAAAACTCAGTTGCCATACTGAGTTTTATATAAAATCCCTATTTAGGAGTCTTGTACTATCTTTCTTCAACTGTCTGTAGTTTTCTTGACCTGATTTTTACCTCTCAACACAGAGTTCCACAGCTGACCAATCAGAGAGAGGTGAGTGCAAGCAGGCAGGTGCCTGGTAGCCACACAGGAAAGCCCGGCCCCACAGGAAGATTGGCAACCTGAATGAACTTTGAGGGGAAGACTGGGAGGTGTATTTGACCTCAGAACACATTCAATGACTCCCAATAGCAACTGCATACTGCTTAGAATGTGGGGAATGTGGACCAATCAGTCTGCATATGAAAATGACCTCTGTATTCCAACTGTTTCGGGGGGGGGGGGGGGGAGAATGAGGTGTGGAATGTTGAGAGCCCCAATCAGCCCATATATGCAAATGACCTTGAAAGGCTGGTCCAATCAGGGAAGAGTGGTTGAGCTGGCAGTGGGTGGGGGTGCAAGCAGGCAGCAGCCTGCCAGCCACACAGGGAAGCCCTTTGGGAATGTTCTCCCCAAATTTCATGTTTCTAGGTTCAGAGGTTTGGGCTGGGCATTGATGAGTCAGTCAGGTCACTTGTCTTTATACATATAGATAATACTATCAACAGGTTATAATAAACCTGCCTAAAATTTTCATTTGTGCAAGGAGGGGCAATTTCCCATGGCAGACCTTCAATTTCCCCTAAGCTATTACTGGGGTTTTGCCATGTCCCATGAGCAACTCATGGGGAATTTCAGGCTGCAGTGGGAAGGAGGAGGTAGGAAAGTTGTGTTTCAGCAGACAGGAATCCAAGCCATCATGTTTGCTGTCATGGGATGGTGTAACAAGGAGCTTTCTTTTTAAAATGACAGGGATGCTGATACTAGCAAGGCAAGGATATTCTAATCCCTTCCTCATAAACAGAGAGCATTATTGGTACCTGAATGACAGCTAAAGAAAATTTGTCCAGTCCCTTAACCACAGACACCCTACTAAAAAAACCCAAGCGTCTCATGTTAGCAATCAAGAGAGTGTAATTTGAAGCACAGAATAAATACATATAATCATTATGAAAGTTCAAAACAAGATCCCATTCACGGTCTCCAGCTAAGTCTCTGTAACTTTTATTTCCTTTTTAAGGGGCAGAAGCTCTGTAAGGCATTGAAGCAGAATAAAAATGATGATGATTTTTTTTCAATGGACTCATTGTAGGAATCAAGAATCAAGCCAGCCTTTATTATCAAGGTTAAAGGACGTTTGTTTACTGGCCCTGCAATATGATTGGGAGACACCATGTCGCCACACAAAGTTTATATCTATTTCCTATTCACAGAGTTGTCTCAAACGTTGTGAAGTGGGGAAAAAAGGTTAAAATAACTGGGAATTATTCCCTCCCCACCAAAAAAAATTATGTCAGCAATTACCTCAGAGCAAATGTGTCTTTAGCTTTTTGTTATATTTTAAAGAGCCTTTTTTGTGCTGCTGGAGTTTCAGCACTTTTGGAACTCTGTCAGAAGTTGGTATTATTTCTGGCCAAAGCTCGGAAAACTCCCAGCTGATGCTTAGGACAGCTTTATTGCCTTTTCTCAATCACAAAAGACCCCATTCTTCTGGAAAAGAAAGCTGTGTTTCCGGTATGAAATCACTGACTTAAAAAAAAAACAAAAAAACAGAAAACAAAGGAGGAAGCTTTGCTTTATTTAAAATAGAAGGAGACATAAGTTCAGGAATTGGGGATGAACTGGCCGACAGTCAAACATCAGTCACAGCTAGGCACGGTGCAGGGGGAAACTGTTCTCACAGCTGCAAGGACTGAGGAGAAGAACTAGCGAGACTGAAGGGCCAGTGTTTGTCAACAACTGGAAGCATTTATACAAAGCAGCTAATTTTTCATTGTCCTCTTTTATAACCAGGGAATTGGTGGCAGGAGGGGTTGCTGCATTTCTACCAAGCCCGAAATGCAATTAGGATAAAGGGCTTTCATCCATCCTTCAGTGCCTTCACAAAACAAAAAAGTAACCACTGATTAAGCAGAAGCAATAGGAGCAAGATGAAGCAATAAATAGTTTACAAAGATACATCAGAACTGCCTTGCACAATTATACCACAGATCTGACTGGTTCAAAGCTAGTGTGGCATAGTAGTTAGTGTGTTTGACCAGGAAGGGGAGATCTGAGCTAAAATACTTACTCAGCTACAAAGCTCACTGGGTGACATTTGGACAGTTGTTCTCTGAGGGTCCAACTGAGGGTCCAACTCTATGGTTAAACCATAGAGTTTTTGACAAATCCTGGAGTATTGCCTCCAAAATCATATTACTTCCAATATTCACCAGAAGTTATGTTGCTCATCATCAGTATCATGCCCACACAACCCCCCCCCCCCACACCATTTTTCTCTCATTGGCCTTTGAGTTGCCAGTGGACAATGGGGCAAAGCAGAAGGCTTGGCAAGCCTACCAGTCAGTAACTTGTAGCCCATCAGTACACATAAATTTCCCCAGTGGAGAAAACAGCAGATTCCTAGAGCAGTTTCAGATTAAGAAAATGGTATTTCCAAGCATGCCCCAGTACCAGTGTAAGTTGGGTTCCCACACACTTGGGAATGAAGTTCTGAGCATGGAACTCCCAGTACAATATTGGTCATCAGGACCCAAGTCTGATATGGTGAACTGTTTAATAAACAAGTGGAACTTCAACCAAAAAGAGTTTTTATTTGTAAAACAATAAAGACCAATTATGCACAAAACACACAGCTCTCACACACAGCTAACTAGAAGAAAAGGGAGGAAAAGTGGAGAGGACTGCAGAGTTGGGTGATAATTACCAGTACGGAAGAGAAGGGGTGTTTGTGAGAGAGTAGTTTTGAGCAACCAGCACTTCACAGCAGGAAATGAGAGGCTCAGACACACAACTGGGGGTGGGTGTCGGATCTGGAAAACATGTACACGACTATGGAGGAGGGTCGCCCAATTATACTGTGGAACATACTCTGGGGCAGGATTGCATCTTCTGCCCCCAAACAATAACTTAATAGCTGTCTCTGGGGTGAGACAATAAAACTGAGAAAGGTTTGATTAAAGCTTCCTGGGTGTTACTAAAGAAGCTTGCCTACTCACAATGGCTGGGATAGGCGAGGCTTATCAGATCCCTGAATAGCATGGAATGGGAGAGCGGATAAGGGGAAGATCAGCAGGGTGTGGAGGTGATTAATTCAGGAACCCTTGGAAGACCCTATTGTCCAAGGATATTTGCGCATCTCTGGGAGTGCGGGGCTGAAAGCTAGTCTTGCCTTGGGACTCACATGCCAGTAATTTTCCAACTTACGGCTGGGAGTTGGTAGTCATTTCCTGCCTTGCCAAGCAGCATTTCTGTGTTTTTAAAACATGAGGAGAGGGACTTGTGATATAGCTATATTCATAAGCTTCTCCATTAACATGAAGACAGGCTCGACTGCTAACATATGTGTCAGTCTAGCCAACCTCACTAGGATGTTGTGAGGATAACGTAGAATAGTCCACATTCTCCACCCTGAAATCATTTGGGGAAATATGGTATACAATGATGCAGAATAAATGAAAGACAGTGAAAGAAACCCTGTACAGCATTACACACTTTTAAGTCCATTGACTTTAATGGATTTTTGATTAAGATTGCTTGGTCGAAGGTGGGGAAAGCATTCCTTTCTTCCCACCATTAGGTCTTGTGGCAACACACTGCTCATAATTTGATGTGCACTCCCCCTGCTTGCACATATAAATCATTCCTTCATCCTTGTGCATTGTCTTGCTTTGCAAGCATCAAGTCACAAACAGTATTGGGGGAGGGACATCTAAAATGGCTTTGCACATGAACACCAGCTAAGAGAATGCCACAGAGCAGTGTGGGAGTCAAACAACATTCTTGAGCATATATACAAGAAAACCACAAAATTGGCTAGCATGAGAAGAATCCATAGCACAAGACCACTTCCTGGCAATTATATCCCATTTTTATCAAGTATGAGAATGAGGGAAATCTAATATGCCCATGACAGAAACACTACAGAAAAGAATATGTGGACTGTCTCCTGAGAGGATATTAGTACAATGATTTCTTAACAAGCTACTGGGCATTCTCTAACTTCCATTTGTGTGTCCAAGCCCAGTTCTGGAGACAAGTACCTTCCCCTGAATGAATCAGGTACTCTCTACTGCTTTCCCTCCCCTGGTAAGCAACCTGAGGAAGGGGCATGGCTGGAAAAATCTGATTTTCACGAGGGAAGATACAAACTATTCTTTGAGCACCCTGTGAGGTAATCACCAAAGGGCCAATTTGCAATCCAGGAAAGATTAATTTTCCAGTGCCCAGTGGAAGTACTGTTTGCATTGACATTCCAGTTTGGGGCTTATACTTAAAATATATGCCCTGACCTGGATAGCCCAGGCAAGCCTGACCTCTTCAGATCTTGGAAGCTAAGCAGGGTTGACCATAATTAGTAATTGGATGGGACACCTCTAAGGAAGACCAGGGTTGCTATGCAGAGACAGGTAAAGGCAAACCACCTCTTTTCATCTCTTGCCAGCAGGGGTCACCATAAATCAGCGATGACTTGTTGGCATTTTCCACCACCACCACCCCTACTTAAAATACAGAAGAATTCACTGTGGGCAGGGGGCTTTGCTTCCCTTGTTATCTCAAGTTGTCAGTCAGTGTAATACCAGGAAAGTCAGTTTAGTACAGTGCTTAGGACATGGAACTAGAATTTGGGAGACCTAGGTTTGAATCGCCATCCTGTCATAAACTCACTGGTTGACTTTGGGCCTACCTCACAGGGTTGATGGGAGCAGGAAGTTATATTCAGAGAGAGAAGAAAACCATGGATCCCACCTTGGTCTCTTTAGCAAAACAGTTCTCAGATTATATCAACCTGAGGAGGTCCGCCATTTTGATTTGATTTTTTGCACCTCCCAAGCTTTTCCCTTTCCCCTTACTAACTCCTATTATTGTTCGTGCACAGTGACATCTATTTGTTTCTGTGGTGGAATTCTTTGTACTGAAAAGAGCACAAACCACTTCAGTTGTATACTTGAAGTTACTTTGCATCAAGGCTATACTTCTTTGGTGTCATTCAGCCAACTGGAGTTCTTGGGCAAAGCGTGGTTAAATTCTGGCTAACGCTCTGCGGTGGTCTGAAAATGAGTTACTGTGAGCAGTGCTGCCTTGCTGAGCTACCAACCTTCAATAGGGGGGGAAGTTGATTCTGTTCCTCTTTCCTCAAGGTGGAGACTCCCTGTTGCCATTTCAGGAAAACTGAGAGGACTCCATTTTCTCATCAGCTGGATCAGAATGAGGGCTAAACCAATTTGGAGAGCCAGTTTGGTGTAGTGGTTAAGAGCGTAGGACTCTAATCTGGAGAGCCAGGTTTGATTTCCCACTCCTCCACTTGAAGCCAGCTGGGTGACCTTGGGCTAGTAACAGTTCTCTGGAGCTCTCTCAGCCCCACCCACCTCACAGGGTGTTTTGTTGTGGGGATAATAATAACATACTTTGTAAACTGCTCTGAATGGGTGTCCTGGGACGGCCCCAGCTCCCGCGGCCACTCCCCATTTGTGCCGCCACCCCAAGCCCACCCCAGGTGCCCTCCCCACCGCGGGTACTTATCCAGCGGCCGGGACCCTTCGCTGCCGGGATGGAATGGCCGCCAGGGGTGTGTGGCAGTGGCAGGGCAGCCTGAGGGGCGACAGCGCAGCATGAGCTGGTGGAGGCCCGGGTCACTGCGCCGGCAGAGCTGGAGGCCAGCCAGGAAGCCAGGGCGAGGGGCTGGTGGCTGCGGAGGCCTGGAGGGCATCAGCCAGCCCAGGGGCTGGCCATTGGCCAGAAGAGCGGGCCCGGCAGGTGGCGGCCACGGGAGAGGCGGCCCCGTGGCCAGAGGCCAGCCCACCCTGTCCAGCTATGGGGACGGGTGGTGGCCCCAGAAGCCGAGAGGTGCACGGCCTGGGTAGGCCCGCCCTCCTGGACCTAGTGGCCACCAGAGATTCGCCCAGGGCCGCATCGGCCCAGGGTGGCCTGGCAGGGGGGCGGGGACCCAGGGGAGTGACAGGAGCTGGAGCCGCTCAGAAGCAGCACAGGGGGTGGAGCCGCCGGCTATGGCCGGGTCTGGCTCAGGTGCTGGGAATCACCCTGGGTGGGGGAAGATGGGAAGGAGGGTGGGGCTGGGTGTAGGGGATAAAAGAGGGTTCTGAGCCCAGGCCGAGGAGGAGGTGTGTGAGTGGAGCTGAGGCCTGCTCCTGACACTAAGGGCAGGATCGGCTGGGACCTGAGGGAGACGCCGGGGGTCCAGATCCCCCCGGCAGCTGACCCAAGGAAGGTGCCCATTCTGAGGCCTGTGGGAGGGACCTTCTGCCTTCTCCCCCATCACTCCAGGGGTTGGGGCCAGAGGAGCCTTGCGGCGGCGCCAGTCAAGTGAGCACTGGGGAGGAAAAGGGGAGGACCCACCAGCGGGGCCACCAGCACGGCCTCCACCCCTCCAGCCACGCCCCCGGACCCGCCCCAGTGTGACAGTGGGCATTAATTTGTCCTGAAGGGTGGTATATAAATCGAATGTTATTGTTGTTAAACTACACAAGACACCCAACACGTGTCGTGTTCTCGCAAGTTTACTTGGGTAGTGTAGTCAGCAGCAGGACAGGAAGGAAAGAGTCAGGCAGATATCAGCAGCAGAAGAAGCTGCTGCAGACGCTGCTAGACTCACAGCTCCAGTGTATAGCAAAGACTTTGCCCTGTTGCCGGCTCTGTCTTTTTAAACTATCCTTTCCAGCTAACATTGCATCTCCAGACACGTGTTCTTCACATGTCAGATGTTTCATGTAGAGAAAGTCTGAGAGGGTTTTGCCTTCTGTCCTTGCAAAGAATTCACAGACCCTGTGGAATATCTTCATGAATCCCCAAAGCTCTCCAGGCTTCAGTTTGAGGGGAAATTGGGGTGGAAGACCAGTTTTAAATGCAAGCCATGCACTAATGTCTTCAGAAAGGCTCAAAATAAGAGGAGAACAGATCAACAAAGTTTGCAGATGGGGGAAAGTTAGTTTTTGAATCTTTATACTGAACTGTGCCACCTGGTCAAACTCTCCAACCAAGTTGTGAGGATGGACTTGTTGCAACCCCGATCCAGAACTTTTCACTTTTAAAATTTTAACCACCCTAAAACAAATGCTTCTGGCTGGAGAGTTGTGAACTACCTCATTACCCAAACCCTCTTTTTCTACTAAAAGATCCACTCTCATATTTAGGAGTGTGAGCTGAATGGCGGAAAAAAGAAGCCAGAATCTTCTGTCCATTACAGGATTTACTTCCCAATATTTAAGTTCATGCAGGGCTTTTTTTCTGGGAAAAGAGGTGGTGGAACTCAGTGGGTTGCCCTCAGAGAAAATGGTCACATGGCTGGTGGCCCCACCCCCTGATCTCCAGACAGAGGGGAGTTTAGATTGCCCTGCGCGCCCTCTGCCTGGAGATCATGGGGCGGGGCCACCAGCCATGTGACCATTTTCAAGAGGTTCCGGAACTCTGTTCCCCCGCGTTCCCCCTGAAAAAAAGCCCTGAGTTCATGTAAACAGTGAATTACTGCAATGATAGGCAGGTAGGTAATAAATCATACAGCCACGAAAAAGAAACAAAAGGAATGTGGATAACTTTTCCATAGGATATGTTTATGGGTGAAAAGGCTGAGATTTAAAGGAAATGGAGAACAGAATGAAAATAAAAGATAGCATTTATTACACCGGAAAAAACCCTTCAAATGAAAAGAAGGGGCTTTAGTGCTCTTGCTGGTTCTTTTACATCTAGGATGACCGATTTGAAATAATCATCCCTCCGCTTAATAATTTCTAAAGGACAGTGATTCATAGATCCATAAATAACTGAGAACTGGAACATGCTATAGGGCAGTAATTACTTATGATAGGAACACAAAATCATAGGAGCAATAATGCTCCTACAATAATCCTACAAAAAAAAAATGCACGCTTAAATGTATAACATGTGTTAACTATCCTCTGTGAAGATGTTTATATAGCAGATTTATGGGTTGCACAGAGAAGCTTCCATAGCTCTGAGTTCAATATTTAGAGAATTCAGTGGACAGAAATGAACTTAAGTCCTTGGTTCATGACTGGCAGTACAGTCTTGAGCAGAATTATGTCCTTCTAAAGCTGTTTTAATCAACAGGCATAAAATGGTATAACTCTGCTTAGAATGGCACTAAAACAGCTAGACTTTGAAATTTGTATGAGGATGAAGCCAGATGTATGTCCCCCCATGCTGCACCTACTATTGCCATGTTATTTAGTAGTGTTTATTCTCAAGGCCATGTCTTTTGAATTGTAGCCTATGATTGAAGTCTCCCTTCCAAATGTTTCCAAAGCTGATAGGAGGGGAGGGGAGTCATCTCCCCTTATGAGGACTCAATTGGCAGGGAGGCAGAGAATGCCATTTCCCAGATAGTGATGGGGTGGGGAGATGCACTCTTGCGCC
This sequence comes from Eublepharis macularius, assembly GCF_028583425.1. Lineage (NCBI taxonomy): Eukaryota > Metazoa > Chordata > Lepidosauria > Squamata > Eublepharidae > Eublepharis > Eublepharis macularius. The sequence goes on from NC_072798.1 coordinate 86,396,061, forward strand.
TTGGTCTCATTCCCCTTTCCTGCCAACAGAGTTCATTAATAACGTAAGGTCTCTCTCCCCTTGGAATCTGATTGGTGAATGCTGTTCAGGAAAACTAGCTGCTGCCCTGAGAGGCGAGCCTAGTGCCTGCCTGCTGCTGTAAATTAGAGAATGAAACAAAACACACAAACTTTCTGTTAGGAGGAACTCGTTACAATTTAGTTTTCCGGATTTGGTTCAGCATTCCAGAAGCTGCTTTGACAAGCCAAACCAGCAATTTCCGTGTGTATTTTTGGCTCGTTTTCCCATTATGCACACCCCTATTAAACATTCATTCTATTTTACCTATCTATCAATTGATAGGAATTGTTCTCTACCATTCTGTTAATTGAATGCATTTTTTTTATCATTGCCCTGCACACACACCTGTGCCATGAGAAACTGAGCCTTCTGGCTGCCTTTAGAATGCCTGCCTTTCTCTTGCACATCTGTCATTTTCTGATTTGGATATAAAAGTATTGACTATATGAATGCACATGAACCTGAGAAAGTAGCTTCCGGCTCTTGAAAGCTTATGCTAGAACTAGCAACCAAGACTGTTGCAAAAAAATGGGCTCTAGAAAATGGCACTCCTCCTCGCACCATATCCATGGAAAGTAGCAGGTGGCCAGGACCAGCGGGAAGGAAAACTTCATGCCCCCCCGGTGCAGGGCCTGTCTGGAAAGAGGGAGGGGGGCTAGTTGGCTGCCACCACCCTCCCAACTCTGAAAGCTGTGCTGGGTCTCCCCCCACAGGCCTTGGTGAGCCTCTCCTCCTGAGAACCGACAGGCTACCCGTGGGGATGAGGGGGGCCAAGAGGGGCAGGGCTTCACTGGGCTCTCTGCAGCTGAATGAGGCTGTCCAGACAGAGGGAAGAAGCCTGGGCACCACAAATGCCAGCTGAGGCAGCCTTGGCTCCAGGGATCCTTCCTCCCACTCTCCACTCAGCCCCCACTGGCTCAAGGCCCTGAGGTGTAGCTGAGGCTGCACCCTCCTGGCCCATGTGGGGGGGCAGGGCCAAGCCTTCCCATTGTGCCTGACCTTCCTAGGCACCTGGAGGGCCCGGGGCCTTCCTGGGCCTTTGGAGAGCTGCACTGGGCCTTCCCACCACCACAGTGGCCTCCTCAGGGTCTTCAGAGGGCTGTGCCAGGTCATGCCACTGCTGCAGTGCCGGGCCTTCCTGTCACAGTGCCAGACCTTCCCAGGCAACTTGAGAGCTGCACTGGGCTTACCCGCCATCATGCCGGGCCTTCCCGGGCCTCCAGAAGCCACCAAGGTGGTGGGAAGGCAAGCTGTGTTGCCAACGATTCAGTTCTAATCCCTGTGGAGTGTGCCTGTACAGGGATAAAAAGTGAGTCATCAGCAACAGGGTTTGCATTTTATATCTTAGGATAAGTTTTGTTAGTCTTTAAGGTGCCTGTTTAATTGCCTAGTGATGAACCCTTAAGAAGGCGAGTCTGTGAAATAGATGCCTGGTAAGTCAGCTGTTTTTGAAAGGCAATATGATTGTAAACTGAAAGGACAATCCAACTCAAACTGTGCACCTTTAAGTTCCATTCGAGATAAGTATATGTTTAAATCTTTCCTGTTAAAATCAGTTTGAAAGGGTTTAATTTTTATTGGATCTACTATTTATTGGAATTCAGCAAGTTCATGTATCATTAATGCTTTTAATTTAGCATGACATAAATAGTCTTAATCAGCCCTCTTCTTCAGCTACAGAGGTGAAGGATGTGCTTAGGAAACTATTAATTTTAATATTAACTCCAATCCAGTGAAAATCATGCTTCAGTCTCTCTGAAATCAATATGACTTATGTGCTTAACTGTGTCCTTAATCCCCTTGATTTCAATGGGGTTTAGCATGCCTTGCCTTCTCTGAATGGCATTCATTGTCTAGGATTTCACTTTCAATATCCACACAGTATGAGGTCAGTAAAAAAAAAATTACTGGGAAAACCAGATTGTAGATCCCCAGCATAATCTAATCGCTTCAGGGAACAGCCTAAGGTGCCATTGCCCACTTTGTAGCACTTTGTGCAGAGTCAGGGGTGGTCCGCACATGTATGCAGTGATCCAGTGCAATCATAAGGAGAGTTACACCTTTCTAAGTGCATTGACTTCAGTTGACTTAGAAGGGTATAACTCCTTAAGAGTATAAGTGCCTGTGATAGTGCCTTCCTGAGAGTAAGCCCTATTTATTTATTATTATTTATTATTTATTTATAATAATAATAACATTTGATTTATATACCGCCCTTCAGGACAACTTAATGCCCACTCAGAGCGGTTTACTAAGTGTTATTATTACCCCACAACAATCACCCTGTGAGGTGGGTGGGGCTGAGAGAGCTCCAGAGAACTGTGACTCGCCCAAGGTCACCCAGCTGGCTTCGTGGAGGAGTGGGGAATCAAACCCGGCTCTCCAGATTAGAGTCCCGTGCTCTTAATCACTACACCAAACTGGCTTATTTTATTATTTCAATTTATAAACCACCCATCCTCAGGGGCTCTGGGCGGTGAACAACAGTTAAAATCAAGAATAACAAGAAAACAATAGTTCTAAAATCAACATACAATACGCAATAATAAAATAAATTAACCAAGTAAATTAAAGTGCAATGGTGGGGAGAAACCTCCCACTCCCACCCCAAAGGTGGGAGGCTGACATGGCACCACCCCCTTCAACCACCGAACACCTGGCGGAACAGCTCCATCTTACAGGCCCGGCAGAACAGTAGTATGTCCTGCTGAGCCTGGGTCTCCATTGACAGAGCGTTCCACCAGGCTGGGGCCAGGACCAAAAAGGCACTGGCCCTGGTTGAAGTGAGGTGGGCTTCCTTAGGGCCAGGGACCACCAGTAAACATTTATCTGCTGATTGAAGCGGTCTTCAGGGAACATACAGGGAGACGTGGCCCCAAAGATATTTTATTCATATCGTTTTTCCAAACTCAAACTTACAACAAATTTGTTTAAGAGCTTGCTATGTAGAAATCGGTCTTGTCATGGAAAACAATGTTCGATAATAAGAATAACAATAAGAATACTTAACAATCTTTAACATAGCATACTATGAGAGTGCTATAAAACTGCATATAAATGGATCGAGAATAGGATTCTGTCTAAAAGCAATCCTACGCAGGTGTACTAAAAAATAAGTCTCATTTTATTCAACAGGGCTTACTACCAGCAAAATCAAAAAGAGTCCAGTAGCACCTTTAAAACTAACCAATTTTATTGTAGCATAAGCTTTCGAGAATCAAGTTCTCTTCGTCAGATGGCTAACTCCTCTGCATCTACTACCAGTAAAATATCCTTACAACTGCAGCGTAAGTCAACCAAACCCAACATTCTTTATTAGCATCATTTTTTTGTTTCCTTTCCCTGACTTTCCCCCATAAAATGTCATTTCCTAACATTATTTATGCATCAGTAAACTGGCATTCTCTATTTCATGCAATGTGCATGTAAACAGTGCATAAGTGGAGACTAAACACAGTACAGCGTGCATGCAAAATACTAACAGTGAAAAACAGTAAAAAAACACTGACAAGAATAGAAAATAAAACCAAATAGGGAGCATTTGGTCATCTCTGCTCATTATTTGATTTTGCAGACTCCATGATGTTATTCCTTAAGCGTTCTGTAATCCTCAGACATGTCATTTATATAGTAACTGTTATGATTGTAGCTATTGTTAGTGGTAACACAAAGCCAGAATACTAGAGTTTCCTGTAATTTGTTAAGAAGACATAACAACATTGTAAAACAGACAATACAGAGACTGGCCAGCATCCCCACCCCAACTCCCGACACATCTTTTGTCTAAGCAGCATATTAAATGCTGATAGTTTTGTCTCATTTTCCGGACGAGTATCTGAAAAGAGAAAATAATTATAGCTACCTATGTATATGTTACAATGATTTCTTTAATATTTTCATATTTAATAATAAAAAGAATTACTGACTGGGGTGAATTTCACAGTGTGTGTATGTGTTTGTATACGTCCCTCTCCCATAATGTCCCAGTTTGCTTTATTTTATTTTACTAGAGAATGGACACACTTCATTTTTCTAATCATATGCCATGGCTGCATTGCACATGTTAGAATGGTCATGAAAATACTTATGACATAAGTATTTTAAGTGATTTTTTTATATATTAGGAAGTACTGTAGAGAAGATAAATCCATATTCTCACTAATTTACATGTGGGTGTTTCCATTTAGATTCTTCTGAGCATTAAAGCTTTTGCACAAGTTCAGAAGACTCCAAGAAACCCTGGTTGGCATGTTTACAGCTTTGAATCCAGACCCAAATTCGCCTTCTTAGAGTTCAGCCATAAAAGGCGAAAATTTGAAAGGATATCGAATTACCTAGAATCTCTGCTAGGCTTTCTGTTTCACTTATTTTTTTATTCTGATGTTCCCTAATTGTTAGTTTCTTTTAAAAAAAATCACACAATTTTTACGCTATCTAGATATTATATACCATTTATATGACAATTACACGCAGCAGACACAATTATATTATTAAAATTGCTTAAATATAATGGGAAAAAATGGTGCAAGGAAACAAGATGAAAAAATATTCAAATAGCTCCATTTGCAAAGTGGAAAAGCAAAAAAAATCCACATACATACACAAAGTGAATCCAACCAGCTTTTTTTCTGCTGAAAAAAGGAGGGGTTACTTTTGACAACCAAAAAGAGCTATTCTGGAGATCATAGAACCTACATGGACAAAATCCATGAGTAATAAGGGCTGCCGTAAGGAAGAAAATTCGGTGAGATTGAATGAAAAGGTAGGCTGGATTCAGCGATAGTGATTTTCAACAGTGGGGCAGTGATTTTATAACAGTGGGGCAGACAAATTTAGTAGCATCTCTAATTAAATGTACCAGCTTATGCTCTATCTTCTGTCAACTGTTTCAACTTACTGCAAGAAAGTTCAATCCTGCAGCCCCAGTGATTCCCAAGTAGAGATGGGCATGAACAGAAACAAACAAACATGATGTTTGGTGTTCATTGCCATCCACAAACAGGGACTCACGAGCAACCACGAACATGGCCCTGTTCATGAACATGTTCGTGGTTGGCTGTTCGTGGAGGCCAGCAGGCTCTCCTCCAGCCATCATCCAAGTCAAGATGCCTACTGCACCACTCCCAGAAACCTGATCTGAGCAGGCACCAGGAAAGGTACAAATAATAGATAATAGCTTGGCCCCAGAGCCTGGCAGCAGCCCTGGAACTTGAAGGGGTAGATCCCTATCCCATCACACACAAAGAAAATTCAAGCTCCAGTGCACTCTCTCTATCAAAATGCCAACAGCAACTCTCTCCCTCTCCACTGTCTGCAAACTAAGCCAGAGCTGGGAGCCCCCCTCCCCCCTGGTATTTGTTCCCTTGTTGTAACAAATTTGGAGCTTCACACTTGAAAGGAAGACCTGCCTATCAAGCTAAATTGGGCGTAGATTGGGGTTTCCAGGGCAACAGCAGTTCAGACAGAGTTCAGACAATCCCTGCCTAAGTTGCCAAGGGAATTGATTGCAGGTGCCAGACGGTCCGGCTTGATGAACAGCAACGAACAGCAACGAACGAGGCTTGCAACGACCACCTGTTCATTTAGAATGGGGCCTCATGAACAGCTTGTTCGTGAACAGCAGATTGGGCTGTTCATGGCTTTTTTTGTTCATATTGCTGTTCGTGCCCATCTCTATTCCCAAGCTTCTCTAAGTTGCACCCACTTCTAAACTTTCTCTGCTTTTCAGAGGCCACTGGTGAAATAATTCCATGCCATGTTCCCTCTCTGCAACATAAAATGAAAGAATCTCAGAACATAAAATGAAAGAATCTCACATCAATGAATTCCAGTCATGTTTACATTGTATTCATGTTAATATTTAGCATGACTGAGCAGCAGGCCATCCTTCATGGCCATTTTGCACATCATGCATCACATTTGCATCACATCTCTGCGAGCTCGCTGTTTCTGATCACCCCATCCCACCTCACAACCCACCTATATAAGAATCATGGTTTGTATTTAGATCTCACAGTTTGAGAGAACTACTGCATTAGAATATTCTTTTTCATGGCAGGAACATGTCTTGATAAGTGAAGAGTAACCCTAAACAGGTCTACTCAGCAGTTCTGTGTTATGTTACAAGGATTACTCCCAGAAAAGCATCTTTACTCCTGCAGACTTACTAAGCTGTTACACCCATTGAAGTCAATGGGCCTAGAAGGGTATCATTGCATCTAGGATTGCACTGTTAACTACGATACTATAATCGGTACCAATTCGGTTTCTCATCAGTTTATTTCACATCCGCAAAGACTGTTTTCAAGGGCACTTATTCATCTCTTCAGACTGATAATTTGTTCTGCAAATAAACCATGTTTCTTTTTTTAAAAGACATGCACTTGTCCAGGTTGAAAGCTATTAATATCTGGCACATACCGGTGGAGTACCGGATCACATTCAAGGTTTTGGTATTAACCTATAAAGCCCTATGCGGACTGGGACCGGCATATCTGTGGGACTGCCTCTCCCTATATGAGCCCCAGAGGACACTTTGAACCAGCGACAAACAGCTGTTAATGGTCCCTGACTGCAGGGAGGCCCGCCTAGCATTGACTAGGGCCAGGGCCTTTTCGGTCCTGACTTCAACCTGGTGGAACGCTCTGTCTAAAGAGACTTGGGCCCAGCCGGATTTGTTATCCTTCTGCCAGGCCTGCAAGGCAGAGCTGTTCCACCAGGTGTATGGTTGATGCTGGTTGGGCCTCCCCACCAGCCAACTAGAGGAAAACATGCCCCCCTACCCACCAAGCCTGTTAAATACTTTGGAGATGGTTGGGTGGTGGTTATTGGAGAAGTCTGCTGCTGTGTGTTTTAAATATTTCTGTGGTTTTATTGGTTTTAAAGTTATGTGTATTTTAAATTACTATACTGATTGTAATCCGCCCTGAGCCTGCTGATGCAGAGAGGGTGGAATATAAATTGAATAAATAAAGCTCATTACAAGATGTAGAAATACAGGCAGTACACTATTAAAGCAACCACCACTGATTACAATTAAGCCTTCTCCAAAACAACCAAACAGATAGGCCCTTTTCACACTACTCACCGGCTTTTGAAACGTCGCGACATGTAGCACAAGAAACACAGAAGATAGCATCTTCTCGCGTGAGTTTTGCACGACATTGTGCAAAACTCGTGTGAGAAGACGCTATCTTCCGTGTTTTTTGCGCTACATCTCGCAATGTTTCGGAAGCCGGTGAGTAGTGTGAAAAGGGCCATAATCAAATACTGCAATACATCAAGCATTACAACGAGTACAATGCATTTCTATAGTATTCAGTCCTGTTCTCCAGTTTTCTTACAAACTTTCTATGATATCTGGCATCAAGAAATATGCTAACATGCTGATTCTGAACTGGTTTCTATTAATGCCCATAAGCTCTTGGACAAAATGATTTTTCACTCAAATACAGAATGAAAGCTCTAGTGGGGCTGCCAACGTGAATATTCTCTGATGCAACATGTTGGATTTGCTGTGCTTGACTTAAAAAACAAAGAACAGGTATCTTGAAGTTTTTAACGCTGCCTTCAATTGAACTGTTAAAATTAAAAAGAGTTTAGTTCGTTCCAATTAATTATTGCTGTTGAATTTCACTGAACTGGTTTCGATCCTTCTCTTGGAAAGCAAATTTCAACTTGTATCAGTGAATAAACTGAACACCGGTCTCCTGAAACAGCTTGTGCTTTAGAAACACTCATCTTAGTCTGGAGCAAGTTGACCCAGCAATTCAGTCTAATGGCATCAAGCCATTGTGTTTTCTAGGCAGCTGTGTTTTCTCAGTCTGGTATTTGAATGTGTAGTTATTTGCAATGGTTTAAAAAAGTGGTGTTGTCAGCATCCGTATTTGACAGGCCTGCGGGGAACACAAACTGTTGTTACAACCGCCCTCGCACTTTCTATCAGTTTTAAGTCTATAACACAAAAATACCTAACTGGATTGAGACCCACAGTCTGGGACCCCCTGTTTTAGGTGATGAGGTATGCAACACATCATGCAACCTGCATGTCTTAAGCACATTACTTGCGGCAGGTTTCTTTCTACTGTCACTACCTGTTTCCCATGATCAGACTGTATCCTTGTGGTTCCCAGTTCCATGACTAGCTGCTATTTGCAGTATACTCAAACGGATAGTGCATGTCATTAGCCAGCCCCAGTTTAGAATTATGCCCAGACCAACTGAAGCTTCATTGTAACCCAAAAGAATCCATTTGGAGAGACACATACCAATCAGATTGCTGGGCCTCATTGCTCCTCCCCCTTTTATTTAAGAGTTGGATAACAGGGTTAGGTAGGGAGAGGTAATGAGAAGGGCTTCCATCAAACCCTAGGTACTTCCACAAATATGCATGCAAGCATCCAGGAATACCAGAAACCGTGGAAACGACAGGGCCTTCTATGCTGCTCTTCATAATAGTGGCTGTGCTTAAGGCATATCAGAGTGCTTAAGGCATATCTAGACCAGTAGTCCCCAACCATATTGACTCTATGGGTAATTTCAAAATTCAAAGGAAAGCTACAGAGCACAACAAAATGGCTGCCATGGAGGTGGAACCAATCTCAAAACAGTAGAAGGTGTGACCAGGGGGAGGAGAAGGTCATGGCTGGAGCATCCCTGAGAGAGGAGGGCCATTGTCACGGTCAGGGCTGGGGTTCCCATTTGGGAGGGTGCTTGGCTGAGCGGGAGGCAGAAAGCGAGAGTCCAAAACACACAAGGGTCAAGAGTCAGGGAGTCATCTGTCAGGGGAGCAAGCAGAGGAGAGTCAGAAAGCTGAGCCGAGGTCTGAAAACCAAGTCGTCAGTTGCACGCAGAGACAGGCAAGAGGTGGTCGAGGACGAAGCTGAGGTCAGGACACAGGAGGTCTATCTGAGCGAGGGCAGGGTACAAGGCAGGGGTGAAGCTTCCAGGAGCCGAGCTGCTGGGCTCAAGGAGTGGTGAATGACACTGCTCCCTTATAAGCTCAGCGCAGCATAAGAGAACGAGGCTCAGGTGTTTCTCCTTCACTTGATTGCCCCGCCTCATCCTCGGTGTTCAGCTCCGCCTGTTGCTGTGCTTGCAGGCGCGCACTCTTCCATCATTCCCAAACCGCCTCTTTTGCCCAAGCCTTCTGCCTTGCTGCCGGCTTGCAAGGCTTGGTTCTCCGAGGCGCCAGTTGCTCCTCCTCCCTGTGTGCCCCCTCCTCTTGTGCTGAGGGACCCGGGTTCCGCTGAGGGGCCAGGTTGCACTGAGGGATCTGGTTGCACTGAGGGGCTGGGTTGCTGGTCGCTGGATGGCTCTTCAGGGGCTGTAGGTGGGTCTCCCATGGGTTCTTCCAGCTCCTCCTCCTCGGAGGAAGGATCGTCAGTGGGTAGTGTGCCCAACTGACATGGGTCTCCGACAGCCATGAGGCAGGGAAAGCATGGGTGTGACTACACAGATAACCCACTTGGGAGTGGTTTGAGGGTTATTGGGGGGTGAAGGGGCCTGTCAGCTGTCTTGGCTGTCCAACTGTCTCCAGTGCATCCCTTATCAGCAAGGGGGTACCTTTGGGGAGGAGGCAAATGGGCAGTGAGGAGGATGGGAGGAGATGGGGCCTTTCACTGGGGTGCACGTTAAAATAATTGGTGCAAAGGAGCTGAGTGGTGGCTGCTGGGAGTAGGCCACCTGGTGCAGTCAACTGGTGATAACTCAGTCCCACTGTGTTGATAGACTGCTTTGAACCTGCAACCAGCATTTCTTTGATTCTGACTGTTATACTGCAATATGGAAAGGCATCTCATCCCAAGCCTGTTGTGCACCCATACAATATCAGCCCCTGCGGACCCCTGTGAGTGGTAGGTATCTCAGATCCCCCAATGAGGGGTGAGGATCCTCCGCTCCCTCCCCCCCACTCACCTTGCCAGCAGAAGGGAAAGGTGGGAAACAGGCCTCCTGGGCATGCTCCTGGAGCGGCACAACAATGTCCCTCCCGGGAGTGAAATCATCATCCCACCCCAAGAGCAGCAGGCCATCTGGATAATGTAGTCACACAATTTGGGGCCCAAACCAACCCACTGTGAAGCACGAGTGCACTCCTGAGTCTGTGTGATGACATCACTTCCGGGAAGCATGAATGCACACGAGGAGCAAAAAAATAAAAATAAATGACAGAAAGGTGAGTGCTGGATCCCCCTCTCCCACAAGGACGGTAAGGGGACCTGGCAACCCTAGCGGGTGGCTAAACAGAAGGTCTTATATAATGTCAGGTGGTCCCAAGCCAAGCATCCTCCTATGAAAGATACAGCTATTTTCAAATGTATGCCCCCTGGTGATGCAAAAGATCTCGCGCAATCTTCTGAAGTATCTCTTGCACCACAGAGGTAGAGGAAATCCGAGCTGGTCTCTGCTTTAATGAACACATGATTTAGGAAAGCGCAAGTAAGTGCTAGAAAGCACATCAATTACCATGACAAGTGCCAGGAGATTTTGAGGACAGTGAGGGTGGAGCTTGGAGAAGAGGTGATGTTATTTCCAAGTGATATTCTAGGAATTTTCAGTAATCTCTGTGGTTAAGACCACAGAGACACGGGGAAATTTGTGGAGTATGTATATGGACGCCATTTTTTCTCTCTCACTCCGCAATTTCTCAAGTGTGAGTAATTGGGGCCAGAGCTTTCTCACCATGTGCCCACAAATGACAAGCCTAATAAACAGGCACTATGGTTTCCACAGTGACTATGCTGGAAATCACTGTTGGTACATCAGTGTGCATCTACTGTGATTCTTTCCTTCCACTATGACCTCCAGATAAATTTTGAAAACAAAGGGTATATGGGATATCTGTGGGCCCAATTTGGGCAAATACCTGATTTCTCTACCTACTCAGTCCTGGGGCAGTTATTTAGTGTAATCATCAGATTGTAGATGAGTTGTGGGTGTTATGATATAATCATACCGGATAAAATGATACCTGATAAAATCAAGTTTGCTGATCATGTAGTAAAAATGTTCTTGGCCTATACAACTGCAGGTGTGTATGAAGTGGTGTAAGGGGTTGCATGTTTCAGTGCTCCACCAAATAATAATAACAACTAATATTAGTAACATTTGATTTATATACCACCATTCAGGACAACATAACACCCATTCAGAGTGGTTTACAAAGTATGTTATTATCCCCACAACAATCACCCTGTGAGGTGGGTGGGGCTGAGAGAGCTCTGAGAGAGCTGTGACTGACCCAAAGTCCCCCAGCTGGCTTCAAGTGGAAGAGTGCAGAATCAAACCCGGTTCTCCAGACTCGAGTCCTGCCGCTCTTAACCACTACACTACCACTACACCAAACTGGCTGTACACCACCACTACACCAAATAAACTCTCTGCTCATAGAATATTAGATATCAGAAGGAAAGCAAGTTTTGAGCTTAGCCTTTTCCTAGATGTGCTTGTTTTCTGTATTCTGAGATTCCTGCCTCCCTCATCTAATGTACAATCTATGGACAAGTTGACTGTAAGATCTGCTGCTTGAGCAGATGTGCCTGAAGCTGCATTCAGCAACCTCCAACAACCCTTTTCCTACTTGGTAATTATTAGTGCTTTCTTTCTCAAATTTTGATATGTGAGATGCAAATCATAAATACACTCGGTGAGGCAACCCACTGATATGGAAGAAATGGACGGTATAAACTCCTTGTGGCCTGGGTTGCTTTAGAGGCCCTAAAGAGACCACTTGCCTGCTTCTTTTCTTATGCTCTTGCCCCCACAGTGTCTGCAATCTTAGTGCTTCAGCAATAGGTGGAAGCTTCTCTAGGAATCCCTTATGTTAATCCTTTGTATTCCTTGAAATCATAGGAAGTGCTCTTCTATGGGCCAAGCTACAAGTGACGAATGACATAGGTTGGACACTTGTCAGCATCCCTCAAGTTTTGATGGGAAATGTAGGCGTCCTGGTCTAGCAGCTTGGCTCGCCGACTGCTGTCCAATGGACTTTTCAACTGTCACTTGTCCGACATTCTGCCAAGCTGCTTACATCAAAACTTGAAGGAAGCTGACAAGTGTCCAACCTGTGTCAGGCATCACTTGCAGTTTGGCCCTATACCAAGTTGTTTTTGAGTTAAGCAAAGGTGTTAGAGAGAACAGCGTCCTATAGATGATTTTTTTTGCACCTTTTAGTGCATTCCTTTCCCTCTCTTTCCTTTTTATATATGGGATACCATCCCAGAGGGAATCTTCTTCCAGGGACCCATCGAGGTTCTCAGCAGTCTTGCAATAAGGTAGTATTTGCTGTCTGTGACCTAATGACACTGGTATTGGAAGGTGGTATTTCTGCCAGCAGTTTTAACAGCAGATTTATGCAATTGGGTTTTCTAAATTTGTATTTGTATTGTGTACACATGCTGTACAATTTTTACACGCAGTTTATATGATATCTATCACTTTCACACATATTGCTGAGCTGGAATAAGTGCAGAAGAGGCAACCAGGATGATTAAGGTGCTGGAACACCTTTCCTATGAGGAAAGCCTGAAAAGTCTGTGAATTCTCAAGTCTAGATTAAAATACATCTAAGAGGGGGCGTGATGGAGCTTTATAAAATTATGCATCAAGTAGAGGAAGTGAATACAGAGAACTTTTTCTCCCTCTCCCATAATACCGGAATTCAGGGGCTCCCAATGAAGCTTCTGGACAATAGATATGGGACAGAGAAAAGGAAATTCTTTTTTATGCAAATATTTCTTTACAATGAGTGATTTACAGTGCAATCCTAAGCAGAGTTACTCCAGTCTAATTGTGGAATTATTTGAGTATAGATGGCTTTAAAAGGGGATGAGGCAGGATAGGACTATCAATGACTACTAGTCATGTTGACTAAAGGGAACATCCATATCCAGCGGCGGTAAACCTCTGGATACCAATGCTAGGAGACAACATAAGATGAAGGACCTGGCCTTTGTGCCCTCTTCATTCCTACCCCCCAGTCGGATTAAAGAGGCAGATACAAGGCTTGGGTACTAATGGGCCACTTTTTATTTGACAACAACATTAACTCCAACATTAACTGCAGACATGACAAGCTCCTAACTAGCGGTACAGTTCAAGCCCTGGAGTCACCCCTAGACCTCTGCCTTGACCTGCCTGAGCAAGCCCCACTGCTCCGGGTGCAAGCCATCTATGATCATGGCTGTGATGCAGCCGGCCAGGTGGATGGTTTCCCACTTAAAGCTCCAACCACCTCAACCCATGGAGCTGGAGGGAAAGACTTGTCCAGGGGATCCCACCAGGCAGTCTTCCCTCTCAACTGGCAGTCTTGCAGCCTGCCAGGTGATCCTGATAGACCCCAATATTCCCACCAATGGGGATGTGTCAAGGGTGCTCACTGGCCCGCTCACTTTTCTCAACTCTATCCTGCCAGTGACCAGCCTATTTTCAGCTCCACCTTACCCCAGACCATGCACGCAGTGCACGGTAGGCAAAAAATACCTTTCCCAAACAGCTAATTGGGGAAAGGAGAAAAAATTCCTACCTGGCCCTGGCAAGCAGCGACCGGTTAAACCAGCACTGCTAAACAAGAACAAGGAAGTAACTGTCAGGCCACGAGATGGAGCTGCCTTTTAAAGCTTCAAGCTAGGGTTGCCAGATCCAGATTGGGAAATTTGGGAAATGATGGGATTCCCCGCCCATCAGCTGAAAAGCGGGAAACCGGAAGCTCACACCCCTATTCTGCAGACTTTCTGCTGCCCTGGAAGTGACATTTTCACGAACTACGTGAACCGGTTCGGGAACTGGGGCAAGTTTGTGAAAGTTCATGGTTCGTGAAACTGTGCGAACCTCGAACCTCCCAGTTCATGTTTTTTCTGGTTCTTGCCCATGTCTACTTGCAACTCTACTTCAAACTCCATCCCTGGACAAGTACCCAGATGACTGGGAGGATGCTGCCGCTTTCCCCATCTGAGGTGGCAAAGACAGCCCTTGACCTCAACAGCCTTTGCTTGCCGGCCGGGAGGAACAAATTATTTCTCCGGAACAACTGGCTGGCTAGTGAGTTATACAGGCTGTTTAGCTAAAGGAACCACTGATGTGGTCCAGTCAGGCTCTTCGTATATTCTTATCATTTTAGGCTGTGGAATGCTGAGTTTTCTAGTCCTGGCTTATTTCCATAGCTTTATTCCTAATCATTTTTTTATGCAGCTGTGATTTGATTGTAATGTCTCTACTTCATGAGGTGCCTTGAGCAGGTCTCTAGAAAGTTGGCGTATAAATTTTGAAAACACATAATTTATACAGACAGTGTGCATTGTTCATATTCATATTCATAACATGTATAATACTGATCTGATTAATTCACAAATGGTATTGGAAAATATGCACAAGTAAACCAAAGACATAGCGTGACAATAAAGAATTATAAATTCAGTTTGCACAAGTACAAAGCAAGAATTAGAACACAGATTTGGGGGGGGGTCAAACAGAAGGAACAGACATTTAATGTTCCCCCATATCCTGCTTCCTTCTTGCCAAATTATAGACTCTACAAAAGTAAAAAGAAATAGGGAGACAGACAGATTGTGGGCAGTATCATTTAAGCCCTGATTTAGATGCACTGAGCTGTGCTTGTGCAAACTAAAATGCAATTTTGTTTTCTTGCCTCTATGGCAATTTATGAAGCTGCTTCCAGACGCTAATCAATAGGGGGATATGCTGTTTTCCACCACCAGCAATTTCAGATTGCTCACTGTACCGTGTTCTGGCATCTCACTCACACATAGAAACAAACATCTTTTGTTTAAAGACAAAGGGAAAGATCTCAAGCATATTGTAAAAAGTATTAAAAGGGTTTATAGTCAACTGTTTGGTATAAAAAGGAAATCAATATTTGCAACGGGTTTCCCTTTATTAACTGTGTACTTATGTCAAAAAGTGAGCAATCTTCTCAGCAAAGCGGAGAATAATAGGAAATCTTGGTTTTTCTTTATTGACTATTTTTCCCAATCAGTTTGAAAGCTTGATTTCAGTTTTTTGTTTTGATTGTTTCAAGTCATTAACTAGCTTTCTGATCTGCCTGAGACTGGGGTGTGATTTTATCATGCCACTTAATCTCTTCCAATTAACCTCCATCATCCTTGATATTATATACTTCATGTTCTTGTGAGATTAAACTGTGTGTCGGGGCGGGGGGGGGGGGGAAGCGGGGATCCTGCATTTGTGAAACTTTGGTTGCAAATACAATTGGAGCCTTCATAGATTGCCATCCACTCAGTCATTTCTTAACCCATCACCAAATAATGCGCGGATCCTTCATTTAAAATCTGGGTTTGATCTGGGTTTTGGCATATTCCACCGTGTTTTGGAAAGCTGAGTATTTTGCAAAGATTCCTTACTAGCATCATAGCACCGCTAAATACTATGAACTTTTACATACCAAAGGGCTTCCTTTTATAGCAGCATGGTTCCAAATCTATATCTTTGCATCACTGAAGCTGCAATGATAGCCAAAATCTGTTCATGCAGAATCTTGAAGCATCTCCAGATCAGGTCTCAGTTCTCTCGTTATCTTCCACTACAAAAGATCGAAGGACTTAGACACTTTCAAGCATATTATCGTTATCAGCAGGTTGCTAGTAAATCACACTCAAATCTCACAATAGATTCCAAATTGGCTTCTAAACAACTTGCCAAGGCTCTGTGATGATAAGATTCTGAGATTTTTACTAGGTCGCTCTTATATCCGGCTCACTACCAGATACTCATTTTATGGTAACTGAATACATATGATTCACAGTATAAAAACCCAGACTTCATTCTAAGCTATTACTGCAAATGTTCCTGTGTGTTTCATTTGATGCAAGAGAGAAATATGCTTTTTTGAGCTTGGATCAGACAACAGCTGCAAACCATTTTCAATCCTTTTGATTCTGTGGGTTGCTTAATGGGTGATGAGTCACAAACCACCATCTGAAACTACTT
The DNA here is from genome assembly GCF_028583425.1 of Eublepharis macularius. Taxonomy (NCBI): domain Eukaryota; kingdom Metazoa; phylum Chordata; class Lepidosauria; order Squamata; family Eublepharidae; genus Eublepharis; species Eublepharis macularius. The sequence continues at coordinate 86,412,084 of NC_072798.1, forward strand.
GCCATGGCATTCGAAGATGAAAGTCTGTAGGTACTTTTTCAGAAACAAAAAAGTCAGATGGGAAAGAAACACAGGTTGCTGCAAGGTCAAGCAACCAGCCTTTGGTCTTAAGACACAGATATCATGAAGAGCACCCCCCTACACACACACACGCATGACACACACACAGAGATGATGCTTTCTCCACTGTTGATAGTTCTGAACTAGCTAAGAGCCGGAACCCACATGACACACTATGGAGATGCTACAAAAACCGACTCCTAATGTTGTTTGGTCCCCCACTCAAATTATCATAGAATCATAGAGATGGAAGGGGCCTTACAGACCATCTAGTCCAACCCTCTGCCCAATGCAGGAACAGCCTAAAGCATCCCTGACAAGTATTCATCCAGCTGCCCCTTGAAGACTGTTAATGAGGGGGAACCCACCACATTCCTAGGTAGCTGATTCCACTGCTGAATTACTCTTAATGTGAAGATGTTTTTCCTGACATCCAGCTGGTACCTTCCCTCCTGTCATTTGAATCCATTGTTTGGAGTCCTAGGCTGATTCTGTACATCCTTAAAGGGACAGCCCACTCACCGAATGTGGGCAGCTTTTCCACTTCATTCCAGACGTCAACGTTTTCAAAACAACAGCTGTTTGGCTTCCATTTTTTCGGCACCCTTTCTGGCACCACAGGAAAGTGCAGTTCCAGAAGAGGCACCAAAAAATGGAAGCCAAACAACCAGCAACTGTTTTGAAAATGTAGACATCTGGAGTGAAGTGGAAAAGCCACCTGCGTTCAATGATTGAGCTGTCCTTTTAAGGACATGCAGAAATGGCCTTATACTCTGTTGCCAATAGAAACAGATCCCTTCCCTCCTCCAAGTGACAACCTTTTTAATATTTAAAGAGAGTAACCATGTCTCCCCTCAACCTCCTCTTCTCCAAACTGAATATTCCCAAGTCCCTCAGTCTTTCTTCTTATGGCTTGGTCCCCAGGTCCCTGATCATCTTGGTTGCTCTTCTCAATTTATGGTTAGATCTACTTACCACCAGGAATGATACACATTGTGTGGAACTGACATTGTACGACTGCAACTATCAGATGTAAGCTGATCTTTTAGTGTGGCCCCAAACAAAAGGATGCTTGCTAAACAGGTTTACATTGGAACTTTTAAAAAATGCTGCTGATCCAAGCAGATAGGCAGTCATAAAATACTATCAAGAGGGGGGACAAAATATCAAAAGAGGCTATACAATGTAAATTTATCAGTCACAAACATTCAATATGCATTTCCACAATTAAGGAGTTCATACATGAATAGACAACTCCTAAATATAACCAACCAAGCTTGTACTAAGCAGCGCCCATCCTATATACTACTTTCTTGTCAAGTGACAAGAATATCCAAGATATTAAGAATGAATAGAGCATGGTTTCCAGCCCTGAAAAACACCAGGCTAACAAAACACTCTATACCTGACAATAGCCCTGCAGAGAAGATTAGTACATCAAGCACCAATCCATATGCAAAAGAACCTCCTCAGGATACAGTGAAGCCTCCCTCCATTAGCATTCCACACCCTGGGAAACTCTTACAGGATGACTCAGCTCAACCCCACCCCTCCTGAGTAGATATAAATTCCCTGCCAACATCTTTTCCACACTGTGACTCCAAGAGATCTCTGTCTTTTGGTGCTACACCTCTGAAGATGCCAGCCACAGCTGCTGGCGAAACATCAGGAACTACAATGCCAAGACCACGGCTATACAGCCCGGAAAATCCACAACAACCATCGTTCTCCAGCCGTGAAAGCCTTCGACAATATAAGGCTACGTTGATTCTGTGTTTAAAAAGGGATGGCTAGTTCTGAGGGAAGTCGTAAGTATTTTATGCAGCTGCTTTATACTGAGTTAGGCCGCTGGGCTATAAAGCTTCATATTGTCTACTCAGATTCATGGTGAATCTCTAAGATGGTGATGCTGATACTTCATTTATACCCCACCTTTCTCACCAATGGGGACCCAAAGCAGCTTATATCATTCTTTCTCCTCCATTTTATCCTCATGACAACCCTGTGAGGTAGGGTAGGTTATGCTGAGAGATTGTGTGACTGGCCCAAGGTCACCCACAAGCTTCCATGGCAGAGAGGAGATAGATTCTAGTCTGACACTATAACCACTAGAAAAAGGTCTTACTCAGCATTTCCTACTTGAAAGACTGGCCGTTTCCACACTACTCACCTTCATCCGGAACGCTGCGGAACGTCGTGAAAAAAAAATGCAGAGGATAGCATCTTCTCGTGTGAGTTTTGTGCAATGTTGTGCAAAACTCACGCGAGAAGACGCTATCTTCCGCGGGTTTTTTCCACAACGTTCCGCAGCATTCCGGATGAAGGTGACTAGTGTGGAAACGGGCACTGTTTGTATGGCAATGATAGGGATTAAACCTCAGGTCTACTAAATGAATGTGCTGACCAGCTCAGCCACAGACACTTCCCTATGACAGCTACTGTTTCATTTCACAACCAAGGAGAACATGGGACGACTAGTGAGCTCCTGCTTCTCCACATAAACTTGTGCTTGATCTTTACGTTTGTCTCATTTGTGTGCCACATGGTGGCAAAACCATTTCCTCACATTATACTCTTATAAGAACAACTCCATGAGGTAACCTCACAGTGATGTGCTGTGCCCAAGACCAATCAGTAATCTTTGTGGCAGTGGAGGGATTCCAACTTAGAATGCCTGATCGAAGAATATTCACACAAAACCAACAAACGCATTTCAAGATGAATTTACCTGTGTTAAACTTGTGTTTTCAAGTTATATTAACACTTCAACTTTTGGGTACTGTTCAAAAATATAGGCATACACTCAGGGCTTTTTTTCTGGGAAAAGAGGTGATGGAACTCACAAGAGGGAAATGAGGAAGAAACACACGGAGACCCATACAAAATGACCATTTCCTCCAAGGGAATTGGTCTCTGTCCAGAGATCAGGGTGGCAGGGCCACTGGGCACAAGAGGTGCCAGAACTCTGTTCCACTGCGTTCCCACTGAAAAAAAGCCCTGCATACACCATAAATGGGTACAGGATGAGGAGACCAATAGCTGACGCAGCCAACAGAATCAAATCCTTCGAAACCCACAACTTTGCTCAGATTCAGCAAGCCCAAGATCCGAGTAGATTTTTAATTGATTTTAATGAGCAAGGGATTGGAAACTGCAGCTAAACAGCAGAGAGAGGAATAACAGAGGACTTCACTTTCCTGTGCTTAATAAACCTTCTTATGATCCAGTACATCCTGTACATCAATCTATTACTTAGCAAATGTACCTAAAATATTAAGGATGCTCAAAGGGAAACCAAGAACAACACTTTAATAACTATGAAAGAGAAAGGTCTATACCATACATCTCTGTGTATACATAAGTACATATGCATGGATAGATCAATCTATATTTATGCTGATGGATACAGACATGCATAAACACATATTTTTCAATAAGCAAAATTGCTTTCCCCTCCCTTCCCTAAGCCATAAATATTTGCATGAGACAAATGGCCCATATTCTTCAGGCCACATAAAAAAAAGGAAGGTAAGAACTACCAAAGCAGAAATTACACCCATAAAATATGAACATTTGTCATTTTGTCTGACAGTCGTCGTGCGGCTTTGTGCTTGCAGCTGTGTTACGGAATTTACATTCTTTTCAGAGATAATTCTGCTGGTGCCAGACTACAACTACTGAGGGACAGATGGGATTAACTGAGCATATGTGTAAGATTTAAAAGCAGCAAGAGAACTTACCATGCATTACCACATCGTAAATGCATTACGCTGCCTACTTCGATTGGATTAGACGAAAGGTTTCTACTGCTAGCACACATTATCAGAGAGCTGTTAATGCCAGCAACATATGCCTCTGGAATCTTGCTTCAGAGAATCTGGAAGATCCCTTTGTTCTTTTGTGGTGAACAATGCAACCATTTGTCATAGCTGTTTGTAATATTGGATGAGATCATGTGATAAAATAATATATTAAAAACTGTTGGATTTGTTCTGTTGCTTTTAGAAGACTGTTTCAGAAAAGGGGGAAACCACGTCGGCCATCCTTTGCAAAAAATTTTTTAACAGGGTTATACATACAACCAGGGCTTTTTTTCTGGGAAAAGAGGTGGTGGAACTCAGTGGGTTGCCCTCAGAGAAAATGGCCACATGTCTGGTGGCCCCGCTCCCTGATCTCCAGACAGGGGCGGTGGGCCTATTGAGGCCAGGTAGGCGGTGGCCGCAGGCGCGGGGTGCCGGAGGGAGCGCTGGAGGAGGCTCGGCGGGCGGGAGCTTGCGCCACAAAGCACCAGCCTCCTATCCCTCCCACCCCGCGCTGCTGCCGCCGCCAGCACAAGCCCCTGGCCAGGTGCAGCCACCGTGGGCAGGCATCTGCGGCGGTGCAGGCAACCGAGCGGGAGAGCTTGGAGGCCGCCCGCCGCAGCAATCGGGCCGGCGGCGGCGCGTGCGCTCCCGTGATAATGTCATGCGTGATGTCATCACGCAGGCCGGTGCACGCGCATGCTTGTGCGCGCGTGGGGGCGCCCGGCCGGCCGCGAGCGGGGTAAACCCTTGCTCCGCCCCTGTCTCCAGACAGAGGGGAGTTGAGATTGCCCTCTGCGCCACTCAGCGGTGTGGAGGGCAATCTAAACTCCCCTCTGTCTGGAGATCAGGGGGCGGTGCCACCAGACATGTGGCCATTTTCAAGAGGTTCCAGAACTCCGTTCCCCCATGTTCCAGCTGAAAAAAAGCCCTGCATACAACCCACCTTAACCTGGGTGGCCCAGGCTAGTCTGATTTTGTCAGATTTTGGAAGGCACATGAGTAAGGAACACATGATGCCGCTTCTCAGAGATGAGTTTGGGTGAATTTGCAATTACATAAACGAAGTGTGGATTGGTTCCTTGCCCCTGAGGAAGTCTTGGGACAAAAACTGAGAAAGGCAAGCTGGCCCCGATTCGGGCAGGGCACAGATGGGCTTGGACTGTCTTCATCTTTTGATCCACACTTTGTTCCAGCATGAAGAGAAAATAGATGTATGAACATTTATAGTATTTCTTACCTGCTTGTTTATGTCTTCCATGGAGCTTTGTTCCTCGACTTGGTCATGAGAAATGTAAAAGGACAATGGTGTCGAAGATTTATATGTCGCCAATTGGGTTGCTAAGCGCTTGTTACATGTTTTCATGGTTTTTTATGATTGTGTATTTTTGAATTGATGCTTTGCATTTTCATATATAGGTCTATTTTTCTATGAAATTATCCTGTATTTATAATACCTTATGGCACTTTGTATGAGCACACAGTCACTTTATAAGTAAACATTTATTACGGTATTCATAGAGGTTATTTTCACTCCTGATTGTTTTTCCTTAGATTTTGGAAGCTAAGCAGGGCTAGAAGCTAAGCTAGTCCTGGTTAGTACTTGGATGGGAGACCACCAGGGAAGTACAAGGTCACTACTACACAAAGGCAGGCCATGGCAAACCACCAATGAACATCCCTTGCCTTGAAAAACCCTAAGAGGTCACCTTAAGTTTGCTGCAACTTGACAACATTTCCCACCTCCAGCACATACAACCTAGGCTGAAAGGCTGAGAAGAGGCAATGGTTTTGTTTCTAGAGGTCTGTTCCATTCATGGTCACTTTCTGCCTGGAGCAAAGGGACTCATGCTAATAAAAAAGTCTATTGGCTCAACTGAAGGCTTCTTATGAAAAGTTCCATCATTAGTGAAATGGACACTAGCGGTGTGCAAAATGAAACAAACGAGCCAGAAATACAGCTGGAATTTACTTTTTTATTCCGTTAAAGCAGCTTTTGGAATGGTGGTGAACCAAATTGGGAAGTTTGTGTGTTTCATTTCAGTTCTTACTGTGCAGCAGCAGCACAGGCAGACAGGCAGGCACTGGGCTAGCAGCATCTTGTTTTCCTTAACAGTAAGTCTACCAACAAATCGGCTCCCAAGGGAAGAGTCTGAGTCTTTAGCATTATACCAAATAACTCCATCGGTGGGAAGGGGAATGTGCATGGTGTGTGTGAGTGAATTTTTTGTTTGGTACTTCCTGGGCAATGCCATTTTCTCCCTGGCAATTAGGTCATCGAAAGGGAAGGAATACTGACTTGCTCTCAAGGCTTTCTCTTTCTTTCTTTCTTTCTTTCTTTCTTTCTTTCTTTCTTTCTTTCTTTCTTTCTTTCTTTCTTTCTTTCTTTCTTTCTTTCTTTCTTTCTTTCTTTCTTTCTTTCTTTCTTTCTTCCTTCCTTCCTTCCTTTCTTCCTTCCTTCCTTCCTTCCTTCCTTCCTTCCTTCCTTCCTTCCTTCCTTCCTTCCTTCCTGTATAAATGGCAAAAGTGTTCCTCAGTGAAACCTCAGCTAGTTTGCAGTTCCCACCTATGCATAAACCAATGTAGATTTCTAATATAGAGAACTGGGTTTGACTCCTCTGCTTGAAGCCAGCTGGGTGACCTTGGGCCAGTCACAGCTCTCTTGGAGCTCTCTCAGCCCCACCCACCTCACACAGTGATTGTCGTGAGGATAATAATAACACACTTTGTAAACCGTTCTGTGTATGGCATTAAGTTGTCCTGAAGAGCAATATATAAATCAAATGTTGCTGCTGCTGTTGTTATTATTATTCTCTTTAGATTTCTGCAAGCCCCCACCTCCAGCATCCACTCCTAAGAACCCAATTCTCCATATAATCAGTGAACTATTGGCCTACTCTACTCACATAGAAAAAAAAGTTATGGCAAAACAGGTGTCTATTTGAGAAGTGGGGGTAGATCATGCCGCCTGCCTGCTGGCACTTGGGTGATGGAGGAGATTGGCAGTGATTAAGTCAAGAACACTCCATTTTCCAGAGGAACAATGAGTGCAAAAGGAAGAATTCACTCCCGAATTCTGCTTCCACACACATTGGATAATGCGCTTTCAATGCTCTTTAGTGATCATCTGGAACCCTTGAGTAGTTGGCAACATTTATTGTGCTGGTGTATATGCAAAATGTGAAGGATTGGATTACAGTTTCCAGGCAGCTGCGTACGAATGAGTTGGTTAAATCAATTCTTTGGATTTGAGAGTGAGGGCCAAACTACAAATGACGACTTGATCAAGTGGAGCGCAAGTGAATGGCAAGTGAACAGGGAGGAATACACGTGAGTCTGTTCACTTGCCAGGCAAGTGTCATTCGTCACTTGTAGCTTCGCCCTGAGGCAAGAGACAAACATTGAAATCCAAAGCAGAGTTACTCCAATCTAAGCCCGCCACCTCAGAAAGACTGAGACAATCAAAGAAGTAAATTTTTTGTAATTTTTTTCCTGCCAGATGCAATATGTGGACAGATGAGGCAAAGGACCAGTTATATGGGAAACAGTGTGGCAATGCACATGTGCAAAATATTAGTTTTTACAGCCAAATGTTCCCATGAAGGAACATCAAGTCATTAAGGCAAAATGCGTAAAACTAGAATACAGAGACAAGCAAAATAGCTCCCCCCCCCACACACACAACAGGAACAAAAATCTCTTTCATTGTGTAGTCTTTTCAATTTATAAAAGGAATTTGATGAACGATGGATGGGGATGAGAAAACATTGTGGAATTACTTGTGGGACATGCTTGTGATCCTATTGCAAACGCTTGAAATATGTGAATAATTTTATTGCTTACTAATGAACAAATTGCAATCTAAACTGCTGTCCGAAGAGAGGTTGATTGAGGGCCAAGCTACACATGATGAATGACACTTGAATGGCAAGTGTATTTCTCCCTGTTCACTTGCCCTCCACTCAATCCACTTGCCGTTCAAGTGTCATTCGTCATGTGTAGCTTGGCCCTGAGTCTTCTTGATTGCCAGGGCTTCTGTTCACCAAAGTAGGCTGGATTTCAAGGAACAATTTCCTAGGACTAAGGCCCATTGACTAAAATGGCACTTACTTCTGAGTAGACCTGCTTATGATTGCTTCTAAAGCCTATGTTTTCCTGTGTCTCTATGGTACATTTTTCTGCTCATTGCCTTTTTTAAAAATCACACTAATATGTTTGCAAATTGGAGAAAGGTTTCTTTCAAAGATGAGCAGAGGTGCTTATTTTTACGTCAGATTAAATACTGAACCTTTTGGGGGCAACTATATCCTCAATAAAGTTTTTACATACCTGGTTTGTTTATTAAGTGTTAAGTACAGCACATAAATATAATGAACAGTAGAATGTGTACTCTTCTGAAACCAGGAATGGAAAAAAATGGAGCCTTGAGATTTTGTTATTAGGTCTGTTGTTTTAGTATGTTGTGCTGCAGGAATAATCTTCCTCTGTCAAAGCATCTTGTGTTCAACAAAGTCAATCTTTGCAATACAGGAATTGCCACACTGGATTAAGCAAAAGTCTGTCTGATCTACTATTTTCTCTTGCCAGCAGCCAAAATGGTGTGCCTCAAGTGACAGCAGAAAATATGAGTACTTCTTATCACTGGATACAATTCCCTGCCCTTTGGCATCTTTCTTCCTAACCCCAGATGCTCTATCTTTAAACAGGAAGTATTTTTCTTTTTTCTCTGTTTCCCCCCTTGTTTTATAATTTACAGTCCAGGATGTTCTTGCTTTTCCTTGCCTCTGGCTGACCTGAAAATAATCTGGGTCAACAATAGCCAATAGGGTTTTTAAGCATAGTCAGTAACACTGCATATCAGTCAAGCAAGGCAAGCAGAGTTGCAATGCCAGGTTTCAGAAATAGGAGAGAGATGCCAGTGTCTACGGCAAGATGCTCAGCAAGACCTGAGATGTGATCTTAGATATACTGGAAATTCAATTGCTCTCTCTCTCCCTCTTTCTATGCATTTATGTATGTGTGCATGTATAAACATTTACTGTGATTATTTATTGCAACACTGTTATCTGAACAAAACTGTCACAATTCTTTTAAGGAAATTCAATTGAGTTGTTAGATCCCAGGGCTCATTTTGAGGGGGAATGCGCTGGAACACAGTTCCGGCAGTTCCCCAAAGAGGTCACATGTCAGGTGGCCCTGCCCACCTGACTCTCGGCCATTTTGGGTCCGTTTCAGCCTGGATTGGGGCCAAAATGGGCCTCTGACGGGATTGGGCCTCTGACGGGTGGTGGATCACTCTCCCACTCAGCAGTGGCATTTTGGGCCCCTTTTCAGCCATTTTTAGCTGTTTTTTGCCATTTTGGGCCCAATTTTGGCCCTGAATGGCCAGGATTGGGTCCAAAACAGCCAGGATAGATAATGTCAGGGGGTGTGGCATATGCAAATCAGTTATGCCGATGACACAATTCTAGTGGTGGCAAGGGGCATGGCATATGCTGATGAGTTATGCTAATGAGTTCCTCCAGCTCTTTTTCTACGAAATGACCCATTAGATCCAACCAGCTTTTCCCTTGTTGAAAATGGGAGGATGGATTCTCATTTGACCACCCCCAAAAAACTATATTGAGGGGCGTCGGGAGATCAGCATTGACAAAGGCCAAGTTGTGTTGTTATTTAAAATATTTGTATGCTGCCTTTCTACCCAAATCAAGTCCTCAAGGCAGCAATCATCAAAACATTAAAACATGTAAACTGTTTTTTAAATGTAAATTTAATTTTAAAACAGCATTTAAAATGGTATAAAAATAAAACACACACACAAACACACAACACCAGAACAGGGGGGAGGGGCAATAAGAGTTATTTGGGGTAGGCCAAGTGAAACATAAAAAAGTTTTCTCCTCCTGGTGGAAGACAGCAACAGAGAGAGACAGACAAATCTTCCAAACTTTTGGCACCATGACTGAGGAGGTCCCGTGTGCCTCAGATGGAGGAGGAACTCGAAGCAGGGCCTCTGAAAATGTTGAGTGGACAGGTGGGTTCATAGGGGAGAAGGTGGTCCTTAAAGTGTACTGGACCCAAGTGATATAGGGCTTTAAAGATGGGTCACCTACCATGAGACATGTGGGTCAGACTCTCAAAAGGTGTTGTTCCTTTGTGGAGAGGTCTCATGTGTCGTGTGTGTGTATCCCATGTGAAAAGCTGTGGGTGCACTCTCCTAGCCAGGAGTCATGGAATTTGGAAGACCCTTTAGCTTGTCACCTTTCTTGGTTTTCTCTTTTATTTCTTAGACTGCATGCTTAGACAGCATACTGTATTCCAGTCTTTTGCATTAGTTTGGCCTAACAGTTAATAAAGTTAGTTACTTTGAGAAGCTGTGCTTGATTCCTGCTACAACACATTGTATTGACCCTGAGACTCTCATCCCCTGTCCCTGATGGCTTTCCTAGCCACTCAGGAACCCTAGGGGACTCTAAGAGCTCTGGTCGTTCGTTTCGAAGCACCTCGGCTTCCTGGATTCTTTTAAGTTTGTGTACCTCCTTGGCAAGCAACACTGGACACAGGCAGGTAAAATATATTATTGGAGTTTATTAAAGAAAGAACATGGGAGTGTGTGCAAGGCAGAAACCACTCTTAAGCATTTAGGCAAGGCAGAAAACAAATAACAGCTTGCTGATCTAAATATGTTCTAACTAGCTAAAATACAACTGGCTATCTGACTAAGCGTTCTCTGAGAGTCGAACCACAAGAGATGTATTTCATGAGGCGGGTCAGCACAAGTTTACCTGGGACAATGTGAGAAGAAAGCAAAGGGGAAGGGAAAGGAGAAAGCAGGAAGGACCTGGAGAAACAGCTGTGCTTCTGGCTGTGTGATTTAAATGAGCTGCTGAAGATGCAGATCCTTCTTCCAGGCACAAGTCCACTGAATGCAAGGGCGCCCTGGAAGAGAACAGCAGCAGCCCGCCCCTGAATGGCCTTTGGGGACTTTAGCACACAACCTGAGGCACAGCTGTTTCTCCAGGTTCTTCTCGCTTTCTCCTTCCCCTTTGCTTTCTTCTGTCATTGTCCTGTCCCACCCCCACCCCCACCCTGTCCCCAAACAGAAACTTACCACTTTTCCTCAGCTCCTTTCCAGTTTGTGAGGCAACAGGCGGGGAAATGTCTCGGGGCTCCACCCACCCCCCAACACACATTCAGAGAGGACAGGAAGCAGCAAGCAGCAGCACACAGGGGAAGGAGTCTCCTACACTTCCCAGGTAAACCTGTGCTGACCCACCTCATGAAATGCATCTCTTGTGGTTCATCTTTGAGTTGGTTCCAAAGCTGGTTGATCTCACCAAAGTCCATCCATGCCAGCTCACTCTAGGCATCCTGGAGGTGGCATGGAGCTAAGGCGCTCTCTTCTCACATTGCAAATAGTTGGCAATGGCTACAGGTAGCAAGACTGATCAACTGCCTAGAGACAAAGAGGCTTCTTGAAATCTGGAGGGGCATCAGCCCACTGGAAGGACCAATCAGGGCTCGGTTTCTTAATTGGACATTACACCCCTGTGAAAGTTTAGGGAGCATTGCTATATCTGAGATCAGCACCAGGCTCTTGCCTTTTCCAAGGCCACTCTTTTTATCACAGGAAGAAAGCAACCCAGGTGCAGCTAATTAACAGAGCTTGGGATTTTCACAACAAACAGGCCTAGTAAGAAATCTGCAGGATATGAGGCCTGAACCAAAGTTTCAAACTTAGCATTCTGTCGTAAGTAGTACAAGGCCTGGTCCTTACATACATCCTTGCCACTCATGCTACTGTAAAAACTCTGCAGGGTTCTTTCCACTGAGATAGGTATGGGAATCGAGGGGGGCTTCCCAGAGGTGGTGGTTGCAATAGAGGAGCAGACAGAGGGGTACGAGCCCATGTACAACATACGTGTGTGACACACACACACACACACACACCATCAGGTAAAATTTTCTACTGGATCCAACCCATAGAATCAGTTCATCATGGTCATCCACGAGAAACTGATATTTCCCCCACCTTTTCTTTGAAACCAAGAGATATATCAAATTCAGGCAAGTCAAGCTTACATGGACATATATGCCATTCCTGGTTGCTTTCAGGACGGTCTGTTGCCTTCATGCACTGCTTATGCACTTAAGCAGCAAGAGAACTTACCATGCATTACCACATCGTAAATGCATTACGCTGCCTACTTCGATTGGATTAGACGAAAGGTTTCTACTGCTAGCACACATTATCAGAGAGCTGTTAATGCCAGCAACATATGCCTCTGGAATCTTGCTTCAGAGAATCTGGAAGATCCCTTTGTTCTTTTGTGGTGAACAATGCAACCATTTGTCATAGCTGTTTGTAATATTGGATGAGATCATGTGATAAAATAATATATTAAAAACTGTTGGATTTGTTCTGTTGCTTTTAGAAGACTGTTTCAGAAAAGGGGGGAACCACGTCGGCCATCCTTTGCACTTCCCAGAGACAACTCTCTATCCACTGCTGGCAACTGAATGTTTCACAAGACAGACCTTTGGCATCACCTACCAGGGGACGCTCATGTTTGGTTGGGTTGTTAAGATTATTGGCTTGGATCTTCCAACAAAATGCTGAAAAGCCAGGACTGGTTCTTTGCTTTGAGGAAGAAGGAAGAGGGCACCAGGAAACACATTGGTAGGTGCCATGGTGCCTACCTAGTGCCGTGTTGGGGACTACTGTGATATAATATCATCCTATTTCACCAAAAAGTTGCTGCCGACACTGCTAGACTCAACCATCCCTTCAGGCTCTCCTTGCTGACTCTGTATCTCCTGTCCTGCTACCGACTGCACTACCCAGGTAAACTTGCGAGAACCCAATACATGTCAGGTGTCTTGTGTATTTTGGTCCTGAGAGTCTCTCTACACAAGAAGTTCGGCACACGTTTGCCAAGTGTAGGGAGATGCATGTTAGCCAGGAAGCATAGGTTTTAAAAAAAGAGCCCATGGAGACCGCTCCTCAGAGAATATGTTAATTTCATGTTTGCCTCCCAAAGGGTGTATCAATTTCACCTCTCCAGTCTAAAACTGTGTGGGATCACAACCAGAGGGCAATGAGAAATGGAAGTGGGCTGGAGCTGCCTTCCAGAGCCGGGCTTGGACCTGGAGAGGTTATAATGGGCTGAAGTTTCCCTTCTGGCATTTCACAGCCCCTTCACACAGCTGGTGCCGGCTCTGTCTTTTTAAACTACGTTTTCCAGCTAACATTGCATCTCCTGGCATGAGTTCTTCACATGCCGTATGTCCCATGACAGAGACTCTGAATGGAAACTCTCTAGTCATATACTGTATTTGGGAAGTATACTAGCTCTGTAAGTAATGGGTCTTACTATCCACAACCAGGGCTGGTTGCAGTTTTTCTGGGGGGGGGGATAGAGAGTTCTCCTAGCCCCCTTCCCTCCTTTGCCCACCACCAGGCTCCCCACTTGTGCCTGTCTTCCCTCCTACTCACCTGCATCCCTCTCACCTGCCTGTATGTCCTTTCCCTGACTGCTCATGAGCCTCTCTCCTAGAGATGCCAATACTAGGCTGGCAATGGGTAAAAGAGTCACCACGGGGTGGGGGGGTGGGGGAGCTTTCACAGGCAATGTAATGATGTCATTGAGGATGTGCTGACATCACTTCCAAATCAATTGGAAATGATGCCAGTGCATCACCAGGGATGTTCTAACATTCAGCCCAAACTCTGCAGCATCACCAGCTGATATCACTTCCGGTCATGCCAGAAGTGACATCACTGGGTCGAGATGCGGCTGCTCTCCATTCCTCTTTTATTTTTTCCCCTCTGCCCAGCTAAGTGGTGGCAGAAAGGTCCTGTCTGTGATGGGAGATTCCCCATTCCCAGCAGGAACGTGGCACCCCTACTACCACCTTCGATGTTCATGACTGCCTGTACTGCCTGCAACTCTCTCCCTGGTGGCAATGGACACTGCATACAGCTGGAAGCACAGATGGGGGAGTGCTAGCAAGCAGTTGGGTGGGCAGGGAGTCAGCAGCAACAGGCATTGCCAGAAATCCTGGGGTTTGGCAGCTGCTTCTCCTCAAGGTATGCTGACGTCAGCCCTGTCTGCAACACCAGGTTAATGTCACAACGTATTATTGATCTGAAGCTGACACTGCAAGATAAGGCTGTATAACTGCATCCTTTAGCTTACTGTATAATATCCTTTAGCTTTACTGTCTTGAATATTTCCTATAACAGTAGATGCTTCTGGTGTTACTATTGAAAGAGAGAGGTACTTTCTTGAAAGATGCATCTGTTTAATGTGCCTTTATATCAGGGAGAAGACACATGTACAGCAGGTTCTGAAAGTCACACATTATCGCTTCCAGATAGACAGATAAGATGGGTAGCAGACAGATCTTCCTCCAATCGGGGTTATCAAAACTAATTTATAATTGCTCTGAAATGGCTTAACTGAGCTGACCTTCATGGGCACAAAGCAAAGAAGAGGGCTAAATTTAATTGAATTCTGTAATGCTCAGCAGATTGGGCATGCCACTTAAGGCTCCTGGGCTGCACACCATAGCCTGATGATGGGAGCATTCGGCTTGCTTACATAGTACATGCAAAGCTGAACAGTGATTCACAGTTTCTCATGTGCTAGGAATGAATCACTCCCTGTAGTTCACAAGTTTCCCCACCTCCCGCCTCCCTTTCAACGCACCATCGTGACAACCTATTAATCTGCAGCAGCATCTAATGCCACTGCTCTTCCGTTATGTGCCGGCACTGCAGCCAGGCATGCTTGATTGTTGTCTTCCTTGCAATTATCCGCACTTTCTTTTCTCCAGCTGCTGAGCACTATAGCATCAGGGAAATCGTTCGATATGTCTGTGATGAAGGAGCTCTTGTTCTGAGTCTTTAAGAGCCTTAATGCTCTGGAGTCTATGACAGTCCTCAAGAAAGAGTTCTGATGGATTGTCATGTGACACAGCGGTAGTGTAATGGCAGCATTCTGAGCACAGTCCCTTAAACAAATGGTTATATGAGCTAAATTATGTTATGATTGAGAACACCCCTATCAATGAAAGTGATACTTTACAGAGCTTCATATTTTATAAAGGTTGGTCTCTACCCAAAGGATCTTACAAGAGAAACCTTATTTATAACCCATTTTGTCCAATTCATTTGAAACTGTGGGATAAGGTTCTTTAGTGAATAGGCAGCAGTAGCCCCCTGCAATTCTGGTGTCATTTGGTTGAAAAACAGCCACTCTAGCCCCCTGGAAAAAGTACCACCATATGGAGTAATGGAACCTAAATCTGGAATCCTGGAAAACCCCAAATCTGTATCTTGAAATTGTAGGGGAGACCCGATATTTATGCTATTCCCAGAATCCAAATCTGAAAAATATCATGTTTTTCAGGTGCACGTCTCTGATAAGAAGAGCCTCGTGGCGCAGAGGAGTAAGCTGCAGTACTGCAGCCTAACCTGTGTTCATGACCTGAGTTCGAACCTGGTGGAAGCTGGGTTCAAGTAGCCAGCTCAAGGTTGACCCATCCTTCCATCCTTCCAAGATCGATAAAATGAGTACCCAGGTTCCTGGGGGTAAAGTGTAGGTGACTGGGTAAGGCAATGGCAAACCACCCCATAACAAAAAGTCTGTCAAGAAAACATTGTGATGTGACGTCCCCCCATGGGTCAGTAGTGACTCAGTGCTTGCACAGGGGACTACCTTTACCTTTTACTGATCTCTGATAAACTTTCCACATACCTATTTCAGTCACCCAATAATAATAAATACTTAGCATTTGGGGTACCATATCCAATTGAATGTGAGATTCAGATTGCTTTGCTCATATTAAGCAGAACTTTGCTAACAATTTGCATTATTTTTACTGTATCATTTGTTTAAGAATGTGTTCAGATAAGGTTTTTTGCTTGTTTAACTTTTGTTGATCAACATGTCAGTCGCTTGGGATTTAAAAGGCACAATATTTTATTTATTTTATTTAAAATGTTTCAGCTTCTCTCTGGCATACTTGCATAATGATGAAAACTAGAAGAGGGATGAGGGAACTGAGAGAGCCGAGAAGCCTTCTGTGATGGACTCAGCTTCAAATGCTGGAATTACTGGATAGTAACAAAGTTACTGGACAAGAAACAAAGTTGAAGCTAAATCTCAACTATGCAACTACGCTACGCTACTGAAGGCTTCCCAGCCCAGTATTCAGCTTCATAGTGACCTCAGAGGAGAGGAAGGTCAACCCAAGCCTGAGTTAGATGAGGGTTTGTGACACCATCTTTTCAGGTCTCAGGGCCAAGCTACATATGATGAATGACACTTGAATGGCAAGTGTATTTCTCCCTGTTCACTTGCCCTCCACTCAATCCACTTGCCGTTCAAGTGTCATTCATCATGTGTAGCTTGGCCCTCAGTAAATCACCTGGCAACTCAAGAACCAACCAGGGCTGAGCTGTTAATTGGCATTTCAGCTGAGTGAAAAACTAGGG
Source organism: Eublepharis macularius (assembly GCF_028583425.1). Taxonomy (NCBI): domain Eukaryota; kingdom Metazoa; phylum Chordata; class Lepidosauria; order Squamata; family Eublepharidae; genus Eublepharis; species Eublepharis macularius. Next base: position 86,428,446 of record NC_072798.1, read on the forward strand.
AGTTAACACCAAGCTCTCTAAGAACGGTGTCTCCCAGGACAAATCTCTGGAGAACATAGGGACTGTTCCAGAGATAGGTACTTCTAATCAGTTTTATAAACACATTTTTGAGCTAGGTCTAAAACCTTATAATACTTATAATTCTGAACCTAAGTTCAGCCATTTTCTTTCAGAGACCCAGTCTCAGGTTTGCAATTTCCTGACAGAGTGTTACTGGTTTGAATCTAATCCATTTGTGTTTTTTTTATTATAACAAGTTTCATCCCCGTTCTTTGCAATGAGAGCTTCCAGGCTCTTTGGGGCAGCTCTTTTTGCAGTTAACAGCACCAAAATCACACAGAGCACATTCCTCCCTCTAAACCATTAACCCACAGAGTTTGAGCGCCCACAACAATAGGGTTCAATGTTTATAGACCCTGAAGAATGTTTGGGGAAGGAGAGTGTTGGCAGCAAGGGACATGTTGCTCTTTTGGGGGAGTTGGGGAAATGAGGCTCTGGGACAGTTATTTTCAATAAGACCTTTAATGAAACAAAACAGAAATCACTGTGAGTATTTCTGGCTCATTTGTTTTGTTTTGCACACCTCTACTATCATGTAGGGGCATGCATCTAGAAAATTTTCATTGTGGTTTTGTATCTGGGGTTGTTGAGTGAAATGTTTAATGTGATTGGGTAGTTTTCCATTGGGGTGTTGACACATAGGGGTCAAATTTGTCATTATTTTCCCATTAATATGGTTTTGTGGTCTTTTTTTTCAGCTGGGAAGAGGAGAGGGAACCAATTGAAGGCTCTGAGTCAGCTGTTTTTGCACTTAAAGTGTCTTGCACCTGGTTGGATGGTCTCCTCAGGAGTCAGTTAGTCACCTAGCCAGCTGGCCTTTGAGGCAGCTGGGGCTAGAACCGAGGGGTTGCACCTAGCAAACCAGTTGATCCAGCAATGCCACACTCTCAAGCCTAAGGTAAAATAGGCTGGGTCATGATCTGGCTCTGCTGTATTTCCTGGCAGGTTTTGGAGCTCAGGAGGATATGCTTTACTCTGCCCATGATCCTGCAAGGAAGTATCCCACTCAGTGTTCTTTTTTGAGTCTGGAGGGATGTGGCACACTGGCAGCCTTGCACTTTGCCTCCTTTGAGTGCCCTCTGCCTGGGCTCTTTGCTGCCACCATTCCTGTGGCATGGGAGATGGTCTGGAGTGGCTATGGGCCCTGGTTCATGTCCTGCCTGGCAGGGGCTCATTGATGATCTCTGAGTTAGGCAACAAAGACTCGCTTGCAGAGTTTGGTGGAGAGTTCTCTAGTGCTGTCAGGGCATGGTTCCTGGTGCCTCTGCAGTACCAAGCCTGTCTGGACTAGGGGTGTGCGATTCGGCATTGAGAATGCCGAAAGAAAGCCGAAAGAAACCTCTTTCGGCTTCTTTTGGGGTACCCGAAACGTTTCGGGGACAGCCGAAATGTTTCGGGTATCCGAAAGAAAGCAAGCCGAAACGTTTCAGCTTTTTCGGCTTTCTTTCGGCATTCGAGAATCGCCATTTTCTTTTTGCTGGGTGTTTGCCTTAGCAAGTGCCTAGCAAAATCCTGCTGGAAGCTAAGGCTTCCTGCAGGCTCTAAGAAGAGGGGAGGGGGGGAGAAGGAGTGAATCACTCACTCCTTCTGTCACCCCCCACCCCTCTTGCAAAGGAGGGAAGGGAATCCTGTGCTTTGCCTTGCAAATCTGACAGGAAGAAAATGCATTCAAACTGTGGAGGGAGAGTTGTGTGAAGCTGGTAGTTATGATAATCTTGTCTAGTGGGCTTCTTTTTCCATGCCCTGTTGTGCCCTCCTACTATGTTACCTGAATATGTTCTAAAATTTAGAGCTTGTCCTTTTAAATTTTTTTTTTAAGATTCTCTGATGTGTAGTTAATTCTGTTGTTCTTTTGTGTGGGCGACAGTTATTGTGATATGTTGTGATTTGTTGACCCATATTGCACTTTGAAAGTGACAAAATTAAGTTTTTTCTAACGTTTTTTTAAATTTTTTTTAAAGATTCTCTGATGTGTAGTTAATTCTATTGTTCTTTTGTGTGGGCGACAGTTATTGTGCTATGTTATATTGTACTTTGAAAGTGACAAAATAAAGTTGTTTTCTAACTTGAATCATTGTGTGTCTGTGTTCCCTTCTTTGATGTGAGGTTGGTTCCCATCATTGGGAACAATGGGGCAGGCTAGGCAGCGTTCTCTGTAGGTGGGGGGGGGGTGTCAGGGGGTGGTTGTGTGTCAGGTGCTCTTTCCCAGGGATAAGTTGGCACTCAGGAGTGTGCCCACCATTGTGGCACCCCTGGGCTGTGCGGAATTGCCCTGGGAAAGAGAGTTTAGGAGTTCTCAAAGGGGGAGGGCTGGCCAGCCTGCCCTGGGGTTATGGTGGGTGTGGGGCAGCTGGGGGTGGATTTGGGTCTGTGAGGGGCTAATGTGGGGATTTGGGTCGGTGTTTGGCAGATGGGGGAATTTGGTTTGTATGGGGCAGTAGGGGGTGGACTTTGGGGGCTGAGAGCACCTACTTGGGGAGGCCATGAAATGGCCCCCCCAAGGGGGAGCAGGATGAGCCTTGGTGGGGGGCGGGAGGAAGGGTGGGAGAAGGGCCCCAGAGGGTTGGGGGGCATTTTGCATGCAAAATGCCTCCCCTGGCAAAGGAAGCCTGCCTCTTCATTTTTTCCCCATAGGAAATAATGAAGAAGAAGATGAGCAGCAGTGCTTCTTAATGAGAGGATGGGGGACCTGGTTTGGGGGGCCATAACATGGCCCCCCAAAGTCCAATCGATCTGAAAATTGGGGGGTTGTTAGAGAGGGGTTAGAGGAAGGTCCCCACCAATTTTGGCTTGATTCGGTGGGAAAATGCCTCCCCCAGGCATCCGGGAAGACGCGGAGGCATTTTCCCATTGAAAAAAGCCGAATCCCGAAAGCCGAAAGCCGAAACAAAGCCGAAAGCCAAAAGCCGAAACGGCTAGCCGTTTCGGCTTAGCCGGTAGAGATTCTCGTTTCGGGTTTCCGGAAACGAGAATAACAAAAGAGTGTGCCTTTGCGCACCCCTAGTCTGGACCCTGCTGGATTTCAAGCTCTGCTTCTGAGCCCTCCAGGTCTGAGTCACTGGCCTAGTCAAAGGGCTGGTCAGATGGGTCATGACATAACAGCATCAAAATCACGTGGAGGACAGTCTTCCCTCTAATCTAAAGAACACTTAAATTTCAAGCAGGTTGAATAAAGGGGAGGGATATTAGACCCTCAGAGTAGGTCTCTCTTTGCATAGCTGCACTAAGTTCTCTCTACTAGTTCCTAAAATGGCCATCAAGCAGCAGCCAGCCAGCAGGAGTGCTGCACCCAGCCAGCGGCACTTTTTAAAAAACAAACCCTTTTCTGCAATCATTTGATTTTCCTAGTATCACAGTGCCTGACAATACTTTTCCACTGAAAACTCTGCGTTTGCTTCCTTTCATTGTTACAGTCTGTTGTTTGCTTCCTTTCAGAAAGTAAGAAAGGTTTTCATGGTAGCCCCCCTGCCCCAGCCAACTCTGTACTTCCATTATTCCCTATGGGGGACTTCTGGGAAGGGGAAGCCAGAGTCATCATTTTTCAATAAAATATCACCAATGCAATGGAGTATGTTCTGCGTCCTTCAAAGAACCTCCATGTTTTTAGCAAATTGGGCAAAGTGTTTGAATTGTATGGGTCATTAAACAACATACCCTGCCATTAGGCTTTTCAACTTGCACAAGAGGAAAAAAATCTCTATCCAGCCCTCAAGTAGGGATGAATGGGGAGAGAGTGGGAGAAGGGGGAAGAATGGCAGTTTTCTTTGGGATTGACTGGGAGTTCTTATTGTAATTATTATTTCCATTCCAGAGAATTACAAGGAAGACATAAAAATAGTTGTATTGTCGAAGGCTTTCACGGCCGGAGAACGATGGTTGATGTGGGTTTTCCGGGCTGTATTGCCGTGGTCTTGGCATTGTAGTTCCTGACGTTTCACCAGCAGCTGTGGCTGGCATCTTCAGAGGTGTAGCACCAAAAGACAGAGATCTCTCAGTGTCACAGTGTGGAAAAGATGTAGGTCATTTGTATCTACTCAGGAGGGATGGGGTTGAGCTGAGTCATCCTGTAAGAGTTTCCCAGGGTGTGGAATGCTAATGGCGGGAGGCTTCACTGTATCCTGAGGAGGTTCTTTTGCATATGGATTGGTATGCATATGGATTCAAGTACCAATCCATATGCAAAAGAACCTCCTCAGGATACAGTGAAGCCTCCCGCCATTAGCATTCCACACCCTGGGAAACTCTTACAGGATGACTCAGCTCAACCCCACCCCTCCTGAGTAGATACAAATGACCTGCCAACATCTTTTCCACACTGTGAAACTGAGAGATCTCTGTCTTTTGGTGCTACACCTCTGAAGATGCCAGCCACAGCTGCTGGTGAAACGTCAGGAACTACAATGCCAAGACCACGGCAATACAGCCCGGAAAACCCACAACAACCATAAAAATAGTTACTTTTGTGATTTTTACAGCTCATGATTTCATTACACCTCCCCTTACTATCTAGTAATCTGTGCCTATGGTTCACCTTTCAAAATACTGTCTTTTATAAGTTTACAATGGTTCAGACCTCAGAGCTCAGGAGAAAGATTTTTTAAAAAAAATATCCTTTATAACACGAAGCTGAAGTTGGTTCCCAGTTCCCAGTTCATTATTCGCAGTTCCTTATTCCTTATTCGTTATTCGCAAAGCGGCAAAGCCAAAGAAAAATATTGTGGGAAACTGAAAAGCTACAACTCCAAAATGAAGTTTGCAGGGGCACATATTATACACCTCCATATTAATAAGACTCAGCACTCGAAGGGGACCTATACTGGGTCGTCCTACAAAACCCAGATCTTGAGTAAACAGCTTCAAAATAGGATGACCCCAGAACAATTCAATAAGAAAAAAGGGGCAGCAGCTGCAGCAGAAAAAAACTTTTGATCACCCCAAATCACACAGATCTGAACTCCAGAGACTGTCCCCTACAAGAGGACATGTGCTGGTGCTGATCCAGTCTCTGATTCTGGACCTAAGCCCTAATATGTGGCCTGCCTCCAAGCACTCTGTACCAGACATGGCTTTGAATAAGCAAGTGGTGAAAATATAAGCCCTCTGAACCCCAAAAAAATCTTTGGATCACCCCAAATCACTCACCCCTGAACTCCAGGGACTGTCCCCTACAAGAGGATATATGCTGGTGCTGATCCAGTTTCTGGTTCTGGACCAAAGTCCTCGAATGTGGCCTCTCTCCAACCACCCTGTATTAGACATGGCTTTGAATAAGGAAGTGGTGAAAATATGAACCCTCTGAAACCCAAAACAATCTTTGGATCACCCCAAATCACACACTCCCGAACTCCAGAGACTGTCCCCTACAAGAGGACATGTGCTGGTGCTGATCCAGTCTCTGGTTCTGGACCTAAGGCCTCGAATGTGGACTCCCTCCAAGCACCGTGTATTAGACATGGCTTTGAATAAGCAAGTGGTGAAAATATAAGCCCTCTGAAACCCAAAACAATCTTTGGATCACCCCAAATCACACACCTCTGAATTCCAGAGACTGTCCCCTACAAGAGGACATGTGCTGGTGCTGATCCAGTCTCTGGTTCTGGACCTAGGTCCTTGAATGTGGCCTCCCTCCAAGCACCCTGTATTAGACATGGCTTTGAATAAGCAAGTGGTGAAAATATAAGCCTTCTGAAACCCAAAACAATCTTTGGATCACCCCAAATCACACACCCCTGAACTCCAGAGACTGTCCCCTACAAGAGGACATATGCTGGTGCTGATCCAGTCCCTGGTTCTGGACCTAAGTCCTCGAATGTGACCTCTCTCCAAGCACCCAGTATTAGACATAGCTTTGAATAAGGAAGTGGTGAAAATATAAGCCCTCTGAAACCCAAAACAATCTTTGGATCACTCCAAATCACACACCCCTGAACTCCAGAGACTGTGCCCTACAAGAGGACATGTGCTGGTGCTGATCCAGTTCTGGTTCTGGACCTAAGGCCGCGAATGTGGCCTCTCTCTAAGCACCCAGTATTAGACATGGCTTTGAATAAAGAAGCGGTGAAAATATAAGCCCTCTGAAACCCAAAAAAACCTTTGGATCACCCCAAATCACACACCCCTGAACTCCAGAGACTGTCCCCTTCAAGAAGACATGTGCTGGTGCTGATCCAGTCTCTGGTTCTGGACCTAAGTCGTCGAATGTGCCCCCCCTCCAAGCACCCTGTATTAGATATGGCTTTGAATAAGGAAGTGGTGGTAATATAAGATCTCTGAAAACCAAAAAAATCTTTGGATCACCCCAAATCACACACCCCTGAACTCCAGAAACTGTCCCCTACAAGAGGACATGTGCTGGTGCTGATCCAGTCTCTGGTTCTGGACCTAAGTCCTCAAATGGGGCCTCTCTCCAACCACCCTGTATTAGACATGGCTTTGAATAAGGAAGTGGTGAAAATATGAGCTCTCTGAAACCCAAAACAATCTTTGGATCACCCCAAATCACACACTCCCGAACTCCAGAGACTGTCCCCTACAAGAGGACATGTCCTGGAGCTGATCCAGTCTCTGGTTCTTGACGTAAGTCCTCGAATGTGGCCTCCTTCCAAGCACCGTGTATTGGACATGGATTTGAATAAGAAGTGGTGAAAATATAGGCCCTCTGAAACCCAAAACAATCTTTGGATCACCCAAAATCACACACCTCTGAATTCCAGAGACTGTCCCCTACAAGAGGACATGTGCTGGTGCTGATCCAGTCTCTGGTTCTGGACCTAAGGCCACAAATGTGGCCTCTCTCCAACCACCCTGTATTAGACATGGCTTTGAATAAGGAAGCGGTGAAAATATAAGCTCTCTGAAACCCCAAAAAATCTTTGGATCACTCCAAATCACGCATCGCTGAACTGCAGAGACTGTCCCCTGCAAGAGGACATGTGCTGGTGCTGATCCAATCTCTGGTTCTAGACCTAAATCCTCGGATGAGGCCTCTCTCCAAGCACCGAGCATTAGAGATGGCTTTGAATAAGGAAGTGGTGAAAATATAAGCCTTCTGAAACCCAAAACAATCTTTGGATCACCCCAAATCACACACCCCTGAACTCCAGAGACTGTCCCCTACAAGAGGACATGTGCTGGTGCTGATCCAGTCTCTGGTTCTGGACCTAAGTCCTCGAATGTGGCCTCTCTCCAAGCACCCTGTATTAGACATGGCTTTGAATAAGGAAGTGGTGAAAATATAAGCACTCTGAAACCCAAAACAATCTTTGGATCACCACAAATCATACACACCTGAACTCCAGAGACTGTCCCCTACAAGAGGACATATGCTGGTGCTGATCCAGTCTCTGGTTCTGGACCTAAGTCCTCGAATGTGGCCTCTCTCCAACCACCCTGTATTAGACATGGCTTTGAATAAAGAAATGGTGAAAATATGAGCTCTCTGAAACCCAAAAAAATCTTTGGATCACTCCAAATCACGCACCCCTGAACTGCAGAGACTGTCCCCTACAAGAGGACATGTGCTGGTGCTGTTCCAGTCTCTGGTTCTGGACCTAAGTCCTACTATGTGGCCTCCCTCGAAGCACCATGTATTAGACATGGCTTTGAATAAGGAAGCGGTGAAAATATAAGCCCTCTGAAACCCAAAATAATCTTTGGATCACTCCAAATCACACACCCCTGAACTCCAGAGACTGTCCCCTACAAGAGGACATGTGCTGGTGCTGATCCAGTCTCAGGTTCTGGATATAAGTCTTTGAATGTGGCCTCTCTCCAATCACCCTGTATTAGACATGGCTTTGAAACAGGAAGTGGTGAAAATATGAGCTCTCTGAAACCCAAAACAATCTTTGGATCACCCCAAATCACACACTCCCGAACTCCAGAGACTGTCCCCTACAAGAGGACATATGCTGGTGCTGATCCAGTCTCTGGTTCTGAACCTAAGTCCTCGAATGGGGCCTCTCTCCAACCACCCTGTATTAGACATGGCTTTGAATAAGGAAGTGGTGAAAATATGAGCTCTCTGAAACCCAAAACAATCTTTGGATCACCCCAAATCACACACTCCTGAACTCCAGAGACTGTCCCCTATAAGAGGACATGTGCTGGTGCTGATCCAGTCTCTGGTTCTGAACCTAAGGCCACGAATGTGGCCTCCCTCCAAGCACCCTGTATTAGACATGGCTTTGAATAAGGAAGTGGTGAAAATATAAGCCTTCTGAAACCCCAAACAATCTTTGGATCACCCCGAATAACACACCCCTGAACTCGAGACTGTCCCCTACAAGAGGACATATGCTGGTGCTGATCCAGTCTCTGGTTCTGGACCTAAGCCCTCGAATGTGGCCTCCCTCGAAGCACCCTGTATTAGACATGGCTTTGAATAAGGAAGTGGTGAAAATATAAGCACTCTGAAACCCAAAACAATCTTTGGATCACCCCAAATCATACACACCTGAACTCCAGAGACTGTTCCCTACAAGAGGACATATGCTGGTGCTGATCCAGTCTCTGGTTCTGGACCTAAGTCCTCGAATGTGGCCTCTCTCCAACCACCCTGTGTTAGGCATGGCTTTGAATAAGGAAATGGTGAAAATATGAGCTCTCTGAAACCCAAAAAAATCTTTGGATCACTCCAAATCACGCACCCCTGAACTGCAGATACTGTCCCCTACAAGAGGACATGTGCTGGTGCTGTTCCAGTCTCTGGTTCTGGACCTAAGCCCGACTATGTGGCCTCCCTCGAAGCACCCTGTATTAGACATGGCTTTGAATAAGCAAGTGGTGAAAATATAAGCCCTCTGAAACCCAAAACAATCTTTGGATCACCCCAAATCATACACCCCTGAACTCCAGAGACTGTCCCCTACAAGAGGACATATGCTGGTGCTGATCCAGTCTCAGGTTCTGGATCTAAGTCTTTGAATGTGGCCTCTCTCCAATCACCCTGTATTAGACATGGCTTTGAATAAGGAAGAGGTGAAAATATATGCCTTCTGAAACCCAAAACAATCTTTGGATCACCCGAAATCACACACCCCTGAACTCCAGAGACTGTCCCCTACAAGAGGACATATGCTGGTGCTGATCCAGTCTCTGGTTCTGAACCTACGTCCTCGAATGGGGCCTCTCTCCAACCACCCTGTTTTAGACATGGCTTTGAATAAGGAAGTGGTGAAAATATGAGCTCTCTGAAACCCAAAACAATCTTTGGATCACCCCAAATCACACACTCCCGAACTTCAGAGACTGTCCCCTACAAGAGGACATGTGCTGGTGCTGATCCAGTTTCTGGTTCTGGACCTAAGTCCTGGAATGTGGCCTCCCTCCAAGCACCGTGTATTACACATGGCTTTGAATAAGGAAGTGGTGAAAATATAAGCCCTCTGAAACCCAAAACTATCTTTGGATCACCCCAAATCACACACCTCTGAATTCCAGAGACTGTCCCCTACAAGAGGACATGTGCTGGTGCTGATCCAGTCTCTGGTTCTGGACCTAAGTCCTCGAATGTGGCCTCCCTCCAAGCACCCTGTATTAGACATGGCTTTGAATAAGGAAGTGGTGAAAATATAAGCCTTCTGAAACCCAAAACAATCTTTGGATCACCCCGAATAACACAACCCTGAACTCGAGACTGTCCCCTCCAAGAGGACATATGCTGGTGCTGATCCAGTCTCTAGTTCTGGACCTAAGCCCTCGAATGTGGCCTCCCTCGAAGCACCCTGTAATAGACATGGCTTTGAATAAGGAAGAGGTGAAAATATACGCCTTCTGAAACCCAAAACAATCTTTGGATCACCCCAAATCACACACCCCTGAACTCCAGAGACTGTCCCCTACAAGAGGACATATGCTGGTGCTGATCCAGTCTCTGGTTCTGAACCTACGTCCTCGAATGGGGCCTCTCTCCAACCACCCTGTTGTAGACATGGCTTTGAATAAGGAAGTGGTGAAAATATGAGCTCTCTGAAACCCAAAACAATCTTTGGATCACCCCAAATCACACACTCCCGAACTTCAGAGACTGTCCCCTACAAGAGGACATGTGCTGGTGCTGATCCAGTCTCTGGTTCTGGACATAAGTCCTCGAATGTGGCCTCCCTCCAAGCACCGTGTATTACACATGGCTTTGAATAAGGAAGTGGTGAAAATATAAGCCCTCTGAAACCCAAAAGTATCTTTGGATCACCCCCAAATCACACATCTCTGAATTCCAGAGACTGTCCCCTACAAGAGGACATGTGCTGGTGCTGATCCAGTCTCTGGTTCTGGACCTAAGTCCTCGAATGTGGCCTCCCTCCAAGCACCCTGTATTAGACATGGCTTTGAATAAGGAAGTGGTGAAAATATAAGCCTTCTGAAACCCAAAACAATCTTTGGATCACCCCGAATAACACAACCCTGAACTCGAGACTGTCCCCTCCAAGAGGACATATGCTGGTGCTGATCCAGTCTCTAGTTCTGGACCTAAGCCCTCGAATGTGGCCTCCCTCGAAGCACCCTGTAATAGACATGGCTTTGAATAAGGAAGAGGTGAAAATATACGCCTTCTGAAACCCAAAACAATCTTTGGATCACCCCAAATCACACACCCCTGAACTCCAGAGACTGTCCCCTACAAGAGGACATATGCTGGTGCTGATCCAGTCTCTGGTTCTGAACCTACGTCCTCGAATGGGGCCTCTCTCCAACCACCCTGTTTTAGACATGGCTTTGAATAAGGAAGTGGTGAAAATATGAGCTCTCTGAAACCCAAAACAATCTTTGGATCACCCCAAATCACACACCCCTGAACTCCAGAGACAGTCCCCTACAAGAGGACATGTGCTGGTGCTGATCCAGTCTCTGGTTCTGGACCTAAGTCCTCGAATGGGGCCTCTCTCCAACCACCCTGTATTAGACATGGTTTTGAATAAGGAAGTGGTGAAAATATGAGCTCTCTGAAACCCAAAACAATCTTTGGATCACCCCGAATAACACACCCCTGAACTCGAGACTGTCCCCTACAAGAGGACATATGCTGGTGCTGATCCAGTCTCTGGTTCTGGACCTAAGCCCTCGAATGTGGCCTCCCTCGAAGCACCCTGTATTAGACATGGCTTTGAATAAGGAAGTGGTGAAAATATAAGCACTCTGAAACCCAAAACAATCTTTGGATCACCCCAAATCATACACCCCTGAACTCCAGAGACTGTCCCCTACAAGAGGACATGTGCTGGTGCTGATCCAGTCTCTGGTTCTGGACCTAAGTCCTCGAATGTGGCCTCCCTCCAAGCACCCTGTATTAGACATGGCTTTGAATAAGGAAGTGGTGAAAATATAAGCCTTCTGAAACCCAAAACAATCTTTGGATCACCCCGAATAACACACCCCTGAACTCGAGACTGTCCCCTACAATAAGACATATGCTGGTGCTGATCCAGTCTCTGGTTCTGGACCTAAGCCCTCGTATGTGGCCTCCCTCGAAACACCCTGTAATAGACATGGCTTTGAATAAGGAAGTGGTGAAAATATAAGCACTCTGAAACCCAAAACAATCTTTGGATCACCCCAAATCATACACACCTGAACTCCAGAGACTGTCCCCTACAAGAGGACATATGCTGGTGCTGATCCAGTCTCTGGTTCTGAACCTAAGTCCTCGAATGGGGCCTCTCTCCAACCACCCTGTATTAGACATGGCTTTGAATAAGGAAGTGGTGAAAATATGAGCTCTCTGAAACCCAAAACAATCTTTGGATCACCCCAAATCACACACTCCTGAACTCCAGAGACTGTCCCCTATAAGAGGACATGTGCTGGTGCTGATCCAGTCTCTGGTTCTGAACCTAAGGCCACGAATGTGGCCTCCCTCCAAGCACCCTGTATTAGACATGGCTTTGAATAAGGAAGTGGTGAAAATATAAGCCTTCTGAAACCCAAAGCAATCTTTGGATCACCCCGAATAACACACCCCTGAACTCGAGACTGTCCCCTACAAGAGGACATATGCTGGTGCTGATCCAGTCTCTGGTTCTGGACCTAAGCCCTCGAATGTGGCCTCCCTCGAAGCACCCTGTATTAGACATGGCTTTGAATAAGGAAGTGGTGAAAATATAAGCACTCTAAAACCCAAAACAATATTTGGATCACCCCAAATCATACACACCTGAACTCCAGAGACTGTTCCCTACAAGAGGACATATGCTGGTGCTGATCCAGTCTCTGGTTCTGACCTAAGTCCTCGAATGTGGCCTCTCTCCAACCACCCTGTATTAGGCATGGCTTTGAATAAGGAAATGGTGGAAATATGAGCTCTCTGAAACCCAAAAAAATCTTTGGATCACTCCAAATCATGCACCCCTGAACTGCAGAGACTGTCCCCTACAAGAGGACATGTGCTGGTGCTGTTCCAGTCTCTGGTTCTGGACCTACGTCCTACTATGTGGCCTCCCTCGAAGCACCATGTATTAGACATGGCTTTGAATAAGGAAGTGGTGAAAATATAAGCACTCTGAAACCCAAAACAATCTTTGGATCACCCCAAATCATACACACCTGAACTCCAGAGACTGTCCCCTACAAGAGGACATGTGCTGGTGCTGATCCAGTCTCTGGTTCTGGACCTAAGTCCTCAAATGTGGCCCCCATCCAAGCACCCTGTATTAGATATGGCTTTGAATAAGGAAGTGGTGGTAATATAAGATCTCTGAAAACCAAAAAAATCTTTGGATCACCCCAAATCACACACCCCTGAACTCCAGAGATTGTCCCCTACAAGAGGACATATGCTGGTGCTGATCCAGTCTCTGGTTCTGGACCTAAGTCCTCGAATGTGGCCTCCCTCCAAGCACCGTGTATTAGACATGGCTTTGAATAAGGAAGTGGTGAAAATATACGCCTTCTGAAACCCAAAACTATCTTTGGATCACCCCAAATCACACACCCCTGAACTCCAGAGACTGTCCCCTACAAGAGGACATGTGCTGGTGCTGATCCAGTCTCTGGTTCTGGACCTAAGTCCTCGAATGTGGCCTCCCTCCAAGCACCGTGTATTAGACATGGCTTTGAATAAGGAAGTGGTGAAAATATAAGCCCTCTGAAACCCAAAACAATCTTTGGATCACCCCAAATCACACACCTCTGAATTCCAGAGACTGTCCCCTACAAGAGGACATGTGCTGGTGCTGATCCAGTCTCTGGTTCTGGACCTAAGTCCTCGAATGTGGCCTCTCTCCAAGCACCCTGTATTAGACATGTCTTTGAATAAGCAAGTGGTGAAAATATTAGCCCTCTGAAACCCAAAACAATCTTTGGATCACCCCAAATCACACACCCCTGAACTCCAGAGACTGTCCCCTACAAGAGGACATGTGCTCGTGCTGATCCAGTCTCTTGTTCTGGACCTAAGTCCTCGAATGTGGCCTCCCTCCAAGCACCCTGTATTACACATGGCTTTGAATAAGCAAGTGGTGAAAATATAAGCCCTCTGAAACCCAAAACAATCTTTGGATCACCCCAAATCACACACCCCTGAACTGCGGAGACTGTCCCCTCCAAGAGGACATATGCTGGTGCTGATCCAGTCTCTGGTTCTGGACCTAAGTCCTCGAATGGGGCCTCTCTCCAACCACCCTGTATTAGACATGGTTTTGAATAAGGAAGTGGTGAAAATATGAGCTCTCTGAAACCCAAAACAATCTTTGGATCACCCCAAATCACAAACTCCTGAACTCCAGAGACTGTCCCCTATAAGAGGACATGTGCTGGTGCTGATCCAGTCTCTGGTTCTGAACCTAAGGCCACGAATGTGGCCTCCCTCCAAGCACCCTGTATTAGACATAGCTTTGAATAAGGAAGTGGTGAAAATATAAGCCTTCTGAAACCCAAAACAATCTTTGGATCACCCCGAATAACACACCCCTGAACTCGAGACTGTCCCCTACAAGAGGACATATGCTGGTGCTGATCCAGTCTCTGGTTCTGGACCTAAGCCCTCGAATGTGGCCTCCCTCGAAGCACCCTGTATTAGTCATGGTTTTGAATAAGGAAGTGGTGAAAATATAAGCACTCTGAAACCCAAAACAATCTTTGGATCACCCCAAATCACACACCTCTGAATTCCAGAGACTGTCCCCTACAAGAGGACATGTGCTGGTGCTGATCCAGTCTCTGGTTCTGGACCTAAGTCCTCGAATGTGGCCTCTCTCCAAGCACCCTGTATTAGACATGTCTTTGAATAAGCAAGTGGTGAAAATATTAGCCCTCTGAAACCCAAAACAATCTTTGGATCACCCCAAATCACACACCCCTGAACTCCAGAGACTGTCCCCTACAAGAGGACATGTGCTCGTGCTGATCCAGTCTCTTGTTCTGGACCTAAGTCCTCGAATGTGGCCTCCCTCCAAGCACCCTGTATTACACATGGCTTTGAATAAGCAAGTGGTGAAAATATAAGCCCTCTGAAACCCAAAACAATCTTTGGATCACCCCAAATCACACACCCCTGAACTGCGGAGACTGTCCCCTCCAAGAGGACATATGCTGGTGCTGATCCAGTCTCTGGTTCTGAACCTAAGTCCTCGAATGGGGCCTCTCTCCAACCACCCTGTATTAGACATGGCTTTGAATAAGGAAGTGGTGAAAATATGAGCTCTCTGAAACCCAAAACAATCTTTGGATCACCCCAAATCACACACTCCTGAACTCCAGAGACTGTCCCCTATAAGAGGACATGTGCTGGTGCTGATCCAGTCTCTGGTTCTGAACCTAAGGCCACGAATGTGGCCTCCCTCCAAGCACCCTGTATTAGACATGGCTTTGAATAAGGAAGTGGTGAAAATATAAGCCTTCTGAAACCCAAAGCAATCTTTGGATCACCCCGAATAACACACCCCTGAACTCGAGACTGTCCCCTACAAGAGGACATATGCTGGTGCTGATCCAGTCTCTGGTTCTGGACCTAAGTCCTCGAATGTGGCCTCTCTCCAAGCACCCTGTATTAGACATGTCTTTGAATAAGCAAGTGGTGAAAATATAACCCCCCGTAACCCCAAGTTGGCAACTACTGTAAGGAGGTCCTTCAGACACCCCAGTTGCCAATACCCAATACCACCATTGTCTCCAATTTAGGTAAAATAGGACATATGAAGTTCAGCTGAAATGGAGGGAGATCTCCAGGTATGGCAATCATAATATGGAGGGTCCTGAGTGGGGTATAATTCCACAGGAGCCACACTCCAAAGCCACCATTCTGTTTGAGATTATTTAAACTTGTCATTTGAATGTCATTTGTAACTCTCAGAGTTCTCTAGGTTGGTTGACATCAATTGTCAGGTGGTACCTATGTGGGGTATAATTCCACATAGGCCAGCCTAAGAAGCCTCCATGTCTTGGAGAATGTTAAAATCTGTCATTTGGAGATCAGTTGTAATTTGTGGGGATCTCCAGGAGGGTTGGCAACCCCAGTGTCATCAAGACAGGTGGCGTTAGCATGGACCTGCCTGCTGCCAGACCTGCCACTGTCTCCCAAAGAACCCCAGGAGCAGTGAAGCCTGAGGGTAAGGGCAGAGGCATGGACCAAGCACAGGAGCGCATGCCTGGCAGCCCACGGCCTTCCCCCTGCTGAGGAAATGTCAGGAGAGCCAGTACATGATCTGATCTACTCCTCATGAGCAGGAGAGATGAGCCAGCTTGGAGAAAGAAGCTTAATGAACCCAGGCTCACCTGTAGGAGAAACTCCCTTTATAAGGCCGCAGCTAGCATGGGATTAGCTAGTCAGAATTGTGGCATTCTCGACTTGGCTGTTGGTGAGCTCTTAGGCTCTGGCTGCCTGAGCCTTGGTGGGTCACAGTCTTTGATTTTGGAATCTGTTACTTGACCGTGGAGTTTGACCTGAGAATCTTTGTTGTTGGCCCTGTTGTTGTCAGAACTTGCCTCCAACCTAGTAAGCAGGATACTTTTAATCCTTCTGTTTCTATCCGTTGCTCTTCATTATACTCTTAGATTATGTTGTTGCTGTTTCTGTGGGTTTGTCATGAAAATATGGTTTAGAGCACATTATACTAAGTGATACATGTGTATTCTAATGAACTTTGTTTTAGAATTTCATTAGGCTGTCTTGGCTTGGGGCATAAATTTAGCCAAATGTGTAAGTTTGGTTTTCTGTAGTGCCTTTAATAAATATGAATCTGCATTTCAGATCTCTTAGTGTATCTTTACGTTGGAAGGGTAAATATTTTTATTTTGCCCTTCCAACATAAATCTTAAATTTCAGGCATGGGAGAGACGGAGCTCTTTCAATGTGCTATCATTCTCTTCAACACCGACACCACACCCTCCACTTTTCTCCATTTCTCAGCTTCTTCTGGTGGTAGCTAGGATAATTCACCCCATGAAGTAGGTTCAGGTATTTCTGCTGTTCTTAGTGCAGAGGTAGTCAAGTCAAGTTTATTATTACAGTCTGCGACCAGTACATATAAAACCATTTGCAAATCAGTTTAAAAACAGTTGAGACTGGATACAGGGGAAAAACGATGAATAAATATAAGAGTAAAAAAATAAGATAATCATAAATTAGTTGTTTAAAAGGTTAAAATACATTCAGTCTGCCTTATGCGATTTACGTTGCTTGTAGACCTGGCCACAGAATCTTGCTACTTGATGTGTTGTCTGGTGATTCCGATCAGACAAAAGATAATCAAGTTTGATTTTATTTGAACTTCCAGGGCATCTTTCTACTAATGGACTGATGGTTTCCCCTCTAATTTTACTATGACTTGGGCAGTTAAAGAAGAAGTGCTCCATTGAGTCAATTTCTCTTAGGGGATAGGAGCAAAGCCTAAGAGAGTAATGGACAGCTTTAAACTTTCCTTCCAGAACAGCAGAGGGTAGAGTTGAACTTCTAGCCCTTCTGAAGTTACTGGATTCAAGAAAGTAAAAATAGGCTGCAGGAGCGGCAATATATTTAGTAGTATCTGAAGAAATAAAACCTGGTGCTCTAAGTAAATCTGTCTTTCAATGTCTGTCGCTCTCTGCTTAATGAGTGATTTTGCTCGGTCTAACCCTATGACTAGCAAACTTTGAGGGGAAAGACCCAATTTTCCCAGGGATTTCAGAGTCGCCTTTTGCCAATTAGATTGAAATTTGTCTTGGAATAACAGAGGGAGCAGACCTTGTGGGTTTAGACATCCTGACAGCCATTTGAAAATTGAAAGGATGCTGATTCTGGCCTCTACCCTTAACATTCCTGTTTCCAGTCTAACCCATGAGTTAGGCATGTATTTGGGCACTTGTAATAGGGCTCTAAGGAATTTGGACTGCACTCTCTCAAGTTGAGAGAAAGAGGAGGATGGCAGCCCCAAGAATGATCCGTATACTAATTGGGCCAATGGTTTGGCTTTAAACAATCTGAGTGCAGCCGGTACATACTGTCCCCTTGTGATCGATAGAATTTCAGTATACTGTGTGCTGTTTTTTCTCCCACATCAGCAATGAAGCTGCTATGTGTTATTTTGGTATGTGAGGCTTGCAAAACTACACCCAAATATTTCAAGCTGGTAACTTGTTCTAACTGATGCCTCTGAAGCTCCCATCGTCTGATCTTTGGATTTTTATCAAAAGCCAGGATCTTAGTTTTTTGGTAATTAGTTAGAAGGTGTTCAGTATCAGAGAATTGGGAGAATTTTTTTAGAGCTTGTTTCAGCCCTATGGGGGTCCTAGAAAGTAATACAGCATCGTCTGCATAGAGCAGTACGTGAATGTGCCTATTTGATAATTTGGGAGGGTGCAATCCAGGGTCATTCAAAAGGTTTACCAAATTGTTGATGTAGAAGATAAACAGAAAGGGGGCTAGAAGGCACACCTGCCTGTAAGTTTGAATGGGGTCAGTCAAATGCCCAATTCGGCTGCACCTTACTCAGGGCAGTTTGCTTGTGCATAGCCCCAAAAAGGAACAGCAGTCGCCTATCAATAGAGGAGGCCTGCAGTTTCCTCCAAAGTCTATTTCTAGAGACTGTGTCAAAAGCTGCTTTTAAATCAACAAATGCCCGGTAAAGTGATGCTTGGTCTCCTGTAGCATATTTCTCTACAAGGTGTTGCATTACTAGGCAGTGATCTATTGTTGACCTGCCAGCTCTAAACCCAGCTTGCTCATCAGCAATTATATCCTCCTGTTCTAGCCAGTCTGAAAATTTCTCCAGCAGATGTTTTGTAGACAATTTGCTTACAATGCTTAGTAAGCTGATGGTCCTATAATTGGATGGATCCTCCTTCTTTCCCTTCTTATGGAAGGGGACTACTATAGCCATTCCCCAATCATTGGGGATGTAGCCGGTTTCATCAATATAAGTAAATAGGGAGGCTAGGAAAGTTTCCCACCAGTCCTTATTTGTTTTTAGTAATTCTGGAGATATTCCATCAAGCCCAGGGGCTTTTGCATTCTTTAACTGGCTAATATAAGCTTTTACCTCTTCGGCATGAACTGGGGGGCATTTGGCCAGATTTTCTATTGTTAGGGCAGGAGGGGGTTGAATAGGATCAGCATACATTTTTTGGAAAAAAGAAGTCCATTTATCTGGGGGGATACAGGAAGGCAAGGAGGCGGCGGCTGTGGAGGCGCGGTTTGACACTAGTTTCCAGAACACCACTGAGTTTTTGCTCGTAGCTGCTTCAATTATATTGGCCCACAGTTTTCTGGTATGTTCTTTCTTACAGCGGGCAACCAGTGATTTATATTTCTTTTTTAAAAATGAAAGAGAATGATATGCATCCTGTCTGGTCTTTTCATCAGCTCTCAGTGCTAGCTTATAGGCATAGATTTTAAAGCATTTTTAGCACAAATACAGCTTTGATCAAACCAAGGTTTAGATGACAAATTGGTCTTGACCAGTTTTCCCTCTCGAGCACCTACCGAAAGTGGCCTTAAGGATTGGACGAGGTCATCATAACTCTTTAAAGGATTTTCAGATTTTGAGGAAACCTTAAAAGCTTGACTATATAGTTGTAGGTTCTAGTGCAGAGGTATTTTTCCCTGCACTTGTTCGTCTGCAGCAAGTATGCTCTGCGCATTGCTACCGTAGAATTTCCCTACTTTCCTCCCTTTTATTGCAGCCATGAAGCTGACTTTCTGCCCATTTCTTTCCAGACACAGCAGAATAGCTGTGAAGATTTAGTGTTTTCCACTCTGCCGCTTCTCTTGGTGTTGCTGGGATACAGTTTGTTCTATGAAGTGGGTTTTTTTTCTTAGCTCTGGAGGCAGTTTCCCACCTTTTCCCTTTTGTTCTCCTTCTCACTTCTTGCTTGGCTTCCTCAAGTTGCTGAAAAGTTTCTTTTTGTAGCATTGGAAGCTATTTCCCCACCTTTTTCCTGGCTGGCACAACAGAGTGTCTTCTACTCCCACCCCCTTCTCATGTTTGCTGTGAGACAATGAGAGAGAGAATTATGTTGTACTTGAAAAGGAGATACTTTTGTCTGCAGTTACTTTGTTTGTTTGCTTTCTTCTTTTTAGCTGGCTCTCTGGAGAGCTAAAAAGGAGTAGTTTCAGTAAGGATTGTTCCTCTCAAGTTGACTGAGACTTCTGAGATAACTTTGAGTCTCCTAGACTATTTTGAGATGCAGCAATGACTGGCAGTATTATCTGAAAGCAGGATGATATAACTCATAAGGTTTGCCTTTTTTGAGAGTTAATGATCTCATATTGCCTATCCAAAGCCATACCATACTGCTGTTATTCAAAGAACAATATACATGAATCACTAGCATCTTTTTCACCTTAATAATTACTTCAACTGGTCCACTTGGTTGGGGAAAAAAGTTAAAAAATAGCTTTTCTTCAGAGGTGCAATGGATCTTGAATCAATAGAGAGTCAGCACACGAGTTTAGCTTTTAAAATCATTTACTTCTAAAGGAAAAAGGTTAACAGGATTGCCTACAAAATAACAAATGCCTGGAGCTACATTCTCACTACTGGTTACAAACAAAGAGCTGGGATAACTGAATGGAGAATCTTCTTATTCCTCTGTCTTCTTGACCCTGAAAGAAAATCACCTGACCTGTCGACCAATAACAGTTTACAAACACTCTCAAGTTTTCCGGGCTTGCAGATTATTGGCTTTGAGCCAGGTTCCCCTTCCAGGTCAATCTAAACGATAGCATGGTAGGTAAACACATTAACCCCATAATGACTGAATCTCAGACCTTGC
The DNA here is from genome assembly GCF_028583425.1 of Eublepharis macularius. Classification (NCBI taxonomy): domain Eukaryota; kingdom Metazoa; phylum Chordata; class Lepidosauria; order Squamata; family Eublepharidae; genus Eublepharis; species Eublepharis macularius. The sequence continues at coordinate 86,448,690 of NC_072798.1, forward strand.
AACACACATATATTCCAACACATTTATGGTACAGGTTTCTCATATTTGTTTTACATATTGGGAAATGTCTTGTTGGGGTAGAGGTGCTCATTCAAGAGTCTTTCTCCATCAGGCTGCTCCCCTTGCCAAAGATTGCTGGCATTGATTGTGTGGGCCTGGTGTGGGATGCCGAGGAGAGTATAGCCATCTGTCTGGCGTACCGATCGCCCAGCGCACCAGCAGATGCTGTGCCAGGCCTGTTAGAGGCAGTGGCTGGCTGGGCCTTGGAGTACCCCAGGCTTCTGGTCTTAGGGGACATCAGTGTCTATGCTGATGATGCTACCTTCTCACAGGCCATGGACATGATAGCCTCCATGGCAGCATTAGGACTCTCCCAGTTTGTATCAATGCTCACACATCGAGCAGGACACACACTGGATTTGATCTTTGGGTTCGGGATACAGGTGGATCTGGATGAAGCTATAGCAGTGCCATGGTCAGACCATCTCATCCTGAGGGCTTGTCTGGGCACCATGACCCCCTCCTGCTTGGGCAACGAGCTGATTTATGCTCGCCCGTGGAGTCAAATGGATCCAATTGAATTGCAGAATGCTCTGCAGGATCCGATGCCCCCTGGTGGCTCATTGGATGAGCTGATAGAGGACTGGAATGCCCATTTCTCTGAAGCTATTGATGAGATCGCTCTCCGTCGCTCTCTCCGCCCCCGAACTAGAGTAGCTCCTTGGTATACTGATGAGGTACAAGAAATCAAATGGGAGCTGAGACGGCTAGAGCGAGTGTGGCGGCGACTTCATGATGAAATGACAAGAACATTTTATAGGACGTTTATGAAGGCCTATGAGATGGCACTGAAAGCTGGAAAGAGAGACTACTATGCAGCTTCCACTGCGTCCACTAGTTCTCGCCCGGCACAACTCTTCAGAGTGATTTGGTCTTTAATGTCCCTCATGCATGGGACAAATAAAAATGTAAATTCGGTAATAAGCTGTGAGGCTTTTGGAGACTATTTTGCGGATAAGATCTTGTCTATCCGCCGGGATCTGTCCACCACAGTTGATGCAGTATATGTACTGGAGGCCCCTTGGTTGTCGTCAGGGTTGATATTAGATCAATTCAGGCCACTCTCCCAGGAGGAGGTGGGCAGGGTCCTGCATGCTGTGAAACCTACCATGTGCCCACTGGACCCATGCCCATCATGGCTGGTGAAAAGTGGTGGTGATGGGATTTGGGCATCATTAGCTGACATCATTAATCTTTCTCTGAGTTCTGGGTTTTTTCCAGACTCACTGAAAGAGGCAGTGGTGCAGTCCTTATTAAAGAACCCATCACTGGATCCTGCTGATCCAGCCAATTATCACCCAGTTTTGAATATCCCATTCCTGGGTAAGGTAATTGAGAGGGCAGTAGCGGAACAGCTGCAGGTATACCTGGGTGATGCCTCTATCCTGGATCCATTCCAGTTCAGCTTCAGGCCTGGCCATGGTACAGAGACGGCTCTGGTTGCCCTCACAGATGATCTGCGGCGACACCTGGACCGGAGTGGGTCAGCACTGCTGATACTTTTAGATCTTACAGCAGCATTTGACATGGTCAATCATAATCTTCTGACTCACTGCCTTGCCGATGTGAGGATTCGTGGAACAGCCCTGCAATGGCTGAACTCCTTCCGTCACAATCTAGGACAGAGGGTGGCACTCGGGGAAACAGATGTCTGCTTACCATTCTTTGGTATGTGGCATCCCTCAGGGGGTGATTCTTTCCCCGATGCTATTTAACATCTATATGTGCCCCCTTGCCCGGTTAGCCCGCAGCTTTGGGCTAGGTTGTCACCGGTATGCGGATGACACTCAGCTCTATCTGCTGATGGATGGTGTTATGACTTTTACTTTCTTTAGGGTAGATTTTTCTTTTAATCTATCCCTTAACCCTCTGGGTAGTCTGCTGCCACCAGGAATATTTTATTCCAAGATATTTTATTTAAATTTTCCCTTTGGTAACGTTTCTAAGCGTCAGGCTCCTTCGTGATTCTATGTGGCCCTGAAGATAGGAATGGGATATAGCAATAACAGCTACACTGGGATATAACAAAACAAAAATAAACTTTTATTTAGTCAAGAAGCGTATCGGTTTCATAAACGTAGTTCTCGGTTCTTAAAGTTACTTCATTTACTCTCATTCACACAGCTGGCCTCTCTTTCCCTGACTGAGTGTCCTTTCACAAACATGCTCAGTTCAGGTTCCACACAGGTTATATTTCTCTCATAAACACTTCAACATATTCAAGCAGCACACAGCTAGCCTGTTTTCTTCTGACTAAAAATTTTCTCTCTACTCTCAGTCTCAAACTGCATTCACTCCGCCCACCCTCTCAGTCCTCAACCAATCATATCACTCACTCATCCATCTCCTTCACCCCCCACTCTTCACCTATCTCATCAAGCATTTAAAGATACATTTACTTGGAATCATTACAGATGGCCAGTCCGATCTTGCTTTGGATTCCTTGGTCAAGGGTCTTGAGGCTGTGACGGTATGGTTACATCAGAGTCACCTGAAATTGAATCCCCTGAAGACAGAGATTCTGTGTCTGGATCATGGGGCAATCGAGCTGGGAACCGGCTCGCAGCCCTCGATGGGGTAGAATTGAAACCTTCACTGATGGTGAGGAGTCTGGGTGTGACCTTGGATGCCACACTTTCAATGGAGGCCCAGGTCATGACTGTTGCCAGGTCTGCCTTTTTTCATCTTTGACAGGGCAGGCAACTGGCGCCCTATGTTTCACCCCAGGACCTGGCCACAGTAATTCATGCAATGGTCACCTCCAGGCTAGACTACTGCAACTCACTCTATCCTGGACCGCCCTTGGGCCTGACCCGGAAGTTACAGCTGATCCAGAATGCAGCGGCACGCGTTCTTACCAGAATGCCCATCCAAGCGCACATTCATCATGTGCTGTGCCAGCTGCACTGGCTTCCAGTGGAGTTCCAGATCCAGTTCAAGGTGTTAAACTTGGTATTTAAAGCCCTTAATGGACTGGGACCTCCATACCTGCGGGACCGCCTCCTCCATTACGTCCCCTGCAGGGTGTTGTGCTCTGCAGACAAGCAACTCCTGGTGGTCCCTGGCCCAAAGGACATCCATCTGGCCTCAACCAGGGCGAGGACTTTTTCTGCCCTGGCCCTGGCCTGGTGGAATGCTCTCCCGCTGGAGATCTGGGCCCTGTGGGACCTGTTACAGTTTTGCAGGGCTTGTAAAATGGAGATGTTCTGCTGGGCCTTTGGCTGAGTGCCAGCGAGTGTCCTTCTTCTTCCATCTAAGACCACCATTTCTTCCAGAGCTGCCCTCAGCCATTTGCCATGCTTGTATAAGAACTCCCAATATTTGTTTAAATAGCCTGCTCCTGGACTATTTAGGGGGTGCTCAATAGCACCTGGACAGGACCATTTAGGGGGTGCTCAATAGGTTTTCTCAGTTGCATTTTTTTCAAGAAAGTAATTTGTATAAAACTATGCCCCTCTTGAGGTCTGTGCCCAAGGCGGCTGCCTAGTTGGTCTAATGGTAGCACCGGCCCTGTCTATAGTTATGGCAAAAAGAAATGGGGAAAGGGGACAGCGATGGTTGTTGTGGGTTTTCCGGGCTGTATTGCCGTGGTCTTGGCATTGTAGTTCCTGACGTTTCACCAGCAGCTGTGGCTGGCATCTTCAGAGGTGTAGCACCAAAAGATAGAGATCTCTCTGTGTCACCACTGATAGATTGGGTGGCCTTTTTTGTGTTCATCTTCTAGTTTTCTTATTCTAGATATCATTTCATTTCTAATGTTTTCTTTTTGCTCTTCATGACAGGAGGCAATGGAGATTAATTTCCCTCTAAGTACCACTTCCGTAGCATCCTACACGTGGATTTGAGGAATGCCACATAGTTTGTTTCTATTGTTTAATTTCTAAAGAGACTTCAGAAGAAATTTATTTGTTAAATAAAAGTGATTTATTTAGTTTTCAATTTGTTTGATGTCATTTATTCTCCGTGTACATTCTGTCCAAGCATAGTCTGTCCACAACTTGTCACCAATCCTTGATGTAAGAGTTTGACTAATTAATTTAGGAGATAAGAATATGTCATTTAAATATGTAATTTAGAAGATAAGAATATGTAATTAATCCTTGTGTATATATTGTGGATAGAAGAGAAGTATGTATAGTCTGTTACTAATGGGTTTTGAAGATGTCACTAGATCAATAGATAAAGCCTAAGAGCCATTAATTGATCTTAGCAGCTTAGTAACTGTATTGTTAATTTTAATTGCTTTGACACAATAGGAAGTAAAATTTAAAAGTTCATTCAGAGAGGAGTGATACAAATGTTTACTGCTGCTGACACATTGATTTACCTGTGCTGAACGAAAGCAGAATTGAAAGCCAAGAGAATCAAGTGCACTCTGCATGAAGACAGCTCGCCAGGTTGTTTTGATCTACAAGCAGCTCTCCACACTGAAAGCAGTGAAAGCAGCTTTCTCAGTAATCATGCTTTGCGGTATTATCCAATAAAATTTTTAAAGTTTGTATATGTACACTCACACATTATGCAATGCATTTATATTTTGTATCACTTTCATATTTATCAAAATACTTAATTTCACAGGTCAACGGATGGTGTCATGGAAATATAAATAATAATAATAACTGTGCTTATATACCGCTCTTCTACACATATTAGTGCCTCACCCAGAGCAGTGAACAAGTTAGTGTTATTCTTATCCCCACAATGGAGCTGGGGCTGAGAGGAGTGGCTGACCCAAGGCCACCTACTGAGCTCATGTCAGTAGTGGGATTCAAACCAGTAGACTGCTGATTACGGTTTACAACACATACTTAGTGAAACATATGCATTCTAAATAACGCTGTATGAACTTCACTGTAGTTCTTTTTCTAGTACGGTGTATAACTGGTGCTTCTTTATCTTTGACAGCCAATTAAAAATAGTGAACAGTATCAGATAAATGTTCTGTAATTGTTAGCAGAGACCAAGGATGACCTGGTCATGTAACTTTTCCTGTCATTTTTACTATCCATATCTCTTACCTTGCAGATGGGCATAGTGGTACTTTTGGCTAGGTAGAATGTCACATGATTGGAAATAGTAAAAAATAATTAAATTATGATTGGTTTGATATTTATCTATGTTATCAGATGAAAAGATCTTAGATTTCCGCATAAGATAATATCTAAAAATGGTAATCCAAATAGCAGATCAGGGTTTTGGCCAAAAGAAATCTCATGAAGATCTAGGCAGGAAACTTATCCTTGTAATATGTGCTACGGTAACTTGAATGCATTTCATCGTTAATCTGATTGAGTTAGATTTCATTAAAATATGTTAGGAAACTTAATTCTTGTGTTCATCTGTTCTATTTTCTATGTTTTATTTAAATAATCATTTATATTTTGATACCTCACTTAATGAAAAAGACTAGCGTTTGTTAATGAAAGAAGCCATTAAACTCTTAGGAGAAGTCTGTCTCCTGGTTGGGAGAGTGCAAGAAAAACATCCATCCTGTTTATTTTGTACTGACAAATAGTTTCTCTAAAACGGAGAAACGTGTTTTCAGTTCTCACTTGAAGGTTTCAAGCTGCTCAAGATTTAAGATAAAACTACCGAGTATTTAATACTTTTTATTTAATGATTAAAAGTTATGTTTTATATTTATGCCTAATATGATTATAGAATCAATACTGTTTGAATTATATATATACTTATTTGAGTTGGATTGTTAGTAAAATTACAATTTTATGAAATTTTTACCTTTTTATAACATTACAACATTGTACCACAAAAGTTTTAAGTTTTGCAAGAAGAGGTTGCCAAAAATAAACGTCCCCATCCCCATCCCCAGGCGGGGGGCGGGGGGCGATGAAGATGAAGATGAAGATGAAGATGAAGACGAAGATGAAGATGAAGACGAAGACGAGAGTGCAAGAAAAACATCCATCCTGTTTATTTTGTACTGACAAATAGTTTCTCTAAAACAGAGAAACGTGTTTTCAGTTCTCACTTGAAGGTTTCAAGCTGCTCAAGATTTAAGATAAAACTACCGAGTATTTAATACTTTTTATTTAATGATTAAAAGTTATGTTTAATATTTATGCCTAATATGATTATAGAAGCAATACTGTTTGAATTATATATATACTTATTTGAGTTGGATTGTTAGTAAAATTACAATGTTATGAAATTTTTACCTTTTTATAACATTACAACATTGTACCACAAAAGTTTTAAGTTTTGCATGAAGAGGTTGCCAAAAATAAACATCCCCATCCCCATCCCGGCGGACGAAGACGAAGACGAAGACGAAGACGAAGACGAAGACGAAGACGAAGACGAAGACGAAGACGAAGACGAAGACGAAGACGAAGACGAAGACGAAGACAAAGAAGACAAAGACAAAGAAGACAAAGACAAAGAAGACAAAGAAGACAAAGACAAAGACAGCCGGGCCCCCGGGGGTCGCGGCTGCGCCGCTCCCCCCGACGCCCCCCGCCCCGCCTTGAATCTCTTGAGTTCAGATCTATGTGATTTGGGGTAACTAAAGTATTTTTCTGCTGCAGCTACCGCCGCTTTTTTCTTATTGAAATGTTCTGGGGGGATCCTATTTTGAAGCTGTTTTCTCAAGATCTGGGTTTTGTAGGACGACCCAGTATAGGTCCCCTTAGAACACTGAGTTTTATTAATATGGATATGTATAATATGTGCCCCTGCAAATTTCATTTTGGAGTTACAGCTTTTCAGTTTCCCACAAAATTTTTCTTTGGCTTTGCAAATAACAAATAAGGAATAAGGAACTGCGAATAAGGAACTGGGAACTGGGAACCAACTAAGAAGCTGAAGTTGGTTACTTATTCCCAGTTCCTTATTCATACTTCCTTATTCCTTATTCGTTATTCGCAAAGCCAAAGAAAAATATTGTGGGAAAACTGAAAAGCTCTGCACTCCAAAATGAAGTTTGCAGGGGCACATGCATGGGTGCCTGCTTCCAAGCACCCATGACTATGGAACTGGTGAAAATATAAGCCCCATGCAACCCCAAATAATCTTTGGATCACCCCAAATCACACACCCCTGAACTCCAGAGACTGTCCCCCACAAGAGGACATGTGCTCGTGCTGATCCAGTCTCTGCTTCTGGACCTAAGGCCTCACATGTGGCCTGCTTCCAAGCACCCAATATTAGACTTTCTTTGAATAAGGAACTGGTGAAAATATAAGCCCCCTGCAACCTCAAATAATGTTTGGATCAAATCACACAGATCTGAACTCCAGAGACTGTCACCTGCCGCAGCTCATATGCTGTTTCTGATCCATTCTCTAGTTTTGGAGCTGAGCCCTCCTATGTGGCATGCTGGCAAGAACCTTGTATTAGTCTAATATTGCGTGCTTGGAAGCAGGCCACATGTGAGGCCTGAGGTCCAGAACCAGAGACTGGGTCAGCACCAGCACATGTCCTCTTGTGGGGGAAAAGCCCTGGAGTTCAGAGGTGTGTGATTTGGGGTGATCCAAAGATTATTTGGGGTTGCAGGAGGCTTATATTTTCCCCATTTCCCTATTCAAAAAAGGGTCTAATACTGGGTGCTTCGAAGCAGGCCACATGCGCGGCCTGAGGTCCAGAACCAAAGACTGGATCAGCACCAGCACATGTCCTCTTGTGGGGGACAGTCTCTGGAGTTCAGGGGTGTGTGATTTGGGGTGATCCAAAGATTATTTGGGGTTGCAGGGGGCTTATATTTTCACCAGTTCCATAGTCAATGCCATGTGTAATAATGGGTGCTTGGAAGCAGGCCACATGCGAGGCCTTAGGTCCAAAACCAGAGACTGGATCAGCACCAGCACATGTCCTCTTGTGGGGGACAGTCTCTGGAGTTCAGGGGTATGTGATTTGGGGTGATCCAAAGATTATTTGGGGTTGCAGGGGGCTTATAATTTCACCATTTCCTTATTCAAAAAAAGTCTAATATTGGGTGCTTGGAAGCAGGCCACATACGAGGCCTTAGGTCCAGAACCAGAGACTGGATCAGCACCAGCACATGTCCTCTTGTGGGGGAAAGGCCCTGGAGTTCAGAGGTGTGTGATCCAAAGATTATTTGGGGTTGCAGGAGGCTTATATTTTCCCCATTTCCCTATTCAAAAAAGGGTCTAATACTGGGTGCTTCGAAGCAGGCCACATGCGCGGCCTGAGGTCCAGAACCAAAGACTGGATCAGCACCAGCACATGTCCTCTTGTGGGGGACAGTCTCTGGAGTTCAAGGGTGTGTGATTTGGGGTGATCCAAAGATTATTTGGGGTTGCAGGGGGCTTATATTTTCACCAGTTCCATAGTCAATGCCATGTGTAATAATGGGTGCTTGGAAGCAGGCCACATGCGAGGCCTTAGGTCCAAAACCAGAGACTGGATCAGCACCAGCACATGTCCTCTTGTGGGGGACAGTCTCTGGAGTTCAGGGGTATGTGATTTGGGGTGATCCAAAGATTATTTGGGGTTGCAGGGGGCTTATAATTTCACCATTTCCTTATTCAAAAAAAGTCTAATATTGGGTGCTTGGAAGCAGGCCACATACGAGGCCTTAGGTCCAGAACCAGAGACTGGATCAGCACCAGCACATGTCCTCTTGTGGGGGAAAGGCCCTGGAGTTCAGAGGTGTGTGATCCAAAGATTATTTGGGGTTGCAGGAGGCTTATATTTTCCCCATTTCCCTATTCAAAAAAGGGTCTAATACTGGGTGCTTCGAAGCAGGCCACATGCGCGGCCTGAGGTCCAGAACCAAAGACTGGATCAGCACCAGCACATGTCCTCTTGTGGGGGACAGTCTCTGGAGTTCAGGGGTGTGTGATTCGGGATGATCAAAAGATTATTTGGGGTTTCAGGGGGCTTATAATTTCACCATTTCCTTATTCAAAAAAAGTCTAATATCGGGTGCTTGGAAGCAGGCCACAATCGAGGCCTTAGGTCCAAAACCAGAGCCTGGATCAGCACCAGCACATATCCTCTTGTGGGGGACAGTCTCTGGAGTTCAGCGGTGTGTGATTTGGGGTGATCCAAAGATTATTTGGGGTTGCAGGGGGCTTATGTTTTCACCAGTTCCATAGTCAAAGCCATGTGTAATAATGGGTGCTTGGAAGCAGGCCGCATGCGAGGCCTGAGGTCCTGAACCAGAGCCTCGATCAGCACCAGCACATGTCCTCTTGTGGGGGACAGTCTCTGGAGTTCAGGGGTGTGTGATTTGGGGTGATCCAAAGATTATTTGGGGTTGCAGGGGGCTTATGTTTTCACCAGTTCCATAGTCAAAGCCATGTGTAATAATGGGTGCTTGGAAGCAGGCCACATGTGAGGCCTGAGGTCCAGAACCAGAGACTGGATCAGTACCAGCACATGTCCTCTTGTGGGGGACAGTTTCTGGAGTTCAGATCTGTGTGATTTGGGGTGATCCAAAGATTATTTGGGGTTGCAGGGGGCTTATATTTTCACCAGTTCCTTATTCAAAAAGATGTCTAATACTGGATGCTTGGTGGCAGGCCTCTTGCGAAACCTTAGGTCCAGAACCAGAGACTGGATCAACACCAGCACATGTCCTCTTTTGGGGGACAGTCTCTGGAGTTCAGGGGTGTGTGATTTGGGGTGATCCAAATATTATTTGGTGTTACAGGACGCTTATATTTTCACCATTTGCTTATTCAAAAAATGTCTAATACTGGGTGCTTGGTGGCAGGCCACATGCAATGCCTGAGTTCCAGAACCAGAGACTGGATCAGCACCAGCTCATGTCCTCTTGTGGGGTACAGTCTCTGGAGTTCGGATCTGTGTGATTTGGGGTGATCCAAAGTTTTTTCCTGCTGCAGCTGCCGCTCCTTTCTTCTTATTGAATTGTTCTGGGGGGATCCTATTTTGAAGCTGTTTACTCAAGATCTGGGTTTTGTAGGATGACCCAGCATAGGTCCACTTAGAATGCTGAGTCTTGTGAATATGAAGGTGTATAATATGTGCCCCTGCAAACTTCATTTTGGAGTGTAGAGCTTTTCAGTTTTCCCACAATATTTTTCTTTGGCTTTGCGAATAACGAATAAGGAATAAGGAAGTGCGAAGAACTGGGAATAAGTAACCAACTTCAGCTTCGTCTTTATAACATACAATGCAGATTACAGTTTCAAACCATCAACGGCAAGTACTCTTGTCAGACATCGTGCCATCAACTAGAAATATGGTAAGTATGTAATTTAGACCAGGGATGCTTCCACACCAAAGATTTCCCACTGTTCAGCCACCTAACTTTTTTTGTTGTTTCTACGTGATGTTGTTCTCTATTGTGCATAGACCATTAACATTTAATTCCTTCCACAGAAAAAATCTGCTTTATTTTAAACTTAAAAAAAAAAAACCAGTTTTCCTGGGGCAGGATGTTATCAGTATGAGCAGTTTCTTAGCATCCGAAGGAGAATCAGAGTAATAGGTGAAGTGCTAGTCAGTTTCTCTATTGATTTGTTGATGACCTCAAGGAGCCAGTCCCCTGCAGAAATTAACATAACGGAAGAGAATCGCCTGCTGTTTAGACAGAGGAGAAAGGAACATTGGAGGATGCTTTTTTTTAAGGTTGTAAAGCTATTGTTTTATTTCTATGCAGGGCTACTCATGCTTGTGTGTGTGTGTTTAAGAGAATCACCTACAGCTCAGTTTGCCTTTAAAGAGAACAGAGGGGATCATTGGAGATGTCCACAAATACATAGAAGTTTTTATTTTTTAAGTTATTATGTTATTCATCTCTAGCCTTACTTATGGGTGTGTTAAAAAAAACAGAAGTGAATAACCACAGCAGAGTCTTCCTTTTAGGGAAGGAGGAGGGATTGTTAGAGGTGAATTCAAACATGTGGAGTTAAAAAAAACAAGGTATTGCATTATTTCTATGCAACGGTATTCATGTTCCTCAAAAAAAAAATCAGTGTGGACAGAGACTCCTCAGGGTCATGTGAGAACTCAATGTGTTGAGGGGAAGAGTTCAATGAAAATCAGGTGTAAAAGGGAAACCATGGCTAATAGTGGAGAGAAAATGGTCTCTGGATTTCATACTGAAATGCATCAGCAACCAGACTGCTATGGACAATCACCCTGGTGTAGAGGCAGCCTAGCCCTTATGTAATCTAGAAACAAGTAATAACCAGTAAAATCAGATTCCATAGAGAACATGATTTCACTAAAATCAAGTGCTGTAGAAATTTATATAGTGCCAACTGATGACAGAAGCAAGTGGCCAAATGGTATTAAGGGTATTACAGTTTTAGAATCATAGATTTGGTAGATAATGGGACAAAGGTCTTAGAAATCACCTGTATAACACAAGACTCAGCATTTTCTGTGATTCGTATTGCTGAAAGCATTTTTCTATCATGAAATATTGTCTTCTCAAATGTGATTTTTTAAAAAAATGGAAAATATCATGTGAAGACTCAAACAACTTATTTTGTCCTGAAATCTAAAATATATGCTCCAATGTGGATTGCATGCCATGAAAAATAAATATGTATCTTGCATGCCAAAACCTATCCCATGGCAAATTATTATAGCAAAGTTCAGAAGGGGTGAAAGTAGAGGTTTACAATGGAAATGCTGACAGGCAACCAAATTAAAAAAAATACTCATAAAAAGAGTTAGAGATAAAAAACCACAAAAAGTGAAATTTTAAACATCTGCATGGGACAAACAAGAAGAAATAATATCCATGTAACAAGTGATATTTGATTACACTTTCCCATTGATTAAAGGTGTCCCCTGCCAATGTTTTTTATGTCAGTTTTTCTCTCAAGAGCTTTTTGTTTGTGCTGCTCAAATTTTTTCAGCCATATTTTAGTACCATAGGATATTATGGTACTATCCTCTAGAGATGAGAGGATAACAGTGCAGTAAATTAGCCTTCCCATTTGTGCACAGAGACACTTGCTTCATTGGAATCAAGACTTTTCCTCAATGTCTATTCTATTTTAGTTCCAGTAAATGTCATTCTCCTTTCCATTTTATTCTCCTTGCTAGGGATGCTACCAAATTTTGTGGCTCATTATTTCAAGTTCTGCTTTTTTAAAAAAAAAGTTTATTTATTTTATTTTACTTTATTTATACCCTGCCTTTGTCCTCAATGGAGACACAAAGAAGCTCTCTTCTCAATTTTTCCCTCACAATAAGCCCTAAGAGATAGGTTAGGCTGAGTGCTTGTGACTGGCCTAAGGCCACCTAGCAGAGTGGAGAATCGAATCTAGTTTTCCCAGATCCTAGTCCATCAACCTAGCTGCTATACCACACATGCATAAAGACTGTGTGAATCTTTATCTCAGCCGCAGAGAGTTGTCTGTTCCTTCCTCCCCACTTTTGTGGGATTTCCCTTTGGAAGTGTAAAGCCTGGAGGAACTAATGGCTATAGAACTGGAATGCTTGGTCCAATTTGCTTGAAATTTTGGCAATCTTTAGTTGACAGGCTGTAGTTGCTCCCCCAGCCCACCAAAATCCCTCACAGGGAATAATAGAAATGCTTATGATCTCCTTCTTTACTTTGTAAAACAAACCACAAGAAGGAATCATGGCAAACAGAGAGTTTTCAACGGGAAGATGATTTTTAAAATTACCAGTCACTGTAAGAGTAGGACAGTTTTTTTAAAAATGCCAGTGCATGTCTGGAGCTCTCCTGCTAGGCTGCTGCCATTTTAGGAATCAGTAGAGAGAAAAGTGCAACTGTGTATAGAAGGCTTTAATTCAGGGGTCTGTAAAATTGACTCCCTTTGTTCAATCTGCTTGAATTTAGGGGGTCGTTAGATAAGTGGGAAGAGGGCTTTCTGCACCAATTTGATGTCATTATCTTTATAAACAGATGTCCCAGACCCTTGCTTGAATAGATTCCCCATTGAAAATATTTTTAAATTATTATTTTATTACTACAAAACAATGTTTTTAAAATTAAAAACTTAAAAAAGCAAACAGAAGAGCAAAAAGAAAATAGTGCTGGGTACAAAAACACTATTAGCAAATCTATACATAAGTATCCGTAAAATATCTCCAAGACCAGATGGGTTCTCTATTGAATGATATAAAACCTTTTCAGATTTTTTAGTTCCATGATTATATCAATTGTACAATGAGATTTTTGAATCCGGTGTATTGCCAGCATCACTCCAAGATGCTTATATTTGTCATTCCGAAGCCAGGTAAAGACCATGTGCAAATGGTCAATGTGCAAATTTTCAATACATTTCTTTGATGAATTTGGCTGCTAAGATATTAATTATCATTCTTGCTAACAGTCTTCAATAGGTTATTAGAACTTTTGTACATGCAGACAAGGTAGGATTTATACAAAGCAGGTAAGGATCTGATAACCTTAGATTGGTCGCTGATCTGATTACATTAAATAGAAAAATAGTAAAGAGTCCAATGACACCTTTAAGACTAACCAACTTTTCTGTAGCATAAGCTTTTAAGAATCACAGTTCTCTTTGTCCGTTGCATTTGACGAAGAGAACTGTGATTCTCGAAAGCTTATGCTACAGTAAAGTTGGTTAGTCTTAAAGGTGTTACTGAATTCTTTACTATTTTGCTACTACAGACTAGCACAGCTAACTGCTCTGGATCTATTAAATAGAAAGAGATCTGATCAAATTGCTAGTATTTCACTTGATTTATATTTTAATTTATATCCTCTATATTGACTAAATTTGGCTTCCCTCATGAATTTTTGAAATGGCTTAGAATTTTGTATTCATCCCCTATATCTAGGGTAGAGAGACCAATAGTTTTTTTTTCTGTACTATTCCTTCTTGAAATAGGTACTAGGCAAGGTTGTCCTCTTTCTCCTCTCATTTTTGATTTATGATTGAAACCTCTGACTTTTGCTATTAGACAAAGTAATAGTATATACGGCTTTATACATAACTCCTTAGAATTTAAAATTATTTTATAAGCAGATGATCTTATATTGTTTATTTCAGAACCTCAGTTTCCATTACTGAATTTATGAATTTGATTAAAAATTTTGGTGATTGGCCTGGTTATTCAATTAATTGGACAAAATCAGAACTGATGCTATTGGGTGACAATATATCACAAAGTGTAATTACTGAGGGAGATTTTCAATGGTGCCCTGATACTATTACTTACATTGGAATATTGATCCCAAGAAATATTAAGTACATTATTTTGTTGAATTTTAATAAACTGATCTTGGATATATCCTTGAACTTACATAGATGGACAACCCTAAACTTGTTATTATGGAGTAAAGTAAATATATTCAAAATGAATATTATACCCCGGATTATATATGTTATGCATGCAATTCCTTTTTATATACTTTGTAGATATATTTATAAAATTAATACTTTAGCATGTATAAATTATTGGGATTGCTTTAGTCAGTTCGAGTATCCATCTTGGGCTCTGTAGAAGGCCTCTTTTTTGGGACCACTTTTTAAATGGAATGCATTAGGTTCTACTTGAATTAAAATGGATTTTGTTCTTCCAACAATCTCTGCAGGTAGAAAAGTATGGCACATAATATCATGACAATATCAATTTGATCTGTTTTCACATCCAAAACTAAAACCATGGGTAAATCCAGATTTGAAAACTGGGAAGAGGCGAAAGGTAGAGAGGCAGAGCTGGAACCCGTCTGGTCCGTCATAACGGCCTTTGCTACATATGGCTGCATGAAGGTAATTTAGATTCAGGGGCAAAGTATAGTCTTGTGTTCTTCTCTTGCATCCTCCCCAATGTGTTAAAAGATAACATAGCCTATTTAAGCAAATGAAAAATCAACACAACAAATACATAGTTTCGTATGTAGTATTTAATGACGATCACTTCATTAATAAACATGCATTCTGATTCATTGGATTGGCAAAAGAACATCCTATTTGACTTATTTTACTTCCCTCAAAGTCAGAGTTGAAAGGCTGAGTGCCGTCTAAGCTTGGGCAATATGAACCCATATGCTAGGAGCCATTACACTTGTGGGGCCCTACAGCAGGTTGTCCCCATTTACTTATTGATAATATTTATAACTCCTCTTTCCTCTTGGCTCAAGGCGGACTTTCTCTCTGTACCTTTATAAAAATCAACCAAGTACATAATATAGAGACAGGGAACAGTAACCTCCCTTGCCCCTCCTGTTTTGGGAGTACCTATATCTTTGGTTACTGGGCTGCCTTACAAAGTAGACACAATATATACTCCTGCATCATTTGCAATTCAATCTTGACCATTTACCAAGCTGAGCTTTGAAGCTTGCTGAGAATCATTCCTTCCCTGTCATTTAAATATCTTTGTATTCTACACCATCACACCTGGAAGGGTGTTTCTCGTGAAGGTATTGTCAAAAACAGGGTTATGTAGCTGGCGTGTAATGGACTCCCTTGTATTATGTAGATCAGATACTGTGCTTAACTTCTGACCTGCCCACCTAATTTCTAACTCCGTGGAAATCTGTTGTAGCTTGGTAATTGCTGCCATTAATTTGTTCTTGGCATGTAGCAAGAGTGCTTATAGCATGGTTTTATTTTCCAAACTTTGCCAAAAGAGCAATTTAGCAATTAATGAGGGGTTACAGAAGAGGCTTCAGAACAAAATTATAGGCATTGGTCACTGATTTCTGCTGCAAATACACTTTGGTGGGATAAATTTTAGTTCTGTAGAGTTTTTGCTATTTTGTATTTTAGAAATTCGAAGGTGTGCATTGGAGACTAGGTTTCAATAAAATATATTATCATTTTTGGTATATGATGCATTTACAGATGTAAACATTTCCCCTGAAATTAAGAAAAAGGTTTTTTTTTTTTTTTAGAATTTTTAAAAATCAGTATTAGAATTGTTTTGGGGGTGGTGAGCAAGTCCTACACAATAATGCAAAAAAAATTACTACTTGTCCTAGATGTGAGTCTTTAAGAGCTGCATGTTATGGCAGACATGGGTCCAACCCGTGGCTGCTAACACCATTTTAGAAGAAAATCAGGCCGTTTAAAAAGGGCAACAGGGGCCAAAAATGATTGGGCTCCCAACACAGTGAAAAGAGGTGGTCTTGTTCTCCCCTGTGCTGCTGCAGGATGAAGATGAGTCACCCCCCCCAACTATTTTGCCACTTGAAAAAGCACAGGGGTGGTGGTGGGTGGGACAAGCTCTACGGGTCTACACTACAGGTCCAAGATCTTCCATGGGGGAACTTAGCAATACGTAACTGTTAACAATTAAAGTGCACCGTGTGCAATTGCTCAGTTACTAATAAATACTTAGATACCGATCACAATTTACTAACGAAAGTGCATAGTGCTTACAGTGCTCACAGACAGGACCTTTCTGCCACCAGAAAATCACATCATTTTGTTGTAATACAGATGGCCAAACAACTACATGGTAAATGTTTCACGTTAGTAGTCATGCATATTGGCCTAATGTTTGATTTAAGTAGATGCATGGATAATTGTTATGGTATAAGTATCAGCCTAAAGTAGATTGAACAATGATAGATAATTGAGAAAAGCCATCAGAAGATGAGTTTAGGATTATTCACTCTCCTATGAAACAGGACATTTATCCACCATCTGTTCCTATAATTTAATTAGTGTTGAGCTCCTGAAGTAGCTGCTTTGACCAAGACTGCCTTTTAGCAACTTCATCTGAGCAGATTACAATCACTGCTCTTTCAGTTTGTGGACCAAGATAGATTTATATCTTAATTAGAGGTGCTCACAAACCGAAATATGAACCAAAGTTCATCACGAACAGGGCCGGTTTTTGGTTTGTGAACCAGTGGTTTGTTGGAGGGCATTTCTGATGAACCACAATGAATTGTGATGATTTTTAGGCCGGTTCATTTCTTTTTGGTTCATGACTGCAGACAGCCTGGCTCCAATCAATCAATTTCCTAGGCAATGGGGGGGGGGCGGGGGGAATGGGCTTTCTGCAGACCTTCTGCTGCCCTGGAAGTGATGTATTCATGAACCAAATGAACCCATTCGCTAACTGGGCAATTTCATGCTGGTTCGTGGTTTGTGGTTCATGAAATGTGATGAACCATGAAACACAACGAACTGCCATTTTCCTGGTTCGTGCCCATCACTAATCTTAATCCTTTCAAGCAACCAAGATCTAGAACTATGTGCAGTACTTTGGACTTTACAGAACACTAAAGAAAGGACTTAGTAGACCTTAGGTAAGCCTATCTGTGAATACAGTTGCCAGTCCTGTGTGGGCAATTTCTAGGAGACAGAGGAAGGGTATGGAATCTCAATAAACTGCATCATGTTGATACTGCAAAGTCATTAATGGTGTGAATCTGAAAATGATGTCTCTGCATTGGCATGACACTCAAGGACTCACCCAAAACACTATGGTAAAATCGAGTTCCAGGTGAATCCTAGAGTGTCACACTGATACAGTAATGTCACTCCTGGGTTCACACCATGCAACACTGATTTCCCTCCCATTTTGCTCCTGCTGCTAGCAGCAGTGACAGCCAGGATCCTGGAGGCAGGAGGGTGGTTTCCTGCTTTGGCTGAAGTTCTGGTTTGCCTATTTGAGAGTTAGACAGTCCAATCTTATTTAGTGTTACCCTCTTTAAATGTAGTGAGCACAGACCATATATGATTGCACAATGAGCCTTTCTTTGGTGGCTGAGAGCAAATGGTCATGATCATTCAGTGTTAAGCTGAAGATAAGGATATAAGTATATAATGTCAAGAACCAAGCTTGCTTCTTGGCCAAATTTATATTAAGACAAGTCTGCCTGGTCAGGTCTAAAAGAGGATTCTGGGAAACTTAGAGAAACTCAGTGTAAAGCAGTTCGTTGAGAAATAAGCCGGAACATGTTTTTCAGGACACAGGTGCACATAAGATCATAGAAACACCAAGGCCAAGGGCCTGAGACTTCCCCTGCATTCCATCTCCCTAAGGCTGTAATGACTCCCCCCCTGCACAAAAGGTTTGTGTGTTTCATTTCAGTATTTACTGTGCAGAGGCTGCACAGGCAGGTCAGGCACTTAGGGGCTGCCTGGCAGCATCTTGTTTTCCTTAATGACAGATCTGTCTGCACATGCAACCAATTGGCCCCAAAGGAGATATACTGAGCCCTTAGCATTAAATCCATTGGCAGGAGGAGATATGCGTGGCATGCATGAGTGCATTTTTTTCAGAGCTCCCTGTTGTTTGTGGTTCCTCCGGTCTCCAGGTCGTTCAGAGGTGTTACTGTTCAAGCAAGGCAAGGGTAGGCACAAACCAGTACAGCAAGGTCAAAATGCAATCCTTGGGTCAGACACAGAGTCAGAGGGTCGTCGCTAGAGTTGGTTCAAGGCAAGTTCAGAAATCAAAATCCAGAAATGGTCCAATGTGCCACAGGAGTGAAGTAGAGACAGGATCAGTGGCGGCGGGAGTCAGAAGTGGTTTGACTTATTGTTTTCACAGTTGACCTCTCTTTCTCACTGTCCTTTTTAAACAAGATGCTTGTTTTGCAGCTGGGCTGCATCTGGCACGTGCCTGTGTGCTCCCCTTTATTAATTAGATTTTATTTATTTATTTGATTAAATGTATAGTCCGCTCTCCCCACAGGCAGGCTCAGAACAGATAACAACACGTTTAAAAGTATAAAACCATATTAACAAGATTAAAAAATTTAAAATTCAGTACAGCAATCCAACTATCCAGCCCACATAAGCATACCCTGTGGGAGTAGAAGATGACAAATTACTTAAAGTGAGTCGGCAGAAACCGGGGGTGAGGGGGGTTCCAATACCCCTCCTCAACAGGAGGCTGGCTGAATAGCCTGCCCGTGCCTCACTATAACCATATTCCTGGCAGAACATCTCAGTTTTGCAGTCCTGGTGGAAGAGCCTGCTGGGCTCTGATCTCACAGACAGAGAGCCACCAGGTTGGAGTGAACATTGAAAAAGCCCTGGCCCTGGTTGAGGCCAGGCGTACATCTTTGGGGCAAGGGACCACAAGGTGTCTCATGGCTGTTAGATGCACACTCCATCTTCTTTCCAGTATTTCATGCCGGACCCTCCTCCATCTGCACTCCAGTGGCTTAGGAGATGGTGGAGGCAAAGTGGGTAGTGGAGTACTGTTTGATCCTGAATCTTGGGCCTGGAGAGTCGGGACGCAGCTGTTTGATGGTAGTTTCTTATTTGGCAGAATAGCAGTAACTTCTAGTGGCAGACAGTCTGCAGCTGCTTGTAAGTTGGGATCTGCTTCAGCTGCTCCTTCTTCTTCCACTGAGCCCTCTGCCTTGTCAGGGCTGACTGTGTCTGGCTGATCCATGACACCTGAGCAATGGAGTTATGATGTTGGCACTGAGTGGCTTGTAGGGATCAAAGGTTTGCTTTGCACTGAGGAAAGGGAGCAGCAGATGGCATGGTGCCATCAGTGCCAGCGTCACCATCTTTTTCTGTGTGCTTTTATGCACAATGCAAGGCTGACCCTGCAACATCCATGCAGGTGTGCTCACGTAGGTTTGAGGAGGGAGGGGTCTCACACATCCTATGAGCCCCCAGCTGCCCAAAGGTTCATGTTATGCAGATTAGGGTGCAAATTGGAAAGAAAAAGCAATTATTAAAGGAGAGCCAGGCGGTCCCAAGCATGTGCATCCAGGCACATGCCATCCAGTGGCCTTCTGCTACTGCTGTCCTTTGTTGGGTACTCTCCAACACCATAAGGGCAGACTAGCAGGTGGATTTAAATAGGAAGTCCAGGGATTCTGCAAAATAAATTTGGTAGAACAAGATTCCCCACTCATGGTGTCCGGGGCCACTCATTGTGACTTAAGAAATTCTCCAAAGATAGCAGGTCGAGGAACACCATTTCACCTGGCCCAGAAAACCTTCAGGCTTTTAGGCTTCTTTGATTAAAAATGTTAATCCAGCATTACATACAGGGAGGTACCAGGTGTGTGCATTGCCCACTCTCACACACGTGTCTTTCTAGATCAGTATTCCATATGAAAGGACCGATCTGCTCAGATTTTTTTTCTTTCTGCTTCTCTTCTGGTGATTTCTCTTTTCATTCAACTCTGGAATAATGGTTTTAATCAGAAAGGGAGACTAACAGCCAGCAACCTGTCCAGTCTCTCATTTTTACTAGTAAAAAATAGGGGACAAAGAGGGCCAACCTCCTTCCCTTCCTGTGAGGGAAAACCCAACATTTAGAAAAACCATTTCTGAATGCTTTTATGCACAGTATAAGGGAGACCTCCAACGAACACCAAGGGTTGCAGAGGCAGGCAATGGCAAACCACCTCTGGTAGTCTCTTGCCATGAAAACCCTGCCAGGGATCACCATAAGTCAGCTATGACTTGAGGGCACTCTCCAACACCATAAGGGCAGACTAGCTGGTGGATTTAAATAGGAAATCCAGGGATTCTGCAAAGTAAATTTGGTAGAATGGGATTCCCCGCTCACTGTAGAAGTGAAACTATGAGGCACAGGGAAATATGGCATAACAGCAGGACTCAAAGGTAACAATTTATTGGCTTTGCTATCATGAAGAAGCATTTTTTTTCTTTTGCTGAACCATACTGGGTTGGCAATGGAATTTTTTCCTGCTGGCGTACCATGCTGGCATACCATGCCAGCGCAACTTTGCCATTGTTTCCCGCTATTGTGTGCGTCTGCCAACACTTGCCTTCTTTGGGGTCCATTGTTGGGTGAGTTTTCATGTGGTTGAGGAGAAACTTACTGGATCGAAGGGTTTTGAATTATGCAGTTTTTAGTTAAGCACGAATAGAGCCTTGTTTCCCAACTCTCCCCACCCTTGACGCATGTCTTCTCCACACATTCCTTTAGGTCCATAAACACAGAACCCCAATCTCAAACTCAGTGAGCTGATGATTTATTTATTTTTTTGTAGAAAATTTTTATTGGTGAGTACATAAATATTACACACATTCCCCATCTTACCTAAATTATAACAACCCCACCTTCCCCCCTCCTTATAGACTTCCAACAGCTTTCCAACCCTTAACCCATCTTATTATTTAACTTATTTTCAACTATATTCTTCTAAATCATATATATATATATTATATCCCTTGCTCTAAGCATATTCAAATTCTTTTATATTTCAAATCCTCTAATATATCCAGTCTCTACATCACTATTTAAACTATATATTTTTAGTAAAATCTCCTTAATAATAATGCTAGCTTAGATTAATTAATAGCTACATTTTCCCATTAATGGTAAAGTTACTTCTCTCTCCCGTTTGTAAAGTCACAAATTAATAGTTCTCAAACTGCCACAGTCCGCCTTTCACATCCCATTTTTTTTCTAGGTATTGTTTCAATTTCCCCCAATCTGCAATGTATTCTCCTGGATCAAGATCTTTCAGTTTTCTTGTCGTTTTGTCCATTTCTGCCATGTACAACAATTTGTAAATCCAATCTTCTGTAGTTGGTATTTCTTGCACTTTCCATTTCTGCGCGTATAAAAGTCTTGCTGCTGTAGTCATGTAAAATAACAATGTTCTGTACTGCATTGGAACATCTTCCATTCCCAAGTTCAGTAGCAACAATTCTGGGTTCTTATTTATTTGAGTTTGCAAAACCTCATTAATTACTTCAATTATATCTCCCCAGTATTGCTTAGCTACCTCACAAGTCCACCACATATGATATAATGATCCTTCATGCTTTTTACATTTCCAGCATCTATCTGACATATTAGTATTTCCTAGCGCAATTTTCTTTGGTGTTAAATACCACCTATACATCATTTTATATACGTTCTCTTTGATATTAGTACAAGTTGAAATTTTCAATGTATTTTTCCACAGATGCTCCCAGGATTCCATTGTTACTTCTTTATGAAAATTTATTGCCCATTTCACCATCTGGACTTTAACTGTCTCATCTTCCGTGTACCATTTTAGAAGTATTTTATAAATGAGCTGATGATTTAGAGGGAGGACTGTGTTCTGTGTGATATTGGTGCCGTTGAGTGAAAAAACAGCTGCCCCAGCACCTTGTTTCCCTGTGATGAAGAGTATGAATTTGCACATGTGGGCCAATGCAAAATGGATTGAAACTCATGAAACTGAAAAGAAAAAAACATGGATCAGCTTAGAGACAGCACCAGCTGATCCAGAACAAACCAGTATTATTTCAGGACCCCTGGAACACAAACTGAAATGGAAATTTTCTTAGTGTACACCCCTAGCTGCAATCTGAATCCAGCACTTGGCCTATTGGTCCAGCTACCAGTTAATTGTTTTATTGGAACTCAACAGGCAAGTGGTCTACCTTGCAGGGCTGTCTTCCAGATTAAAGCCTAGTATGACTGGAGACTCTCTTCAGTCTCTGAGGTTAGGGTTAATCAGAGGGTATCGGTGGCAGTGATCTACCCTGGAGTGCAAAGGTCTCTTGCTCTCAAAGTTTAGTTTAGTTTATTCGGTGTTTAACCCACCCTCCCCACAAGTGGGCTCAGGACGGGATACAACAGTCATAAAATACAATTGCATAGCAAATTCTACAATAAAATTCAGCAATTAAAATTATATATATACAAAAACCTGATATAGTTGGCTACACATTCCTGCCCCCAGCATACAAAGAGGAGGTAGACAGACACACAAGCTGTACTCGAATACCGGAGACCGGTGGGAGGCTCAATGATGGTCCTGATGCTGGCCTCAACCATAAGTCTGGTGGACCATCTCCATCTTGCAAGCCCGCCAAAATGATACAAGATCCTAGTGGGCCTGAGTGTCCTCAGACAGAGAGTTCCACCCGGTTGGGGCCAGGACCAAAAAGGCCCTGGCCCTGGTCGAGGCCAAACGAGCCTCCCTAGGGCTAGGGATCACCATTAAATTCTTACCCCCTGAATGAAGCACTTTCCAGGGCACATATGGGGAGAGATGGTCCCTCAGGTATGCTGGTCCCAATCCATTTAGGGGTTTAAAGGTTAAAATCAGCACCTTGAAATGGATCTGGAATTCCACAGGGAGCCAGTGAAGCTGCTGTAGGATTGACGTAATATGTATGTTTGTTCTTGAAAAGCCACCCTTGGGGACTTGGGAATGGTGACATATAAGATGGCTGTTCCTGGGGTATGTAGTTCAGTACTGTCTACTCTGAACAGCCTGTTGGTCAATGTGGTTTCAGTCAGAGAAAGTCTTTTCTAAGACATACACCTGAGATTGTTTATCCAGAGCTGCCAGGCATCGAACCTGTGGCTTTATGCATTCAAAGCATGTGCTCTATCACCTTCCTTATGGAGCCATGAAGTACAGAACTGTTTTGGAGGATTACAGTTCATAGGCTTGTGGGGCAGTCAGATCTGCTTCTTGCACATTACGATGGGCTATTTGTATATATTCGGAGACATGGCAGTGATTTGGTGCAATCTTGAAAACAGAAAGATAAGACTAGAATTTTCATAATTCTTACTACACAGGAAAAACATTCTGAACTTCACATTTTTGAAAATAAATAAAAGTTGTTTTGTGTTTAGTCCAGCAGCTTAAAAGTAAAATAGTTTGAAAATCTTGGCCTCAGATAAACTACTCCATATTTTTTGTGGGTTGCTCAAAAGATGTTGTCTGGGCCGCATGAATCTGTCTGTCTGGGCCTGTGGAGAGTTCAAGAACAGCAAAACAGCATGAGAGAAAGTCTGCACATTGCTGTTACCTTTAGAATTCTAGCCTTTTACCATCTGAGGAACACATTTGTTAGACAGTCTGTGCCTGATAGTTGTTCAAAGAATGGTT
The DNA here is from genome assembly GCF_028583425.1 of Eublepharis macularius. Classification (NCBI taxonomy): domain Eukaryota; kingdom Metazoa; phylum Chordata; class Lepidosauria; order Squamata; family Eublepharidae; genus Eublepharis; species Eublepharis macularius. Next base: position 86,472,454 of record NC_072798.1, read on the forward strand.
TTCAGTGCTGACTTTGAGTTACAAAGGCATTTCACTCTCAGCATTTAAACACTACATCCTGTGACGATGATAAATAGTATAAGAGCCAGTTCTCCTGCTTAGCTGCAGGTCCCACAGGGGTGTGCACGTCCTTGCGTGCCACCTCAGCATGCTGAGAGCTTAAACACAAAGTTAAACTTACTGAGATTGAACTGACTGAATGTGAGTCAAACTCCTGGTAAGATCCCTTCTCTATTTTGCCCTGAGTTCAATTCAGACACCATGCCTAACAGATTTACTCCTATGTCATAGCTGCTTGTAAGGGTGTGGTGGTAGAGTTGCCAGTCCCCCACTGGGGGCGGGAATCCCTGCTCCCACCCTCAGCCTCTTGCCCTCTCTTACCTGGCCGGTGGGGGAAAGGAGAGGGGAACATGCCTCCCAGGGTGTGCTCCCTTGTGGTGTGGCACACTCCTGCACTCCAAGTGGGCCAATTTAGGCTCCAGATGGATCGAATCAGGCCTACATTGGCCCACTGTAAAGCACAAGAGCTCTCCAGGGCCCTCCTGGCAGTGCTTCCGAGCTCCTCAGCAGGCCAAATCGGGCAACAGAGAAGTCACCACCCACCTGAAAGATGAAGGGACCTGGCAACCCTATGTGGTGGAACTGCCCCTCTGAACCATGAGCACTGTCCTGTCTTTTTTTCCCAACAATTTTTTATTAACAACAACATACAAATATAAATATGGGGTAGAGATTTTTTATTTTAACCTAATTAAAGTATTTACATTAATACTTCTAACAAAGTTAACCGTAGATGAGTTAATAAAGCAGTAATTATCAAGCATATTTTCTCAACAAAACGATCATTATTTAGAAGATTAACCTGTGATTACATATGCCTTTTTGAACAACAACTTAACTTTAAAAAGAAGGAGGGGTTAAAACCCCCATTATATAGTTTTCTTATTTTTTTTGTTCCTTTTTCCTTTTTTGCTTTCTTTTTTAGTTACTTATAGATACATGTTGACATATGATAAATGCTTAGGAGGGTGTAAATCATTGATAACTAAGTACTTGAAAAATGGGCACCATTTGATTGCAAAATCAGTCTCTTTCGGGTCATGTTGTGTGTGGTATATGCTATCGTAGATCTTTTCTTGGATATAATAATCCCAAATTTTAGAGATCCAGTTTTCAATGGTTGGCATTTTGGGTGAGCCCTGTCCTGTCTTAACCTCTGAGGCATATGGGAATTAAGCAGTGGCAATCCAAGACTTATCTGGCATGTCCCGCCTACCCAAACCCTTCCAACCCTTAGAAGAGATTTCACTCCTTCTCCCTGGTATCGGCAATTGCCATTTGGCCTTTGTCGGAATTGTCCATGGGGAGGGCCAGGCTCTCTGCGCCCTTGTGTAGGCTTGCCATTCTGAGACCTCACCGTCTATCCCATCTCTTGCTACCTAGTGCCTGGTTATGACAGCGGGTCAAGTTAGATGTGCAAGTTTTTAAAGAGGTGGGTCTGGGTTCCCATGATCCAATTTGGGTTCCTGCAACCACACAGCAGCTTTGAGGAATGGCTATTAAAAAAAAAGGAGAGCCCAAATGGCCTCAGAATGCCTGGGGGGGGGGATCCTTCTTCCCCCCTCAAGCTGTTTCTCTAAGTCAAAATAGCTCTGGGGGAGCCCCCCCCCATTTCTACTGCTCCATGTGCACAAAATACTCCACTTGGAGCAGAAAAAGCTGGGGGAAATCCTCCTTCCTGTGGTATTTTGACACAGGGAAATGGCTTGAGGGGGAAGGGGGATCCCCTTCTCCTCTAAGGGAGGCATTCTGAGGCCATTTGGGCTCTCCTTTAATTTTTTGAATTGCAGTATAAACTATCTTGGTCTTGATATCCAAAGACACTTCCTGACACTTAAACAATTTTTTCTAGTTTCTTCATGGTTGTTTTCAATCTCCTTCTCAGTCTCCTCCTTACAGTCTCCCTTTTGGTTGATGACTGAGCCAAAGTAAGTGCCAGGTCAATGTGTGTGTGTGTGTGTGTGTGTGTGTGTGTGTGTGTACACACACCTATTTAACTAAGTGGTGTTATCTTTTTTTTTTTTAGCAGTTCAATGATTAGCTTCTAGCCTGAGGACTGTTTTAAGGTTGCCTTGTTCTGTTTTTATGCAAATATAATTTTTTTAAATACTGATAATTTATGTTGCTATTTCCAGGGGTTTTTTTTCTGTGAAAATAGGTGGTGGAACTCTCAAGAGGGAAATAAGTAAGAAACACTCAGGATTCTTTGAAATAATATTTTCAAGCATTATTGCCAAGTATTTTCAAGAGGTGCTGGAACTCCATTCCCCCGTGTCCCCCCTGAAAAAAAGCCTTAGCTATTTCTATGATTTTACAGTTTGTTTTTGCTTATGAGTTACCTTGAGAAGATCTCTTGAAAGGCGGCTTATATATTCCCTAAATAAATAAAATGAAGAAAATACTTTACTTTAGATTCATTTGCCCATTTTTCCAGAGTGGTAATGTGCAAGCATCACATCTTGCAGGAAGAGAATGACCGTTCTAAAAGGGGGAAAAAAACCCAACACAGTACAATAACTAATCAGGAAGTGTGCAATGAAATGGGTACCCCTTGGAGTTTCAGAAAAATTACAGTGCTTCCCCCCACACTGAAATGCCCCCCTTTGTGCCAAAGAAGGTTGCCTACAAAAATTGAGCTTGGCAATAGAATGTTTTGCTGTGCATGCAATGACTAAAGAAGAAACTTTCCAGGAAAAAGCAACCACATTCTAGACTAGAACTAGATAGAACTATCCTGCATATTAGGAAAAATCCAAACTGGGGACAATCTGATGGACCACAGTTACTCCCTGCAAACAAACAAGAAAAAGACTGCAAAAGCCAAAGAAAAACCCTAAGGAGGACAGAACCAAGAGGTGCCTTTTAGAAAATGTTACAGTTGATACAGCAATTATATAATTGGTGCATGTGTATGTTTAAATTCCTTATTATGTTTCTGAATGGATCTTCTCAGCCGTTCTGGTCTTTTGCGTAGCTATGTAATTAAGACATGCACTATACATAGGAAAATATTTACAACATTTCTAGAAAAAACATACCGCTTATGCTCAGCACAGTTCCAAGAACTACTCACTTGTGGCTTCCAGTATCACCCAAACCACACATGAGAACTTGGTAATTCAAGAGACAGACAAGGAGAGGAGCCATTATAATTATAGAAGGAACATAGCAATGCCTGATGTTCAATAGCCCCTTTATAAAGGTTCTCATCATTTTCTCAGTGTTTGCATGGAAAATGTCCATGTCTCTAAGTCACAAGGTTTTCAAGGTTTTTTAAATAAATGAAATAGCGCATTTAATGACATTTTGATGTTATCAGAGGAGTTGTTTTCACATGTCCCTTTTTTTCTCCGTGTGATGTGATGCAAAAGTTTAACTTGGAATATTACACAGAATGAGAAGTACAGCTAATAATAATGACATTTGATTTATATACCGCCCTTCAGGACAACTTAATGCCCACTCAGAGTGGTTTACAAAGTATGCCATTATTATCCTCACAACAATCACCCTGTGAGGTGGTTGGGGCTGAGAGAGCTCCAGAGAGCTGTGACTAGCCTAAGGTCACCCAGCTGGCCTGAAGTGGAGGAGTGGGGAATCAAACCCTGCTCTCCAGATTAGAGTCCCACACTCTTAACCACTACACCAAACTGGCTCTCTATGAATACTTTTGTGCCCTGAACCTGGATGGTTGAGGCTAGCCTGATAGATCTTGGAAGCTAATCAGGGTCAGCCATGGTAAGTACTTGGATGGGAGGCCACCAAAGAAGTCCAGGCCATGGCAAACCACCTGTTTGTCTCTTGCCTTGAATATGGGTTCACCATAAGACACACACATAATGTCATGAGGAGGGGCTGTATCTCAGTGGTAGAGTCTCAGGTTCAACCTCTGTGCCTCTAGTACAAAGGATCAGGTAGTAGGTGGAAGACCTCTACTTGAGATCCTGGATAACTGCTACTAGTCAGAGCTGACACTACTGGCCTTGGTAGACCAATGGTATAATTCAGTATAAGGCAGTTTCATGTGTACTGTAAGGTAGCAAAGTGCTATTACAAAGGGAATCTATTTTTTAAAATATATGCTGAATGGATAACAGTTTGTGAGCCAGTTTGGCGTAGTGGTTAAGAGCAGTGGGTCTCTAATCTGGAGAACCAGGTTTGATTCTCCATTACTCCACTTGAAGCCACCTGGGTGACCTTGGGTCAGTCACAGCTTCTCGGAGCTCTCCCAGCCCCACCCACCTTACAGGGTGATTGTCATGGTGATGATAATAATATACTTTGTAAACTGCTCTGAGTGGGTGTTAGTCATCCTGAAGGGTGGTATATAAATCGAATGTTGTTGTTGTTATACATATTGCTTTGACATGTTGAATTTTTATTGCCTTAGGCCACTTGACTTAGTGATGTGTATCCTATAACCTTACTCGGCAAAATTTAAAGCCCTTCCAACCGAAGGGGACTCCTTCCAACTTCAGTGGCTCTTTTTCTAGTGAAAGAGCAACTTAAGTTGGAGGAAGGCTCCTTAGGCTAGAGGAAGGCTCCAGACTTGGCTGAGTGGACTGGCAGTGTACAGGCCATAGTCTGAAATCCAGGTGATTCCCCTCCCCAAAAAGAACCTCATCCCAGGAGAATCCGTAACAGTGTCGTCCTGTTCTATGTCCATTGAAATCAATCGGCTTAGAATGGTGCAATTCTGCTTAGGATGGCATTTGTAAGTTGGTTTGAAATTCTTATGGCCCTAGAACCAAACAATATGACTAACTCCAATGAAGGTTTTCAATCACACTCAATTTAAACTTGCTAATTTGGGTTTGATCATTAAAAAATGATCATTGTAAGGAGAGTCCTGCTGGATCAGGCCATTGATCCATCTAGTCCAACATCTTGTTTCATGCAATGCCCAGCCCAGATGGCAAACAAACAGGAGGTGGAAGCCAAAGCATTTTCTTGGTATCTCCTGCTAGCACTGCTGCTCAGAGACCTCTCCTCCATGAATCTGTCTAATCTCATTTTAAAGCCATGTTCACATTATAAATTATTTAGACATGAACAAATCATGTCATTGCTTTATCAACTGTATCTATTCTCAAAGGAACCTCTCAGCTCTGTCTTACTTCAGGTTTTTATGTTCATCAGAGGAGCATAAAGGCGACCTCAAACCACATACAAATATTCGGCTTTGTGTGTTGTTTGTATGTTTGCTTTTACACTCATTTGATTATCATACAAACCTGAAGTAAGGCAAATTTGAGTGCTTCCTTTGGATTGGGTGGGATCCAGCCAGCATTTTTAATCAATCTTGGCCAATTCCCTTCTTACTTCAGCCTCTGTCCCACACATATTTTGTCCATGAAGGTCTCATGAAGGTCTCATGATCCCCAGAATGGTATTTTTGGTAGTCAAGGGGACCCCATTCTCCCTCTTTCATCAGGCTAAGAACTGCTTAGATCCAACCTATTGTCTACTCCTTGAAAGAAAATCATCTCACCACTGGAATGCATGGACAAAATCAAGCTTCTCTGCATTACTGTATCATGGATAAGAGCAGCTGCAGGCAACTCTATTGTCAGCATAGGCATAATATCAACAGTGTGTGTCCAGTTACAAACCAACAGCATCCTTGCATTACCAAGCTTGCAACGTGCCGTAGATCACAGGCTGTCAGACTGTGGCTTATTAAAAGTTGCAATCCAGACTATCTCTTGCAATTAGACATGAGTCCATTGGTTTCAAAAGATTTTACTGAATATAAACAACCATTATAGTCCACTGGCCAAGATGCAATATCTTGGCTGGTACACGGGTATTGTTACGAATGGAGGTAAAGGTTAAGGCACAGAATACCATAGCCCAGCAAATCCCATCCTCCCCCCACAGTTCTCAAAACAAACGGCTTGAAGCTGAGAGAGTGAAACTTTCCCAGGGCTGGAAAGACTGTAATTAAAACATACCTCTTCTTTGAGATAACTGTTACTGGACTGCTTGTCACCTGCAAAAGAAGAGCTTAAAACACTGACAGGATTAAAATGGAGTCTCTCTGGTTAGAACACACAAGGAACTTATGTCAGACCTGACACAGGCAGCCTCACCACCCACCATATCAAAACTTTTGTTTTTGCTGCTCTGTTACCCAAATAGAAGGTCTCCTTGCAAGTTGGGGGAATTAGCATACAAAGAGATGAAGTGAGAGGGGGTAACTTAGCAGGATCTCCAGCAATGTATACCAGGATCGTTCCCTTAGAGGACTCTCTAATAAACAGGCAGATAGTCAAACAGGAATGGGTTTTTTATTAAAGGAGCAGTCAAAAGCAATTGCTCATAAAATATATACAACATACACACAGGGCTAGTTAGGAAATCAGTGAGGAAGAATGAGAGAGATTTGGGGGAGAGTGATACCAGTCCTGGGAGAGAAGAAGGTCTGTGGAAGCAGCAGCAAGGATGGCCAGCATGTCTTGGAAGGGGGAGAAGAGGGCTCGGACATAGAGCCAAACTACGCCTGACACAGGTTGGACATTTGTCAGCTTCCCTCAAGTTTTGATGGGAAATGTAGGCAGTTTGACGGAATGTTGGACAAGTGACAGTTGAAAAGTCCATTGGACAGCAGTTGGAGAGCCAAGCTGCAAGACCAGGACGCCTGCATTTCCCATCAAAACTTGAGGGAAGCTGACAAGTGTCCAACCTGTGTCAGGCGTCACTTGTAGCTTGGCTCATAGTCTGAGGATGTGTGGAAGGTTCCAGAACACACACTGAGTACATGACAGGCCAGTCCAATTATGCTGTGAAATATACTCTGGGGCAGGATTGTTCTTCTGCCCCCAAAACCATAGTTTAATGGCTGTCCCTGGAGGTGAGACAATTAATTAGGAAAGGAAGGGTTATCAGATCCCTGAATAGCCTTGTATAAGGAGGAGGAAGGGGAAAGATCAGAAGCATGTGGATGAGATAAACTCAGGAACTCTTGGAAGACTTCATTTGTCTTAAATGGTTGCACATCTCTGGCATGTGGGGCAGCTAGTCAGTCTCACCTCATGGCTTACATCCCAACAATGTCCCATTCCAGCTGGGTTGGAAACCATTCTGCCTAGCCAATCAGCCTATCTTGTGCTCAGGGCACATGAGGAGAAGGGTTTATGGTATATCCATATTCATAAACTGCCCTTTTAGTGTGAGGGAGGGTTTGACTACTAACAGCTCAAAGGACCCATAAGGAAGAGTTTGATGGATTTCAGATTTCAGCATCTCTCTCTCTCTTTGAAGCCATAGGGCCCCGGAAATGTTTCTGGTGCATCACCAACTTAAGCGGGCATTGCACACTATAATGGGCAGCACAAGATGAAAGGAATGACCTATTTCCCTTCCAGTAGAAATCATCACCCTTTTATGACTCTCTCTGTGCCTCATCCCTCGTTTCCCACTCAAGCCTTTTCTTCCTTCCCCATGTGATGTCAACGGTGTCTGCAAGCGAAAACTCTCTCCAGCCTTATTTTATAAGCAAAGCAACAAAAACAAATATACTGGCATCCGCTATGTGTTTCGGCGGCTTCAACACCATTGCGCTTCATGCTGTTAAATCTGCATTTATTTTAATTAAGCTGCCTTCGGCTGTTGCAACATGATTACACGGGACAGATGAGGGAAGGGGAAGGGAGCATTTGCTCACCAAGCCTTTTTTCATGCTCTTAACACTTTAATTATTTCTCAGAAGTGTTTACTGGGAGAAAAAAAATCAAATCCTAACAGATGGTAAATAAGGGGAAGAATGTTTCTAAAAATAGTATGCAGAAACAGTTACAAATGATCTTTTGTTAATTCAGTGCACAGACAGGAGGCTAAATATATATGCTGGCATTTTTCATGCCTAATTCGTCGGCTTCCTCTTCATGGAATCTATGGATACAAGATCGTCCGCAGCAGCCCCGCTGCAACAGATTCTAAGAAGGACTGTGAATGGGAATGACTTGCAATGGACTCTCCATGAGACGTTTTCCTTCATTTCAGCAATTCCTTTGTTGCTAGCATGGCCAAGCTAGATAGATGTTGTAGAGATGTTCCATCACTCACGAGATCCACCAAGAGCCCTCTCTGGGTCTCCCACACAGCACTCAGCTCCATCATTTTATTATATGCAAGCAAATCAGATGACGTCCTTGACTTCCCAGGCCCTGTGGTCTTTGGACCCCCCAATCCTCAGCAACTTTGGCCAGATTTCTGGGAAAATATATTCTCAGCCCTGAGGTCTGTAGCTGGTAGCAGACTCTAAGGTTATTAAAGACTCAGAAGACTCAGGGTGATGTACTAAGGGTTCGAGGATTAGGGTTCAAGGATTAGGGTTTGAGGATTAGGGGACAGCATGCATGTGACATTGGTGTCTGCATCATTTCCAAGCAAAACTGGGAAGCAACAAAAGAAGCTTGCTGACTTACCAGCGGGCAAGGTTGCAGCTGGGGGCGAGGCTTGGGCGGACCCAAAGAGACGAGCTGGGGGTACAGAAGGAGGGATGCAGGCATGGGTGGGCTCCTCCCCTGCAGCCTGTGTAGTTGCTGCCATTGTCCAGGTGGCAGCAGAGGCAGCAGGACCCTTCTATGGCCCACCCTCCCCTGAGTGCCAGTGGGAAGAGGGGGGCTAGTCACAACTTTGTGTGGTTTTGAGGCATTGGGCCAGATTCACTGGGTGAGTGGTATGGAATGGACAGCTCATTCTGCCTCTTTTGGAGTTGCTCTTAAGGAATCTGGGACAAAGCTGGGGGGTATGCGCCTGGGCGGGCCATTGCAGGCTTCATCTTGGGTGACAGGGGCTGTCTGTCCATGCTGGGCTGGCTGTAAATCAGCCCAGCGCGCCATCCCATGGTGCTCAGCAGACATGCTGGGGGAAGCGAGCATTGAACAGTGGTAGGCTGTTCAATGCAGTGGATCCATTGCCTTATGCCTTGCCAATGCTCCAATTTCTGTAATCAATAAAGTTGTGGTCCATTACATCCAATCATGCTGTGTGTTGTGTATTCTTTGCTGGGACACCAGCTTCACCGTTACCCATAGGGATGCAAAGAGCCACTCTAGCAATCATAAGCATTCTCTTTAGCCCTAGGCAGTGCACCACCTAGCTTTCATTTCCCCAACTGACATTCCTTAACTGCCATTTCTTAATTGCATTCCTTCACTACTCTCCTGCTAATTCTTCCTTGAGATTCGAAAAGTGAACTCCATAATTAGTTCCATTTAATCAATCATACATCCAGTCTTTTCCCCCCCATAACTGTGGCGAAATGGGGCCTTTCCTCCCACTGGTAGACCCCGCTCTGCCTACCCTCCCTTTTCACCTCTGGCCAGGCACCTGAAGGGGCTGTCTCCCTTTCCTGTCTCCAGGTAGTTGCTGCCACCACTGTCCCTGTATGGGGTCCTGGTTAGGCGGGACAGTCTCCTAACCTCCCTCCTCTGCTAGTGGGCCCAAGCGGTTGGGGGACTATGTGGAATTTCCTTCATAAATTCCAAAACTCATTTATTTAACTTCTAACTATACACAGGCAAATATACAGTGAATGGAAGGAATAATAGAACAGAAACAGAAACTCCTACTCTATTTCCCTCATGCCCTAATGCGATGTGTAGGGCAGGCCCAGTCCTTTGATACCTGGGGTTACATTAGATCTACATCTCCCCTCAGAGCCATCTGTCCCTCAACTCCTCAGCCACCAACTGTCAACTTCCAACTCCACCAACTGACTCGCTCTCCCTCCAATCACATTCTACTCCCGAACTGGCCCCTCCCCTCTGCAGCCCATAGAAAGTTAACTCCACAAACAGAATGGCGTTTCTCCACAATAACCAATAAACTCCTCTTTTACCATTTCAAGGAAAAGAATCCAGTATTTATTTTAAGTATCCCTATTCATAAAGCTAAAATGCGGCACTTACCTGGCTGGCTGCACGTAGCTACAGCCGGGTGCCGAAGATTGCAGCACTGGAAGGAGGGAGGCAGCACCAACTCCGCCCTCCTTCCATGTTTGGGTTAGCTGGGCGGGGCAGAGCTGGAGCCGTTGAGGCTGCTCTGCCCTTGCCCAGCCGCAGTTGCCCTTTGTCGCTCGGCTGGAGTGGACGGTCGAGCGACTGGGACAGTGGGAAGGCGGCGGTGGCGTTTTCGCGCGGCGGCGAGGCGGCGCAGCGGCGGGAAGAACCCATGTCGTCGGAGGAGGCAGCGGGGAAGCCGTTGGCGCGCCGAGCATTAGAGGGCGGCGGCAGCCGCTTGCTGGGCGCAGCGGAGGCAGCGGCGTGGAGGCCTCCGGCTTCGGCGGCGGCGGTGGAGCCGCTCGGCGGCGGCGCGGCGTTTTTTAGAGCGCACACAGCCGTACTTGGGAGCAAGTGGCAGTGGGGGCCTGCCCTGGGGACGGGGCGGCGGCGGCGGAAGGGTTGCACCGCGGAGGCTCCCGTTGGCGTGGTGGTCGTCTGTCCTGAGGGAGGGGGCGGCTGTTTGGCTCCAATCGGGTGGTGGCCTTTAAGGGGCAGAGAGTCGGGGCACGGAGCAGGGCCGCGATCATCCGCTCTTCCCCTTGTCAGGCTTGCGGCTCGGCCAGGTGGGGGAGGGCCTATTTTGCTTATAGGGGGTACGGGCTTTCCTTTTTAAGGGTGCTTGGAAAGGGGGGTTGGCCCTCATTCCCCCCCACCTTTTTTCTGGGGTAAAACGGTCCAAGGGGGCCGAGCAGGATCTTGGGGGCAGAACTGTGTGGCTGGTGTGCTGCTTTACTGCAGCGGCGGGAAGAACCATTTTGTGGAGGCTGAGGGAGGCCATTTTGATAGTGGTATCAACTGCTATAGGGGATATGCCTCCCAAGAAGGGTAAGGCTGCCCCTAAAGGGAAGCAGCCTGCTAGCAAGGGACCAGCAAAGCGCCCTTATGTGGCTGGGTCTTCCTCGGAGGAAGAGGGAGCTATGGACCAGCATGACATAATTAAAAGGTTGGTGGCTTTGGAGCAGGCTAAAGGTCTTCCACGGGTAGTGCCTCAGGCAGCTGGTGTGGCTCGGCCTATTAGAAGTGCAGCCAGGAACGCGACTAACAGGGATATTTTGCGCCGTTTGGCTATTTTAGAGGGTGCAACAGGAGCAGCAGCTGGCGAAAGCAGCAGCGGGAAAGGTGCAGTTGAAGTGGAGCAGCGGGATTCGGCTGTGGATGTGGACCGGGATTGGCAAGATGACGCTTCTCCTGTGGCGGTCGCGGTGGAGCCATCGCATGTGGGTAAGGACAACACACCATACTTTGGTACCCATTGGACTTGGGGGCCATGGGGTCAGGCCGCAGCTGGTTTGGCTCCCTCATCGTCACAGGGTTCTGGTTCACACTTAACTGGAATGTCCACAGGGGGTAATCAGTTGGCATGGCCGGTGTCAGGCATGGGGTTGGCCTCCCACCAGCTGTCTCCAGCTGCTTCGGCATGGGGTAGCGGGGGTGTCACGGCCTTACCCGGTTTTCCTGCGGGATGGCCCGGTTTTGCCGGGAGCCCGTGGGGTCTCTTCCCCCACCCTGCATTAGCTTATGGGCAAGTTCCTTATGGTGCCTTGCCTTTTGGTGAAACGGCTTTGCCACTGGGTGATCACCTTACCCAGGCCACTAAAGATAAGATCTTGAAGGGGGAGTATGTGGACGTTTTTTCTCTGCTCTTTCGGGAGCTGGAGAAAAAGGACAAGGATGAGTTGGATGAAAGGGACAAGGAGCGCCTTAAAAGGCGACGCGTGGATAGGACGTGGAACAACTGGTTGCCTGGCTTTTTGATATACGCGGGGGTCATTGCCAGGGCTCAGCCCAATCGGGCTATACAGTTGTTTCAATACCTGGATATTGTGTTTAAAGCATATACGGGCTTCTCGGGTGCTGCATGGATGCAGTACGATGAGGAGTTCCGTATGCGTGCGGCCATGAATCCAACATCCCTTGGGATAGGGTGCATCAGGAGTTGTGGCTGCATCTTATGTCCCCAGCCAAGCCAAATGCGGCTGATAGATCGGATAGCGGGCATGTAGTTTACCGCTCTTCCCAGACCCCCAGCGCCTGCAGTGCAGCGGGCCAGCCGGTTCAACCCCGGCTTTTGTGCTGGGAGTTCGCTTACAAGGGATCGTGTGTTAGGAAGCCATGTCGGTTCAGGCATGAGTGCCCTTCCTGTGGGGGTGCCCACCCTTATAACTCCTGTAACCGGGCCAAGCAAGGTTGGAGCGGTAAGAAGTCAGGAGGGGGGGGCTGGGGCGCAGCACCCCTCTGGTAAAGGGCCCCAGCCCGGTAAGACTGAGGGTCCTTAGGCAGCTGTTGTCCAGTTATCCCAAACGGGATGACGCAGTTTATTTGTTACAGGGTTTTAAGGAAGGTTTTAGGATACCGGCGTTGGGTGCTCGCGCCCCATTTCTGTCTGATAATTTACGCTCGATTGTGGGAAAGGAGGACATTGTGCAGAAAAAGATTGATAAGGAATGTGCTGAGGGCCGGGTGTTGGGGCCATTTTTGGCCCCTCCTACCCGGAATTTCAGGGTTTCCCCCTGGGGATAGTGCCGAAGAAGGAGGCGGGCGAATTCCGCCTTATCCATCATTTGTCATACCCCAGGGGGGAGTCTGTGAATGATGCTATACCAGAGCACCTGTGCTCGGTAAAGTACACCACATTTGACCAAGCGGTCAGGGTAGTGCGTCGGTGTGGGGTGGGGGCGGAGATGGCGAAATGCGACATTAAGTCAGCCTTTCGCCTTTTGCCCGTTCACCCTGATGATTTCGAGCTCCTGGGATTTATGTTCCAGGGTAGGTACTATATGGACAGGGCCCTACCGATGGGCTGTTCCATTTCTTGTGCCACATTTGAGCGCTTTAGTACCTTTCTGGAGTGGGAGGTGCAGCGGCGGGCAGTTTGTCGCAACACCGCCCATTATTTGGATGTTTTCCTGTTCGTTGGGCGGGCGGGGTCTGGCCAGTGCGCCAGGCTGATGGCCGTCTTCATGGCGCTGGCGGAGGAACTTGGGGTCCCGCTTGCGTATGAGAAGACTGAGGGACCTTCTAGGGTTCTTACTTTCTTGGGGATTGAGTTGGACACAGTTCAGCAGTCCCTGCGCCTGCCAGCGGATAAGTTAGAGGAAATTAAAGAACGGGTGCGGAATTTTAGAGGTCAGCATAAGGTGTCCCTTACTGAGCTACAGCAGCTGGTGGGTTACCTTAATTTTGCTTGTAAGGCGGTGGCGCCTGGGCGCCCCTTTTTGCGCAGGTTGTGTGATGCTATGTCACACCTGCGGGCCCCTCATCATCGGTTGAGGGTGACCAGGGGTATGAGGGATGATTTGGCTGTCTGGGAGAGCTTCCTGGCCGAGTTTAACGGGGTTACTCTGTGGCGGGAGGAATTGCTCTTAGAAGCAGAGCTGCAGGTGACGTCGGATGCCTCTGGATCTACTGGCTTTGGGGTTTATTTCCGGAGGCATTGGTGTGCGGAGCAATGGCCGCCGGATTGGCGGGCTGGCGCACTGGTTCGGGATCTGACCTTTTTGGAGTTTTTTCCCATCTTGGTGGCAGTGCACCTCTGGGGTCAGGAACTGGCTAACCACACTGTCCACTTCTGGTGTGATAACCAGGCGGTGGTGCAGGTGGTTAATTCCCTGACTTCTAGATCCCATAGGGTCATGAGGTTAGTTAGGGAATTTACTCTTATTTGTTTGCGGCTGAATATTTTGTTTAGGGCACGGCATGTACCGGGGGTGGATAATGGTGTGGCGGACGCTTTGTCTCGCCTACAGATGGAGCGTTTTTGGATGCTTGCCCCGGACGCAGATCGGCAACCGGCTCGGATGCCGGCGGAGCTGTGGCGACTTGGGAGGCCGAAGCGTACCGGGCCATCCAGTTAGCCATCGCGCCGAGCACGAGGAGAGCATACCGGAGAGCGGTAGGACAGTTTGGGGAGTTTAGGACGGCCGCAGGGCTGGGTGATAGTTGGCCTGTGCCTGTCAGCCATCTCATGCAGTTTTGCATTAGGCAGAAGGATAAAGGGTTGGCAGTGAAGTCCATTCGGGGTCAGTTGGCAGCGATTGCTTTTGTTAGTAAAGCCCGGGGGGTTTCGGAGGCCACGGGAGACTTTCGGGTAAGGAAGATGTTGGAAGGATGGACTAGAGAGGGTGTGAGTCGTAGGGACTTGCGGGAGCCCATTTCCCCAGCTGTCCTTCGTGGGCTTAAGGCTGCGTGGAAAGTGGTTTGCAGTTCAAAGTATGAGGCTGTGCTCTTTCATGCGGCAGCCTTGACGGCATTTTTTGGGGCACTCCGGGTCAGCGAACTTGTGGCCCAATCAGGTAAGGACGCTTCTGGTCGGGCTTTGGGTGCAGAGGATTTGAGTTTTATTGGAGACGGTGTCACCCTCACCATTCGTTGGTCTAAGACAGACCAACGGAGGAAAGGGTTGGTGGTCCAGCTTGGCACGTGTACTGATCATGACTTATGCCCAGTTCGGGCCTTACGTAAGTACTGGAAGGTTAGGGGGTCCCAGGGTGGTTGTTTGTTTTTGCATCAGGATGGTACTCCCTTAACTCGTTACCAGTTCTGGACTGTAACGAAGCGCGCGTTGGCCAGGTTGGGTTTATGTGGAGTCAATTTTGGCACGCACTCTTTTAGGATAGGGGCTGCGTCCACTGCAGCAGCTATGGGATACCCGGCACAAGTGATTCAGTGGGTGGGGCGGTGGAAATCCACGGCTTACCGTTCTTATGTTCGTCCTTTTTCACAATGAGAGCGTTGCTAATGATTGTTTTCTTAGGTTTGTCGGAGAGTGGTGGACGGCAGAGGATCCTGATCTGCGGTCACAGTTATGTGTTTTGGGCGGCCCATCAAGCGAGACGGACAGCGGTTGGGTCCCAGTTGGGGCTGAGTGAGCGGGCCATGGTTGAATGGCAAGGGCGCCGGGGCATGCGATGGCCGGGCCTGTTGCCTTTGTTGTTTGGTTTGGGGGGGAGAACACCTCCTCACATTTTGGTGATTCCTTTAGGCGGCAACGACCTTGGGCTGCTGCAGGGCAAGGCCCTGTCGGCGCAGGCGCATTCTGATTTGCGCATTGTCGCTGAGCGTTGGCCAGGGGTGCTGATCATGTGGTCAGCTATGGTTCCACGCTTGGTTTGGAGGGAGGCTGGGAGCCGACAGGCTCTCGAGAGGGCGAGAATTAAGGCCAATCGGGCTATACAGAAGGCGTTGGAAGGGGGGCTGGGAGTTTATTTGCCTCACCCCAGAATTAGGGCCACCAGTCCCGGCCTCTACAGAGGTGATGGGGTGCACTTGTCCGAAGAGGGCAATAAGATATTTTTAGATGACTTGCGGCAAGGGCTGCTGCTGGCTTTAGATTACCAGTGGGGCGCCAAGGCCTAAGCAGAGGCTTGGCCTTGGCATTGGCAGGTTTGGGGTCGGATAGGGTGCAGGCCGGTGAGCACCCTTGGCGCTTCCCCGTTAGGGGGAAGAGGGGCCTGCCTGAGGGCCTGGTACTGCTTTGACGGCTGCCAGGCAGGGCAGGCTGCCTTTGGAAACCCTCGCTTGCGAGTCCTTCCTTCACTGCTATACGGCTGAAGGGTTAGGAGCTTAAAAGGAGGGTGACCACGTTGCCTGGCTGGCCGGGTCCGCGCCATCTATTAGATGGGTCGCACCCGGGGCTTCGGGGCTCGCCCAGACAGGTCAAGGCGGTGGTCCAGGGGGGACCCCGTGTCTTGACTTGTACCGCTTTAGGCCCTTGCCGCCGGTGTTATCTTTGTAAATAGTTAATAAAGTGGCCCTTAGATCCAACTTGGTGTCTGCCTCTTCATTCCGACTAGTGTGGCAATATGCATTTAAAAAAATCTAAAATATACATAATATTTGATCCCCCTCCATAAATTAGCCCATTTATTAAGGCTGCAATATACATCATTGGATATTGCTCTAGCTGTACAGTATAGCAATCGCACCCTATGGATTTACACAAGCCAATTCAGTTCCAAATTATTGCTATGGCACAATGATAGCACCATATCCAGCGATGTGTGGATGTAGCCCAAGATTAGAGCGTTGAAATTACAATGTTGGCCATTGATTACAATGTGACAGTTTTTGATAATGCTTTGATAACATTTTAAAAATGGCCTCTAAAAATTTAATACTTCGTGGACAGAACCTGTTTTCATGGATGATGTCTGAACACAGCACAGCAGAGATAGCTTTAAGAAAAGTCATAGAGAGTAGACCTTTCAATGATTACCAGGCATGGATAGGTCACAATGAAGTCTCTATATTCTGATTTGCAAAACTTGGAAGCTATTGACCAGTAAGAACTTGATTAGTTATGCCTCCTTAGTGGGTTTCATGAAAGTTATCTATTTGGCCATTTTGGGGGGGAAATCAAGATCTGGAATGCATATGTGTGTGTGTGCACGCACATGCATGCTCACATGTGTGTGCATGTGTATGTATATGTTAGAATTTGAATGGGTGGCCACCAAGGAAGGTCGGGGGGGCACTATGCAGAGGCAGGCAATGGCAAACCCTCTGTTAATCTCTTGCCATGAAAACCTTTTGAGAGATCTCCATAAATTGATTACAACTTCACAGCACTTAATTATTATAATTATATATGTGTTTGCATTATTTTATTTCTTTTAAATTCTAGATTATGTATTAAGTTCTGGATTACCATAATTAATGACATTAAAAGTAAATTATTACTGTGGAATGCCTTTAATCTATCCCTTTTGAGCTTATTAATACCATTAAAATGATAACGATAACAAGAATCATTTATTTGCTTATCTCCCAATAATGCTTCCTCTAAAAGGATGGCAAAGCACGATTAATTAATGGGAGGAAAAGAAGCCTAGGTTAAGTTGGTCTACTGCACAAAATAGATAGAGCATGGGGTGGGGATTAGGGATCACAAAATCCATTTATACCAAGATGCTGCAAAATTATTTTTGATTACTAGATGGGTTTTGGATATTAGATCCCTCTGAAATCACAGTTGAGTAGGATCATGTTAGAATGCCGTCAAAAACCTTCCTATGGCTCAAAAAACCTGAGAGAAAAGAGTCTATCGTTTTGACAACTTTGTAATTAATGATCTTTTGAATTGTTGAATTTATATAACAAAATATAATCACCAAGCATTTCCCTCTGGCTGCAGCAGTCAGGGGTTTCAATAGGTTGCAAAATTTTCTGTTCTCATCACTCTCTAAATGGGAAAAACTAGGTATGGATACTTATAGATCTTTTTAAAAATAAAACTTTACTTTTCATTTACTTAAGATACTTATAGTGCATTAATAGTTAAAAGCAATATAGTCTCTTTTCACATGGTTACCAAAATTAGTAATGGTCAGGTCACTATTTTTGAATATATTTAGCTTTACAGGTTTTTTTGTCCTGAAAAATATGATGAGGGTCCAGTCTAAGGAAGTACACTGAATATGAACAGTTACTGACGCAAGGAGGGAAACGCATTCGTTCCAGAATTTATGATCTAATTCTTGGTGCTAACTCCTCTGACAGAGTTAACTTTCAACTTAAGTTAGGACAGGCATTATGATATCTGATTGGATGTGGAGAAAACATTCTTTTCCTTATGGATTCTCATTTTCAACTTGTTTAACATTTAAGGAAAACCTAACAAAAATGGTCCATCAGTGGCATCTTACTCTGCAGAGATTAGTTAATATTTATTGTTATTGTTTCAGTCAATGCTAGTAATGTAAATGTTCAAATGCTGACATGATTCACATGTGATGGTGGTGTCCATGTACAGTGAAATATTGGAAAATAGTGAAAAGAAGAAACTGGGTCTCAGATGGGATATTCCACTCTAACCTGAAGCAATGTTTTCAAATAATGCCTCAGTTATTCTGAAAAAAAAATCAGTATGTTTCTTGAATTTAAATACAGTAGCTAGAATTGTCTTTGCTGGGCACTGGAAGCAAAATATATTTCTAAGTATTCAAGCTTAGGACATTTATGGTATGATCAAATTAACTTATTTGCAAAGAGGCAAAAAGTTTAACTCTTCTTGAATCAATTTGGATTTCATTAATTAATCTAATTGAAACAAATTTTTAGACATCACAGTTTGCATTTCTCAACTTTGTTTGTACTAGGGTCTTATGTGTAAATTGTGCTTAATAGTCTTTATTTCTTGTAATATATGTAAGTTAAATAAAAATATTCTGAATAATGTTTCTTCGAAGGGATTTTGAGGACGCTATTTTCTAAGTCTTCTCATAGAGATATAATCAGTCTGTGCCTATTGAAAGCCTTTCCATTTTTTTTGCATAGGATGAAAATTCTGCTCATATCTCCCAGTCAAGCACAATTGGTGTGTTGCATTCGTAATTTGAAGGAATAAGCCATTGAATGCTGCATGCTAGGTAAGTCCTTTTTTTAAAAAAAAATTGTTTTCCTCTTTCAGGATATAGAGTATGAAAGAAGAGGCAGAACCATCAAAGACAGGAAATTATTTTAACAATAACAAGCCTTGATTAAATTCTAGTCAAATACACTAATAAAATCATTATGTTCAATTAGAAACTGTCAGACAGTGGTGGTTTTGGCGGAAAACCGATAATTTATTCTTCTATTCAATCGTTCATTAAAAATTCATTGAGATAAGAAGAACTGTACACAAAAACCACAGCATTAATGGATGATTTACAGCACAAGTACATTCTTCTATGCGAAGAAAGAAAGAAAAGGGGAGGAAAACAAAACACACTGTTATTATGATTTAAGCTTCTGTATTAAAAGTTTGTTGGTTGAAAATTCTGCCTTTTACCAAGTCATAGCTGTTTTCTAGTTACAAAGAGTCCCTGCTTGTTAAAATGAATTCAGTAGAACTAAGCTCAAATACAAGGGATTTGGGTAGGACTGCCATTTTCCAGGTAAGAGCAGGGAACTCCCACCCTCTGTTGCCCACCCTCACTCTGGCAAGTATTGGGGGGAAATGTAGGGTTCATAATGGCATCCCACAACTTCGTGATGTCATTCCCAGTCACATAACTTCAAGTCACATCACTTTGTCACTGAACACTGTAGCATTCTTTACCTTAGAGCACAGGTTTACCATAGAGTTTTGGGCAAATGCTAGAGAATCCCATGACACAATGATGCCACTTTTTATTTAATTCAATTTATATTCCACCCCCCCCCCCACAATAGCAGGCTCAGGACAGATTACATACAATATAAAACATGAAAATATATGTATACAATGGTTGTTGTGGGTTTTCCGGGCTGTATTGCCGTGGTCTTGGCATTGTAGTTCCTGATGTTTCGCCAGCAGCTGTGGCTGGCATCTTCAGAGGTGTAGCACCAAAAGACAGAGATCTCTCAGTTTCACAGTGTGGAAAAGATGTTGGCAGGTCATTTGTATCTACTCAGGAGGGGTGGGGTTGAGCTGAGTCATCCTGTAAGAGTTTCCCAGGGTGTGGAATGCTAATGGCGGGAGGCTTCACTGTATCCTGAGGAGGTTCTTTTGCATATGGATTGGTGCTTGATGTACTAATCTTCTCTGCAGGGCTATTGTCGAGTATAGAGTGTTTTGTTAGAACAGAGGGGGGGAAAGTTTTTAACCCGTCCTTGCCTCTCCAAATAGAGACAGAGAGACACCCCGTCAACGTGTTTCAGCCAGCTTTTAAAAAAAAGCAGGGACAGAATCCTCCATTCCTCCCCACCCGATTTTAAAAGTAAGCAGCCAGTCTTCCAAAAGCATATTTTAAACACATACACAGAGCCGTGAATGAGGTTTTCCCACAAAATAGTGTTTTAAAAGCAGGTTAAAAACAGAGAGTGACAGACAGAAAAACAGCCATTCCTCCTACAAAGCCCTGTTTTTTTTAAAAAGGAAAAAACGTTTGCAGTGCCCATGGCTACAGAACACCCCCTTCCCCCTCCCTCCCCTGGGTCTCTTCTCCCAACTGGTGGTGAGTGTGTTGCTGCTCCGTGGTTGGAAGGAAGCCCTGCTGATCAAGGAAAGCTGGGCTTCCATTCAGGTTTCCAGGGTGACAGAAGGAGGGCAAACACAGCTCAGCCATTCCCCTGGCTCTGTTGCCCCGGGAATAGATTACTGGCGCCTGATTGTCTGCATCCCCGATCAGATCCCGATGGCCCGAATCAAGCCCCGATGAAGCCCCCCCCAAACGCTGGATTGGTCGCCGTGGACGGCACCGATCCGCTGGGGCCCGATCGCACGAACACCATTATTGTGGGTATTTTTATATCGTAATGCTGATCGTGCCCATCTCTACCTATAAATATGACAAGGTAAAATGAGAGCTTCTTTTTAGAAGAAAATCCTTGCCTGTGACCTTCTTATTTTGGGGTAAATACCTTTTGGGACTCATGTAATTGCTCTCTGTTAATGATCTATGTAGTTATAAAGGATGGTATAATTATCTGTTAATCTGAGTTGGTATTAAAAATACTGAATAATTATTTTGTAATAATACAGGCTTAAAATGGAAGCAGAGACTCCCTAATTGTATAACGTGTGTACAATACCTGGTAACGAATGTAAGATATTATCTGTGGTCAGTAGTTTAGTGATTTGATATAGGAAAGCCAACTTGATGCTCAAGACTTCTTAAGTGCATGCCTATATTTGAATCTGACCTGACCAGAGTCATCCAGAGCAATCGATTCTAGTATGGCTCAGACAATATGATAGGTAGTCAGTGGCCAAATCTGAGAATGTATATTATAGAAAAGCTAATTGGAAGCCATCAATCTCAAAGAGAGGAAGTATAAAGTAAGGTCTGTCTGTGTATGCATTTGGCCACTCCTTCCTTCCTCAATTAAGTTTTTCCTTCCTTCTTACCAAAAGTAGTATCTATCACAGGGAGACCAATAAATGCCAAATCTGAGTATTAGGTGTGAGGCTTTGGGGAGCTTTTTTGTTGATAAAATCTTGTCTCTCCGCCATGACTTGCTGGCCACTGTTGATACAGTGCATGAACTAAAGGCCCCTTGACCTTTTTCAGGGCCGATGTTGGAGCATTTCAGTTTGCATTCTGGGGAGGAGGTTGACAGGACCCTGTGAGCTGTGAGGCCTACCACGTATTCTTCAGACCCATGTCCGTCATGGCTGGTAAAAGCCAGTGCTGACAGGTTACCAGTGTCCTTGGGGGTTATTATTATGTTGTTCCTGGGCTCCAGAGTTTTTCCTGGAGCATTAAAGGAAGCGGTGGTGAGACCTCTCCTAAAAAAACCATCTTTGGACCCCACTGACCCAACCAATTACCGCCCAGTTTCAAACCTCCTGTTTCTGGGTAAGTGAGCAGTGGTGGAACAGCTGCAGGTTTTTCTCAGGGATTCCTTGACCCTGGATCCATTCCAATCCGGCTTTCACTCATGGCATGGGATGGAGACATTGCTGGTCACCCGCGCAGTCAAGCTTTACAGACATCTGGATCGAGGTGGATCAGCGCTGCTGATACTGTTGGATCTTTTGGCAGTGTTTGATAATGTTCACTATGATCTGTTGGCCCACCACCTCGCAGATGTGAAGATACGAGGGACTGCCTTGCAGTGGCTTGTCACTTTTCTCCATGGTAGGGGACAGAGGGTGACGGTAGGAGAGAAACTGTCATCCCGCCACCTTTGGTGTGCGGTGTCCCGCAAGGGGCAATACTCTCCCCATTATTGTTTAATATCTATATGCGCTCCCTTGCCCAGCTGGTGCAGTTTCAGACTGGGGTGTCATCAATATGCAGATGACACCCAGTTGTATTTGCTGATGGATGGCCAGTCTGACTCAGCTCCAGATGTCCTGGAGCATGATTTTGAGGTCGTGACTGGATGGCTGAAACAGAGTAGACTGAAATTAAATCCCGCAAAGATGGAGGTCCTGCACTTGAGCCGTGGGCAATTGCATTCAGGACTCTGGCTCCTGACCCTTGATGAAGTGCTAATAGCACCCTTTCCGAGGGTTAAGAGCCTGGGGGTGATCCTGGATGCCTCCTCGACAATGGAGGCACAGGTCACAGCAGTTGTCAGGTCTTCCTTCTTTCATCTTTGACAGAACAGGCAGCTTGTCCCCTATCTTTCAACCCGCAACTTAACTACAGTGATCCAGGCAATAATCACCTCTAGATTAGATTACTGTAACTCGCTATATGTAGGGCTTCCCTTGGGTCTGGTCTGGAGGTTACAACTCCTCCAAAATGCAGCTGCGCATTATTGAACGAATGCCAATTGGAGCACATAATACCTATACTGTGTCAGCTGCATTGGTTGCCAGTGGAGTACCGGATCAGATTCAATGTTTTGGTACTAACCTATAAAGCCGTAAGTGGATTGGGATCAGCATATCAGCATATCACTCCCTATATACCCCCCGGAGCACACTTTAATCTTCAGATAAACAGCTATTGGTGACCCCTGGTCCCAGGGAGGCCTGCCTGGCTTCAACCAGAACCAGGGACTTCTCGGTCCTGCCTCCAGCCTGGTGGAACCCTCTGTCTATTGAAATCAGGACCTGGCAAGATTTATTGTTCTTTTGCTGGGCCTGTAAGACAGAGATGTTCCGCCAGACATATGGTTGAGGCTGGGCTATGTAGGGGGATGGGGTGGATGAATGTTTAAACCCTTCTCCACCAGATGGTTTTTTACCACCACTTTGTTTAACACCATTCTGTTACACCCAGAAAATACGGCAATATGAGGTTTTTATTCAAGTGAAGATATGTAAGAGCTACATTATGGTGGCTGCCTCTTGATTCTTAATGATTTCATATGAAATTACTTAAATTTTAATCGTTTTAAGGTTTTGATGTATTTATTGATTATGTAACATTGTTATGACTATGTTTTAAATGATGTAATCCACCCTGAGCCCGTTCGTGGGGTGGAATAGACATATAATAAAATAAAATAAATATATAAATATTTCTCTCATAGCCACTTTTACATTTTTAATATATTTCAATTAGTATTATGGAGAGGGAATATCTTTTTCAGAAATTCACTTTTTAAAGATATAGCCATCGATTCTTCTGTTTCTTCTCTTCTAAAAGAAGGATTCTTCTTTCATTTTTCTTTGCAGATAAATCAGTGCACACTTTTGTAACTTCAGCACTGGCAGTTATTTTATGTTACACATACATAGGGTGGTGCTGTAGCAGGAGGACAGGAAGACTTGGGAAAACATTGCCTGCCTCTGAGCATCTCGAGTGAGATTGTGAAATTTTGCAGAACCCCCCTTCCCGCGCTTGATCTCTTGGAATTTGAAAAGCCCTCCCATCATTTGGAACCACTTCCAAAGTAATGAGCCGGCCCCAGAAAACGTTTTTGCCCAGACTGAAGCTGTTTTCAGCTCTCTTGGAGAGACTCTTCATAAAATCCACAGATGATATAGGCATTTGATCTAAACTTGGCAACAAAATCCCTTCAAGAAATCTAGCCTTCCTGAGCAGTATCACTTCCTCCTTCTCCGGATTCTGTTTCGTATTACATTACGAGATTTCTTTTAGAACTTATGGAAATCTCTATGATGGGCCACTAGCTTATATATAGCTTTTAAAAAGGAATAACAGTAATTCACGTAACGTAAATCTGGCAGTGCTGATTAACCAGGATATGTAAATAGAACCTCCATGATCTACACTGTGTACTTCAAAAGGCCAGATGCTGGAGACAGACAAGAGGACATGTCTGCCCCACCTTCCGTGTTAGCTTTCCAAGGCATAGGACTATTTGTTATTAGAACAGCGGTCCCATCTTCTTCATTCTTTCACACTGAAAGTGACATAAATAGAAACTGACATGAATCACACCAACCCAAACTTAGATTACGCAGGACTAGAGATGGGCACGAACAGCAATACAAACAACAACAAAAAGCCACGAAGAGCCCAATCTGCTGTTCAAGAACAAGCTGTTCATGAGGCCCCATTCTAAATGAACAGGTGGTCATTGCAAGCCTCGTTCGTTGCTGTGCATTGCTGTTTGTCAAGCCAGACAGTCTGGCACCTGCAATCAATTCCCTTGGCAACTTAGGCAGGGATTGTTTGAACTCTGTCTAAACTCCTGCTGTTGCCCTGGAAACCCTAATCTAAGCCCAATTTAGCTTGACAGGCAGGTCTTCCTTTCAAGTGTGGAGCTCCAAATTTGTTACAAGGGAACAAAGACCAGGGGGGAGGGGGGCTCCCACCTCTGGCTTTGGAGAGGGAGAGACAGCTGCTGTTGGCATTTCGATAGAGTGCATTGGAGCTTGAATTTTCTTTGTTTGTGATGGGATAGGGATCTACCCTTTCAAGTTCCAGGGCTGCTGCCAGGCTCTGGGCCAAGCTATCATTTATTATTGGTGCCTCTCCTGGTGCCTGCTCAGGTCAGGTTTCTGGGAGCGGTGCAGCAGGGATCTTGACTTGGATGATGGTTGGAGGAGAGCCTGCTGGCCCCCACGAACAGCCAACCATGAACATGTTCGTGAACAGGGCCATGTTCGTGGTTGTTCGTGAGTCCCTGTTCATGGATGGCAATGAACAATGAACATCATGTTCATTTTTCTTCTGTTAGTGCCCATCTCTACACAGGACTATTAACAGTTGAACAAAGAAACCATGTACAGCTACATTATGTCTTAATCTTGCAATGAGATTGTAAGATTTCTTGTCACTACAGACTCTGGAAGAGAACAGTGTCATCCCAAGAATAACTTAGATCCTTGATCAGTAAGGTTGGATCAGTATTAGGTGTTGGCATATTGACTTGTGGATCTTGATAAGACTCTTACATTTTGTTCCTGAAGTTATCCTCCACTTAAAAAGTATTCCATGTTGTTTTCTGCCTATGAAGACACTTTTAAACTCCAGAAGCTCTTCTCAACTGAAGGTGGGATACTCCAGCTTTCGTACTGGAGGATCAGTTTAGCTGTTCACAGTGCTCTTTAGAAGATGTGATTACATATGCTACCTTTTCATGGTTTCAATAACATAGCAGTTAAAATATATTGCTGGGCAGAGAGAACTGTGAATATTTCGATGGCTGAAGGCTATTAAATATAACATGGTGCTAATGCTCTAAAAATCCAACTTACCCCTCTTTCCTTGACTACCTCCCAGTTACTGCCATGAGAAAGGTACCATTATAAATTGAAAAAAGTATAGTGAAATAATAAAAACAGAAGAAAAACAAAATGAACATATAGTAATATACTATTTCTTACCACAGCCTAATCTGTGGATACTTAAATCTGAGACTGGACCATGGATAAATGAGACAAAACTTTCTACAAACCTGAGAAAAGCTCCAGGTTTGCAGAAAAATCTGAACTCTAAACAAAATACATTGGGGTCCCCCCCCCACAAATTCATAGAAGCAGTGCCTGTAGCTTTACAAAACAAATATTCTCAGTAGCTGTTCCTAGGCAACCACAACAGTATGCCATTCTTAAAGCCTTAAAATATGTACCCCAGAGAGTGCTTAGATCAGCTGACAAACATCTACTGGTGGTCCCTGGCCCCAGGGAGGTTCAATTGGCCTCAGCCAGAGCCAGGGCTTTTTTGGTCCTGGCTCCAACCTGTTAGAATTCTCTGACTACAGATACTCGGGCCCAACAAGATTTTTTATCCTTGCAGCTAGCCTGTAAGACATAGAAGGTCCACCAGGAATATATTCATCTCAGCCCCTCACATGAATCATAAGTCTGATCAAGATGGCTGGCATGGGCTGCTATCTCAAGATCTGTATTTTATTGTAATATATGATGGTGTTGATGATGTGGTTTTATTCTGGTTTTAAACATAATTTATATCTTCTTGTAACCCGCCCTGAGCCTGCTTGTAGGGAGGGAGGGAGGGCTAGAAATCAAATAAATAAATAAATATTGGTTTATGATAGTAAAAGGCAATAAAAGGTTTCTGTCTGAAAAAGGCAACAGATAAGGGCCTTAGTAGCCACCCACCCACCTGAACTCTGAGGATAGTGACACACAGATCAGGCCTTTCAAGTCAGTTGTAGTTGTAGCTGAATAGGAGCAAGATATTTTTCAGAGTCAGTTTGGTATAGTAATTAGAGTTTCAGGATAGGATCTGGGACACCTAGGTTCAAATCCCCCTTCTGCAGTTGAAGTTCACTGGATGACTTTGGGCCAGTCACTCTCGGCCTCACCTATCTCACAGGGTTATTTTGAGGAAAAAATAAATGAGTCTGTCTGTCTTAAAAATAAATATCATCTAGATTCTTAAGGTAGGAACTAGAACTTGAAATCTAGAAAGAAATAGGCAGCCAGGGGATGTGTTTAAGCACTGGCTAGATATAATCCCAGTAGTCAACACCTGTGAGCAGCCAAGCTGCAGCATTTTAACTAACTGAAGTTTTCAGATGCTTGTCAAATGCAGCACCTACCTTAATACAAATCGCCCAGCCCTACCGCCTGTCAACTGAAGGTTTATTTCAGGGCTGAAAAAGAAATCCTGTCAATTTCACACTACCCTTCTAAACATACAAAACCATCTTGACTTTGGTATGCATTTGGGATCTGCCTAGGGATGCTTTTTTTTTTTGCTTTTTAGAAAGGTGAGTTATATATTTTAAGAGAACTGAAGCTCCATCAGTGTTCTCATCAACATAGGCAAACTTTGATTGACAAAATATGATATACCCGCAGCTTACCCCTTCAGTCTGGATGTCAAAAAATAAATCTACCTATGAAGATGTTTGTGTGTCCCCCCAAAAAAGAGGGAGGGTAGAAGGAATGATGGTTGTATTGGGCCAGATCCATGCAGAGTGAGCTGACCCCAGTGGTGCTGCTGGGGCCTCAAGGCATGACTTGGTTGCTCAGGCAGAGGAACTGGCCCTGCATGCTGAGCAAAACTGTATAATGTGTCCCTGTTTGCCTTCTTTGCTGGGGGTTGCCTGTCACTGCTGTAGAGTAATATGTGACTCGGCAGAAAGCTCAGAATGATCCCCAACGATCTTTCATCCAGATGCCCTTCACCTGCTTAGGAATACTACATATTCTGGTGCTGTCTGCCTGTTCTCTGGGAGTCTCTCTACATGAGACATCTGACACATGAAGAACACGTGTTGGGAGATGCAATATTAGCTGGGAATAGTAGTTTTAAAAGACAGAGCTGGTAGCAGGGCAAAGGCTTTGCTATACACTGGAGCTGTGTGAAGAGGCTGTGAAATACCAGAAGGGAAACTTCAGCCCATTATAACCTCTCCAAGTCCAAGCCCAACTCTGGAAGGCAGCTCCAGTCCATTTCCATTCTTCTCTGCCCTCTGGTTGCCATCCCACAGAGTTTTAGACTGGAGAGGTGAAATTGACAGAGCCTTCAGGGGGGCCAAGATGAAATTAACAAACCCTCTGCAGAGCAATCTCCACTGGCTCTGTCTTTTTAAACTAAACTTTCCGGCTAAAGTTGCATCTCCCTACACTTGACGAACACATGACGAGGCGTCTTGTGTAGAGAGACTGTGGGATGTCCTTGATATTGAACTGAATAGGGAAATCCTAGCTCAATCCCAGAATGTTGCCGGAGTAGTCAAAATAAACCCAAATAATAGTGACTGCATTAGGAGTTCATCAGGATGAAAAAGCATGAAGTGCAAGTACCAAGAGTATTTTTTGTGGGGGGATCTCCCAGGAGCTAAAGTTCTTTTGAGTTCAACTGAAAAAAACAAAGAGTGTTTTCTGTATATTCTAGGGAAAGCACCATGAGTTATGATTCCCCAAGGGAAACCTTAGTTCTGATAAGTAAGTGAAACTGTACTTAGGTTTGATTAGATGTTTCCATATAAAGCTGGAACGTAAGGTGGGGCGCTGTGATAAGAAAAAATTGGATATGGATTTGGCTTCTTAATTTAAAAACTTGAACTGGATTTTTTTTTTACTATGAGAATTAAGTGTAGTTATGCTAGGAATATCAATATGGCAGTCATTTCCATCTCTTTCAATGGGAAGATTTTTAAAATTAATTGTAAAGACATTAGAGATCCCAGATCTTGAACGAATCATTCTCTTACACATCACTGATCTCGTAGATTTCCTAAAGGCATAACTCCCTCCCCATCTGCAAAGCAGGCTGGCTGCCTATCCCCAAGAGGGAATTTAAACCTGCATCTCTGCCTTTGTTGGCCTCCATCACTATAGCTCCTCCTGTCTATCAGCATGTGAAAACAAAGCTTTGACCTCCTTCCTCCTGCTTCCCATTACAGGGTGGCAGGAGAATGTCTTCCCCTATGCCATGCTTTGCAGAGTGTGCAAGGAAGCTTTGTCCAAGTCAAGCATGTACAGCCCTAGAGCAAAAATCACTCTTGCAAAAAAGAACTGTTTAATATTGAATCCGAACGCTTACCCAAACCTACAGGGAGGGTGCAATTATTTTCAGAAAGTGGAAATGCTGTGCACAGAAATGCTAACTCGAGGTGTGCACTGAGAAAATTTCTGTTTCAGTTTCGGCTCCGGGGCTTCAGAACAAATTCTGTTCTGTTATTTGTTTGTTCAAGGTGATCCAGTGCTGGGTTGAATCAAATCCATTTGGATTTTTCGTTATCATGAGTTTTGGCCTGTTGTGCACATGCATAAGACAGGTGTTCATAGTGCATGCACTATACATGCTGTTCTTCTCAAGGGTAGTTGGGGAAATGAGGTTCTGGAACAGCTGTTTTGGCACTTAAAGTGCCAAATAACACAGAACATAGTCCTCCCTCCAAATCACTGACCCATCAAGTTTGAGCACACACACAACAATGAGGTTCAGCATTTACAGACCCTGAAGAATGCTTGGGGAAAGGTGTCAAGGCGACTGTTCTTTTGGAAGAAGGGGGTTGGAAGAAACAAGGCTTTGTGTTTGGTCTTCAATCTATCTTGATTCGACACTGGGCCATAATGTTATTTCACACCAAAACCAAAAAGTGATAAAGCACGGGCAGAAAATTTGGGAAAGGGTTGCTGTCAACACGGGAATCAGTGTTATGTTTCATTCATAGCCTCCTCCTATACCAGTAATGCCTCTCCTTCCTCAAACATTCAACCACAGTGACATTGGGAGTGGGGGGCATGGGGGGTGTCCTTTGGTTTTGTTAATGGAACATTGAGGGAATGATGGATGACCCTCTTTCTTTTTTCTATTTTTTAAAAATTAATAAAAGTGGGAGAGTGTGCAGGTCACCCAGTCTCCATTTTCTGACTAAAATCGTTAACCCACAGTTGATCTGTAAAGACTTTGGTGTCCTCATGAAGCAGTGCACAGTGTACAGCCCTGCTATCTCCACTCAGTTGGACCAAGAAAAAACAAAAAAAGTTTTTTTTTTGGGGGGGGGGGCAAGACGAAGCTTCTCTTGGTGCTTCTTGGCCCATTATCTTAGGTTGATTTCTGCAGTCACAGTTGGCTAGTGCCAGTGGCACCTAAGAGAAAGCAGCAGAAGGGCACTGAATGGGCAATCCAGTCCACACATGCCTGGGGCCTCTTCAGTGTGGCTCTTCTTTAATAATTGTTTATTATTTCCCATTCCTCCCTAATTTGCATAGCTGAGCCTTTGTGGCATCCAGAGACTCAGAGATTGGTAGACCTCTCCATCCTCAATCCTATGTGTGCACCCACATGGGCATTGGTTGTTTGCTGGAATTTCCTTGCATTGCGTGTAAAAGCACACAGAAAGGGATGGATGGATGTTTGATTTCCTTCACAAGAAGAGAAGTAGAGGGAGATGGAGCCTCTCTTTATTATGGCTCAGTCTCTTTCCTTAAGATCCAATTGTTTGGTTGCCATTAAGGAAAACAGTTACAGATGCTACTGCCTGCCTCTGCCAGCCCAGTGCTTGCCTGGCTGCCCTGCCACTGCCACTGTGCAGTAAGAACAGAACCAAAAGACACTGACTTTTCAGTGTGTGTGTGTGTGGGGGGGGGGGTCGTTATAGCTTTGTTACCCCAATTTGTTTCACTGTTTTGGAAGCTGCTTTAATGAGCCAAACCAGTCATCTCTGAGAGTGTTTTTGGCTTGTTTGTTCTGTTTTGCTTGCTGATAATGCTATCTGTGTCAACTCTTCAGGGTGAAACTAAGGTGAAGTTTGAGCTGTCTCTGGAGGTGAGACAATAAAATGGGAAAGGTTTGGTTAAACCTTCTAGGGTGTTACTAAAGGTAGAAAGGTGATTGATGACCCATGATAGCTGGACAGGTGGGGCTTATCAGGTTCCTGAATAGCCCAAATTGGGAGAGTGGATAAGGGAAGATCGGCAGGATGTGGAGGAGATTAACTCAGGAATTCTTGGAAGATCTCTTTTGTTCTACAACTTTGCACATGTCCAGGGTGTGTAAGGCTGATAGTTCATCTTGGCAACTATTTCCTGCCTCATCAGGCAGCGTTTCTGTATTTAAAACATATGAGGAGAGGGGCTTAGGATATATTCACAAGCTTCTCTCTTAGCGTGAGGTTCAAGGTTGACTGCTGTCACTGGAACCATTTACAAAATGGCTGCCATTTGGAACCAAGGCCAATCACAAAATATTGGGAGTTTGCAAGCCAAACTCCCTCCTATGAAGGAAGCAGCTGTTTCGGAATGAAAACACAGAAGACTCTCTTGGAGCCTTCTGAAACACCTCCTGCTCCAACAAGGAGGAGGAAAACCAAGACTGGCTATTTGTTTTGGAGAAGAGTTGCTGTGGAGAATTAAGGAATGGGTACTAGGAAACCTATCAGCAGGAAACATGGAGCCCACAGGCACCATGTTGAGAAATTGCTGGGGTAGAGATCTCTTGGGTATGGAACAAACTGGAAATTGAGGGGCAGACTTTGTGAAAGGGGGTTGTTTAGGGAAAAGGTAATGGGAACAATATGTTCTCTTTCCCTTTAAGATGGATCCTATACCTCAGATATTTAACCCAATGATTTATTCTGCCAACTGAATAAGCCCTTCAGCCATTTTAGACACTAATTAGAAAATGTGAAGGATTGCACTCACTGTCAAAGTCAGTCACAACTAGAGATAGGCATGAACAGAAAACAAACAAACATGATGTTCATTGTTCATTGCCATCCATGAACAGGGACTTATGGACAACCATGGACATGGCCTTGTTCATGAACATGTTCGTGGTTGGCTGTTCGTGGGGGCCAGCAGGCTCTTCTCCAGCCATCATCCAAGTCAAGATCCCTACTGCACCACTCCCAGAAACCTGACCTGAGCAGGCACCAGGAAAGGTACCAATAATAAATAATAGCTTGGCTCAGAGCCTGGCAGCAGCCCTGGAACTTGAAGGGGTAGATCCCTATCCCACCACACACAAAGAAAATTCAAGCTCCAATGCACTCTCCCTGTCTCTCTATCAAAATGCCAACAGCAGCTGTCTCTCCCTCTCCAAAGAATAGTCAAAGCTAGGAGCCCCCCCCCTCTTTGCTTTCTTTGCTTTCTTGTAACAAATTTGGAGCTCCACACTTGGAAGGAAGACCTGCCTATCAAGCTAAATTGGGCTTAGATTGGGGTTTCCAGGGCAGCAGCAGGAGTTCAGACAGAGTTCAGACAATCCCTACCTAAGTTGCCAAGGGAATTGATTGCAGGTGCCAGACTGTCTGGCTTGACGAAAAGCAAGACGAACATCAATGAATGAGGCTTGCAACAATGACCTGCTTGCTTAGAATGGGGCCTCACAAACAGCTTGCTCGCAAACAGCAAATTGGGCTGTTTGTGGCTTTTTTTTTGTTCGTGTTGCTGTTCGTGCTCATTTCTAGTCACAACTAGAGGTGGGCACGATCCAAAAATAATTACCGATCAAGCTGATCGTGGATCTGTGCCAGCAACGAAACCAAATCACTGATCCACACCGATCAACTCCCATTTCCAATCCGTGGATCGGGGAGGCCAAAGCGGAGGGGCGCCCTACTGTTCCCAGCTATGTGGGAAGGTGTGTGGTGGCGGTGACCGCCGGGCCCGCTGGGCCCGGGGAAGCGGCATCAAGCTGCCTCCCTGCAGGGAGGGGACGTTCACACACACACACACACACACACACACACACACACACACACACACACACACACTTAGAGCAGAGGGGGAAAAGTTTTTAACCTGGCGACGAGCCACCTCCCCTCAGGGAGGGGACGTTCACACACACTTACAGCAGAGGGGAGGAAGTTTTTAACCTGGTGATGAGCCACCTCCACTCAGGGAGGGGACGTTCACACACACTTAGAGCAGAGGAGGGGAAAGTTTTTATCCCGTCCCTGCCTCTCCAAATAGAGAGAGACACCCCATCAACATGTTTCAGCCAGCTTTTAAAAAAAAAGCAGGGACAGAATCCTCCATTCCTCCCCACCCAATTTTAAAAGCAAGCAGCCAGTCTTCCAAAAGCATATTTTAAACACACACACAGAGCTGTGAATGAGGTTTCCCCACAAAATACTGTTTTAAAAGCAGGTTAAAAACAGAGAGTGGCAGACAGAAAAACAGCCATTCCTCCTACAAAGCCTCTTTTTTTAAAAAAGCAAAAAATGTTTGAAGTGCCCATGGCTACTGAACACGCCCTTCCCCCTCCCTCCCCTGGGTCTCTTCTCCCAACTGGTGAGTGTGTTGCTGCTCTGTGGTTGGAAGGAAGCCCTGCTGATCAAGGAAAGCTGGGCTTCCATCCGGGTTTCCAGGGCGACAGAAGGAGGGGAAACACAGCTCAGGCATTCCCCTGGCTCCGTTGCCAGGGCAATAGATTGCTGGCACCAGAGTGTCTGAATCATGATCAGATACTGATCGACCCAATCAAGCCCCGAACAAGCGCCCCCCCCCCCCCGACTGCTGGATCTGTTGCCGTGGACGGCACCGATCAGCCAGGTCCCGATGGCGCGAACGCCATTATTGGGGGTATTTTCCTATCGTAATGTTGATCGTGCCCATCTCTAGTCACAACCCATCAGTAACACAGGATCATGCATATTCAGTTATAATGTTAGCATGCAAAGAGTGCTAACATTCTGCCTCCTTCTGCCTCCTTTTCTGGGTTTCTTTTATTTCAAATGCACAGTACTTTTGAGTTTCCTGCTGAATTGCCGATGCTTTTCTACCGGGAGCTGAATAGGTAGGTGTTAGCAGTCTCTTCAAATTCTCTGGATTCATCCACAAAGAACTGTAAGAGCTCTTCAAATGTACTTAAATATTGTAGCCTCTCTTTCTCTCTCTGAAATACTCTTAACTCTAGACTGTATGTTGTGACTTTTCAAAAGCCTTGTAACTGGTTTGCCAATGTCAATATTTGGACAAAAACACTTCAGAAATAAGGTCTTTCACAGTAGACCTGCAGGTGGAAATGAAGAGATTGCCTTTTCAAATGGTGCTCAACAGCACTGTGGCCGAGGGAATCCTTAGTCAAGATCTAAGAGTTCCAGGGGAAAAATCACTACATTTCTTCTTTCAATGGATAACCCAACATTTGCAGGAAGCATGCTTCCCACCCAAAGTATGCTTGTTCATTATCTCCCCCAAAGACTTCAAAATCAACAGCAAGGGTGGGAAAATGGCTGCCATGTGCTGTGCAGGCAATAAGGAGGTAAGTTGGGATGGCTATTCATACCTTCCTGCCTCTTTCAGCCTCACCTTTGGCTCAGTGTTCCCCACCTATCCCTCCCTATTTAGCTGACTGCTTCAGGACCGAATAGGAATTTTTGGCATTCTAATCTCTTTGACTGTGAAGGATATGTATTTTTGCCTGCTAGCAAGCAGCTTAATTCCTTCCCAAGAATTAGCTTTGTTGTCTTTAAGGAAGTTCTTCTTTACCCAAGGAGCCCAATATGTGCCAACACTTTTGAAGGCGTACAAGGCTTTTGTGACACCGCACATACTGTACAGTTTCCAGATCTGGTTCCTGGGCCCAATAGAACTACTCAGTAGACTCCAGCTAACCTTCTTTTGCAAAATACTTGCTTTACCACCATGTATAGCTTCTGCACTCATACAACTTGAACTGAGCCTTCCAAATAAATCTGTAGTCTGCTTTAAGTTCAGAACTACTAAGTTCTAAAGATCTCTCAGGCTATTTCTACATGGCTTACCTTCCCTCGGAACAACCTGGAACATAGCACAAAAAATGCAGAAGATCGCGTTTTCTCACGTGAGATTTGCGTGACATCGTGCAAATCTTGCGCGAGAAAACGCGATCTTCCGCATTTTTTGCGCAATGTTCTGGGTCATTCTGAGGGAAGGTAAGCCATGTGGAAATGGCCTCAGTTTTTACCGGAGCAGCAACCGCTGAAGGCTGTTGGTCAAAATGGAATAAAACTGTGAATATGGAAATAAACTGATTAGGTTCATGGAAATCAAGGAATCTAACTGAAAAGAAGACAAGTATTATTTATGGAGCAGCTGCTTAAACAGGACTGGGACTCCCTCAAAAAAGATGCTGCAAGAAAATGCCCCCCACTCCGGTTGAGAATTAAGTACTCTATCCAGTTTGAGCCATCTCTCTGTTTTAATATGCTGGCAATTCCAAAAGTGAGGTGATAATACATGATTGCACATTGCAATGTACTGCCAACAGCCCAGATCAAGGGCCGTTTCCTTAAGTCGCCTCCAGGTCAGTGCTTCTGTGACTGTCCTTTGGCAGAGCTTGATTCCTTGTCCCGTATCTTTTTCTACTGTCCAACGTATGCAACAGTCAGAGAGAGATTCCTTAGGAAATGGCTACTGAAGTACTTGACCATCCCTGACACTCCAAGATTAAGATTACTTCCGGGTAGCCTCCTCAAAAACTGCATTGTGGATGTGGAAACTTTTGTTTTACTGT
This sequence comes from Eublepharis macularius, assembly GCF_028583425.1. Lineage (NCBI taxonomy): Eukaryota > Metazoa > Chordata > Lepidosauria > Squamata > Eublepharidae > Eublepharis > Eublepharis macularius. Next base: position 86,507,222 of record NC_072798.1, read on the forward strand.
GATTTTCAATTCTTAAATTTTGTTTTTACAGAGTATGGCCTATGGGTTGTTAAACTTGAATAAACTTGAACTCTTCAGGAATCAAACTACCCCTGAACCCCAATCTGCAGGTAAGCCTATGACAAAACATCTACTTTTCATGCACCTGGCCTGGCTCCAAGGTGGGCAGGGAAAACCAAGTTAAATGTCACTAATAGGCAGCCTATTTATCTATAGAATGTGAGTAGAACTTGAACTCTTCTTAATTTCTACACAAAGCCTATTGGAAGGAAAGCCTAAGGCCTATTAGAGGGGGGAAAGCTCTCTTTGTTCCCCAAAAGCTACCCATTAAGTTTTGCTTTACAAGACCTACAACTAGCCTATCCTAAAAACACTTTTTAAAAGTCCACGCAAACCTCTCTGAATACCTGAAGTACATCAGTACTAGGTAAAAGTGAACTGAGGGCCAAGCTACACATGACGAATGACACTTGAATGGCAAGTGGATTGAGTGGAGGGCAAGTGAACAGGGAGAAATACACTTGCCATTCAAGTGTCATTCGTCATGTGTAGCTTGGCCCTAAGCTGCATCCCTAAATATACTCCCCCAAGAAGAACAAACAATCAACAAAAATCTACAGTGAACACCAAGCCAAGCGTCTATGCCAACCAACAGAAAACAGAAACATCAGCAAAAAGTCCTCCAGGAGCAGAAGCCCTCCAGGTGCAGCAGCAGCAGCAGCAGAAGTCCTCCAGATACCGTTCTCAGCAGATGGCAGCAGGATCCTATCATAGTCCACGTCAAGTCCAAAGCAGGCCAGGCCGAGGCCAGACTTCAGAGAGGGAGTCCACAGCCAGCAGGGTCTCATATCTCTCCAGGCAGCCAGAGTACACACCACTCAAAATGGAAGCTGGTCTGAGGCAAGCCTGTCTATTTAACTCCTTGTAGAACAAATTTTAAAAGGCACTCTCCTTCTAGAGAATCCCATTGGCTAGAGAAGGAGAGCTCCTGTAATTGGCCACTCACTCCCCTTCCTTCTTCCATCTTCCATCTGCCTCTGCCTCATGCCCCCCTCCCATCTGGTAAAAGAGCAGGAAACAGTGTTTCTTTGCTGTTCCTTAGCAAAGGAACAGCCCAGCCGCTATTACTGAAGTTTACTGAATTATCCCAAAATAATTGTGTAAACTTTAGTTTGGGAATACCAACGTTGATTTAGTATTCCCTAAGGAGTTTGGTAATACAGAATGTAACCAAATCAGGTAACATTTGGTATTTTTAAAGGAATACTGACCCAAATTGCACATTCCTATACACTTCGCATGGAGAAATATAATAATATATTTATATTATATTATATACCTCCCTTCAGGACAACTTAACACCCACTCAAAGCAGTTTACAAAGTATGTTATCATTATCCCCAGAACAATCACCCTGTGAGATGGGTAGGGCTGAGAGAGCTCTGAGAGAGCTGTGACTGACCCAAGGTCACCCAGCTGGCTTCAGGTGGAGGAGTGGGGAATCAAACCCAGTTCTCCAGATTAGAGTCCTGTCACTCTTAACCACTACTCCAAACTGACAAAGATACTGACACCTTTTTAATGAAATATTATCCATTTCACATAAATGAATGCATTTACTTGATTTAAAAAAGAGAGAGAGATGCCTAGTGGTATATTTGACCCTCCACTGCCTTATTGTCTCTTTATCTGAACTGCTGGAGGTAGTTTCAGAATGGAGCCCCCCCCCCCACACACACACAAGTTTTTAATTCTTGTGCATGTTAAGATTCCTATCAAAGCCTTCATATCTGATGGAGGTCAGAAACATCCTTGTCATAGATAAAGATGTGTATGAGTCTGCCTGGAGCAGGAGTCCAGTAGCACTTACAAGACCAACCAAATTTGTGGTAGGGTATGAGCTTTTGTGAGCCACAGCTCACTTCTTCAGATCCTTGTCATGACATCTTGCTAAGTATAGGGCTTTCCAAAACAGCTTAGTTCCCATATATGTGTTGAATCTTTGTTTGGTTTTCCGTACTGTACAAATGTCCTGTTTTCTGTTTCAGAAGACTGCTTCTTGTACATAAGCCATTCCCTGGAGAAATTTAAACTCACGGGGGTCTCAGAATCTTTGTGGGGGTTGGGCGATCCACCCCAGATATTGATAGATATGCATAGTATCCTAATAAAGCTTTTTGCTGGTAGAGGTGTACCAAATTTTTGTCCAGTCTTTGGAACTTTGGTAGGCTCATTAGGACCCAGTGTCTTGGGATGTTGCATTACAATAATCAAATCCCATTAATTGAGTCTTGTTCAGTGGGATCAAGTCATAACTTGATGTTAAGCACTTTCATGTGAAAAAGCATTCCAATGTGACTTCCTGCCAGTTAAAGTCATTTTAGATTGAAGACTGGGATAGCAAGCAGCTAGTAGATCGTTAAAGCAATGATAAACAGTGCACTTCATAAGGAATGCATAATCACACACCATATTAAAGCCTTTGTTTTCTGTCTTTTTGCAGATTTCATGTGCCTAACATAGCTTGGCAAGTGTTACCATTGCAAGTATAGTAGCAATATATTAGATTATGGAAATCCTATTCATCACAATGCAATGAAACCACAGGTGCAAGAGACTGGAAATTCTCTGATGATAGATCACATAGGTTTACATTGCAATGGCATTCGTAGATGCATCTCTCTTGTATGTATGATAGTTTGGATGATTAAGCACTGAGAAGCTACATAAATTGTCTATTTAAATGCATGAAAAGGAATTCACTCAATTATTGCTCAGCAACTTCGCTGGTTGAGGACAGGGATAATTATTCATGGAGGTCAAATGATGCACACACACTTCTCAAAGGATGGGAAGGAACTTGGAAGGAGAAACCTTTTTCTTCTTCCTCTCATGGGTAGAAACCTAGAAATGATCAACAAGGGCCAGTTAGTTCAAAGATTCTATGTCTACCTTATATAGTCATTTTCAAAGCACTTATGATGGTTTTGTGGATTTTAGGATGGGGGTGGATTTATATCCCAACAAAAATCAAGGTCAGAAATATGGGCCCGGTGAGCTGAAGAGTCATGGTCACTGGAGGGGCTGCTGGTGTGGCACTCTACAGTGGAAACAATGACAGGGTCTTCAGTAAGCTGGTCAAGGGTCGCCCATCCATACCTGCTCATGATCTCACAAACAGGCATGAAATGGTGGATGCTTTCAATAACTTTATTACAACTTGAGAAAGGCTAGTTACAAAGAGTCTCTCTACACAAGACATCTGGCACATGAAGAACACATGTCGGGAGATGCAATGTTAACCAGGAAGGGTAGTTTACAAAGACAGAGGTGGTGCCAGGGCAAAGGCTTTGCCTTGGCACCTGGGCCTGTGTAAAGGGGCTGTGAAATGCCAGAAGGAAACTTCAGCCCATTATAACCTCTCCAGGTCCAAGCCCAGCTCTGGAAGGCAGCTCCTGCCCGTTTCCATTCCTCGCTGCCCTCTGGTTGTAATCCCACACAGTTTTAAACTGGAGAAGTGAAACTGACAGAGCCTTCAGGGAGGCGAAGATGAAATTAACAAACTCTCTGAGGAGCGTGCTGTGCCGGCGCTGTCTTTTTAAACTATGCTTCCCAGCTAACATTGTGTCTCCTTACACTTGACGAGCACATGCCGAGGCATATTGTGTAGAGAGAATCAAAGTCACTGCATTCTCCTAGCTCTCAGTCCTCTCTTCCCTCTTCTGCATGCTGCTACCCCCAAGTGCACCTCAGGACCATCTTTAAGCTGCATCCCAGACAAGGGCTCTGGCCCTGGGAACCACCTTCCATATTCCCTATCCAACCTACTGGCTTGCCCTCCCCTGTGAGGGCTGCTCCTGCAAATGTAGGCCAACCTGGCCAGGACATTGGAATGCCTGGGAAGACTTGCCCCATTGGGTGCTCAGGCATGAGTCCCACCTCCTACTGGTCCTTGAAGTGGGCCTAAGCAGGATGTTCTCAGGTTCTGCGCCCATCCTCACTGTTGCCTGGATGCACTGCCTGTAACTGAACCCAGTCACTGTTCTAATTACGGCAGAAGTCTTTCCAGAATAAACCAATCCCTAGGTTCTGGGTCTGTTCTGAAAATACTATGGGAGTCAGGAGAAGCTCAAAACAAGATTTCTCCCATGTTCAGAGGGATACAACCACATCCTCCCTCCCTCCCACCTCCAATGTGTGTTGGAAAGACCATGAGTTGGATCCACCTGGTTTTTCTGCTGGTAAAAAAGGAAGATGGGATCCCCTTTGAACATTCAAAAAGTTATGCTAGGGATCATGGGACCTGCATAGATAAAACCCATGTGAGATAGGGGTTGAGGTAAGGAAGGGAATTAGACAAGGTTGACCCAAAAAGCTGGCTGAATCCAAACCTGTGATTTCCAGCTTGATGCGCAACACCAATGCCTGATCGTTTTTGAGATACTGTGACAGTCACCCTTGTTTTTCCTTCTTCATTAGCAGAAAGCCTGGAGAGCATGGGTTGCACTTCCCCAGCTGAATGGAGGCTAACTGTAGTGTTTTGGGAATGTAGGCTGTTGGCTGGAGCAAAGCAACTATTCAAGTTGCATGCTGGGGGGAGTGTATGTATGTAGCTACTTCTTTCTCTGTAACCTTGGTGGGTTGTGGAGCACAAGGACTCTTTGTTTTGACCTGGGAATGGAGAGCAGGGGGGAGCCTTTTGGAAACCACTGTGTTTGCTCCAAGCAACAGATATATTGTTGGAAAGTCCTCAGTTGAAGAACCTGTATGCAGAAAGTATGACAACAGCAAGTCCTGCTGGACTCTTCTTCATGACGTTGCTGCTGAGCTCATTTATTCTAGTGCAGGCCTTTTCTCCAAGCTTCTCCCTGTTGAAATCACTTCTTTGATTGGAGGTTGATCCCCCAATTATCTTTTTGGATTAGAGCTGATTGTGTTGTGTGGGCCCTCCTAGTCTGCTGGATGGATGCATCTCTGGGAAGAAACTGGCCCTGGAACTCAAGAACTGCAGTGCACTTCAAATTTTGCAAGAAGATGTGCACTCTATGAATAAGGCCCTGGTTTGATAGGCCTTTCGTCCTGGGACTCTGGGCCTTTTGGGGGGGGCAGGGAGGGAGCTCTATATCCAGCATTACATCTCTTGTTTATCTCTGTCATAGTAAAGACAGTTGATAGGGTTTTTTTTCAGCAGGAACGCGGTGGAACAGAGTTCCAGAACCTCTTGAAAATGGTCACATGGCTGGTGGCCCCGCCCCCTGATCTCCAGATAGAGGGGAGTTGAGATTGCCCTCTGCTCTACTGTGGCGCGGAGGGCAATCTCAACTCCCCTCTGTCTGGAGATCAGGGGGCGGGGCCACCAGCCATGTGACCATTTTCTCCGAGGGCAACCCACTGAGTTCCACCACCTCTTTTCCCAGAAAAAAAACCCTGGTTGAACTTATACCAAGATGTGTGAGCACAAAGTGGAGTACTTTAAGAAAGGGGCCCCTAGACCTCGAACTGCCCTTGATTAGAACAACTGGGATGCATAACACTGTTCACTGCAGTACATAGACATATATACTTGTAGAATTTTAGTAGTTTTTTTCTCTACATATAAGTATCCTTTCTCCTTTCAAGAAACTGATGCCAGTTTGAGGAGATGAATGGAGCGGGAAGGGGAAATGATGACACCCGCCCAAAGATAGTAGGTAGTAATTTCTTGTGCCCTCCTTGGTATTACTCTGTGTAAGAGATGATAAATGCAACAAAGGTTTTAAAAAATCAAGAACAAAAACTTTCCTATACATAGTTAGTGTCCGTCAAGCTGTTTGATTGTATTCTCAATCTAACAACTGTTTATTAACATCATCATCATCATCATCATTATATTTGTAATCCGCTCTCCCCACCAGGCAGGCTTAGAGTGGCTAACATGCATAAAAACAATACAATATATAAATATCCACCGTTAAAGTAACCTTATATAGAATATAAAACAGCATCCAATGGGCACAATAGTTTAATCTTGTTTCATTCTGAGCAAATTGGAATGGTCTTCTGCTTAGGCCAAAATAGAAAACAAAAAAGGGAGACAAAAACTGTTTCGCCCTTTGTGAGAAATCATAAGGGCGACACTTAATAGACACAATTATTTCTAACCTACCTGATTGCAGTCATTTGAACATTTGTACTATTGGAGTTACAAGTAACTTTCCTAAATGAACCTTGGTTTAAATTCCTTCATTCATAAACATGGGGGTCAGAGATGCTTTGTTAATGAGTTAGGGACCATAGACTTCACTACTATGGACTCCCAACTGTTTAAGTAGCTGCGCCTGGACTATTTTAATGATTATTTTAAGATTATTGATTTTATAGTTTTATGATCAACTTACTGTATTTTATTAATGTTGTGAGCTGTCCTGAGCCCATTTGTGGGGAGGGCAGAGTATAAATCAAATAAATTAATAAATTAATACTATGTTGTCTTATGTACTATCTGTTGCTTTAAATATGTACTCCTATGAGCTACCTATGCTTCATATTGTCTAATGTCAGTCCTAGAACTGCTTATGCTCTGTTTCAGCATTTTTTCAATTCTGTATTGGGTTCTTCCTAATGCTATATCTTTGTAAACTTGTATTTATTTACCCTATGAAATTATTTATGGAAATGTTCTTTATATTAACTGTACTGATTTCACACTGTGTGATCCACCTTGAGTCTTAGTGAGAAAGGGAGACTACAAACAAATGAACGAACGAACAAACAAACGAACGAACGAACGAACGAACGAACGAACGAACGAACAAACAAACAAACAAACAAACAAACAAACAAAACATGGATACCCCATGGCGACAGGGTCCCTGGAAATTTGTCAGCCCTGTCTAGTCTCCTTTTTTTATCCTTGTCCTTCTCTTTTCCTCTCTTTACTTCCAAAGAATCATGAGCTGTTTGATCCTGAAGGCTACACCAGCTTGATTTAGACAGAATGTGGAATCATGGTTTATTTTAAGTTCTGTTTATTTGTGAAACCATCACTTGGATACTAGTCTGCCTCAAGAAATACTGGTTTTGTCCTCTTTACCCTTACTCCTTCTCTTCCTGATAGAGATCCAGCCAGTATCCCAGCTTGCATTGAACCAGGGGCAGTGCTGGCGAAGATGCCAGAATTATGCCAGGCTGTCTGTGTTTGTAGGGCATGAACCACAACTGAGATCAACAGTGGTTACGAAATCAATACCACACCATGGTTCCTGATCCCTATTTTGGCATACCCTGACTAACCGTAATTTGTAGAATTATCCATGTATTGTCGCATACGGACTTCAACCATAACTAGTTTTGGTTTTGCATCATATCTGAACTGAACCATTACAGAAAGTCTAAAGGGGCAAGGGTTAAAGAATAAACAGGGGAATGAGCTGTAATTATTATGATGCAACACAAGCTTTGATATGCATGTTGGGGATGTTCAAAATGCGTGGGGAGGTCAATGATTCTGCGGTGGAGGGCATGACCAGGCAAGAATGAGCCCCAGCATTCCTGTTGCTAGAAATTAAGTATTGTCACCATAATCATCGTCGTCATCATCATTGTCGTCGTCATCATCACCATCATCCTTTAATTCTCCAAAATGCCACTTGTTGGAATCTCATAGAGCAAAGTTCTCTTCAATAAAGTGATTCAGACTTTGCCCGTTTTTATATTTTGAGACTGGATCATAAATCTTCCTCCCAGTTACACTTGAAGCCATTTTGTTTTAGAGCTACAATTGATGTCTCCATCAGACAAGTGCTGAAGATGAAATCTGGCTAGCAGTCAGAAACTCAGTGGAAGTCCCTGCTCTCAGGGTTCATATTAGCCCTTTCAAAAATACCTCTATAATACCAGTTACTAAGATGATTTTATATTAAACAGGACTATGTTTCACTATAATATGTATGTAGAATATTTATGTCTGTTTATACCCTCCTTTTTCTCTCCAATTGGGACTCAATGTGGCTGACAACGTCCATCTCCCTCTTCTTTGTTTTATCTACACAACAACCATCCTGTGAGGAAAGTTTAGGCTGAGAAAGATTGACTGGCCCAAGATCACCCAACAAGTTCCATGGCCATGTAGAGATCTGAGCTTGGCTCTCTCCAGACCCTATTTCGATCCTCTAACCACTACATCATGCTATTTTCATACCACTTTAAAGTACTGATAGCTTTCGAGATGCTTTATCTGTTGTGAGCTTTACAACATTCTAGTAATGAGTAGAGATGGGCACGAACAGTAATACGAACTAAAAAAAGCCACGAACAGCCCAATCAGCTGTGGCCACGAACAGCCCAATCAGCTGTGACACTGAGAGATCTCTGTCTTTTGGTGCTACACCTCTGAAGATGCCAGCCACAGCTGCTGGTGAAACGTCAGGAACTACAATGCCAAGACCACGGCTATACAGCCCGGAAAATCCACAATAACCATCGTTCTCCGGCCGTGAAAGCCTTCGACAATATATAGCCCAATCAGCTGTTCGTGAACAAGCTGTTCATGAGGCCCCATTCTAAATGAACAGGTCATCATTGCAAGCCTCGTTCGTTGCTGTTCTTCCTGTTCATCAAGCCAGACAGTCTGGCACCTGCAATCAATTCCCTTGGCAACCGGAGGCAGAGACTGCCTGAACTCTGTCTGAACTCCTGCTGTTGCCCTGGAAACCCCAATCTAAACCCAATTTAGCTTGATAGGCTGCTCTTCCTTTCAAGTGTGGAGCTCCAAATTTGTTATAAGGAAACAAAGAGCAGGGGGAAGGGGCCTCCCAGGTTTGGTTTTGCAGACAGTGAAGGAGAGACAGTTGCTGTTGGCATTTTGAGAGAGAGACAGGGAGAGCGCATTGGAGCTTGAATTTTTTTTGTATGTGGTGGGATAGGGATCTACCTCTTCAAGTTTCAGGGCTGCTGTCAGGCTCTGGGCCAAGCTATTATTTATTACTGGTACCTTTCCTACTGCCTGCTCAGGTAAGATTTCTGGGAGTGGTGTGGTAGGGATCTTGATGGCTGGAGAAGAGCCTGCTGGCCCCCACGAACAATGAACAACAGACATGTTCGTGAACAGGTCATGTTAGTCAATGTTCATTGTTCATTGTTCGTGGATGGCAATGAACAACGAACACCATGTTCGTTTTTTTCTGTTCGTGCCCATGTCTAGTAATGAGTCAGTATTACTTGCATAATTTGCTCAATATTACAGCTGAAACTCAAGTCAAGGCCATATTTATTACAGCCCAGAAGCTATATCAAAGCAGAACAAAAAGTGAATGAATTAATTACCTAATTCATATTTAGTTAGTTATTGATGAGATTTCGATCCTGATATTCTGCCCTCACAGGGCCACCAAGGTAGTTAACAAATTTAAAACATACACATTAAAACTTCACCTTAAAAGTGTTTATTGCTACACATATTCATCCTACTACATCAGACAATGAAAAGTGTTCGAGGTTCTCAAAGAGAATTATACATGAGACATGATCTGTGCCCATATTTTCATAGCAGAGGGCTGAAACATGGCTACTTGTACAGTGATTCTTCTGTCATTTCTGATATCAGATGAGCCTCAAAAATGGTGACTTCCTAAGGCTACTTCATTAGTTTATCACTGAAGTGAATTTTGAACCGAGCTTGCCAGTGAGGATATGCAGCTGAAAAAAAATGGTATTTTTCAGGTTCAGATTTCAGGAAGGGCAAAATACTGGTATTCAATGGTTTTCAGGTTGCTTGGTACCATTCTGGGATTCAGGTTCGGGCATTTCTTGGATTCCAGGATTATTCGTGTTCTATTATTCCCTATAGAAAGACATTGTGGGGGACTGGAAAGGCTGTTTTCAACTGAATGACATCAACATTGCAGGATAGCCAATGCTGCATGTTCACTAAAAAAACTCATATGTTACAAGAGAATTGGACCAAGAGGATTTTGTTTTTATACTTGGACAGTTGCCAAGCCAAATGCTGTAAACTGCACAGATGCAAAGATAATTGACATGACATCCAATTTGAACTTCAAACAAAACAGTAAGGCAATGAGGAGGGGATCCTTTGCAAATTACCAATTTGATCCCAGTGAGTTCAAACATCAATTGCATTCACTGCAAAGTTCACATTATCCCTGGATGTAACTCACAGAGAATAAGTTTTCATTTCCTCTCTGGAGATTGACCAGTATAAACTTCTCATGTACACAAAGAGGGCATTTTTCAGCAAACATTTTGGCAAGCGTGGTTTAAAGATGTATTTATTCTGCAATTTTATGTATTATTGAACTCTGAAACAGCTTTATAACTGCAACTTTTGTACATGGATGAATTATTGATCTATTGACTGATGTGGGTTCTTCAGAGGCCTGCCAAGGAAATGTGCTTAGCGTACATCATCCAGAAGCTATTAGGTTCACTGTCACTACTTCCTGTGGATACAGCTTAGCAAACTGGATTCCAATATGGTGATGGGTTCCCAGGGAGCTATCCATATCCAGAGGCAGAAAACATGATAATCACTGAAGTCATCAGTGAGATCTTTGAAGTTGCTTTGCAAGTGATGAAGTAATATATGGGGAAGCAGATCAACTGTACAAACGGAGAAAACAATTCTCCGCTTCTCCATCCTGCCGTCTTAAAAAGTTCCAGGCATTTTAGTTAGATGTACCCCAGGTGTCTCAAACAAGAAAGAGCATCAATTATTATGTTAGTGATCACTGTACATCTCAGTCAAGACCTATGCAGAACTTCTGGAAGAAAAGAGTTAGAAATCTTTCTGTATTTCTCAGCTCTAATCTGTAGGAAATCAAGCCTGTTAAGAAATCCTCAACTTCTTTCTTTTCTTTTTTAAAAAAAAGATTATATTTTATTATTTTTCCAAATAAGAAAGAAAAAAAAGAACAGATAAAAGGAGCAATAAAGTTTTCAGTACAGTTCAGTATGGTTTCATTAGGCTTGCTTAACTCAACATTCTAATTCTCCAAGGCTTATAATTAATCTCAATAAAATTTATAACTGTAAGTTCTGATATTTCATACATTCTTGCCATCATGTTGGATTCTATTCTGTACTTTTATTATTTATCCATTCATAAAAGGGATTCCAAGGTGTAAAGGAGTCTTCTTCCCCTTGTCCATTCAATATAGAAGTTAATTTGTCCATTTCTGCAGTATCCATTATCTTCTCTATTAGTTCCTCCTGTTTGGGTATCGCTTGTCATTTCCAGTAAGGCGCATGTACCCATGTCTAGTCCTAATCCCAGCAACGGTGGAGAACTTCCATCTCAGGTGTGTTGACATCTGGTTGGGTTGATGGGGATGCAGAACCAATGGGTGGCCTGACACATACTATCTTCCATTAATATCGCTGCCTCTTTCCCCTTCATTCTGTGTCCTCAGGTAGCACACCAGTACATGTATCAGTACACAAAACCCAGCACTCATTGTGTGACTACCAGCTCTTCCCATCACTTAGTACATAGGCATCCAATGATGTTTACGAGTGACCCATATATCTGATACAGTTTGTGTATATTTATGAACTGAAACACACTCACAGAAACTATATAAATCTGCTTGGAAAGACAAGTGGCTCAGGTCTAAAAGGTACCAACACAAAAGTTTTTATGTAACATAGTCCATGAGTCGCTCCTAGCTTTAGAAAGAGTCCTGAAATCCTAAAATGTCAGTCTCTTTAGATAGTCCCTTTTGTCTCTGGATCTGTACATTACATAGAGGAGATAACTGGTGAGGGGGATTTACTCTTAAGCTGGAAATCATACTCCTTTACTCACATAACCTCTCTCTGCTCCTCATGAAGATCCAAGCATTTCTTGGGATCTTCAGCTGACAGTAAAGGGCTTCAGTTGCTGTAGCATGTTTGCATTTTATAACCTTGAGAAACAAAAAGGAAATAAATACCATATATCATAAAGGCACAAAGAGCTTCTCAGCTTTCTCCAGCACAGATCACTTGAACTCATTTCTGAATCTAAGCCATTTGAGTCCCGTTAGACACAGTGTAAAACCAAGATGGATTTCACATATTAAATAACAGCAAATATGAATTTTACATGCACATCTTTTTTGATAAATATAAAACATCTTGGCTAGAAATCTTAAAAATGAAACAATTCAAAGAGGACTAAATCAGGCCAAGGCAGCTTGTGATCCATAGCTCACCAGACAGGTATTTTGGCTGAGGTTACAAACCTCCAGGTGAGGCCTGAAGTTCTACTGCAATCACAACTGATTTTCATGTGACAGGAGATTAGTTCCTCTGAAGAAAGCCACAGTTTTGGAAGGTGGATTCTGGCAATATACTCCACTGAGGTCACTCCTAGGGCTGCTATTCCCCTGGTGGGGATGCGGGATCACCTGCTTCCAGCCTCTGCTCCCCTGCCACCACTCACCTGGCCAGTGGGGAGAAAAGGCCCTGAGGAAATGGGCCCGGGAGGCAAAAATCCTGCAGGGCCATCACGCTGCGGGTACGCTCCTCATGGGCGCAATGACGTTACTTCTGGTAGGGATGACTTTGTGCCCGGTGGTGGGCATGCTCCTGCCCTGTGAAGCATGCCTACCATCGAACGCAATGATGTCACTCCCGGAAGTGATGTCATTGTGCCATGCATTTGCTTTGTATGCGTGAAAGGACTCTCAAAAGGTGAGTGCTGAGTCCCTCCTTCCTTCCTCAAACCCTTTCAGGTTTTACCCACCAATTTCCAGGAATTTCCTAAATCAGAGTTGGCAACACTGTCTTGCTAGTAATTTGACAACTGAAACCCACTTTTGGCAGTTCTGGTAGGCAGCAAAACCAGCAGTTGTCAAGTGTGTGGTGGGTTGCCCTCAGGCCCCTTTTTTTAAAGGGAAGGGACGATGGAGGCAATTCTTCAGAGCCTTCTACATAGGGGCATGCATTTCAAAATTCCTGAGAAGAAAATGTAAACAAAAACCACTGTTTTAGGTCATTACCTTGATTTTCGAGAATGGTTACACAAAAACAAGATTCTGAGGTATTAAAAAACACCCATCCTCTGAAAAAATCCATTTAGAGCCAAGCTACAAGTGATGCCTTACACAGGTTGGACACTTGTCAGCTTCCGTCAAGTTTTGATGGAAAATGTAGGCGTCCTGGTTTTACAGCTTGGCGCTCCATTACAGCTGCAAGACCGGGATGCCTACATTTCCCATCAAAACTTGAGGGAAGCTGACAAGTGTCCAACCTGTGTAAGGCGTCACTTGTAGCTTGGCTCTCAGTTTTTCTTGTTGGGTGTTCACCATCAGCAATGGCAGTCATCTTGTTTTTGTTTGATTCGCTGAATTTCCCAGCAGTGGCCCATGGAAGGCAGCTCCCAGCTGGTGCAAGCCAAGCATGGAGCCTGGCAGAGCTGTGATTTTAGCTTCGTTCGTTCGTTCCTTCCTTCTCCTCTGCATGCAGTCTGTCTATGTCCACCTTGTTCGGGTGTTCATAGAATTTGACCCCTTAATCCAATTTGCTTGAAACTTGAGGGTTCTTAAGTGGACACCCAACACTAACTTCTCAGCAACTTTAGTATCATTTGGTAAAAAACAGCCACTCCTGTCCACCTGAAAAAGACCTTCATAGGGAATAATGGCACTGCACACTTCTCTTTCCCTCCACCTTCTTGAAAGGAAACAAACCACAGATCACAACAAGGGAGGATGGCAAACACAACATTTTCAGCAGGAAGATAATTTTTTATGGTCAGTCAGTCACCGTAAGAGTAGGAAAATGAAATGAACACAGGCAGATTTTTAAAAAAATGCTGGTGCTCTCCCACTGGGCCGCTGATTGATCACCATTTCCACCTATAGGAATCAGTAGAGAGAAGTGCCCATGCACCTGCTCTGAGGGTCTTTAAAATCGAACCTCTTGGTTAAATCTGCTTGAAAACTTAAGGGGTCTTTAGAACAGAGGGAGGACTGTGTTCTGTGCAAATTTGGTTCTATTATCATGACCTGAGTTAAATCCCAGCAGAAGCCAGGTTCAGGTAGCCGGCTCAAGGTTGACTCAGCCTTCCATCCTTCTGAGGTCAGTAAAATGAGTACCCAGTTTCCTGGGGGTAAAGTGTAGATGACTGGGGAAGGCAATGGCAAACCACCCTGTAACAAAAGTCTGTCAAGAAAACATCGGGATGCGACATCCCCCCATGGGTCAGTAATGACTCAGTGCTTGCACAGGGGATGACCTTTACTTATCTTAATAAACAACTGCTCCAGAACCTTGAATACATTCCCCATTGAAAATTATTGTCCTGAAATTCCGGAACCTGAAAAACCACACACATTTGAATCCTGTCCAGTACTATCCTAACAGAAAATCAGCAAACCCCATTGTGAAATTATAATGACATTTTTCTTGGCACACACCCCTGCTCCCACATAGTCACATCAACAATGATAAACTATACTATGTTTTAATGATTAGATCTGTTTACTTCTTAGATTTGTTTGAAATGATTAGATTTGTTTACTTCAAATTTGAAATAAAGTTTGAGGCCTTCTTCCATCCTAAGGAACTATTTTCTTCATTTTTTTCCATTGAAGAAAACATGACATTGGCACCATGGATGCTGAAATATTTACCAGTTTGGTATACATTCAGCTTGTCGGTCATGAACAGGGAGAGCTGATTTTTTGGCAGGCTGTTCAGTTGCTCATGAACAGTTCAACCCTCTTTGTCAGTTATTTTTCAACTACCAAAACAGTATTCTGCACTCTGCAGCACAATGCAATCATCAGATTTTTATGCATGCATGTTGTTTTACAGCCTGATAAGGGTTTTAGTGCACCCTCACAGACCTGTCGTTGTTTGCCTTTTGGTTGCCAGTCTTCTATATAAAGAATGCACAATTAATTTGTCAGCAGTGATTAAAAAGCATGTATTTTTTTCAGAAGTTTTATCATTTGGTGCTCATTTAAGAGTGTGCTATCATCAAGTTTATTTCACATATGCATTTTTGCACAGTCTTATGGGAGTCATACATTCATTTACGTTGTATCTGTATCACTTGAGCTCTGCCTTACAAAGTAAGTTGACCATTTGACCCTTCCATGGGGGGGGAAAGCACTTTTAAAAATAATCATGTTAAAATATTAAGGTAGATGTTAAAGTAAATGTTAACTTAAATACACACCTGAAATGATCATCCATGATCTTGGGGGACAATTGATTTCATCGACTGTGCAAATGCTAATATGGGTTGTATGGCAGAAAGAAATGAAACTGAAACATTACAGCTACTGTGCAATTGCAAAAATGTTTGACAGTTGTTTCAGGCAGACTGCAGTAAGGTGAGTAAGTGCAAGGCTCAGCTTATAAATTATCACAGTTGAACCACATGGTGTGTTCACCTGCTGAATCTGTCTATTACAAGGACTGCAGTATCCCTAACTGATTCACCGTGCAGTGAGAAGGAAGGGGGAAGGATTCTCAAATGAACAGCCAGCTCCTGGGTCTCAGAGTTTTAAAAAGAAGCCTGGCTTCCCTGTGTGCCAGAAGTCCGGATCTGGCTTTGTGGGTTAGTGGGCATACTAGTTAGACTAAGACCAAAGACATCCAGGTAGAAATCTCTTCCTAGCCACTAACAGTGCAATCCTAAAAACACTTTTCTGAGAGTGAGCCCCACTGAATAGACCTGGATGAGATTCTGAGTAGACTAGTTTAGGATGGCACTGTAAACCAGTTAGAGCCCCTCACCATGTCTCCATCTAAGTTTAGGCTGAACGTATTACGTAAGGGGAGACATATAAGCTACCCTGGCTTTCCTAGAAGTTGGATAGAATAAGAGTATAGTAGAACAAAAAACAACAACCCTGTAGGCCTAAAATCTTGAATTTAGGCAAGAAGAAGTTCAGGGAAATCTTGTTAAATGGTAAATCTTTCAGACTATTGTGATAGAAAATTGACATGATGTAACATGAGAGCCAGTTTGGTGTAGCTGTTAAGAGTGCAGGACTCTAATCTGGAGAACTGGGTTTGATTCCCCACTCCTCCACTTGCAGCCAGCCTGGTGAGCTTCAGCCAGTCACAGCTTCTAGGAGCTCTCTCAGCCCCACCCACCTCACAGAGTGTTTGTTGTGGGCATAATAATGATATACTTTGTAAACCACTCTGAGCGGGCATTAAGTTGTCCTGAAGGGTGGTATATAAACTGAATGTTATTATTACTATTATTAACAGATCTGCCAAGTATAAGATCTAGTTGTGCCTTTTATTTTTTTTTTTAGAAAAATTTTTATTGGGTTAGAATATTATTATTTTTACATTACATTCAATTTTCCCCAAATTTTTCATTTCTAACCCCCTCCCTTTCCCCCCCTTTTATTGACTTCCAACAGCTTTCCCACCCTTTGTCCCTTTTCCCTTACTTCTAATAAATTCCTCTGTCTAAAACAGATATACATTCTCCATTATATTAAGCAGTACATCTTTAACTACTTTTCTTATTATACACCCAAACTGTACGTCTTTGGATAAACAATTTATCCCATTTTCCAGTTTTGAATATTTCTATATATCATAAACCTATATATCATAAACCATAAAAATTTCCCACATTTAAATCAAACAAATCAAACAATTTGATTTGTTCTCTATATATTACTCATTTCATCTTTTTATGGTAATTCTATATAGCTCATCACATAATCAATCAATTTGACTCTTCTGTACATTCAGTTTGGTGCATATAAATCTTATCAAAGAAAGAAAATATTGTTAATTACTCAATCCTCATATTTAAACCTTATCATTAATTATTCTCTGTCAATGTTCTATCAATTAACCTATACATATCTATATATATATCAATCTATTAATCTAACTGCTTATAAATTCACATTTCTCTTCCTCCCCCGGTAAAGTCACCCCTCTCTTTTATACTTTTATTATACTTCAGTAGTTCTCAAACTGCCACAGTTTTCCTCCCACCTCCCATTTCTTCTCCAGATATTGTTTCAGCTTCTCCCAGTCTGTGTTAAACTGCCCTGAGTCCAGATCTCTCAGTTTTCTTGTCATCTTGTCCATTTCAGCCATATACAGCAATTTGTAGATCCAATCTTCAATAGTTGGCACTTCTTGTACTTTCCATTTCTGCGCATACAAAAGTCTAGCTGCTGCAGTCATATAAAATATCAACGTCCTATGATGGGCTGGAATTCCCTCCATTCCCAAGTTTAGCAGCAGGAGTTCTGGGTTCTTATTTATTTGAAACTGTAAAATTTCACTCATTTCTCTTATTATTTCCCCCCAGTACTGCCTAGCTACCTCACACGACCACCACATATGATAGAGGGAGCCCTCATGTTTCTTACATTTCCAGCATTTATTAGAAGTATTCGAGTTCCCTAGCGCAATCTTCTTTGGGGTCATGTACCAACGATAGATCATTTTGTAAATGTTCTCTTTAATATTAGTACATGTCGTTGTCTTCATTGTAGTTTTCCACAAGTATTCCCATGCCTCCATTGTTATTTCTTTATTGAAATTTATAGCCCATTTCACCATCTGTGTTTTAACTATCTCATCCTCAGTATACCATTTCAACAGCACTTGGTATACCTTGGATATTCTTTTCTTGTCTTCTTTAAGAAGAGTCCGCTCTAGTTCCGAGTTCTCTGTTCGTATGCCCCCCTTTGCAGAGTCCGAATTGTATAAGTCTCTGATCTGTCTATACTGGAACCAATCATAGTTAGGTGATAGTTCCTCTTGCGTCTTTATTCTAAGTTTAGATACTTCAGTTTTAGTTATTTCTTTGTACGTTAAACATTGTTGTTCATTATCGACAGCTCTCGGATCTATCACCTCATATGGAACCACCCACAAGGGGGTTCCTTCTTGTAGGTAAATTCTATACTTCTTCCAGATTGTATATAAACTTCTCCTTACAAAATGATGCAGGAACATCGAGTTAACCCTTACTTTGTCATGCCATAGGTATGCGTGCCATCCAAAAATTTTTTTATATCCCTCTAGGGCTAATAGTTTCTTATTCTTTAATGTCATCCACTCTTTTAACCAAACTAGGCAGATTGCATCATGATAAAGTCTCAGGTTAGGCAGTTGCATTCCGCCTCTTTCCTTTGCATCTTGTAAAACTTTTACTTTCACTCGAGGCTTCTTGCCTGCCCAAACAAAATCTGATATTTTCCTCTGCCATTTTTCAAATTGTTTAGAGTCTCTGATGATTGGTATTGTCTGTAGCAAAAACATTACTCTTGGTAACACATTCATCTTAACTGCTGCAATCCTGCCCAACCATGACAAGTTCAATCTATTCCATTTGATCAAGTCTCTCTCTATCTGAGTCCATAATTTTTCATAATTATTCTTGAACAAATCTATATTTTTTGCAGTCAGCTCAACTCCCAAGTATTTCACCTTACTAGTTACTTCACAATCCGTTGTTTCCATTAACAATTGTTGTTTCTGCTTAGTCATGCAGAAACAGAGTGTTTGTTGTGGGCATAATAATGATATACTTTGTAAACCACTCTGAGCGGGCATTAAGTTGTCCTGAAGGGTGGTATATAAACTGAATGTTATTATTACTATTATTAACAGATCTGCCAAGTATAAGATCTAGTTGTGCCTTTTATTTTGTGAAAAAAACAGCAATTACAGGACTTACCCAACTCATTAGATTAGATAACCCAAAGAGGTTGTTGCCAAGCAGCCCCCTCTTCTGCTCCCAGACCTGCCATGAACTGTGTTTGGGTTTCCTGTGTTGCTGTTTTACAGCTACACCAGAGATTGCCTTGCACATGTGCACTTTAATACATGTGTCTGTTTCCTGCCTGCTGATTATCTACCACGGACTATGCCCGTCTCCTATCTTTGCTATGGACTGTGTTGTACCTGCTGTTCCCTGCCTCCATGGAAGCCTGCCTCACCTGGGCCCGAGCCGCGCTGTTAGCAGCCAGGTGCCAGCTGGGGAGACCTTCAGCGAACCTGACCAGGCACCCCCTGGCCAGTTCCCGCCTGGAGCCTCCCACGGGCTGGCCAACAAGCTTGCCCTCGCTACCAGGCAGCCTGCTAGCAAGCCTCAGCCATGCCCAGCCGGTAACCATGTTCCCCGGCAGCCAGAAGACCAGCTTGAACAGCCTGCTGAGAGAAGCCATTTCAGAGAAGTGAGCAGACCACGTCCGCAGCGGCGAACCTCACCCCGCTCTGCATATCTTAACAGCCGCCCCGGAGAAGAAGCTAAGTGCTGACCATCCCAAACACTTAGAGAATGCATCGCAAAGCAGCCTCCGCATTCCAGAGATGATGATGACAGGACAAGCCCTGTCCGCTGGAACATCCATTCAACGTGCCCGGATCTCCTCCTCCCTCCTTTGTCCCCTCTTCCCAAGGTGTAACAATAATATAATCAGATTCCTAAAGTGGCCCATCTAGGGTAGTTAGAAAACTATAAAAACCTTTGTTTAACCCGTGAGAACCACTGGGAACAGCAGCAGCCGCGGGTACGTTTTGGGGTATTTAAGCTGGCCTCCCAGGCCACATGGTGCGCGTGCCATTCCTATCCAGACTCCTTGCTGTCACCCTATATTGGATCTAGTGCAGGGATTAGACCATCTCATCTCGCTGCTACGTCTTTGCTCCGCGTCAGGATTGTGAGTATACCCAACTTCATCGCTCTCAAGTGGGCTACCCCGCTAATGCAACCGGCTCTATTTTCTTACTCTGCTTTTCCTAGCTCTTGTGTGTAACCTTGTACGGGTGTGTTATCTCAAGCATATGCCACATTCTTTAGTAAATCACATTTTATTGTTATTTAGTCTGCCTCTTTATTGCATGAGCATCTGGAGAGGGACCCCGGTATACAGTGGTTAAGATCCGCACTAAATTTAGTTCCAGACTTCTAGCTAATTCCCCATTCAAATAGAGCAGTTCTGGTAACAAGGTTAAATATGGAAGTTCCACTTCAGCAAGTGACTGACTTGCTGTTCCACCGGTTTTTTCTGAGCTACTCTGTATGAATGGGAAGCTGAGTTTGGAAATGATTTTCTTCCTTCTTCCCCTTGTGAATACTAGCCAGCAATATGTAAACCGAGGCAACTGATTTAAACTTCTTAGGCCGTTGAAATATGACCACAATTTCTCCTTGGGCCTTGATTTGGAAGCTGCAGTGGGGAAACCCAACATAACCAAGGCAACCACCTGAAATATTGGTGGGAAAAGGTTACAGGATCCAAATAATTATTACATTAAGAGGGGCTTTTTTTTTTAAAAAAAAAAGGCGAATGTCACCCATATGGCAGTGTAGGCATCTGGTACTGAAGGAGATTGAAGAAGGCGTCATTTAATGAGAACAGCTTGTGAAGGACTCAGCCCTGGATTATAGCAAGTGAAGAGCAAATGTCTCATTTGTCTGAGTCTCTCACATCTCTCTATGGCTTTCCTTCTGCTTTTATCACGCCTCAGCAAAAAAATGTGGCCGGGTAAAAATGGCATCCTCCCGTCAAGTGTTTTTTCCCCCCTCCTACAGTTTTTACCATGAAGAGGCAGAGCCCAGGAAGGAGCATGATGAGTCAAAATGAGTGGAAGCTCCTCAGGGTAGAATGAGCTATATTGCTTTGAATCAGATACAGTATGTTGTTTCCTTTCCTCCCACGGCTGGAATACTGGCTCCAAGTACACCCGCGTGTTTCAGCTTTGCCTACTCACACTTTTAAAAAAGATCACCAGCTTCCTACGAATACAAAGATAACAACAACTATGTTTTAAGTAAGCAAGGGGTGCCCCTGATGAGAAAGTACTGTCTATTATCATTATCAGAAGGACCACTTTAGCTCAAAGGGGCAGTTCCCCAGGGCTCACTGCTGTCAGAGTCCCAGGACATGTGAGTGAGAGGTAGTGTCTCTCTACAAGAGATGCCTCAGTGTGTGTTTGTCAAGTGTAGGGAAACTCAGTGTTAGCTGGGAAGTGTAGCTTAGAAAGGCAAAGATGGCAGAGATTGCTCCTCAGAGGGTTTGTTAATTGCATTGTCACCTCCCCTAAAGCTCAGTCAATTTCACCTCTCCAGTCTAAAACTGTGTGAGATCACAACCAGAAGGCAGCAAGGAATTGAAATGGGTTAGAGCTGCCTTCCAGAGCCAGGCTTGGACCTGAAGAGGTTATAATGGGCTGAAGTTTCCCTTCTGGCATTTCACAGCCCCTTTACACTGCTCCAGTTTATAGCAAAGCCTTTGCCATGCCACTGGCTCTGTCTTTTTAAACTATCCTTCCTGGCTTCCATTACATCTCCAGACACATGTTCTTCACATGTCAGATGTCTCATGTAGAGAAACTCGTAGAAACCTTCTACACAACAACCTTTTACAGATGACATTATATACATTAAACTAAGGTACAGGGAGAGGGAGATGGAACAAACACATGTAGAATGTAGGTTCCAACCCCTTTATTAGCAACACAGTGATTTTTCAAACATGCTGGCATGTGAATACTTCCTGCATGCATAGATTCCATGTTCACAAGTAGGTGATCACGTAAAAGTGTGAGGTAGGGTCGGTGAGCTCGTTCTCACTCTCCCTGTATATGCATTGATTTCAATATGTGCATGATTTCATCTGTGAAGTGCTAATATTGGTTAACAGGGTAATGTGCATAGGGGGAAAGTAGGACTGAGTCTTGAGATTGTGTCCCATCTGCCAATGAGCACACTGCCCCCCTCTCCTCCCACACACATACACCTGAATATAGTCATCACACTACTATTTGACTGTATTGTCAAAGCTGTGTTCCCAAATCATCAGGCAGTATGTGCACTTCACAAGCAGAGCATATGTATTTCTGTTCTCCCTTGACTGGACCACACAGGAGCATGGGTTGAGTGGGCCCATAGGTAGTCATTTTCTTGAGGGCTCTCCCAAACCAATAGTCACCTCTGAGCATCAAGTGTGGGTTGGTTCTGGACTAGACATGGGCATGAACCAACCCCCCTCCGAACCACGTGATTCGTGGTTCATAGCATTCCATGAACCACAAACTTCCGACCTTTTCTCAGTTCACGAATTGGTTTGTGGTTTGTGGCATTTCACCGGCTGCTGAAGCTGGTTCCAGCATGAGGTCTGTGAAACTGACAGCCTCTTTCTCCTGCTGCCAGAGTGGCAGGAGAAAGGGGTTGTCAGTTTCACAGATCCTATGCTGGGTTCAGTTGATGGGCTGAAACCGGTGTGGGGTCTGTGAAACTCCAAACTGGCCACAGAATGGCTGGAAAACTTTGTTCTGTAAAAACACAGTCCCACAGAACATGTGTTTCGGTGCAAATGAACCAGCCATTCCTTGCGGAATTTTGTTCCCTGGTTCTTTTCGTGCCCATCTCTATTCTAGACATCAGCTGACCAATGGAGTTGCTTTAGCTTTTGGCTTTCTTTGAGATGTGTTCGGGCAGACAGGGGAAAGTGACCAAGGAAATAAGCCTTTGTAATGTGAGGATAGGCAGGCATGGCCTTGACGCCAGAAACTAGAAATGCTCCTTCAGTAGCTGTAAGTGCAAGACTTGCTTTTCACAGTAGGAAAACTGGTATCTTCCACCTTGTCACACTACTTCTCTCCACTCTTCTTATTAGGGTAAGTATTAGAAATAGCTTCACAGGCTCATATACCAACTAAATACATCAACTGACTCCACTATATTCAAGGTGGCATTGGATAATATGAATGGCTTTTCCCCTGTGTTGTTAAAGGGGTGATGACATGTTCATGCATGGAAGTAATTGCTTGATATGAACATGCGGGTATGCATCTCAGCCATTATTCATCCTCCTAGCTGGGATTATGCTTCATCTTGTTTGCTTTCATTTTGTGCATTACAGATCTCAGACATTGATTCAGATTTTCAATATTATCCCTAGAAACAGATAGAAAGGAGACAGAGCTGAGAGACTGTAATATATTGATGGCACTGTACCTCAAATCCTTGGACCATCTCCCCAGCAGGCATCTTGGGAGACATGGGATCTACCAAAAAAACCCAGACCTACCTTAACATTACGGTAATACAGAACTACCTTAACACCCGTTCTGGAAAGGTCACACAGAAGAATATCATGGACGAAAATGGTCCCAAGAGAAAAGTGAAAATATAAATTCACAAGGGCAATATATAATTGAAATGGATTCTTTGAGTCACATCACAAAGCTCATGAAATTTGGTCTCATCCCTAAAACAGAGGGACATATGCCTATATCTTGAACTTTTATTTGCCCTTTGTAAGTAACATATTGCTCTGACCCGGATAGCCCAAGCTAGCTAGATCTCAGAAGCTAAGCAGAGTCAGCCCTAGTTAGTACCATTAGCCAGAGGCAGGCAATGGCAAACTACCTCTGCATATGGCAAACCACCTCTGCCTGTCTCTTGCCTTGAAAACCCTACGGAGTTACCATAAGTTGGCTGCAACTTATGGCCAAAAATGAGTACTGTATTATACATGAAATGACTGTAGTCCTATGTTGAGAAGGCAATTCTCAACACTGAACTGTATTTTCCTGGTATTTTTCCTGGATGCCAGAATACTGTCAAGGGGGGTGGCACAAGGCTTGAAATCTAAGTTTGTGATACTGATTCATAGTTATTTTGCTTTTCTGCAATGCTACAAAGAAACCCCAGAAAGCTGAGTCTTTTCAGGCTTGCTATATAACAATTAAGCAAAGTGTGAAGATAAGATGAAATGTCAAGGGCAACCACATGCTTCATTCCTGCAATATTTTATTATCGTTTCCGATTCACAGCAGATGGCTGAGAAGCAATGGTTAGAAATACCATTGTGTATGAGAGTGTAGGTTGATGCTAAGATAGTTGTGCCTTCTCTGTTATGCACCAGATACATGGAGCAGTGGAATTAGACATTAACTTGGCAAGCATAGGTTCCCAATGCCGCATTTGTCTTAGTAACATGAATGGGAAGGCTGGGACAATTTGTATGGGAGAATGGGCAGGTGGGAGAGGGTATTGAATCCTTCTTGTGCCAGGGAACTACCTTGGCTTACTTCCTGTCTCAAAGCCTGCCTGGGAGGGGGGGACATGTTAAACACATCCTGGGGGATATGTGGTGGAGAACTGGCCAGCAGTGGAAGGGATAAGAACCCCCTCCATTCTTCCTGTTTTCCCCTATGAACATCCTCCAGACCCACACTGACAAACATGGATCAATTATGCCTATGGTGACAGATCAAGAGGGGTAGCCATGTTAGTCTGTCTATAGCAGTAGAAAAGGGCAAGAGTCCAGTAGCAACTGTAAGACTAACAAAATTTGTGGTGGGGTATAAGCTTTCATGAGCCACAGCTCACTTCTTCAGATACAGCTAGAATGTGAGTCCCATCTGTCCTTATATCTTGGAGAATGGAGTGATTGCGGAAGCTGAATGATAATAGCAGGTGAATGACAAAGACAGGCATGATTGAATAG
The DNA here is from genome assembly GCF_028583425.1 of Eublepharis macularius. Taxonomy (NCBI): domain Eukaryota; kingdom Metazoa; phylum Chordata; class Lepidosauria; order Squamata; family Eublepharidae; genus Eublepharis; species Eublepharis macularius. The sequence goes on from NC_072798.1 coordinate 86,531,668, forward strand.
GGTGGTGTATGCAGAGGGTTAGTGGGTATGGAGAAATTAGCATTGGTAATGAGACAGGAAGCCTATGTCACGGTTCAGTCCAGGTGGATGCATTGTCTTGAGCTTCGTTATCTGTGGCAATTCAACAGACTCACTTTCTAATCTCCTTATGGCCTATGATGTTATTGTTGGCATGCAAAATGATACTTCCTCATGTCCCCCCCTCACAATATGTTTTGGGGAAGTCAGTAGCCCAGTGCACATGACCCATCCACTGCCTTCCAAATGTGAATGATAGACTTTCATATAGTCTTGTATTGCCACAAACACAACACTAAGGGGCTGTGGGCACCTCTGGACTATAATTCTCTGCATGGGCATGCACTTGTTTTAACATGCTCTCTGCAGTCAGTCGCATGGCAGCTGAGGGGAACTGCCTCTTTAAAAAAGAGAGCCCAAACCAGCTGGGACTGGCACCGCAAGGGGAATTGCTCCTGCCCTTCCCCCAACACCGGGGGAAGTTATTTCACCTATTTAGCTGCTCCTTTGCTGCCCCACGGGGAGTATCTGTGCAACAAAGTTGCATCGGGGGAGGGAAAGAGCCTCTCCTCCCACCACCTTTCTCAGCACGTTGGATCTCTTTTTTAAAAGAAGCAGTTCCCCAAAGCTACTGTGTGACTGCAGGGATCATGTTAAAATGAGCACATGCCTGTGCATATAGGCACCCTCCGGCTTAGTGGCAGAGCATCTTCTTTGTACACAGATGTTCCCAGGATCTATTCCAGGCACCTCTGCTTAAAAAGACTGCAGAGCTGGTGATGTGAAAGACCTCTGCCTGGCACCCTGGACAGCTGCTGCCAGTCAAAGTAGCCAAAGTAAAGGGCAATAGTCCCCGTGAACACAATCAAGACATTCATAATACATTCCAAATTTATCATAAAGTGCAAGTCGCATGAAGAAGTGAACAATCGTATAAATACAGTCAGTCATTCACCGTTACAAATATCCAGCATCCACTTGGTAGTCCAATATCTCAATGGCATATAAATACATCAATTTACACAGACTTCATACATTAAATGCTCATTACATATAATAAATACAATTTTAATAAATAGACCTTCAATAAATAGTAAAATCGGACTAAATAGGAACAAATAGAAACTATTTCAGGTCCTTAAAAGCCAGTATGTAAAGTGCAACCTCAGTCCAAATGTTCCTGGAGTATCAAAAGACGATGGTAAATGTACAACGTCACTGCAAGGTGGGCAAAATCGTCAATTTCACAAGGCAAGTATACTGTCTTTGTTATACTAATATTATGTTTTCCTTTTTTCTTTCAGGATAAATCCAAATTGTTGCTCACAAGCCTTGCGCCAATCGTCTGCCCCTCAGGGATGGCACAGGGTGCAGCTACTCCCAAGAAGTCCTGAGAGGCTGCTAGCTCGGATCTTGTTTCATTTATATTCTTTTCCAAGGAATTATTTTTCTGGTCCAATCAGTCTGTTACATCCTCCAGTCAACCAATCCTTCAATCTTCAGGAGTCTGCCAGTCAAAGTAGACAATACTGACCTTGAAGACCACTTCTGTTGTCATCTGCCACCTGGGACTCACAATGACTAGATGCGGGTTGTGCTACAGTGCTGCTGGAGAAAGTTGCTGTATTGCTACCAGTTCTAAATGCTGTTTTTATATTTTATATAATGTTATTTTAAATGCAGATATATTTTTACTGTATTGACTTCATGTATGTTAGCTGCTCTGAGCCCGCTTGGCAGGAAGAGCGGAGTACAAATTGATATTGATATTGATATTGATATTGATATTGATATTGATATTGATATTGATATTGATATTGATATTGATATTGATGATGATGATGATGATGATGATGATGATGATGATGATGATGATGATGATGATACCACCACTGGTCAGCTCACTATAAAACAGCTTCATATATATCCAGTGCTTTTTAGTGGACTGAGTTCATACATTTAGCTGTGACTCAGCAAATATTTAGTAGTGATCTCATTAAGAGAATTCAAGAGATATCCACGCATGTTTAACAAGACCTTGACATCCAAACATTTACTTTGCCTGTGCTTTCTTCTGTGCATGGCTCATATCTTGTGTGATATGGCTCAGTTTCATGAATATACCGTATGCATTCTGTCATTTGCCATAGACCACTGGAAGTTTCTTATTATTCTTGTGTCTTGAATAAAGCCCTGATAATACGTATCAGATGTCCATGCGAGAGACTTCATGTGAGACTAAATTTTGCTTCTTTACCTTCTTAGCTGATTTGCTCTGTGCTTTTCCCAAAAGCTGCTTACTTGGGTTTTAAAAAGCGAAGTTCACTTCTCCTTAATAGCTAGCTTTAAACATATAGATACTCATTGATCACTCTGCTGAACTGAACAGCTATTTACGCCTCTGTGCTTTAGTTTTGCCTCTACTTCACTGTAATAAATCATGGTACCCCTTGCTAATTCCATGCATCCTTTGTTTCCATTTCTGCTAGCTTTCTTTTCTGAATCTTCTCTGTTATTTTGTTAACCGACAAATGTTTAGAAAAGGGCATTCAGTTGCAGGGGGGGGGATGCTAATTTGCCTGGATTGCATCTCCCTTTCTTACATAGGCTTGTGACCTTATTTCCCCTCTACAGCTGCTGACACTGGTTGAAGAATGAGAGGGGATTGTCTGTGGCATGAAGGGCCAGATGTAAATTCTTTCATGTGAAAGCTTGGAACTTACATATGTTCATATACTATTTAGGGCTTCCTCTGAATCGTATCAGGCATGAAGAGCAACCCACACAAGGGTACTGTGGAGTTCTTTACAAGGCTGTTTCCACATGCCCTTGAAGGAACAGCCCACTCACCCAATGCTGGCGGCTTTCCCCCAGGAATCCAGATATCTTCATTTGCAATGGTTGTGAGCCATTTGGCTTCTGGTGTTTTGTCACCTTGTCTGGGAACACACTTTCCGTGGTCCCAAAAAAGGCGCTGAAAAAACAGAAGCCAAATGGCCCACAAATGTTTTGCAAATGGAGACATCGACAGTGTTCCATGAGCGGGCAGTCTCTTTACGGGTGTGTGGAAATGGCCCAGGCTGCGGAACATGAGGAAATACACACCCATTCCATTTATGTACCAATGATGAGAGGTCATCATAACAGATCACAGGTGTCTACAGGTGCGGTGTTCTGGTTAGAATGCGGTAGGATCTGGGAGACCTAGGTTCAAATCCCCGCTCTGCCATGGAAACTTGATGGGTGACCTTGGACCAGTCACGCGATCTCACTTAAACTAGTTCACAGAGTTGTTGTGATGATAAAAGGGAGGAGAGGAGAATAAAGTAAGCCACTTTTGATTTCCTTTTGAGGTACATAAATAAACACCTTCTTCTAGACAGGCTGGCTTTTAACAAGCAGAACATTTTTTGACAAAAGGGAACAATCTAAGCATGTACCAAGAATGACTTTGTCCAGCTGCTCCTTGAAGATTGCCAGTGAGGGGGAGCCCACCACACCCCTAGGCAGCTGGTTCCATTGCTGAATTACTCTTAACGTGAAGACGTTTTTCCTTATGTCCAGCTGGTACCTTCCCTCCTGTAGTTTAAGCCCATTGTTTCAAGTTACCAAAAGGATCATCTCCCTTCCCTCCCTCAGGTGATAGCAATCATGTCTCCCCTCACCCTCCTCTTCTCCAAACTAAACATTCCCGGGTCCCCCAGTCTCTCCTTGTAAGTCTCTAGGTCCCTGATCATCCTGGTTGCTTTGTCCACATCCTTTTTGAAATGAGGCCTCCAGAACTGCACACAATACTCCAGGTAGGGAGTATTGACCAACATGATATATACTAAATCAATGACATCCTGTGATTTGGATGTTATGCCTTTTTTGATACACTACAAGATTGCATTTGCCTTTGGGGGGGGGGACCTGGGGACAGTTGAATTTGGGAAATGTTAGGAGTTTTGTGTAGATGTGATGCCATAGAGTCTGCCCTCTGGAGCTACCATGTCCTCCAGGGAAACTGATATCTATACTCCAGAGGTCAGTTGTAATTCCATGAGAACAGGAGGACACCTCCCACACCGGAGGACTGTTTGTTTATTGTCATTTATAGTTTGCCTTTCTCACTGGGACTTGAGCTGGAGTACACGTACAATAGAATTATTCAGTCAATCAGTAAACCGATTACAAAAGATTATATTTGAGGTACAACGATATTTATAATCTAGCAGCAAAGATACCTAGTAAAACAGAGATATTCAGTCAAACAGCAAGCAGATTTACAAATATGAAAACAATATCTGAGTCAACAGTAGAGATGGGCACAAACAACAATACAAACAAAAACAAGCCACAAACAGCCCAATCTGCTGTTCGTGAACAAGCTGTTCATGAGGCCCCATTCTAAATGAACAGGTGGTCGTTGCAAGCCACGTTCATTGCTGTCCTTCTAGCCAGATAGTCTGGCACCTGCAATCAATTCTCTTGGCAACATAGGCAGGGATTGTCTGAACTCTGTCTGAACTCCTGCAGTTGCCCTGGAAACCCCAATCTAAGCCCAATTTAGCATGATAGGCAGGTCTTCTTTCCAAGTATGGAGCTCCAAATTTGTTACAAGAGAGCAAAGACCATGGGGGAGGGGGGCTCCCAGCTCTGGCTAGTCTTTGCAGACAGTGGAGAGGGAGAGACAGCTGCTGTTGGCATTTTGATAGAGAGACAGGGAGAGTGCATTGGAGCTTGAATTTTCTTTGTGTGTGGTGGAATAGGGATCTACCCCTTCATGTTCCAGGGCTGCTGCCAGGCTCTGGGGCCAAGCTATTACTTACTATTGGTACCTTTCCTGCTGCCTCCTCAGGTAGGGTTTCTGGGAGTGGTGCGGTAGGGATCTACACCTTCAAGTTCCAGGGCTGCTTCCAGGCTCTGGGGCCAAGCTATTATTTATTATTGGTACCTTTCCTGGCGCCTGCTGGGAGTGGTGCAGTAGGGATCTTGACCAAACTTGGATGATGGCTGGAGGAGAGCCTGCTGGCTCCTATGAACAGCCAACTATGAACATGTTCGTGAACAGGGTCATGTTTATGGTTGTTCGTGAGTCCCTGTTCGTGGATGGCAATGAACAATGAACATCATGTTCATTTTTTTTTCTGTTTGTGTCCCTCTCTAGTCAACAATAAAGGTTCCTTGGGGCTGGGACTGAAGAACTGGAAGCAAAAAACACAGCCCAAACAGAAGTCACTTCCTGACCTTATCCAGTATGTCACAGCTCTACCCTCTCTATGCTCTGACCTGGATAGCCCAGGTGAGCCTGATCTCATCAGATCTCAGAAGCTAAGCAGGGTTGGTCTTGGTTAGTAATTGGATGGGAGACATTCAACAAAGACCAGGATTGCATAGGCAGGCAATGGCAAACCACCTCAGTTAGTCTCTGGCCATGAAAACCCCACCAGGGGTTGCCAAAAGTCAGCTATTACTTGAGGGCACTCTCCACCACTACCCTCTCCATAAGAGGGTAGCCCTCTGTTTTGCACATTTTGCAAAAGAAAAAGCATGGGGACTTGCTAATAGTCTCAGGCAGACCATTACATAATGTGAGAGCCACCACAGAGAATGTACACGAACGAGCAGTCACTGATTTTACCTGTTTGCAGGATGGCACCTTTGGAAGTCTTCACTCAGATGAGCAGAGCTGTTGCAAGTTCCACCCTAGCAAAGAGAAATCTCCTTCCTGAAATGCAACAGTAAATAATCAGAAGCAGAGTTTGAACTACATCTTGAAGGAAACGTATTCCAATAAAATAGGCTGAATACAAATAGCGAATCCCCCAAGCAGAACATGATGCCCATTTATACTGAATGTTGCTGCGTACAGAAAGGGCAGTTGTCTGGACTTATGGGTGGATAATGTGCAGTCTTGCTTCTTGTTGAAATGGAGGCTATCTCAAATCAGAACGTGAAAGATTCAGGAGTCCATTGTGGAAGTTCTGGCCTTAAAGTTGTAGGCTTCGCAGAAAGAAGTTAATGTTTTCATATCTTCCTCTCTGATATTTAAAACTTTGTCAGTAGATTTCCCTCCCCTTTTACTTCTGCAATATAAAATAAAAAAATCACAGCTGTTGGGTTTGCATATTTGGGATGCAGTTTGTACAGCTCTTACCTGCAAAGCTGTCTGTGAAAGATAATCGATACGATCAATTTTAACAGCGAGAAGAATTAACTACAGAAGGAAAGCTAACTTTGTTGTACCTGATTTGGAGAAATCAGAGTTCTCCTTTTGCCTTTGTAGGAAAACCGGCTTCACCCCCCCCTTCCTCCCTGCCTTAACTGAACAAGTAGATGGTTGTTAGTATGAGTGAATGGTTCTTAATTACTACATGAATCTTGGATGGATCGTCCGGGGAGAGCAAAGAATCAAGGAGGGAAAAGAAATTAGACATTCAGGGCTCTTCTCATCTGTCTGTTTCTGTGATAAAATAGCCAATGAGTAGCAAAGGAATGGCTTCAGTGACATGTCAAAGGATGGCAGGGATAAGCAGGTATAAACATATCCCCTGTTAAAATATCTTTCACTGTTAGAATAGCCAGCCCTGCACCAGCAAATTCTGGGACAATTTTGGGGCAGTTCCTGGGGAGGGTGAAGTTTGAGGGGACATGATAGCACATCCTCTGTAGCACTCTAGGAATTTCCCCAATTTCTATGGAGGGGATCATAGAGACTGGGGAAGCTCCTAGAGTGTCACAGAGTATGACACCACTTTTATGTAGAGGTTTGGAAAATAGATATCATGTCTGAGTGACACTCAAGGACTTCCTACAATCTCTATGGTCTTTATCACAGAGATTGGGGAAATTCTTAGAGTATCACTATGGACTCTTCTTGGCACAGTTTATGCACAAAGAGAATGATTAATGCTGCCTGCATCTGGAGCTAGTGTAGAGTTGCCTGAATGATGCTAGCTATCAGCTAACTAGCATGGCTTGCCCTTAAGTAGGTTAAAAGCTTATGATGTTGAGAAATCTCAGTGTGTCTGTTTTGTGTCCTTATTTGGTGAGGATGCTGGAAGCAAACACCATTTGGAGGAGAAAATTTGTATTTGAAAAATAGAGAACAGAGGGAATGTCACATCTTGAAGGCTTCCTCAGCTGAAAAAAAATGTCCCTACACATAGAAAACTTGCACAACATGAAAAAAAGTTTAGTATAGTTTTATTGATATAGTATACTTGGGAGACTATTAAAAATGTGACTCCTTAATTGTATTTTGTAATGGTACAGTAGAAAATTATATCATCTCATTCTGCATAAAATATGGCATGACGCATAAATTTCAATTTAAACATGGTGTTTGTGGGCAAGAAGTTACCCATGCAATGTTGCACTTTATAAAGATCTGCCAAGAACTCTCAAAAAGACTCCACTGTAGCAGTAAAAACACTTTATTGAAAAGTTGCCAGTATCAGGAGGATCTTACTCCATCTTTGCCAGGAATGACGTTCACATGCAAGCATCAAACATACATAGGTTTCTAGAGTGCGGGCAATTTCTAAGAACTCCCCACTAGACATGGGCATGAACCCAAAAAAAATTAACAAATCTGCGGTTCGTGATTTGGTGCCAATGACGATCCCGAAGTCGCGAACCGCAACGGACATTTCCTGTTGCCGAACTGGGGTTGCAGTTTGTGGTTTGTAGTGCTCAGAACCGCCCCTGTTGCACTTAGAGAGCCCATATTCACAGGAAGTGTGTAGCAGGCTCTCCTCCAGCCAGCACCCAAGTTTGGTCAAGATTGCAATAGGGATCTTGGAGTTATACCCTCTCTAATCTGAGGCCCCCAGGAAACTCCCACGAAAATCCAAGCTCAATTATACTCTCTCTGTCTCTCCCCAAAGGCTAGCAAGTAGCAAGCAAGAGCTCCATCCCACTCCACTGCTTGCTGAAAGTGAAACCAGAACTGGGAGCGCAGTGCTTTTTATAAACTGAGGTCCCATAGAGCAATGCAGGAGGTCTGTGTTTGGCCATCAGCACTGCCTATCAGGGTTTGCAGCAGAACACACCCTCCCTCCCCCAGGTGTCTTCTCCCCACTTGTAACCACTTTGCAGCTCCATGGTTGGAAGGAAGACCTGCTGATCAAAGTAAGCTGGACTTCGATTCAGGTTTCCAGGGTGACAGAAGGAGCGCAGACAGAGTTCAGGCATTCCCCCAGCTCCATTTCTAGGGGAATTGATTGATGGCACCTGACTGTCTGGCTTCCCGAACCGCGGCCAAACGCACTGAACCAGGCTTCTTCTAAATGCTGGTTCATTTGCCATGGACAATCACGAACTGCCAGATCGCGATCGCACGATCGCCAATTCCGTGGGTTTTTGAAGTTCATAATGTGGTTCGTGCCCATGTCTACTCCCCACCCCATCCCCATTCTAATGGTTAGCTGAGCTCAGAGGGAAAATATCTAGGCAAAAAAAACAGCAGAACTGATGTATGGGATTTTCAAGATCAGGGCATCAGGGCAGCCGCCTCTTCCCAGGAGAAGAGGAGAGGCCCCAGAGCAGTTCAGAGAATCACAGAGATAACAGCAGGAACAAATGCCTCCCTTGCATATTATCACATCACGGGTTCGAATGACGAGTAACATTTGCAAGCCTGTAAAGAATAGCATTCAACTACAACCATAAAAACCATATCAGAGTACAATGATGACAGCAGGGGTTGCTGGGTATGACAAGTGATGCTGCTGGGTATGACAGGTGGTGCTGAGCTCCTGACACCCTTGCCCATAGGTAAGTTTCTAACACTGCTGAGTGTAATGTTTAAATTGAGCCATGGTAATCCATGCTCAAGTGTATAGCAAGTCCACCTCTATTTACAATCTAGCTGCCAGTGATCAATGTCTTCACAGATGTTATTATGTACTGGAAATGATTATTTAACACCATGTTACTGAAGTCTTATATGAAGCACAGCTTGCATAGAGGAGTCAATATAAATATATTTATTTCTAATGCTGCTGTGAGTGCTTTATGAAAATTTAAACAGCTTGTGTTGAATGGCTGTAAATTTTTTATTTTCTTTATTTACAGTGTCTGAGATGATTTCATTCCAAAGATGCATACAGGTATATGTGTAACCACTGCAGGGTAGTCTCAGGGGCGTGCATAAAAGAAAATGAGAGGCAATTACATAAGACAGCTGAAAGTAAACAGTGTGTTTGCGTGTGTTTACACAGAGAGAGTTGTCTTGTGCCAGAGAGCCAGTTTGATGTAGTGGCTAAGAGCAGCAGGACTCTAATCTGAAAAGCCAGGTTTGATTCCCCACTCCTCTGCTTGAAGCCAGCTGGGTGACCTTGGGCCAGTCACAGCTTCTCAGAGCTCTCTCAGCCCCACCCACCTCACAGAGTGATTGTTGTGAGGATAATCATAACACACTTTGTAAACCCCTCTGAGTGTGGCATTATGTTATCCTGAAGGGTGGTATAGAAATTGAATGTTGTTGTTGTTGATCAAGATGGGTACCCACGATGGTTGTTGTGGGTTTTCTGGGCTGTATTGCCGTGGTCTTGGCATTGTAGTTCCTGACGTTTCGCCAGCAGCTGTGGCTGGCATCTTCAGAGGTGTAGCACCAAAAGACAGAGATCTCTCAGTGTCACAGTGTGGAAAAGAAGTTGGCAGGTCATTTGTATCTACTCAGGAGGGGTGGGGTTGAGCTGAGTCCTCCTGTAAGAGTTTCCCAGGGTGTGGAATGCTAATGGCAGGAAGCTTCACTGTATCCTGAGGAGGTTCTTTTGCATATGGATTGGTGCTTGATGTGCTAATCTTCTCTGCAGGGCTATTGTCGAGTATAGAGTGTTTTGTTAGCCTGGTGTTTTTCAGAACTGGAAACCATGCTCTGTTCATTCTTAAGGTTTCTTCTTTCCTGTTGAAGTTTTGCTTATGCTTGTGAATTTCAATGGCTTCCCTGTGCAGTCTGACAAAGTAGTTGGAAGTGTTGTCCAGTCTTTCGGTGTCCTGGAATAAGATACTGTGCCCTGTTTGAGTTAGGCTATGTTCAGCCACTGCTGATTTTTCAGGTTGTCCAAGTCTGCAGTGTCTTTCATGTTCTTTTATTCTTGTCTTGAGTAGATACAAATGACCTGCCAACTTCTTTTCAACACTGTGACACTGAGAGATCTCTGTCTTTTGGTGCTACACCTCTGAAGATGCCAGCCACAGCTGCTGGCGAAACGTCAGGAACTACAATGCCAAGACCACGGCAATACAGCCCGGAAAACCCACAACAACCATCGTTCTCCGGCCGTGAAAGCCTTCAACAATACATGGGTACCCACGTTAGTCTGGGGCAGTAGAAAAGAGCAAGAGCCCAGTAGCACCTGTAAGACTAACAAAATTTGTGGAAAGGGTGAGCTTTCATGAGCCACAGCTCATGATATCTTCAGATATTGTTGTTGTGGTTGTTGTATGATACAATTGAGTCATTCGTGAGTTTCTATTATCTGCTTGCTGAGATAGCTGCTTGAACTGATCTCTGTCACTGGAGATCAGTTGTAGTTCTGTGAGATCTCCAGACCCTACTTGGAGGCTGGCCACAGTCAAACCTCTACTGTGAAAATCCCTCTTTGCATCACACTGGTCTGTATCCTGGGCTGCTAAATTACTGAGCGATTGTTTGCCTTGGAAATGTCTCCAGTTCCTCCTCAGAAGCTGAAATCTCTGGAGCACGTGCAGCTCCCAGCCGTGACCACTCTGCAGGTTTCTGATACTAAGATTACAGATCATCACAATTCAAAGCATTGCATCACGTAACAACAAACAGATTGAAAAGTCATGGAAGGCTGGATTGAGTTGCAAAGACTGGACCTTGTTTTAATCAACAATAGAAGTATGGATGAACTAAAAAAACAGTAATGGGTATATCCAAGTGCAACCTGCAATTTATTGAGAAGAGTAGCAAAAGCCTCAAGAGGGGTAAGATCCAGCCAGATATTTTTTGCTCCACCTCACCGAATTCCACTCCTGTCCTTACTAAAGCCCTTGCCCCTCATGTGGGATTGCCAACTCCAGCTCGGGAAATTCCTGGAAGTTTGATGATGGAGCCTGGGGAAGATGGAGAGGAGGAGCTCAGAAGGGATATCCAGGCCCTACTTGGAGATTGATGGTAAGGCAATCTTTCTCTTTAGTGTATGTTTGTGTCTTAAACTCTTGTATTTCATTTTTTACAGATGGTTCCAACAAAACAGGGACGTCCTCAGATGCTCTCTCCTGCCCGACACTAAGGGCTGGCAAGAAATCTGATGTTTCATATGTTGAACCTCCTCAGGGGCAAACAATGGAACCAACATAAATATGTCAGTCATGCCGAACAAATTCTTACAGCACCATGGTTCAGTATATCAAAATGGCAACCGTGCGCCATTTTGAGTGTCTTACCTTTGATCTTGGAGACTTACTTGTTGGACATTCTCCAATTGTACTGGTCTCTACACCTATGGGACTGAGTTTAAAGAATACTATTGTGTAATGACTTGGAATGTAGTGACTTGGAATAGTTGGTTGACTTGTACACAAGATGTTCTATATTCTTTATTCTTGCTCACAGATATTATATTTTGACTAGCAACTAAGCCCATTGTGGGAAAAAAATACAATGGGCTCTAGAAAGGGGAGGGCAGGCCAGTGGGTATTGCCTCCTCCTCCATGACTGATCCCAGTTGAGTGAAGGTGGGAGGGGGCGGGCATTACCACCTGCTCTGCGCATGATCCCAGCTGGGTGAAGGGGGGGGGGGAGGCATTGCCTCATGCTCAGCTCCTGATCCAGGCTGGGTGAAAGGGGAGTGGGCATTGCCTCCTGCTCCACACCTGATCCTAGCTGGGTGAAGGCAGGAGGCTGGCATTGCCATCTACTCCTCTTCTGATCCCAGCTAGGTAAAGGGGGAGGGGTGAGCATTACCACCGGCTCCTCTACTGATCCAGGCTGGGTGAAGTCAGTGGCGGGCATTGCCATCTGCTCTATTCCTGATCCCAGCTAGGTGATGGCACAAAGTGACCATTGCCACATGTTCCACGCCTGATCCCAGCTGGGTGAAGGGTGGGTGGGCATTGCAACCTGCTCCACTCCTGATCCCAGCTGGATGAACAGTGGGCTGACATTGCTACCTGCTCCACTCCTGATCCGAGCTGTGTGAAGGCGAGGGGCAAACACTGCCACATGCTCTACTACTGATCCCAGCTGTATGAAGGTGTGTGTGTGGGGGGGGGGGGGGTGAGCACTGCCACCTTCTGCTCCTCTCCTGATCCCACATGAGTGAAGGCGAGGGGTGGGCAATGCCACTTCCTGATCCTAGCTGGGTGAACGTGGGGGACGGGGCGGGCATTGCCACCTGCTCTGCTCCTGACCCTAGTTGGGTGAAGGTGGAGGGCGGGCATTGCCACCTGCTCTTTACCTGGTCTCTGCCTGGGCTTCCTGCCAGCACACTCTCTGGAGGGACGGTCCACCTCTTCAGGGTTTCCCTCCATGGTAGCGCCCTCTAAAGGCACACCAGGGTAGGAAGTGAGTTGTCTGGAACATGCTTAGCCTTTTATATATTAGGATCTTTAACCACTTCTATTCATGTTTCATTGTGCTACATTGTATATTTTCTCCTCCATGTGTGGTTTTCCACTCGTATTTCTTGTAATAGCTTGCAGGAGCCTTTCTGGTATGTTCGGTTCCTGCCTGGAACCACACACCTTTTGTCTAGGCATGGACCCATTGGTGGTATAAAAAGACCCCTCCCTGACCCCCTTCTTCACAAGCCAAAACCTGTTTGGATCCGACTCCAAATCTGTGCTATAATGTCCATTAATTATCTTGCAGCATCAAAGAAACCACTCCTATTCTTCATTAAGCTAATTGTGTGATCTTGAACCAATCTCTCTCACATACACATTTAGCTTAACCTACTGCACAGTTTTTGTGCATAGACAAAATGGAGGAGAGCGGTTAAATATCAATATATCAATATATCAATATATCAATATATCAATATATCAATATATATATATATATATATATATATATATATATATATATATATATTGATATATATTGAGATTGAGATTGAGATATTGAGATATTGAGATATATATATCAAATATATATAAAAATATATCAGATTTCCAACCAATGTTGCTATGGGGATGGGAGTTTCTTTTTCAGAAATTCATTTTTTTAACATATAGCCATTGATTCCTCTTATTCTGTCTTTCTCTTTTAAAAAGAGGAACTCCTGTTTCATTTCTCTTTGATTTCTCTTTGCAGAGAAAGCAGTACAACTTTTTGTGACTTCAGCCCAGGTGGTGCTCTGGTAGGAAGATAGGAAGGCTTGGGAAGATATTACTTGCCTCTGAGCATCTACAGAGTGAAATTCTGAAATTTTGCGGAACTTCCTGTCCCTCTTCTCTTCCAATGATTCATTGATCAAAATGGAAATGATTAGAAACTGACTCCAAATTCTTTTTAAAAAGGAAGAGAAACAGATAGCTGGATTTCTGGGAGAAACTGGGTAAAGAGGAATTAAGAGAACTTCTCTTAAAAATGCTATTACCAACTTCGGAGTCCTCTTGAATCCTGCTCTGTCCTGGCCTCCCAGATGTCAGCAGCCACACAGAATACTTTATCTTTGATTCTTCAACTTTGCCCTCTGGAAGTCCAAGATATTGCTACCATATTTCAGTGATCCATTCCTCAGTGACCTCAAGATTGGAGTACCATATGTGGGGCGTGATTATTATTTGGAAATTCTAGCTAGTGCAAAATGCAGCAGCTAGATTGCCTTTCCAATATTACACCTGAGGAACTGTACTGGCTTCCTGGAGACTGCCTGCTCCTATAGGAACTGTCCCATGATCTTGCATTCGGCTTTTAATAAATTGTCGTTACTGTCTCTTTTGCCATTATTCTGATGCTTTGTTTCTGATGTTCTTTGTTAGCATAATTATTACATACCGGGTTGTCTATGTTCACACATGCAAAACCATAGGACCTGCCCAGAAATCTCCAGGAATCTCCCAAACTAGAGGTGGGGATTCTAGGTAGTGGAATGTCTCATGTTCATAGAATCAAAGCAGACATAATTGCCTATATCCTACCACTCTACTCAGTAGAGTTTGAAGTGTTCTTCCAGCCTAAGAATCCACTTAAGTTGGAGGATGTGTCCTGAGTAGAGATGGGCACAAAACCAAACCATGTGGTTCGTGGTTTGTCAAATTTCATGAACAAACACAAACTTTTACGAACCTGCCCCAGTTTGTGAACCGGTTTGTTTGGTTTGTGAAGACGTCACATCCAGGTCAGAAAATCATCACTTCCAGGTCAGCAGAAGGTCACTTCTGGGCCAGCAGAAGTTCACTTCCGGGGCAGCAGAAGGTCTGCAGGAAGTCCATCCCCTGTTGCCTAGGAAACTGACTGATTGGCACCAGGCTGTCTGCAGTGACAAACCAAAAAATGAACCAAATGAACCAGCCTAAAGTTTGTGGTGGTTCATCAGAAATGGGATCTGACGAACCGTGGTTCATGAACCACGAACCGGCCTGGTTCGAGCTTAATTTTGGTTCGTATTTCAGTTCATGCCCATCTCTAGTCTTGAAATTTGAAGGCTTCACACGCTACTAAGCGAAGTCAACAGTGCAACTAGTTTAATTAAGCTATGGGTTTCCATTGCATCTAAACTAAGCCACTCTGGGTTGGATGCAGACACTTTTTTTTGCACTTAATCTCACTCTCCCCTTTTTTTACTACAACTTTTGTCCCACATGGTTTTTGTCCATGAAGGTCACATGATCCTCAGCATGTCCCCAATGGGTTGGGTTGTCAAAGGGGATCTTGTCCTTCATTTTCACCAGCTGAAAAACCTGTTTGGACCTAACCTTCTCTCTCTCAAAATGAACAGGGAAATGATGGAATAGGCAACTCAGCATGCCTAGGACATTGGGGGGTGCTGCGTGTCTCTCTGTGTGGATGTGTAACTCTCTTGATAGTAAACTGCTTCTCTTTGTCTTAGGAACGCCTTCTGACTCCTCTTCTGTCTCTGTGTCTCTTGGGAGATTTGTACAACACCTTCGCTTGTCTCATGATCTTCCAAAGGAGAAGGATGTGCTTCTCGAAGCTCCTGACATGATGGCCTCACCCACAGACCTGCCCGCAGCCTTGCTGCAGGATTTTGGCCGCGGTTTATCAATAGGGCAAGTGACTGTTTAGATTAGGACTCTTTCTCTCTGCTCCAAGATATTGCTATGGATGGAATCTACCTTAATAAACTGTAAGTTTTATCTTTCTACAATTTGTCTGAGGATTAATTCCTGAACGTTGGGGTAAATGCTGCCGACTAAGGGCCAAGCTACACATGACGAATGACACTTGAATGGCAAGTGTATTTATCCCTGTTCACTTGCCCTCCACTCAATCCACTTGCCGTTCAAGTGTCATTCGTCATGTGTAGCTTGGCCCTAAGTATCTCTACTACCAAAACAAAATACAACTAATTCTTAATAGGAATCCTATGTGCCCAGGTATCATTCATGACCACCAGGTGTGCATCATGGTATTCAGGGGCTCTTGGGTCTCAACTAAAACAGACATCTGTAGAAAAAAAATATAGTTGAACTGCAGTTAGCTTCAACGAGATGTCTGTTGAGCCTGCTAGCTAGGCAACTGCGAGCATAAGAAAACATGACTATCGGCAGGCTGCTGACACATTCCCCATTTTCTACTTAGCTTCCTAGCCTGAAACACTGGCATCAGAAATGATCGAGGTTTACCCAACATGTGCTTAAAGTATGAAAACATCTATTCTTCTTGAAATAACGTTGGTCCTTGTGCAGCGTTCCTTACACATCAGCCAGCCCGCAACTGTGAAAGCGTTTGTCATCATAGAAACTCGGTGTCCATTATTCAGGATGCCTTCATCTTTGTATTAAAATGTTCCCATTAATTAGTACATTAATTTCAGGAGTCATCTATTTTCCTCTCAGCATCAGAAAGACAAAAAATTAAAAAACCCATGGAATACAATGCATTGCCTGGTAGTAAATGAAATGATGAATCTGGCATGGATGCAAGTTATTAAAATAAATTAGGAAAATAAAAAGATGAGACACCCATTTACAACTGAATAAGTAATGATGTAGATTAGAATTTGTTTGGAACTAAAACATAGATCTTTTTGAAGGCATGTACAAATGCAACTTGGGCCTTACTGGTGTAAAGTGGGATTAGGATCATGGTATTGCAGAAAGAAGCAAAGTTCAAGAGAACTGGCAAGGGGAAAATCTGTTTTGCATATTTCCCTAGTGGCTGTGAACATATTTTCACAATTATAAGCAACTGATAATGGTTGCTGGAGTTATAACAACACACAAAGAACCGCTGTGTACACAAAAATAATACAAAACTATGAATTGTATTGGAATGAATTCTATACGCTATTAAAGATTAATATTATTGTTCAAGTACAAATGAAAATATGAAGTGCAATATCTATTAATAGTCAGAATCCTCTACCACACAGAGCAATGGCAATGTGTTCCAATCAAGATCATCAACCAAACAGAGTAATTAAAATGTTGTGTAACTACAGAGCATTATCTCACCTTTTTTACTCAATATAAACAATTCTTTATTTACTTGGTGGTGGTGGTGGTGGTGGTAGAGAGTGCCCTCAAGTCATAGCTGACATATGGTGCCCCCTGGTGGGGTTTTCATTGCCCAGGAAGCACTGAAGAAAAAATGCAGTCATGTGTACCACGTACCTCCCCTTCCCACCGATTGAGTTAATAGTAAGGGCTCAGTCTTTCCCCTTTGGAGCCAATTTGTTGTGTGATGAGTGCAGACAGACTTGACATTAAGGACAATAAGATGCTGCCAGATGTTCCCTAACTACTTGGCCTGTCTGTGCAGCCTCTGTATGGAAAGAACTGAAAAAAAACACACAAACTTTTCGGCAGGATGCATTTCTCATTACAGCCTCATTTCCCAGACTTGGTCCAATGTTCTGAAAGCTGCCCGAACCAGCAAGTTCTCGGTGTAATTTTGACTTGTTTCCCCTGTTTTGCACACCCCAACAGCCCACCCACCAAAGCTATCATTTCTTCCAGGGGAACTGATATAAGCAGAATGGAGATCAGTAGTAACTTAGTGAGAACCTCAGAACCACCTTGAGGTTGGTAACTCTTGAAGTGGGGAGGGGACTCCTTTTGTGCTAGTAAGCATAATCTTACCAGAGTTGCTGTGTGGCATGGCAGGAAAATGAAGCTCAACACCTCTTGGCACAGAATTCTGTGCAGGCAATAATAAGGAAGGCATGGCAGCATCAGCTGTGCTGTGTTTTGAGTCAGGGTAAGGTTGCCTGAATACTGAAGACCATGAAGAAGTACTTCCTTTATGTGAAGAACCAGTTTCCAAGGAAGGTGTACAGATCGGTATGGGAACAAAAGGCATTAAGTAACAACCTAAAAGTGTGTGTGTGTGTGTATAAAATATTAAAAAGTACTTATTATAGATGTGCACCAATGTGAATAAAAACAAGTTTAAAACATAAGACCTGAATGGCAGGCTACATATATATACGCTCTAAAACTTGCTAAAACATCTCAAGACGCAGGTGATGGTACAGTGCAATGACCAACACAAACAGACCAAAGTACAGTACAAAACTGACCAGACGCGTTTCGGCCCTTAGGCCTTCCTCAGTGCTCAATTGTAAACAATTTATGATCAAACACACCCATACATATGGAAACCAATCATGCAATGCTCCCGATGTTTTATCTAGAGCAGTAACAAAAGAAGAAGGGGGGAGGAATTTTTTTAAATATAATATAGTCCATTTTAAAGTGCTAGAAATATTCTAGGTAAAATACTGGATCAAACTTTTCCTCAAGTATTGTGTGATAAACTGCAAATATTGCAGGACTGCATTCACACAATGCTCTTCATTTATTGTTGCACTCTAAAGAAAAAATTTATCAAATGATAAAATTATTCCCTAACATGCTCTTAATTACCCCCTAGGTTCTCCAAATCCAATCACAAACCCACCTGAGGCTTGGTTTCCAGTGTATAGGAGTGTGTTACATCAATCTGCAGTAAAGATACAATGACACTTTAACATGAAAAAGTTCAGCTATATGACAAGGTATAAGGATGATGCAATCTCTCCCATGTGATAAGAAGATGTGCTCTCAAAAGAGGTGGAGGGGAGGAGAGAGAGAAGGAAGGGAACACCGGAGTGGCTGAGACATGCCACACATTCAATATGGAATGTGGAAGTTATACAGAATACATCTTCAGGCTCTCACAAACTCCTGCAGAAAAAAGAAGTGTTTTGGATTCACCATCTCCAGACGTTGATGCCTTGGGGACTTAATGAAGAAGTGGACTGGACTTGCTGTGTCTGAAATGGATTGGATTGGATTTGGACAATGGCCCTAATTGAATGTGTGGCGTGTCTCAGCCACTCATGTTTGGGTTGAGTTTGTGGGGTTCCCCCCCCCTTTTTTCTTCCTTGCTGTACAGATCGGTATGCCATATAGCTTTGAGAGCTATTTTATATTTTAATTGTTACAGATCACACACAGAAAAATCATGGCAGGTGTGCCCTACCCTTAACAAACCAATTCACATTTTGGTGTCTAATTTGGATATTGAAGATGGGCTCTTGGACTGAGCTGTGGTGAGCCATAGTTGAACCCAAACCAAAACAGAATATTTGTAGATCAGATGTAAGAAAAAGCCACAATATTTTCCTTGGCTTGATGCCACATTCATCACTTAAAAGCAGGACGATGAAAGTTAATGATGTCGATGGGGAGCCATGCAACGTATGCAGAAAATCCAAGTCGTTGCTAGCAACGTTGACATCTTCCACAGTGCAGAAGCAACACTATTTAGCATCAGTTCACAGCCTCTAAATTTGGAATATGCAAATGCAAAAAAACCAAAAAAAAGTCTTAATGAGCAAGAAGATTCTTAGTGACACTCTTTTTAAATATGTAGTGGGGAAACACTGGGAACATCAAGGGGATTTTAACAGTTATCTCTGATGTGGCAAAGCATTTTGCTTCAGGTAAACAATTGTGGATTCTGTTAATTAGCTTCTGTGAAAGATTGAATACCAGAAAATCGAATGCTGCATCTGGGGGGAAAAACTCTACAATAATACAGGTGAAACTCAAATGTATCTCCTGCAAAAATACCCCTAATTATATCTTTAGAAATGTCTGTTTTCACTGTAAATGTGAGATAAATAGAAGGTTTGGTCATCATTAGGGGTGTGTGCTTTGGGTTTCCGATCCAGGTTTTTAACTCGAATTGGGCCTCATTTGGGTAGATTCGGTATTTCCGAATCGTCCTCAGCAATGCTGAGCTGATTTGGAAATACCAAAGCAAAGCTTTCCAAAAGCTTAAGAGCATTTTGGAAAGCTTCAGGCAGCAGTCACAGCACTTTTCTTCCCATTTGCAAATGGAAAGAAAAGTGCTGCTTTGAGCTTCCTGCCTATTTTTTCCCAATGGGAGGGGGAGGAGGGGGCTGTAGTGAGTCACTACAACCCTCTCCTCCTCCCATTTGTTAAAAAAGGCAGCGGGGTAGGAAGCCAGTTCAAAGCAACACTTTTCTTGCTGTTTCCCGGCAAGAAAAGTGTTGCTTTCAACTGGCTTCCCGCCCCACTGCCTTTTTTACCGGATGGGAGAGGGGAGGAAGGAACTTGAATCTTTTTCAGCTGCATACCCCTAGTCATCATTATCTCTCCCCATCAGCTCTGCCCCTCACAGTCTCCCTGATGTTGCCCAGACAGAGGGCGAATGAAAAAGAGCCACCAATCAATAGCCTGGCCTGAAAAAGGAAGTCCCACCCCCTATTTTCCTAATCTAAGGGAGAGTAGAAAAAAGAAGTTCAGCAGCTGTATCAACCAGGTCAGCAAGAAAATTGACAAGATCACTAAAACTGAACACCTTGGAGATTGTTCCCCATTCTGTTACATCAGCTTTGGAATAACACCATCTCTACCGGATTCCACATTTGGTGTCGTTCTCAGCAAAACAGTTAAGGTTCTTCCAGCATTGGTTGCATGTGGAATTGCAACAGAGGCTGCTGCGGCATGCCATTGATATCTTTGATTTCCTGTTTTTTCCGGTTCACAAAGGAACTTGGTTTGTTCTGGTCATGATTTTGGAAGTTGCTTTGTTGGCAGGGATAATGGTATATGGTCTTAAAAGGCTGAAGGGGAGATTGATGGAGGAGAACAATGAAAAATAATTACACATTAAATAGTGTCATTGAAGAGCAAATCCATAATTGTCCAGGAATCGGTCGATATGTGCATATAGTATTCATGCCCAGGATTTCGACTGGAATGGGGAAAAAAAAGATATCTAAAGTTTATAAGGTCCTGTTAAGATGGTACACAGAAGATGAAACTGTTAAAGTGCAAATGGTGAAATGGGCCATAAATTGTAACAGAGACATAACAATGGAGGCGTGGGAACACTTGTGGAAGAACACCTTAAAGATATCAACATGCACCAATATTAAACAAAATGTATATAAGATGATGTACAGATGGTACTTAACACCGAAGAAATCAAATGTCTGATAAATGTTGGAAATGTAAGAAACATGAAGGTTCATTTTATCATATGTGGTGGACTTGTGATGTTGCAAGGCAGTTCTGGAAGAATATTATAGAAGCTATGTCTCAAATTCTACAAATCCAAATAAATAAAAATCCAGAACTGCTTTTGCTGGACTTGAACTTAGACGGAATTATTCCACAAGACAGAACATTAGTATTTTACATGACAACGGCAGCAAAAATATTGTATGCTCAAGTGTGGAAGACACAAGAAGTGCCATCTGTAGAGAATTGGATACAAAAATTACTACATATGGCTGAAATGGACAAATTAACAAGGAAGCTAAGAGAACAAAATACAGAAGAATTTTTTAAAGACTGGGGGAAATTGAAACAGTATATAGAAAAAAAGTGGGATGTAAAAGGGGAGATGTGGGCATTAGATAATTTTTTAGTTTTTGATTAAGGGAGGAGTTAGAAATCATTACAAGGGGGAAATATGGACAATGATGTGAAATAGTAACTGAGTTAAGAGAACATTTTTTTTGCTAAACAGCCAAATAATATTAAGCAGAGTAGTTAGATATTGGGTTGGAAAGCTGTTGGAAGTCTATAGTAGAAAGGGGGGAGGGAAAGGGGGGGGGAATAGATTAAGAATGGGCAGATTTGGGAAATGTAAACATTTATATTATACTCACCCAATATATATATATATATATTTAAAGGATTTCGACTGGAATGGGATACCCAATTTACAGACGTAGTAATCATGAAGGCTGATTTGATTCTTGTGAAGATTACAGTAGAGTGCAGCAAAAGCAGAAAACAAGATAAATATGGTCTATGTCCTTCGAGACTGCAAGCTCAGGTCTCCTAAGTTCTCAGACTGGCAAGCAAGCATGGCCTGGAAACTTTCATTGGGTCAGAGAATGTCAATTGTCCCATAGGCGTAAGGAAGCATTCTTGGTAGATGTGACTTTCTATACCCACATGACTGGTTTCACGTGGGTATTTTTAAAATGGCCTCTTTTGGCAATTTTGGGCCCAGATCAGGCCCAAAACAGCCTGGATCAGGCTGCTGCCATGTGGGAGAGGGGCCTCCTGCTAGGCACCAGTATGATCCTGGCTGTTTTGGTCCTGATCCTGGCCGTTTCAGCCGCAATCCGGGCCGTTGTCAGCCCTAAATAGGCCCAAAGTGGCCGAAACAGCCCAGATCAGAGCCGAAACAGCCTGGATCAGGGCCAAAATGGCCAGGATTGGGTCGGTGCTAAACAGGGGAGAATTCCCTTGCCTGGCAGTGGCCCAATCCAGGCATTTTTAGCCCCGATCCAGGCCATTTTGGCCATTTGTGTCCATTTTGAGTTAAAAACAGCCCAGATAGGGGCTGAAACGGCTGAATCGGGCTGGTGCCGGGCATAAGAGGGTTCCCTCGCCTAGCAGTGGCCCATACCAGGGTGGTTAGGCCCTGATCCAGGCCATTTTGGTGTAGTTTTGACCCCATTTAAGGCCCAAAATGGCCGTGATCAAGGCCAAAATGGCCTGGATTAGGGTGGAAATGGCCAGCATAGGACTGGTGCCGGGGGAGGAGGGTTCCCCCACCTGGCAGCAGCCACATCCTGGCTGTTTTGGACCCAAACTTGGCCATTTTGGACCTGAATTGGGTGCAAAACGGCCAAAAGGGGCCCAAAATGGCCAGGAACGGGCGCCAAACAGCCAGGATCAGGCCTCTGCCAGGCAGGGTAACACTCTCCCACTTGGTAGCGGCCCAATCGTGGCCATTTTGACCCTGTTTTGGCTCTTTGGAGCCCAAATTTAGGGCCCATAATGGCCAGGATTGGGCCCAAAACATCTGGGATTGGGCCTCTGCCAGGTGGGGGAACACTCCCCCACCCAGCAGCTGCCCAATCCGGGCCATTTTGGGCCCCTTTTGGCCATTTTGGTCCAATTCAGGCCCAAAATGGCCAGGATTGGGCCAAAAACGGCCAAGGTCGGGCCGCTGCCCCATGGGGGAGTGCTCTCCTCTGTGACAGCAGCCCATTCCAGGCTGATCTGGGTTGTTTCTGGCCCATTTGGGCCTAATTTGGAGCCAGAACAGCCTGGATCAGGCCCTAAATGGCCAGTTTCAGACTGCTGTGCTGCAGAGCAGTGCTTTCTTGTGTTCCAGGAAGATATGGGCTGTTCTGGGCCCAAAATGGCCCAGATCCGACCACTGCCGGGGGGGAGAGCTCCCCCAAGGCAGAGCAGCCTGTTCTGGGCTGAATCAGACCCCTCCACGGAGCACAGGAGTGCTACCGGGGCGGTCACACCTGCGTGATGACATCACTTCCCAGAAACGGTCATCGTGCAGTCCTGGGAGCATGCACGCACTGCATGCACACATGCACATGTACAGAGAGGCACACCATCTCCTCCTAGGAGTTACCCCGGGTGAGAGTCCCCCCACCTCTTTCCCCAGAAAAAAAAGCCCTGGATGTGATTCTGTGTAGTTTTCTCATTTGGCCTGTGCTGGGACATGATGCACACACTGAATCCCTGCCTAACATTCTTTAGGTCACTAAAGACAGCCTGGGTTTACCACTGAGGTGATCATTCCAAATTAACATATTGCTGTGAGAAATTGAAAGCTGTTCACTTGCCACGAAAGAGGACAACCAAGTTTCACAGAAGACCATTATCTCTATTTAACAGATTGGAAAACAAGTTCAAACATCAAAATGTTCTGCACACAAAGTTCCTTGACTATCCACATTCAGGCATATAATGTAATGTGTGAGCTGAGCTCATCTCTTCAGGTACCATAGCTAGGCCTCCACATGAATATTCCCACATCACTGGAATACTGCCATTTGTGTGAAGCGCTTTCTTTTAGAATTACCTGTGTTTGAGTTGCCACTTTGTGATAAGTTCTCTTTGTGGTGACTAATTTGCAGCAGCTCAATCATACTTGGAGTTCATTTCTCAATCACTTATGAAATGATTTACCTTTATTAGCACCCAACATGTATGTAGAAAGCAGACCTAAAAAGAGAAGCTCTGAGAGAGAGTTAGAATACCCACAATCGCATAAGAAATAAATTCTTGTTAATGAAACTATTACAATCTTATCAACTGTAAAAGCTGCTACATGGAATTTTACATAGAAGGTTACCTGCAAAAGCTGCTCCCCTCGTTCAGTTCATTGTACATTAACCATTTATGCCAATGTACTTAGCATTATATGACCCGACAAAGATAGCAAGATTAAAAGTCGCCCTGAGACCGCTTGCGGGAAGGGTGGGGTATAAGTCGAATAAAATAAACAAAAAATAAAAGTCCAACTAGGCTGTACTGACCCCAATGCAGCTGCTGCTAAATGATCCTCCATGGACTTCTCTCCATCGTAGTGGGACACCGGATCCGTATGGAATAATTCAGAAATTGTGTAACATCTCACAGCAGTATTTTTCCATTCACAAATCATGCCAGGCTGCCTTTCTCTATAAACAAATGTTCCATTTTCATTTATGGACACCGTAAAATGATATAACCCTATGGTATCACAAGTACCACATCACTGAATCCTTGGTGAGTAAACAGAAGACTGTTTGTGCCTGTGACACTGTTTCCATGAATCAACAGATCATATTTCTCTCAGGGTTTGTGATATCAACATATCCCCTTTGATTGAATTACACCTTGAAGCCTTATAGCTTAACTCTGGAAACATGTCACAAAAACAAATAACTAGTCAGTCAGGAAAGGGGTCTTCATTTACAAACTGATATACATTGAAAACAGCGTAATTTTTTTTAAAAAAAAGACTTTGGGGGGAGGGAAGGAGAGATGGGACAGATTTTAGCCAGTTCTATCTAGAGGATAGGTCCATTGGTGGTTACTAGCTTCGATGACTATAGGGAACTCTTACATCCAGAAACAGGAAATTAAACTGAAACTCCACACCCAGAGGCAGGAATTCCAGTGCTAGAAGCAATATCAGGGGAAGGCCTTGGGTTGTCGTTGGGAAATTCCTGGAGATTAGGGGATGGAGCATAAGAAAACCAGGGCTTAGGGAGCAGAGGGACATCGGTGGGGTATAACGTCATATAGGCCGCTCTGCATAGCTGCCATCCCCCACAAAGGGAACTGATCTCTGTTGTCTGAAGATCAGTTATAATTCCAGGAAATTACCAGACCCCACCAGGAGGTTGGCAACCCTACCTCTTTGTTGTCACTCCAAGGAAACTGGTTGGCCTCTCGATGGCCCACTGATTGGATCCAGCAGGCACTCTTGGTAGACTTATACAGAGTGTATAAGAGATATCCATACCTATGCTTATCCCTCAAGAACACATTCCTTTTGGGTTCGAATCTCACTGTTGTTAACCACATCTGTCGTGTCTTGCTGCTGCATGTGATTGATTAGATTGCTCCTTCCTCAAAGATTTTTGTAGCCCCCTAAGTGGACTTCAGGTCGCTATCCAATCATAACGCACTCCAAGTGGAGGCGCAGACAGCGGGGGACAGTGGGGTAACCACTTCCCGTGTACATGCACTCTTCCACACTCCCCCATCATGCCAGAAAAATCACATCACTTTCTGCCTCGATGAAGGAATCACATACACCACAACTATACATAGGTCTCCCATCTAAACTAACTAGGAGATTCCAATTGGTGCAGGAGTGAGCAGGAGCATTAACATCACCCCCATTCTGCAGTCACTCCATTGGCTACCCAATAGTTACTGTGCTCAGTTCAAGGTATTGGTTACCACTTAAAAAGCTTTTCATGGCCTTGGTCTGGCATACCTATGGGACCGCCTGTCCCCCTATGCTCTTCCACGACAGCTTTGCTCTTCTGAACAGGGTCTCCTACAGGTGCCAGCCTGTACACGGGCAAAATCAACAGCAGCCTTTACACAGGCTTTCTCTGTGGTGGCCCCTACCCTGTGGAACGGCCTGCCTGATGAGGTCAGAGCCCCCACTCTCCTGCCTTTCCACAAACGATGCAAAACCGAATGATTCAAAAAGGCTTTTTACTCAGATAGGAAGGCTGTATTGTAGGGAGGTGGTCTGAGATGCTTCACTAATGCGTTTGGAACCAGAGACTTCATCACGATGTTGTCTTGGATTCCTGCTAATGCTATGTCTTTGAGAACTTGTATTTATTTACCCTATGACATTGTCTATGGAAATGCTCCTATTATTGACTGTACTAATCTCACACTGTGTAATCCGCCTTCAGTCTCAGTAAGAAAGATGAACTACAAATAAATAAATAAATAAATAAACTCTTTCATTGCATCACCCAACCTAACTCACAGTTGTGAGGATAAAATGAAGGAGACGAGAATAATGCCAGTATGTCCTCATTGGGGAGAAAGTGGAGGTATAAATAAAGTAATTGATTAATTTTCCAGTTGCATATTTCCTAATGACTCTAGCTTGAGATTTACCTGGTTCAGTGCACATTAAATACAAGACTAGCTGATGAATTTAACTCTGCAGTGGAGTGTGACACTTGTAGACAATCAATAAAGGAACGCAGTAGAAACCTTCAGCTTAGATACCCAATATTGGGCTATCTACAGATATACTAACTTCCTCTGGTGTCAGAGGTGCCTGTATTTGGAATTTCCTGGATTTGGTTTTAGGTATGTTTAAAGGGACACACTATAACCCCTGTTCAATTAGGCTTTGTTTCTGCAACAAGCAGATGTTTCTTAACTACATCTCTTCTTGACTAGGTTCAAGGCATAGAGTTTTATAGATGAGGAATACACAGAAAACTGAAAACTGAGCTACCTGGACATTTTTATTATATCAATATAAAAAAAAGATTTATTGGAGTTAAATGTGTGCAAGGATGTGATAAATGAGATATACAGAAAGTCTCAAGAGATCCAACTCTGATGTTAAAAATAGCATGGTGAAGTAAAAAAAATGCTCTCTTATTTTGTGCTATGTTTTCCCCCCAATATATGCTACCATTGGCTATTGAATTTTATCACAGCATTTGATTGCGTTGTCATCCCTGACTTGTATTCATACATAAACCATTTATTTCCCTTTGTCCTTTTCTTCCAGCGAGCATTTCCTTGATCCTTACAGCAGCGAGATACGTGAATTGATCCATTCAAGGGCATTTATCAACTGTTTCTTTTGCACTTGGCTCTAAGAAAGCAACACAAAAAATGTGATGCAAGTGATGTTAGCAGAAGTGGACTGGGGCATTAAAACAGGTCTAAAGCAAGGTGATCTGTGCTGATTCTGCAGGGGCAGTTTGGCTCAATATGGACTGGGTCCTCAGTGCCTATCTAGGGAAGCAGCCCTCTGGGAACTTCCCCAATAAATTAAAGGACCAGTCTGCTCCTCGGTTTTCGAATGTTATAAGCAGGAATTTCCTTCTCCTCCCAACCTTCCTATTACCCAAATGGGTGTTTCCTTGCAAGTTGGGGGAATTAGTGTGCAAGGAAACAAGCTAGTGAGAGGGGGAACCAGCAGGATCTCCACTGATATATACCGGGTCCCTTCCCTCAGAGGACTCTCAAAACGACCCAAGTGGGAGTATAACAAAAATGATTTTTTATTAAAGGAGTATCAAAAGCAATCATACAAGACCACATACCACACATGTACAGAGTTGCCTATGAAAAATAGGGAGGAGTTTGGATAGAGTTTGAGGGTTTGGGGTTATAGTTACCAGTCCAGAAGGGCAGCAGCTTGAATATCCAGCATTTCAGAGCAAGAAGAGAGACAGGGACTCAAACATGTCTGAGTATGTGCTAGGGATTCCATTCCCCTGGTGGGGGCAGGGGATCTCCCACTTTCAGCCTCTGCCCCCTTCCATTTAACTAGCTGGCAGGGGAGGAAGGCATGGGAACAGGCCTCCTGGGTGCACTCCAAGGGTGGTGTGACAAGATCATTAATGTCATTGTGCCACCCTGAAAGCACTCCCACACTTCATAGTGGGCCAATTTGGGCCCCCAACAGGGCCCTGCGCCTGTGCAGTAATGTCTCCAGAAGTGACATCATCACACAGGAAAGAAGGAGGTAAAAGCCAGGTCTCCCCCCTCCCACTAGGAGGGTATGGGGACCTGGCAACTCTAGTGTGTGCATAGAATCCCAGAACACACACACTGTGGCCCTTTTGTGCTTACAGTTTAAACCACCATTTATGAGCATTCGCAGCAATTGCAATGGCTTTGACATGGCACCCCCACATTCCAAACTGTCTGAGGCAGTTTTGATTTGGCATCTTGTTTTTCATTTTAGATGGGTTTTGAAGCTTCAGTGCATTTTCGGGCTTTTGGGGCTTTGCAATTCACTTCCCACCTTTCTTTTAGCTTTGAGTAGGCGTAGTAATGTTGCAATGTTGGAACCCATCCCCCCTGTATTTGCTGATTGGGCTATCCCCTGCCCACTGGAGAGGCAATTGGTGGAAGAGTCCTGGGGGAAAACATACTTTTTGTGCTTGTTCCACTCTCTCTCTCTTTTTTTTAAGCCAAGCCAGGAAAGGGTTAAAATGTTGCTCCTGGCAGCTTCCCTGCTGCTTTGTTTCCAAACGGCTAAGCAAAACACTTCTCTCTCTCTCTCTCTCTTTGGCAATCCCAAAACATGCCTGGGATGGAGGGAAAAGCAGCCATTTAATCCTTTCATGGCTTTTAAAGCCAGGAGGAATGTACTGTAATGTTACAATGTTACAACCTATTTTTGCCTTTGAAAAAAAGAGAGAGAGTGTGCATACTCCAAGGGAGGAAGGGAAAAAGCAGCCATTTAACCCTTTTCCTGGCTTTTAAAGCCATCAGAGAATAAGCAGCAACATTAAGAATTGTTCATGGCTTTGAAAAATAAATAAGAGGAAGGAAGCAAACAGAGAGGCAGTCTTATGACCCTTACCTCGCTATACTGATAAAAATGGTGGGAAAGGAGTTCAGAGAGCTGAGAAAGGTGGGAGTGGCTAATTCCACACAGACCAATCAGCTCCTGGGGAAAGGGAGAGGGGATGAAAGGGAGAAGCAGAAGGGGAGTATAGAGTCCGCACTGACATTAATTGGGCCAGAGGTGACTCAGCAGCAGCTTCTAAATAAAATCACGGTATGTCCACAGGGAGAAAAATCAGGGATAGCGGATAAACATCGGTACTGTGTCCCATGACTACCTTGCAAGTGTGAAACTCCTGCAAACATGGGAAGCAGAACAGATACTGAAACGCTTTAAAGTCCCGGTGCGAAAAGGACTTGAATGAAATTCACATTACAATATCCTGCATCCAAACCATCAGCATGGCTTTGGACAATTCTTAATGTGCCTTCACTGAATTTAGAAGAGAGTAACTCTACTTAGGATTACACTTTTAATGTATCGATTGTGGTTTGGAAACATGCAATTTGCAAGTCCTCAGTCGGGAGAGAACTTCA
Source organism: Eublepharis macularius (assembly GCF_028583425.1). Lineage (NCBI taxonomy): Eukaryota > Metazoa > Chordata > Lepidosauria > Squamata > Eublepharidae > Eublepharis > Eublepharis macularius. The sequence continues at coordinate 86,560,663 of NC_072798.1, forward strand.
GATAAGGAAATTTTCAAAATGTCCTTTGGTTTTAGATGGGTGTCTGGAAGGATTTGGGGGCTGATTAGATAATACATTAAACACATGTTGCATTCGGGTTGCTCCAACCCAACTCGTGTTTAGCATGTCACCCAATGCTCACCTTTAAAATGGGAGGGGGACACAAATTGGTTCCTGAGTGCATGCAGAGGTAGGAGCGCCATTACAATCCCCTCCCTTCCACCCTGCATAGAAACATGGAACCAGCAGTAAAACAAATAGCCCTCCCCTTCACAGTTCTTCTTTGTAACTTAAAGTACATGGGGTAGAAAGGAGGGAAGAATGCACACCTTCCCTTGCTATTTTGAAGGTGAGCATCGGGTCACATGTTAAATGCAAGTTGGGTTGGGTATCATCTAATTAGACCCCCACTAATGCTCTATCAGATCTGCTTCTGGTCTTTTCATGTGAAATGTTTCTGTGAAAGCACAGAAAAATTCAATCCTCTGAAGAAATACTCAGGGTTACAGTTAATTCAGCCTTGATCTTGAAGGAAACTTTAAGTTACACCGTGTGTCAATATTAAGTTTTGTTAATCCATTACATATTTTTAGTGAAAATATGTGCATACAGGTGTTGATTGGAAAAATTATCTTGCATTCTGCGCTATTTTTCTCTGTCTAAAACCAAGAAAATCCTGTTTCATGAGAATGTTTATCTGTCTTTTCATACTTTCAGTTCACTATCTAATCTGAGAATTTTCAGAAACTAATTCTTATACAATTTAAAGGATACTTCAGACAACAGTTCATTGATGTAATAACGTGAAGATATCACTTGTCTAATAATACCATACCAAATAAAAGTGATATTTACTGTATACCTGTGTAACATACATTGATTTCCTATTTAATATAATTGATCATGCACATATTTTTTTTTAAAAAAATCTAAAAATATGGTAAACTTCTCAGTAATTCTGATACGTATCTCTCAAACATGATCAAGGGAAACCCAGACGCAGATGGAGGCTGGCAGTATGGGAATCCTGTCATTCTTTATAAAAACTTAAAAGTTGCCTGTCTTAAAACAATATATCATTTTAATAAAGATGGGATATTTTTAGCTTTAGCTGATATGAAGTGTCACAACAATGTACATGACATTCCCTGAATGGTTTATTATGGCACTAAAACTGAAAAGAGGGCTCATGAAATTAAGGACGCAAGCCAACTTCTGTTTTACAGCAGCCTGGGAAATTCAGTTATATTTATCAAAGTCCCCAGGTTTGCTATTTGTTTGAGATGTAGAAAAGATAAATGGGTGGGAGGGAGGGGGGGAGTAACTATTTGCTGCCCTTGCAAAGTAAGCTACATACAGGGTAAGCTACATTTTGGCTTTCGACAACACATAACATAATTTTGCAAACATCCATATAAGGTTAGTTGTTTGAGAAGTTCAACCTTGCTAAAACTTGTGAATTCTTTTTCCTCTGATATAACAGGTATTGCTGGCTTTAACTGCCAGTTAATAGCTTTGAGTCAACCTTTCCACTGCATACTGGACCTGTGAATCACTACTATGAGACAAATGTTTATCAGTCTCTTTTTCAATTACCTGCAATATTCAGAGGACAACGGGGGCGGGGAAAGATGAGGAGGGAAAAATGCCTTTTGATGGGAAATGACTAAAAACAATTCAAAGGCTATGATCTATTGTTTAACAGGAGTGGTCTGTTCTGATATATCGCTACTAAAAAAAATGTTTCCAATCATTGCCCATTATGACCCTCAGGGAACAGCAATGATGTGATAAAAACTTTCCATCAATCACTTCACCTGCTAAAAATTTTGTTCATCAGCATTTGGTTCCATTATATATATCCAGGTAGCCCTCCTGGCTTATTGTGCATTATATTAACCCTTGGGAGAAATCAAATCTTGATTTAGTGATAAAATGGTGGCTGACTCCATCCAAGAGAGGTAGTGTAGATCCCTCCAAGATCTCAACCTTACCGACCTCATGTCACTTCTGTTATATCTGGATCCAGCTTTATTATGTTTCTCCTGAGCAACTTGGCTACAGTATCTCGGTTCTTCCCTTACACAGAGACAGTGGCTTCTTGAGGTTTATTTAAAGTGAGATATAAAGCTATCTGTTGAGGCATCCCACTCTAGAGCTTTGGGGAAACACATGAGGCTGTCTTAAAGCCAATCTACAAGAGACGAATTACATGAGAAGGAGCATGTGAAGAGAGTTTCAGTGTTAGCCGGGAAGCTGAGTTTTAAAAGAGATCAGAAGGTTTTGTCAATTTCCCCTCTCTACAGATCGGGCAAAGATAGTTGCTCAGAGAGTTTGTTAATTTCCTTTTTGCCTCCAGAAGGCTTCCCTTCTAAGAGGCGAAGAGGAAATGAACAAACCCTCTGAGGAGCCAGTTTTGCCTGCTCTGTAGAGAGGGGAAATTGACAAAGCCTTCCAATCTCTTTTAAAACTCAGTTTCCCGGCTAACATTGTGACTCCCTTCATGTGCTCCTCCTCGTGTAATTTGTCTCTTGTAGCTTAGCTCTTATACTGAATTAACCGCTGGTCTATCAGAAGCTGGGATTTTCTGCATGCAGAGCAAATGCTCTCATTCCCTGGTCTTACATTCTATGTTGAATGACATTGGTGGAAACATAAATGAGTCTTGTGGGATTCATTTCACAAAACAGTTCAGAAAACAACTCTCAAGAGCCTTTTATAGTTACAATCTTCTGAAACAATTTGGGCAAGGAAAATCAGAGCCATTTAACCACTCCTATTCCAAATTCCAGATAGTTCAACAAAATTGCATAGTTGACTGTATCAGAAGCAGACAATTCTGAACAATTCCAATAATTTACAGATTTTTTAAATAAAAAACCCTGCATTTTGAGAACATGCTCTAATATGCAAAACCAAGGAGCATGATGTACATTTACAATAGATTCAGAAGTTGCTATTCTATGGGACAGAGTTGGGATTTATGTGTCTCATATTTCCCATCCACCTCTTTTTCCAGGTAAAGAATAATTATTCAAGAAGGAATTTTATGATGACTTCCATTGCAGGTGCTGCACGTGCTGTATTTCCGATCAATGACTGGACCGCCTCTCTCCCTCAGTTCCTACACAGCAGCTTTGCTCACCTGAACAAGGCCTCCTGCAGGGGCCATCCTGCACATAGGCAAAATCAACAGCTGCCCATGCACATGCCTTCTCTGTGGTGGCCCACCCTTATGGAATGGTCTACCTGAAGTGGTCAGGAAAGCCCAGTGGTATAGCATGGGTTGGCAGCACCCAGGGCAATTCCCAGCAAGAGGAGGCACCCCTGGCACCATGCATGTGCATGATTTGTGCACACGTGCTCCTGGGACTGCATGATGACATCACTTAATCGCACAGGGTACGGCTGCCCCCCTAAGAGCTCTACCTCAATTTGGTCCACTTGCCTCCCTGCCCTTTATCTGGCAGCCCTCTGTGGCAGCTGCTCATGCCACTGCCACCAGTTTGGCATGCTCCTTGGCTGCAGAACGGCCAGGCCAGCTCCGCGCCCAACTAGCTGGCTGTCCTGTTGGTGCGGCAGGTGGCCAGGGCACTGTGGACAGCCTCCCGTGGACACAGTGCAGGCTGTCCTTGGCGCGGCATCCCCTAAAAATTATGCACCCAGGGCAGCCACCCCTCTACCCTCTCCACGCTACACCACTGGGAAAGCCCTCATTTCCCTGGCTTTCCACAAATGGTGCAAAACTGAATTATTGAAGAGGGCTTTCTTACTCAGATTAGGAGGGTTGTATTGTAAGTAGGTGGTCTCAAAGAGATGCTTCACTAAAGAAATGGGGACCACAGACGTCACTACTATCTGCTACTATATTGTATCTGTTGTCTTATCTGTTGCTTTAAGTATGATCCCACAGGGTAGTTTTATGTTGTATAATATGTCAGTCCTGGAATTCCTTATGCTCTGTTTAAGCATTTCTTCAACTCTGGATTGGATTTCTGCTAATGTTATGTCTTTGCAAATTTGCATGTATATAACCTATTGCATTGTTTATTGAAATGTCTTTGAAATTGACTAGGCTAATCTCACAATATGCAATCCGCCTTGAGTCTCAGTGAAAAAGCGGACTGTAAATAAATAAATAGGCAGGTATTGGAATTAAACCCCAAGAATATGGAATTTCATTGCACAGCACTTAATTTTGACGGAGGGTATTTCCTTCCATGGAATGATGTTAAAAAGGAATTTCCTGATGGAGGGAGAACTCTGCTAGGAATGAGCGGCAATGTAATTAAGGCTCCGTATCGAATGTACATGGCTAAATAAATGAACAATAACACATGCATTAAAAGTATACTGTTTGTTTATCCCAGAGGAAATGTTGTCTCCTTGGCTTTCTTTGGATGGTGTGCTTCACAATAATTACATTATTGAGTATCTGGTAGACCCAGAAGGCTCTTATTTTAAAGACAATCTGAATTGCTTCCTGTGGTGAATGCTGATGACAAGTCTTATTTCTTACTTGCATTGTTTAGCCTAATTAAATAAGTCTAGACTGGGAGAAAAGTGAGCTAAAGAATGCAAGTGACATACTTGAACCAGAACAAGCTTGGCTTTTTATAACATTGTGCTCTGGTGTCTCAATTTTCCTAGACTCTCATTAATTCCTGCTTTCTCTTCAAGCTGCACTGCCAAGGGGAAACGCCATTTATAACTGTCACATCTCTGTCCCTGCATCAAGCTAGGCCTGCTGAGCAGTTGGGACTGTTCACATGGAGAAGGAAAAAATGTGTTGTGTGAACTGCCCCTGTGGGCTGATTTCAAAGTGACAGCCGCCAGGTGGAAACTACTGGAAGAAACTGCCCAAATGAACTTACATATGTTGATGCTTTGCCCAGCCGAAATAGTATTCAAAAATCTTGAAGCCATCATGTATGCAGGTAGAATTTGTGTGCAAGAGGTACATGACCTTGGCAGCAGTCATACTGGTATGAAATAACCCATCCTCAGACACTTCCTGGATGAAAATATTTAGCCAAGGTATCTCCATGACATTTGTTAGGAGTGTTATAACATGGAGCTCAGAGAATAAGCATCTGGAATCTTTGCTGAGAATCAGAGCTAACTCTTCATTATGAATCCTGACATGATGGAGATAGTGCTGGTTGGTTAGGCAAGACAAGGCTGAGGTCCCATGCGCCCATTTTTGATGGGATGTGGTTAGGAGTTTGGGAGGAATACTGATCCAGCACTTTCACTGGAGAAGGAGATTCAGCTATGAAACAATGCTTTCTTCTCCCTTTGTTTAGCATGGAAATTGGCTTCCTAACTCAACTCTGCCAATCTGACCATGTGGATCTGCAGCACAATAACCTTGAGGGTCAATTATTGTAACCGACTCTACATGCAGCTGCCCTTGAAGACAACTTGGAAACTTCAGCCGCTACAAAATACCAAAGCTTGCTCATCAGCAGGAGTGGGGTGAAACAAACATATTATTTCAATTTATAATGTGTTAATATTGCCATTAATTTCCAAGTTTAATTCAAGGTGCTGGTTATTACCTGTAAATATACATCTATAATCTGGGACCTACATATCTGCAGTACCACCTCTTCTGATATGTTCTGCTCATCTGAGAATGCCATTCTGCTAATCAAGAATGCCATTCTGTGAAGAGATGGAAATGGTGTCTATCAGCAATAGTATTTCGGGCATGAACCGAAATACAAACCGAAGTTTGTCATGAACTGGGCCAGTTTGTAGTTCGCGAACCAGCAGTTCGTCGGAGCTCATTTCTCATGAACCATGATGAATTTTAGCCCAGTTCAATTGGTTTGTAATTCGGTTCGTCATTGCAGACAGCCTGGCACTGATACTAGGCAACGGGAGAAGGGCTCTCTGTAGACTTTCTGCTGACCTGGAAATGATGTTTTCACAAACCAAATGAACTAGTTTGCAAACCGGGGCAAATTTGTGAAAATGTGTGGTTTATGACTCATGAAACGCGACGAACCAAGAACCATATGGTTCAGAATTTTCCTAGTTCGTGCCCATCTCTAATCAGCACTCAAACAACTTGGGTAGTGGCTCTCACTTGGCGGAATAGCCTACCTGATGAGATCTCGAAGACTTTTGTAATGCTACTGTTTTAAAGGCTATGCAAGATTGAATTATTTCGAAAGGCATTTCAATGAAAGTGGGGTGCTGTTGTTGTCAGTCTTGTGGTAAGAAGAAGATGGCAAATGAAGTTATAATATGCTTTTGTTGCATTTACTGTAATTCAGGTTAGAATGTTGCAAATGAATAAATAAATATAGACGCTGTGTAAGGAATGATGGGTATCTATCCACAAAAATCTCTCAGTGTGTCAGATGAATAGTAGCTAATAGGTTTATTGTTGTAGCCATAGGCCATAACATCCCCAAATGTTATTATGTTATTATAATGTTATTCAATAATGCTTACTCCCAGGGAAGTGTCTTTAGAATTGCAGCCTATGATTGATGTCTTTGGGGCTTTTATCAAGTGTGACTGTTTGAACAGACTACTGCACACACACCACCATGACACTTTTCCTCACAGAGATTGTCCAAGTGCCCTGAGAGGGGTAAGGGTGATTAACAAGAGGGAAAATATCAGTCAATAAAAACTTAATACATTCCACATCTGAGCCAGAAAAATTTGCACAAAATTGATTCAGCAATTTATTACGAATGGACCATAAAAAGGACAATGTAAATTATATTGTACTAAGTCTTCCACCTGACTAAGAGAGAGACACTGTTCCACAGGTAATTTTGGTATCTGACCTGTAAGTACTCAGATGGCATAGTTTGAAAGTGAACACTAGTACGTGCCTTTCTTAACGAATCATTAGAAAGGTCAGCTAAGTATCAAGAGAAGAATTTGTTTTTTCTCGATCTGGGGATACCACAAAGAAAATTTAGATAGTTGGACTATACTTATATCCCAAAGGGTGTCTTTTTCAAGAAGCCAACTACAGATTTTGTTTGGTTCCCAAGACATTACAACCTGTAAGGAGGGTGAGGAGTATAACTGCAAAACAGGGGATAACAAGTTGGACCACTGAGTACTTTCTTATAGTACCAAAAACAGTATTTTACCAGGGTCTGATAAATATACAAAATGTTGGCTGTCTAGCTGAAAACTGGATATTTCTGGTAAAAGCTAGGCCTAGGGTTGCCAAGCCCCTCTATTCCCCCAGTGGAGGACTGGGATCCCGGTATTCATCTCTGCAGCATCTAGCGTCCCTCCTCGCATGCATGTGTAGTGCTCCTGGCGTGTGGGATGACATCACTTCCAGAAAGTGTCATCATTACATGAGTCAAAGGACAGCCCAGCGTGCGCTCCCATGTTTGCCGAAGGGCTGAATTGCCCCCCAATGGGCCTGATTCAGCCTGAAATGGGCCTGTTGCAGGGCATGGGGTCATACTGTGGCGGGGTGCCACGGTGGTGCCCTAGGGGCATGCCCCCTGCTGGCTAGGTAAGTGGGGTCAGGGGGGAGGAGGTGGGGACAGGGGATCCCCCACCCTGGGCAGGGGATTGGCAGCCCTAACTAGGCCTCTAGGCATTGGAGGTCAGCTGATGATATCCATTTTGTACTATGAAGTACAAATTTGGACTTTCAGAAAGAAGGCAGGTCACTTTAAGTAGGCAATTTGCCTCTCTCCATTAAAGGAAAGCAAGCAAGCTTTGAATACTTGTGCAGATTATGAGGAGACACAACACAGGTATCATCTACTTCCACATCAATTTTATCAACTTGTCTGGACACAAAATGACTTAGGTAGAACTTGTCTGCACCACCCTAGGAACTCCTTCTGCCTCACCAGATCTACACAGCTGACCTGGAGGTTAGTCTCTGTGGTGATCTAGACATCATTTTCTGCTTGTTTTTTAAAAACTCTGTCATATCACTGAGCAGTGCATCAGCACTTAGAAATTATCCTCTCTACATCTCAGAAAGAAAAAAAAATCTGATGGATTCCATCAAATGGAAGAAAACGCCACTTACACGGTTCACTTCTGTCTTTATGCTCAGCCTGAAACGTTGGCCAAGCAACGTCAGTTGCCCCATCATCTCTTATAGACTGTATTGCCATCTGCAGTCTCAAAATCAGTGCTGACGTTATCAATAGAGAGTCTAACAGAGAGGTTTATTAGTGGCCATAAAACGAAACAGACAGAATGCTGGAAGGCAGCTTGAGTTGAAAGTCAGTCTGCGAATCTGTCCCAATATGGCTGGCATGTATGATCATAGACCAATGACCCAAAGATATTCTTCTACAGATTACCTCATCTTCGGCCTCTGTTCTGTTTCAGCCTCGGATGACTGACTTCCATTTTCAAAAGTTCATGTTTTCTTCATCGCTATGATTACGATCTGCCTTCCAATCCAGTCTTCCTTTTTTAGTAGTTTTTGTGGGATTTCATTATTTACAAGGCTCTTGTGAGTCCTAAAGTTCATGTTGCTGGCCCAACTTCCTAGACAAACCAAGACCTAACCTTGAAAATCTGTTTGTGAGGTCTGGCAAACAATTTGCTGCAACTCTCATCAGTGCTTCAAACTCCTCAAGGGACTGGAAAAAGGAAAGATTATTACAAAACCAGGAATTAGCATGGATTCTCCCATGCTTAGGTGAGAGTTTCAGCTCAAGTTTCTCAAATGCTAGGGTAATATTCAGCCTACTTTGATCCCCATTCTAGACAGACTGCATATGCTTTTAATAATTTAGTCATATTGGCTAGCATCCAGAACTGAGGTAAAACTTTCAGTTCCCCTCATGTTTCTGAATAAAAGACTTACCTCAGATCACCTGGTAAATGTGTGCTATATATTTATATTAAAAGGACAGAATGAAATCTCTGCCTCAGGGGAAAAAAAGGCAGATTATTTTAAGATGCTGCATTCACGGCTGGCTCAAAAACATGTTGATAGGAAACCAGCATAGTGGAAATGAACCTCCCGAACTCAAAGAAAAAAACAACACAATAGTATTGGACAATGTCAACTACTTTCCTCGAGTTTCCTGTCATGCAGTTGAGTCCCTAAATCCCTCTAGAGCCACTGAGGGCAAATAACATTTTATAAAACAAACACAGAAGTCTGGACCTTTCCTGTTTTTTTGTAATGAGGTCACATGACAAAGGAGTGGGCGATAGCTCAGGTGTTTGCTTTTTGTGATCTGCTGCAGCTGTTATGTGGAGCAAGGAAGAATTTTCTTTCCTGTTATTTAGGTTTATAACGTGTCAGCGGCAGGCAGTGGAGAGGGGAGGGCGCATGAAAGCCTGCCCAGTGAAAACAATTTCCCTTCATACAGGCCCTTGATGCTATGAGTCAGAGGGAAACAAAATAGAATTCAGGATGCTGAGCAAATGTTAAAATTATGCACCCGTGAACGGGAAATGGCTCTTTTACAAATGCAACAATGGGCTAGGAGACTGAAGAACTTGGTACTGTTCAGGAACTGTTTGCCTTTGGATATTGCTAGAAAACACAGTTAGAAAAAATAATTGTTATGCTTGAGGGAGGGAGGGAATATTGTACAGACAGAATGCAGACTAGAAAAAAAGCCACTCCTCCCTTGTTTCAGTGTATTTCTGGAAAAATGAAGGCAGCGAACTTAAGTGCATAGCCTTTTTCTGTGGGGCTGTTGTTGTAACCTACTGCACTGGAGTTTGTAAACCTTTAACTCCAACATAACAGCTCTATGTTAAATATGCACCTCTAAGCAAAATCGGTGTTAAACATTTGCATCTGACTTTTAAATTAACCAAGAATAACATTAACACCTCCAATTAAGCTCCATTGTAAAACTTTCTCAGCAGTTCTCCTTTGACATGCAAAACTCCCATTCATCTCTTGCATATATTCATGCTTGCCAGCCCTCATGTGCATAACTTACATTTCATTCTATTTGTGACATAGCCAAGAATGTGATTACATCCATTTTCTGAGCTCTTCTGCTCAGACATTCTCCCAATGCCTTCTACTGCTTCAAGATTTCTACTGCTCTCACATTCTTCTGCTCACTTTCATATACCATAGATGGGACACAACTATGTTACATTTCCCCCGGGGTCATCTCCAGGTTGAGTGGAGTTTGGGTGGAGAGTTGTGTTTGGAGGTTCCGCACTTCTAGGTGTAAATGGGCCCATGTCATGCACAAAAAGTCTCTCTACATGATACATCTTACATGAGAACACTCAATTGTAGGGAGCCGGGGCCTGGGAAGCATAGTTTTAAAAGACAGCCAAAGGAACTGTCAATTTCACCTCTCCATACAGAGCTGGTAGAGATCGCTCCTCAGTGGGTTTGTTAACTTCATCTTTGCCTCCCCAATGGCTCTGTCAATTTCACCTCCCCTTTGGGCTCTGTCTTTTAAAACTATGCCTCCAGGCTAACATTGTGCCTCCCTATACTTCAGCATCCTCGTATAAGATGTCTTGTGTAGAGGGACTCAAAGAGAGGGGGCTTAGAACTTCCACTTTGCCCTGGATTCCCAACTTGAAATGGATGGGGGGGCATTCTTTGCCCCACCTTGGACTGCACATGTATTGATGAGCTACATTTCTACACGTGGGCAAAGTGTGCCCATTGGGAACATTGTAGGTCAGGAAAATAGCATGAGGGAAAGTTTGGGTTTTTGAGTGCTGTAGTCCGGGTCCATATTGGTACACAGAACTTCAGAACACTCTTCTTCACTGGAGAACATGTAGCATGTAGTTAAGCCCCTTGGGTTTCCCATAAATACTTCTTTTGCACAAGTACAGTGCTATTTCTACTTAATACCTGAGAAGACAAAGTTTCTGTGTATTATTATTATTAATCATTATCATTATCATTATCATTATCATTATCATTATCATTATCATTATCATTATTACATTAGAAGAAAGGCAGATGAGAGTCTTGCAAGAAGGGGTTATGCTTCAAGCTTTCCACTGCCCCACATTCTTCTGCTCACTTTCATATATCGTGGGACACAACTATGTTACATTTCCCCCAGGGCCATCTCCAGGTTGAGTTGAGTTTGGGTGGAGAGTTGGTGTTTGGACACAACAACCACCTTTGGAAACCTTTTGGCATAGTGGTGATTCAGAATGAGCTGGCTAGTCTTAAAGCTGCTACTGGACTTTTTACTGTTGGCTGTGGTGGTTCAGAATGTTTCTGTCCGACTTTGGCCAGTGTCAACTGCACACTTTTCTGGCTTGCTCAGATCTAGCCACAGTGATTCAAATGTGCCCACGTGACTAAATACTCTCAGTAGAATTCATTCACATGAGCAGGGCTGTTCTAAATAGGAAGCAACATGATAAGGGGAAAAAACCCAGAAATTCAGATGGCATCAATGATTTAAGTTTTAGGCTCCAAGAAAAGACATTTTTAGACTCCCAGCTGTTGTGATGATTTATTGGACCCAGCTGTCATTGAAGGTTCTGGATTATAAGGATGGTTGTGTTTTCCAATCTGCTTCGTTTAAAGACGTTTTTACTGCTTGTTAGTTTTATTCTTCTCTAGGTTTTATTCGTTATGATGTATTTTGTGATTTTATTGTTTTAATTTGATTGTTATTGCTTTATGGAGGAAGCTGCATTGCTAGCAGTAGTACTGAAACATGGCAGGGGGGGCAGTTTAAATAAATGATAAAAGCCGATAACAAAGAGAACACTTGGTCCCGTTTGCAGCCATAAACATAAACGTAAATATGACTGTAAGTTATATCAAAGCCTTAAATTGCACTACCTCCATTGCTCTATGTATGGCCACAGTTGGCCGGATCCTACAAAGCACAAACAGAAGGCACTTCAGGAGACTGATCTTTCCCCACTTCCTTTCCCCCAACTCCCTAAGACTCATCCAAAAGTCCATAGTAGGAGTTGAGGGAGGGTCAAAATGTCATGAAACACAGCTACAGTAACACAGAGGAATAACAGAAAATTATTTGGCTTCAAACACACATTGGATAGGGTTGCCAATTCTGGGTCAGGACATTCCTGGAGATTTGGTGGCAGCGCCTGGAGAGGGTGGAGTTTCAGGGGAAGGGAGCTCAGAAGGGATATGATGCCATAAGAACTACTCTAAAGCTTCCATTTTCTTCAGAGGAACTGATCTCTGAAGTTTGGAGTTCAATTGTAATCCCAGGAGATCTCTAGGCCCTACCTAGGAGTTGGCAACCCTATATTGTGGATATTATTGCACTATACCCGTTATTCACAACCAGCTTTCCCCCATGATTTTACCATCCCTTGATAAGAATTCACTTCATAAAAGAATTTTTACAGCATCACAGGTATGTACTATGGGAAACAACACACACACAAAAAAAGAAGATCTATAGACTTGCACCTTGCGATGGTAATTTACTTCAATGGACTTAGAAGGACAGTATTCTGCTAACGACTGTGCTGCTAGTAAAACAGTATTACGATATAAAGTTATGTATAAATAAAGGACGTCTTAAATCCATGTGTAAACATTAACCACAATCCATTTGGCAATTTTGTCTACCCGTGTACAATCGATAAAGCAAGTTAGGGCCCGTAACAAAATGTTGCAGATTGTGTTGGGGGGGGCATTGAGGGAGAAGGAGACAATGCCGGGTGTCTGCAGTGGAGTAGGAGTGGTGTTGACATTGGGATGGGGCAGGATAGTTGCTGGGGGGATTCCCATTTCTTCTGTGTTTGCTTTCCCCCTCCAAATGATCCTTCTTTGTTTCTTCTCCCTTTCCCAAGGATCCCTCCCTATTTCTCCATCTCCTTCTCAAAGCTCCTTCCATTTTTCTTCCACCTTTCCCAAGGATCCGTTCCTCCCCCTCCCAAGTACCTTTCTCTTTTCCTTCCTCACCTCTTACCTGCTCCCCTCCCACACAAGAACCTTTCCCCTGCTTCCCTTGAAATTGCCATACTTCCCCCCCTGGCTCCCTCTTGAACCAGCTCCCTGTGATTCAGAGCTGGTCAGGCGTGTTGTGGCCCTGCATGGCCCAGCACTAGCCAGGCACAATGCTTCCCACTGCTGGCTAGGACTGCCAGGTCCCCTGGTGGAGGGGATCTTCGGCTCCAAGATGCTGCCCCCTGCTGCCACTCATCTGGCCAGCAGGATGAAAAGGCCTGGGGAACCGGTCTGGGAGGCAAAAAACCTCCTGGGCCAGGAGCATGCCTGCTGCCGGAAGTGATGACATCACTCGGGAAGTGATGTCTTTGTGGCTTGCGGCAGCACATGCGCGCAAAGCGCACACACACTAGTAAGTGCCAGGTCTCTCCACCGTGCTGGGAGGGTAAAGGATCCTGGCAACCCTACTGCTGGCTGGGTGTGCTGGGCACACTGGGGCGCCACATGTCCCAGAGCTGGCTTGGTGCAATGGCACTCTCTGCTTCCCAGTGCCATCTCCCTTCTCTGCCTGCCAGCCTGCTCCGTATATCACGGAGCAGTGACGGGGAAGAGGAGGAGTGGGCCCTACCATTATGGTGGTACCTTGGTGCTTACCCCGGCCTGAAGTGTGTGCTGATGCAGCCTGGACCTCTCTGGGATGATCTGACATACCCTGAAATGACATTCAGGTAAGTAGCACCTGCGCACAGCATGCCCTGTTGTTTTGAGGTTTTCCCCAGTGCATCAGTTTTATTTCTATTTTTCTCCAAAACTGGGAGATTGCCCCAAGCTGCAGATGCTTCTGTTGTGTATCCAATTGGCCTAAATCTGCAGGTTTAAGTATCCACAGATTGGGACCGCTTGCCTATAAGTATATGCAGGTGGGGACCTCCAAGGACTTGTGGGGGGCATCTCTTTTACCCATCCTCTACTATGTCCACATTTCCTTTCCTGCCCCCCCCGTACCATTTCCCCATTTCCTGCTTTCTTCTCTCATTTCAACCCATCATTGTCTGCCCACCAGTATTCATCTTTTCCCCTCCCACCACCAGCAGCCTCTCCCCTATGGTGTAGTTTCATGGTGGGGAATCTGCAAGGACTTGAAGGACAGTAATTCACTTTTCCCTGTATCCCTTTTCACCACACTATTTCCTCTTCCCCTCCTCCTGGCAGCCTCCATATGCTCACCATTCCCTACATCCTTCTCTCCTTCAAACCCAATAAACAACTTACTTTTCCCCATTTCCCCATTACTTACTTACTTTTCATCTGCCCCCCCCCCCAATCTTCAGCTATATCCCTTCATTTACTTCATTTATATACTGCCTTTCTCCACAATGGGGACCCAAAGCAGTTTACATTATTCTCTCCCTATTATCCTCACAACAACCCAGAGAGGTAGGTTAGGCTGAGAGTGTGTGACTGGTCCTAGTCACCCAGTAAACTTCTATAGGGGAGTGGTGGTTCAAACCTGGGTCACCTAGATCCTACTCTGAAATCTTAATCACTACACTACTCTGGCTTTTGAGGCGGGGCTGCTGTTCAACAGCAGCAAGCAGTGGGACCTGGGTGAGTCATGCAAGTCATGTGGTATCAAGGCACCCAATGGCTGCTTCTAGACCTGGCTCAACACCTTCCTCACAAGCCAATACAGCCCTGGAAAGGGCCCTGCTCTTAATCCTTGCCTTTCCTGACTGAAACTAAGGCTGGAATACTGGCTAATGGTTGCCTAGCAACAGACACTGAGGGCATCTGGTTAAAGCTACAGAAGCTCCTTTTTTCAATTTGGTTTAAAAAAAAAACAATGCTCTCTCTCTCTCTCTCTCTGTATTTCAGATTTCAGATTTTTCTGCAAATCTGGAGCATTTTTCAAGTGTGTAGAAAGATTTATCTTGTCCATTCACTGCTCCAGTCTCTGGATTTAAGTATTCTTAGATCAGGGCCACTTGGCTATTAGTATATAAGATGAGGGGAATCCATGAGGACTCGCAGGGGAAGGGAATGCCCCCCCACTGTCCCTAAATTCCTCCCCTCTTGTTCTACCCCTGCCAACTTCCTGCTGCACATTTCCCCTCTGCACCAGACCTCCTGTCTTGTAGTTCCCCCTCCAACCCTCACATAAGGTTGCCAGCCTCCAGGTGGTAGATGGAGATCTCCCGGAATTACAACTGATCTCCAGGCAACAGAGATCAGTCCCCTTGGAGAAAACGGCTGCTCTGAAGGGTGAATTTTATGGCATACCCCACTGAGGTCCCTCCTCTCCCCAAATCCCATCTTTTCCAGGATCCATCCCCCAAATCTCCAGGAGTTTCCCAACTTGGACCAGGCAATCCTACCCTCACATCATGTAGTTATATCCCACAATTCTTGCCTTCCCCTCACACACTGTTTGCTATCCTTTCCCCCTCCTATTTTTGTAGCTCATCTGGCTGACTGTGCATGCTTGGATGTTTGTGGTTATTTGGAGCTAGTTTCAATTCCTCCTTCCCTCTTTCTTCCTGTATATACTTAAACTTTGGAGATTATTTCTTTTTTGTTTTTGCAAGTGTAGGTTTTCCTGCTGGTTAGCAAAAAAACAAGTCTTCCCTATCCCTAGGTGGCCCCATTGTGTGGAGTTTTTGATTTTCACAGTGGAGCCACGTTCAGCATTAGACACATGATTTAATCTTGTGGTAGCTCTTCATATACATTTTCAGTGGGTATACTTAATAATGTATTCATTTAATCTTTCTGGCTATTTCAAATAAATGAAATATTCAGTAATTAAGAAAAAAAAACAGCAAAAGTTGGCTATCTTTTTTAACGTTTATTTTTAAAACAGATAAAGGGGTACAGAAAGAAAAAAAAGGAAAGGGGAACAAAAACTAGAAAGAAAAGATTGAAAATTATGTGTTACAAGGACTGTCAAAATATAACCATATAACATTTAAAATATAATTTCTAAATATACAAGACAAACAAAACCTCATTATTAAATCAACCAATAATGTTGACTATATTTTAAGTATTTAATTGTTCTCATATTTAGTGTTGGCAGCATTGCACTTACTCATATGAAACCACTTTAATATATAGTCTCATTTTAAGGAAATAATTTGCAGCATCTTTAGAAAACATTTAATTAGTTAAACAAAAAGGCAGATAATTTTGCATGACATGGCAAGAAAAGAAAGAATGCCAATTACTGGGTGACAACAAC